>NC_069501.1:153155927-153854750 GCF_027579735.1 Bombina bombina
CACCAAAAAAAAAAAAAAGTCTACAACATGGGACAGGTGCGATAAAAAGGATGTCTGCAACATGGGACAGGTGCGATAAAAAGGATGTCTGCAACATGGGACAGGTGCGATAAAAAGGATGTCTGCAACATGGGACAGGTGCGATAAAAAGGATGTCTGCAACATGGGACAGGTGCGATAAAAAGGATGTCTGCAACATGGGACAGGTGCGATAAAAAGGATGTCTGCAACATGGGACAGGTGCGATAAAAAGGATGTCTGCAACATGGGACAGGTGCGATAAAAAGGATGTCTGCAACATGGGACAGGTGCGATAAAAAGGATGTCTGCAACATGGGACAGGTGCGATAAAAAGGATGTCTGCAACATGGGACAGGTGCGATAAAAAGGATGTCTGCAACATGGGACAGGTGCGATAAAAAGGATGTCTGCAACATGGGACAGGTGCGATAAAAAGGATGTCTACAACATGGGACAGGTGCGATAAAAAGGATGTCTGCAACATGGGACAGGTGCGATAAAAAGGATGTCTGCAACATGGGACAGGTGCGATATAAAGGATGTCTGCAACATGGGACCAGAGCGATATAAAGGATGTCTGCAACATGGGACCAGAGCGATATAAAGGATGTCTGCAACATGGGACAGGTGCGATAAAAAGGATGTCTGCAACATGGGACCTGAGCGATATAAAGGATGTCTGCAACATGGGACCTGAGCGATATAAAGGATGTCTGCAACATGGGACCTGAGCGATATAAAGGATGTCTGAAACATGGGACCAGAGCGATATAAAGGATGTCTGCAACATGGGACCAGAGCGATATAAAGGATGTCTGCAACATGGGACCAGAGCGATATAAAGGATGTCTGCAACATGGGACCAGAGCGATATAAAGGATGTCTGCAACATGGGACCAGAGCGATATAAAGGATGTCTGCAACATGGGACCAGAGCGATATAAAGGATGTCTGCAACATGGGACCTGAGCGATATAAAGGATGTCTGCAACATGGGACCAGAGCGATATAAAGGATGTCTGCAACATGGGACCAGAGCGATATAAAGGATGTCTGCAACATGGGACCAGAGCGATATAAGGGATGTCTGCAACATGGGACCAGAGCGATATAAAGGATGTCTGCAACATGGGACCAGAGCGATATAAAGGATGTCTGCAACATGGGACCAGAGCGATATAAAGGATGTCTGCAACATGGGACCTGAGCGATATAAAGGATGTCTGCAACATGGGACCAGAGCGATATAAAGGATGTCTGCAACATGGGACAGGTGCAATAAAAAGGATATGGACAACATGGGACAAGGGCAATAAAAAGGATATCTACAGCATGACAGGTGCAATAAAAAGGATATCTACAGCATAAGACAGGTGCAATAAAAAGGATATCTACAGCATAAGACAGGTGCAATAAAAGGATATCTACAGCATAAGACAGGTGCAATAAAAAGGATATCTACAGCATAAGACAGGTGCAATAAAAAGGATATCTACAGCATAAGACAGGTGCAATAAAAGGATATCTGCCACATGAGGCCAGGGCAAAATTAATAATTCCAACAGCATGGTCGAGTGCTATATTAAAGATACCTACAGCATGGGCGAGTGCTATAATAAGGATACCTACAGCATGGGCGAGTGCTATAATAAGGATACCTGCAGCATGGGGCGAGTGCTATATTAAGGATACCTACAGCATGGGCGAGTGCTATAATAAGGATACCTGCAGCATGGGGCGAGTGCTATATTAAGGATACCTGCTGCATGGGGCGAGTGCAATATTAAGGATACCTGCTGCATGGGGCGAGTGCAATATTAAGGATACCTGCTGCATGGGGCGAGTGCTATATTAAGGATACCTGCTGCATGGGGCGAGTGCTATATTAAGGATACCTGCTGCATGGGGCAAGTGCTATATTAAGGATACCTGCAGCATGGGGTGAGTGCTATAATAAGGATACCTGCAGCATGGGGTGAGTGCTATAATAAGGATACCTGCAGCATGGGGCGAGTGCTAAATTAAAAATACCTGCTGCATGGGGCGAGTGCTATATTAAGGATACCTGCTGCATGGGGTGAGTGCTATATTAAGGATACCTGCTGCATGGGGTGAGTGCTATATTAAGGATAACTGCTGCATGGGGCGAGTGCAAAATTAAGGATACCTGCTGCATGGGGCAAGTGTATATTAAGGATACCTGCTGCATGGGGCAAGTGCTATATTAAGGATACCTGCAGCATGGGGTGAGTGCTATAATAAGGATATCTGCAGCATGGGGCGAGTGCTATATTAAGGATACCTGCTGCATGGGGCGAGTGCTATATTAAGGATACCTGCTGCATGGGGCGAGTGCAATATTAAGGATACCTGCAGCATGGGGCGAGTGCTATAATAAGGATACCTGCAGCATGGGGCGAGTGCTATAATAAGGATACCTGCAGCATGGGGCGAGTGCTATATTAAGGATACCTGCAGCATGGGGCGAGTGCTATATTAAGGATACCTGCTGCATGGGGCGAGTGCTATATTAAGGATACCTGCTGCATGGGGCGAGTGCTATATTAAGGATACCTGCTGCATGGGGCGAGTGCAATATTAAGGATACCTGCTGCATGGTGCGAGTGCTATAATAAGGATACCTGCAGCATGGGGCGAGTGCTATAATAAGGATACCTGCAGCATGGGGCAAGTGCTGTAATAAGGATACCTGCAGCATGGGGCGAGTGCTATAATAAGGATACCTGCAGCATGGGGCGAGTGCTATAATAAGGTACCTGCTGCATGGGGCGAGTGCAATATTAAGGATACCTGCAGCATGGGGCGAGTGCAATATTAAGGATACCTGCAGCATGGGGCGAGTGCAATATTAAGGATACCTGCAGCATGGGGCGAGTGCAATATTAAGGATACCTGCTGCATTATTATATTATATATTAGTTATATTAACTCCAACATGGGAAGCATGAGTATAATGAGCTGTATTCTGTAAGTGCAGTAATCACTCTGAGTTTTTGTTAGAGAAATAATTGTGTATATAGTTGTGATGCAGGGAGAGGTTGGTGCAAAAGGAATGTGGGTGCAGTAAGAGAGGAGCCTGTGATATAGAATAGGGGCTATAAAGGGCGTTTAGCATGATGGATAACTGAGGCACCCCTGCTGGTACAGTATCAGGAGTATATGGAAAGAGGAAGTGGTTGAAGAAAGATGGGCAGAAGCGAGGGCGTCTGTGCGTCAGTGGTTATTAGAAGACAAACTAGTGCTGGTGCAGCATGGGTGTTTGCAGTAAACACAGGGTTGGGGCAGGAGTACATATATGAGACTCGTGCTTTCAGTAAGGGGTGTATCTTGCATACTCTGTGCATTATCCACAGACCAGGCTCGCATACAATACTGACAGGGCTGCTTATGACACTCAGCGCGGTTGTGGGTGCTAGCGACTGTTACCTTCTGGGAGTTTTGCTGCAGGACATTCTGCTCCACGGTCATGGCCCAGACCCTCCCCACCTCCTCCTGCTTCTGCTACTGAGATCCCGAGCACGGGGAAGAGACGACAGAGTGTCCGGTAATCAGGGCCTTTTGGTGGGTTCATTAGCCATCCGCCTCGGGGCACCGAGCCGTATAATATCCACAGCCTGGGAATGGCAGCTTCTCTCTGCTGCTCGTGACACCGCCCGTGTCTCCCCAGCGGCAGCTCCACAGCAGCACACTCCCCGCACTATACCACTCCCACCACTCAGATGCACACACAACAGTCACTGAGGGGCTGGGCTCTCTCACCACTCCTCCTGGTACTACGATAACCTAAACCACAGGCTGGAAGTGATCGGGGAATCTGTTCCCAAAAAGGTCCCCTAAAAACTCTCGAGTTAAAAAAAAATCCAATAAGTTCTGGAGCTGATTCACACAAACAAAACTGTAGCCAATGCAATTTGCATAAAGGGACAGCACAGTAAATGTCTTGATATTTTAATATAAAAGGTTTTCTAATCGTTGTAAAAGTATCAGTTGCTTTATTTTGTTTCCCTTTCATGTAATTTATCTCCCACATTTGTGGTTTTTCTAATTCTCAGAGCTGAAAAAGCAAACTGCAGACTTCTCAAGGCTAACCCTGCTACATGTCTCATCAATTTATTTTAATAGGTAAGAACCGCTAAACAATGCACTTTATAATAACATTATTACCAGGGCTAGCCTTGTTGTCTGCTGCAGATTCCAGCCCAGAGTTGCTCATCCAAATGAGACAAGTGGTGAGTGAAGTTTAGCTATTGAAATAAGATGTTTAGACTTGGGCCTATATGTTGTTCTATAGCAAAATAACAGAATTTAGGTATGTAAATTTTTTTTCTTATAGATAATTTTATTGCACACTTAGGGCTATTGCACACTTAGGGCAAGTTACAAGTGGTGCGGTATATTGCGTTACTCTGCTAGAGTTACGTATTTTGCGCAAACAGTAACCCAAATCAGAACATCGAATATTGCTTGCACGTTCATGTATTCCCCCATAGAAGTCAATGGATGAAAAAAGCAAACACTCCACTCTCGCGCAAACACTATTACATTTTCGCAATTGCGCTAACCCAATATGAAAATCTGAATGTTTCATATTCCAATGTTCTTAACTGGGGATGTAGCTGTATTCAGAATTAAGCAATCACATTCAAAACCATGTTAAATAAAAGTTATCACACACCTGCCATAATTTAAAGTGCCTCTGATTAACCCTGAATAAAGTTCAGCTGTTCTAGTAGGTCTTTCCTGACATTTTCTTAGTCGCGTCCTACACAAAAGCCATGGTCCGCAGAGAGCTTCCAAAGCATCAGAGGGATCTCATTGTTAAAAGGTATCAGTCAGGAGAAGGGTACAAAAGAATTTCCAAGGCATTAGATATACCATGGAACACAGTTAAGACAGTCATCATCAAGTGGAGAACATATGGCACAACAATGACATTACCAAGAACTGGATGTCCCTCCAAAATTGATGAAAAGACGAGAAGAAAACTGGTCTGGGAGGCTACCAAGAGGCCTACAGCAACATTAAAGGAGCTGCAGGAATACCTGGCAAGTACTGGCTGTGTAGTACATGTGACGACAATCTCCCGTATTCTTAATATGTTTGGGCTTTGGGGTAGACGGCAAGACGGAAGCCTTTTCTTATGAAGAAAAACATCTAAATTTAGCAAAAACACATCTGAAGTCTCCCAAAAGCATGTGAGAAAAGGTGTTATGGTCTGATGAAACCAAGGTTGAACTTTTTGGCAATAATTCCAAAAGATATGTTTGGCGCAAAAACAACACTGCATATTACCAAAAGAACACCATACCCTCAGTGAAGTATGGTGGTGGTAGCATCATGCTTTGGGTCTGTTTCTCTTCCTTATTCAAGGTAGAGGGAATTATGAACAGTTCCAAATACCAGTCAATATTGGCACAAAACCTTCAGGCTTCTGCTAGAAAGTTGAACATGAAGAGGAACTTCATCTTTCAGCATGACAACGACCCAAAGCATACATCCAAATCAACAAATGAATGGCTTCACCAGAAGAAGATTAAAGTTTTGGAATGGCCTAGCCAGAGCCCAGACCTGAATCCAATCAAAAATCTGTGGGGTGATCTGAACAGGGCTGTGCACAGGAGATGTCCTCTCAATCTGACAGATTTGGAGTGTTTTTGCAAAGAAGAGTGGGCAAATCTTGCCATGTCAAGATGTGCCATGCTGATAGACTCATACCCAAAAAGACTGAGTGCTGTAATAAAATCAAAAGGTGCTCCAACAAAGTATTAGTTTAAGGGTGTGCACACTTATGCAACCATATTTCTTTTTTTATTTTTACTTCCTTTCACCTAAAAGATTTCAGTTTGGTTTTCAATTGAGTTGCTTAGTTTATAGGTCACATTAAAGGTGGAAAAAGTTCTGAAATGATTTATCTTTGTCTCATTTTTTTACATCACAGAAACCTGCCATTTTAACAGGGGTGTGTAGACTTTTTATATCATATATATATATATATATATATATATATATATATATATATATATATATATGTCTGTGCACCCTTCTATATTGATCTCTTGTCTATTGTAAAGTTCTAACAGTGCCACAGGTACACTGTATCAATTCTAAGCAGCATGATCAGAAAGATATATTGAAATATTTGCTACTTATCTGATTTATGGGTTTCGGTATAACTATTGACTGAGATTGAAGTTTTTTAGCGCTGGTAATTCATCTTTATTCTTAAATATATATAGGTATAGATATATATAGGAATATCTATTGAAAATTCTTCTTGACCTGTCCGCTGCTTTTGACACAGTCGACCATCCTCTCCTCCTAAAAATACTACATTCATTTGGCATCCAAGACACAGCCCTCTCCTGGTTTTCCTCATATCTCTCAAACCGCTCGTTTTCAGTTTCCTTTAACAACATATCTTCTGATACTATGCCTCTTTCAGATGGATTACCGCAAGGCTCTGCATTGGGTCCCTTGCTTTTCTCTCTTTATACATCCTCCCTTGGAAAACATATAGCCTCCTTTGGATTCCAGTACCACTTATATGCTGATGATACCCAAATATATCGTTCCTCTCCTGATTTTCCAACTGCCTCTCTGCAATTTCCTATTGGATGTCTTCACACTACCTCCAACTCAATCTGTCCAAAACTGAGCTGCTTCTTATTCCCCCCCTCTTCGAGACATCCAACACCTGACATTTCTCTGATGGTTGGAGACTCTATTCTCAACACCTCACCCCAGGTTCACTGTCTTGGGGTCACAATTGACTCAGAACTCGCATTCAACCCACATATGCAAGCACTTACCAAATCCTGCCGTTCACACCTATGCAACATTTCCAGAATTCGTCCCTTCCTTACTCAAAAATCTACAAATAACTAAATCATTGCCTCATTTTGTCACGCATTGATTATTGCAATCTACTTCTAAATGGCCTTCCAAAACATCGCCTTTCCTCCCTCTAATCTCTATTACGAATGATTCTGCTAGACTCATCCACCTAAGTCACCGATATACATCAGCTGCTCCGCTCTGCCAGTCTCTACACTGGCTCCCCATACACTCCAGTATTAACCTTAACTTACAAAGCACTTAACAGTCTAACTCCCAACTATATTTCCTTTCTCATTGTGAAATATTCCCCATCCCGTCCTCTTCGATCAACTTCTGACCTACGTCTCTCCACTCCCTGCTCCATAAGACTGTCTCCTACCTTGTATAGCTTCAGACGCTCCTTGAAAACCCACCTATTCAGAGAGGCTTACCATCTCTCCTCCATTCCTCATCCTAGCCAAACTAATACATGAACTTCCTTACTCACTGCTGCAACTACAACCAATGTGACAAGCTACCCCAACCTTATGTCTCTGCACCCTAAACCTGTAGACTGTGAGCTCTCCGGAGCAGGGCCTCTTCCTCCTGTACTAGATTTGTTTAGTTTTGTTATGTTTTGTATTTTATCACAAATCCTTGTCACTGTATACCCCTATCATTGTACCCAGCACTACGGAATTTGGCGACGATATCCAAATCAATGATAATAATATTTGAAAAATACTTAGAACATATTCTACTATGTGCAGAACATTGGAATGGGAAATATTTACAGTATATATATATATATATATATATATTGCAGTTAATATAAATGTGTATATATATATATCTCCAAAGATATGGAAGGCACTCACCGGGTCTTATAGAAGAATAAATATTTCATTCTTGATGTTTCGGGGTCACCCCCGTTTTCAGAACAAATTACAATAATATCAAACACTCACCCTTCTTATCCATGAGAACCCTCCACGATTACGGCTTTCCTGATGGCGTCCTGGAAGTTACCAACGTCACGTGACCAATTTGTCACGATCTCCATATCCATGGCAACTGGACGCCACGCCAGAAGCGTCTATGTGTGCAAAAAAAAAATCAAAAGCAAACTGTCAGGAGGGAAATGTACAGTGTTACACAAGCATTCTAGATCTTACAGAGGAGTACAAAATAACTAGAGTCATATAGCTAGCTGCTATTAGGAGGCTATACATATACTTCTATCATATCCTAAAAATACATAGAAGAGACTTCAATTACATTAGACGATAACGCTGCCTAACTTACAGAATGCAAGTCCCACCTATTATAAAACATGCATATGTCTAAGTATACAAATACAGCTACTAATAATCTTGTTTTAATCTTACTTAAAAAGATGACTATAATAGAAAAGTCAGGACAGTTTAGAACAATTTGTAAACTAAGATCAGTCTAAATGGTATCAATATCTTTTACTTTTTTACTAGGATCTATTGGCATTAGATGCAGTTGCCATGCTAAAGACAACAGTGCCAGTCCAAGTGAACATTCAGGCCTTAAGGAGTCGTAAAAACCCAAGGTGTAAATCCATCTCGATTCCCTCTGGAGTAGCATCTTGGCTCTATCAACCCCTCTTGGTAATGGTGGGATATGGTTGATTATTATTTTTGAGAGGAAGGCATTTAAGACACTACAAGAGGACAACTCGATAATACTAAGAGAAGCGGACAAAGGGGGAGCAGTAGTGCTACTGGATTATGCTGACTACAAAAAGAAGGTGATGAGACAACTTAAGGATACGGATACCTATAAACCTCTGAGAGGGGACCCCACAAAAAGCTTCAAACAGTTATTAGATGATATGATACATACTATGTACACAAACAACTGTATTGACAGAGATACCAGTATATACATGACCACAGATTTTCCACGGATTCCTGTACTATATATGCTTCCTAAGGTACACAAAAGCCTACAAGCACCACCAGGGAGACCAATAGTCTCTGCCATAGGCTCCTTATTGCAACCTATTGCAACGTATGTGGACTATATATTGCAACCACTTGTCCTTAATATCCAATCTTTCCTATTGGATTCCTCTACTATGATTAAGAGCCTTCTGGAACTACGTCCTGTGGGAAAAGAAACTTTACTGGTAACACTTGATGTGACCATTTTTTACACTGTGATCCCCCATTGGGAGGGGATTGCAGCTGTAAGACGTCAATTAAACAAATATCCCTATATTGGGCCACCCATTGAAGCCATACTGGACATGCTCAGGATGTGTTTAGAACTGAACTAATTCAGGTTTGAGAGGGACTTCTATCTGCAGATAACGGGGATGGCGATGGGGTCGAATGTGGCCCCATCCTACGCTATTCTGTTAATGGCAGAGTTGGAAACAGAGGGCATTAATCTGTTCAAGGACACCATAATACACCTGTTCAAACTGTATATAGTTGATCTGTTCCTCCTATGGGGAGGCACAGAGACAGACCTCAATGCCTGGTTTGAAGAATTGAATATGGTACACCCTTCATTGAAGTTCAAGATGACATACATCAAAGAAACAATTGATTTCTTAGATCTTCGGATGTTTTAAAAAAAGATAACCGTCTTGTTACCACTCTGTATAGTAAACCTACAGACAAAAATTAGATCCTCTATGCTGCTAGTTGCCACCCGCCTAGTCTAAAAAGGGCCCTACATACTTCGCAATTTAGGAGGGTAGCTCGCAATAATACAGATGAAAGCCTCAAATTCAGACAGCTTATGGAGATGGAATACACATTTAGATACAATAAAGACATAATGAGAAGGAGTAGGGAACTCTCTGAAGGATCAACGCAACAAGAGCTACTCAATGAGACTAGGGAACCTAAACAAGAGAACAGAGTGACATTTACTGCAATGTTCATATTGGGTAAACACAGAATTTCAGATACCTTATGACAAAACTGGCCTCTCCTAGTCTCTGACAATGATTTACCTCTGAAGTATATACAGCCACCAAGGATAGGCTATCGCAGGGCTAGATCTCTTCGTGATCATCTCATCAAACTGACCCTAGAAACTGCTATATCTCAGAGACTTGGCTACAAATCAAACCTGGATGCTTTCGGTGGCTGGGTTGCACTACATGTGGGGGACTAATCACTGGAAACAAATTTAGTCACTCCTACTCAACAAAGAAGTTTGCAATAAAGCATAGGGTTACCTACACAACCAAGTTTGTGATCTATCTGCTTCACTGTGTGTGTGTGGCTTGTTTTACTTTGGAAAGACAGCAGATGATCTAAGAACTAGCAGCAATCGATAAAGGGACCTCCGATCAACTTTGCTGTTGCTAAACACAGTGTCTAGGACCTAAAGTACATAATAATCAACCATATCCCACCATTACCAAGAGGGGGTGATAGAGCCAATATGCTACTCCAAAGGGAGTCGTGAGGGATTTACACCTTGGGTTTTTACGACTCCTCGGGGCCTGAATGTTCACTTGGACTGGCACTGTTGTCTTTAGCATGGCAACTGCATCTAATGCCAATAGATCATAGTAAAAAAGTAAAAGATATTGATACCACTTAGATTGATCTTAGTTTACTAATTGTTCTAAACTGTCCTGACTTTTCTATCATAGTCATCTTCTTAAGTGAGATTGAAACAAGATTATTAGTAGCCGTATTTGTATACTTAGACATATGCATGTTTTATAATAGGTGGGACTTGCATTCTTTAAGTTAGGCAGCATTATCGTCTAATGTAATTGAAGTCTCTTCTATGTATTTTTAGGATATGATAGAAGTATATGTATAGCCTCCTAATAGCAGCTAGCTATATGACTCTAGTTATTTTGTACTCCTCTGTAAGATCATTTGATCTAAGATGCTTGTGTAACACTGTACATTTCACTCCTGGTGGTTTGCTTTTGTTTTTAATTTGCACACATAGACACTTCTGGTGTGGCGTCCGGTTGCCATGGATACGGAGATCGTTGGTCACGTGACGTCGGTAACCTCCGGGATGCCGCCAGGAACACCGTAATGGTGGAGGGTTCTCATGGATAAGAAGGGTGAGTGTTTGATATTATTGTAACTTGTTTTAAAAACAGGAGTGACCACGAAACCTCAACAATAAAATATTAATTCTGCTATAAGACCCGGTGAGTGCCTTCCATTTCTTTGAAGCTCTCTATGTACATATGTACATTCTGAAGAGCACCCTCGGCAACACAGGCTGGATTGCCTTATCTCTGTATATTAGGTGTGCTTCTACCACTTTGGACTACTATACTTATATATATATATATATATATTCCAGTACATTATAGATAAGAAACCATGGTAGAGCTATATGAGATACCATGACTAAAGTAGGGGATTTCAGCACTCAAAATTTTAACCCATTTTATCCAAATTCTTAGATGTGTAAGACTGCGAAACAGCATTAAATCCAAAAAATGAACTGCACATGCACAGACTTAATCACATGCAAACAGTTTATTGCAAGGTTGCTAATACAAAATAGACAGCTAGAAATTAATCATTATCTCTAGTATACACCACTGCAGTGGATTTTTAGTATTGCATATCAAACATATTAAAGTGTATTCACAGATATATAAAAACATATGCAGCAAGCAATGGTTGGAAACACACAACTAACAGACTCTCAACTGAAATGTAAACTTGAGTTAACATTCACATAGATTCCTCTATGATAAAGAAAAAATAAAGTCCTTTTTACAGACAATATAAGTCCCGAATAGGAGAGATCAGGTGTCTCAGTTAGTTGCAATATAGATCAACTTTGTAATCCAACTGAATAAACAATCTTGCAAACATATTTTTAGCAGTATGTGTTAACCGAGGTAAAAACGTCCTCTAATGTTAACTTAAACTGGAGACTTGTGCAGCTTGATAGCAGATTAACCATATCTCAGTAGTGCAAACCAGAAATAGTGAAACAGACCTGTTTGTAGATATTGCAGCAACATCCAAGAAAGCAAAATCACAGGGCTAATGAATACCAGACCGGGACATGAGCCTCTGACATCCTTATCTCACCTATCCCAACTGTATCTCCTTGCTCACTGGGGACACAAACTTTGCAGGTGAACTCTTTGCCTCTATGCATAAACTATATCCAGGCGACTTGTAAGAACCGCTTGATTACCGCAAGAACCAGGCTTGCTTCTTCAGTTTAGATTTGAATTTCCCGGGTAGGCTCAGGCCAGCTGCTTGTTCCACAGGTGCAGTAATAGCTGCTATTAGAAGAGTTGACGCGCGTTTCGCCCCATAATGCTGAGCGAAACAGGGGCCTTGTCAGGACTGTCAATCACCTCAAGTTACCGGCTTTTATTGCAACACCATTAGAGTGGAGGTTTTTATTTTAGCCAATCAGAATAGCTACTTGTACCAAACCTCTTAAAGTTACTGAGACAGAACGATCATGCCTATCTTACAAATTCATTCAGTGTTTTCCAACACATAAAGTGATACAATTTAGCCATTTACAATGTTGTGAAAGAACATTTTTGTTTAGCAACTTATTAACAAAAAACCTTAATTGCATGCTAAAAAATCAAATGCATGTTGCAGTTCAATCAAACTTTGTTACATTAGTTATTTATATCAAGACAAATGGACATAACGTAAACATAGATCCTAGGTTGATTGAATTCTATAAATCTAGATAGATCTTTTTACTCTTATAAATAGTTAAAGAGATTACTGTGGAGGTATTTTGTAACAAAAAAGACCCATCATTTTAATACAAACAGAAGAAAAAATGAAAATTCTTAAAAATAGCTGATAGTGTTACAGCTTCTAAAGAGGACACTCTCATTTTATTTTATCTATTTACAAAAGAAATGGAGATATAGATCTCTACACTCATAAGTCGTTATGTAAGCTTTTAGCTTTATTTAAGAAAAGATGCATATTCAATCCTTTCGTTTAGACCAAAAGGTGACACTGTATTTAACATAAATGTCCATCTTGCTTCCTTTTTTAATAAACAATTTTCTTCATCCCCACCTCTTCCATTTGTTATTCCTCTGTCCATCCCTACAAATTTTAAAGAAGCAGTACTACTATTATGAACCTCCCTAAAATGACGAGCTACGCTTGTATCTCTTCCGTAGAGGATGTCATCCCTGTGCTCCTGTACCCTGTCCTTGAATAAACGTTTTGTTTTACCAACATAGAACAGGGGACAGGAGCACCCCAAAAGGTAGACAACCCCCACAGAGTTACAATTTGAAAACCATCTAATGGTATAATTTTTAATTTTCAGATATGTTATACATTCATAGCGTTATATGTATAAAGTAAGATTATCTAGTGTGTATCACTCTATTTAGAGCTCCACATACGCGGTAACACACAGTTTTCTACTTGCACCTTTTCCTTTTGAAAATATCACTCTCATTAGAGCCCCACAATCGCGGGTTCACATATACAGGGTGAAAGTAGAAATTGAAGTAATAATAGTCCCAAGTTCATTAGTAGATAAATAGGTACTAGAGGCTTACCCTTTCCTTAGCTCATCTCTGGGAGTACGGACTGTACCGCAATGAAATCCCCCTCTGTTGGTACGAATTTTGTGAGCTCCTCTGTAGTGGCGTGTATCGCCAGATTCCTCAATGAAGTGGGCAGCCTCGTTCCCAAAAGCCGGTATACGTCATCCAGCACAGCTGAGCCTGTAAGAACGCGGGGATCCTCCACACCCCCAAGAACAAGGCAAATACAGACTTCCACAAATATATTAGCGTTCTTGCAGGAATAATGAGCAGGGAGAGAAGAGGTATATAGTATAAAACTTCGATTTATTTCTTCATTTTAAAAGCATATTGTAGAACACAGCGGATCAAGGATTACAGCTGACGCGTTTCCCGCCTCTACGGCAGTTCATCAGAGCTGTTATGCAAGTGTACTATGCAGCTGTTATATTGTCATGGGGGAGTGTCGGTGTGACCAATCACAATACTTTCTTGTTCCACACCTCAGTTCAACTCTACACATACCCCGGGTGCCAAACTATTTTCATCTCTTGTTAAAGCACTGACATGAATACATATTAGCTGCATATTCACTCGCTAAAAACAAAAATAAAAAATATTACCAGTTATATCAAATCTTGGAATTGGGAAAGATTTTTTTGCAAACTACTAAGCGTTTATCAACGTGTGTTGATTTTACACACTTATTTCACAAATATGTGATAGGGCTAATATGTAATAAACCACACTATCTTAACATACAATGTCAAGTATACCGTGTATAAGTCAAATGCAAATATTCTATTAACATTGTTATGTTCAAGTGCTGGATTACACTTAGATCTCTATCACAAATGTATACATGCTGACTTTAGTTTCAATCATTATGTATTTGTTTAAAACTTGTGGTTATTACATATAAAGAATGATGTTTAATAATGGAACTTTGGATCTGTTGTCTGTTGTTTGGTGATGTATTTAAATTTTCACTAAATTTAACTGACATAGGGATTTTACTTCAAATTTCAATTCTATTTTTAGTTCTATTTTTTAGATGATACATTAGTTGTTAATATTATGATATACTGAATTTTAATCTCTATCAATGAACAATTTGACGTCACTAATTTTATTTATACCTTTTGGAAAACCTGTTTTTAAAGTATGAATCCAATAAATTTCTTTTTTGCTTAAAGCATGGTATCTATCTCCTCCTCTGGGTCCTAGAGAAACATATTCTATTCCCTGGAAGCTGAAGTATTTCAAATCACTGTTATGTAGTGCAAAATGTTTCGCTACCGGTGTTTTAGGAACCTCAGCCTCTATAGAAAGAATATGTTCCCTAATTCTGTCTTTTAGTAATCTAGAGGTGAGACCTACATATTGTAATTTGCAAAACTGACAGGTAATAAGATATATTATGTAAGTGGAATTACAGTCTATTCTATTCCTAATCTTATATACATTGCCTGTATTTGTTGAGGTAAAAGTATCCCCTTTTTTTGCAAATTCACAACATTTACAAGGTCTACCTCCACACTTGTAAAAACCAATTCTTTTGGAAAGCCAATTCTTTTTTTTCTCATATCCAATTTCTTGGCTTTTTGAGCTAAAATTTTTCATTATTTTTTCTCCTATTGTTTCGGAACGTTTAGATACAAATTTACACATTGTGGAGATAGATTGTAAATCTTTGTCATTCTCTAATATGGGCAATCTCTTCTTTACAATGTCACATATATCATTATACTGTTTACTATAACTAGTGATGAAATTTATACCCATATTTGTTGTGTTTTTTATATTCTTACTGGGATTATCCTTTAGTAAGTTCTCTCTATTGAAATATGAGACTTGTTCAGATATTTGTCTGAGTTTAGTTTCTTCATACCCTCTATTTATCAGTCTTACTGTCAGATCATTTGCATGTTTCCAATAGTTATTTAAGTCTGTACAATTGCGTCTTAATCTGATATATTGTCCCTTGGGTATCCCTCTCTTTAAATGGGATGGATGTAATGAGTCTGCTCTCAAGATGGTATTGCCTGTTATTTCTTTTCTGTGTACTTCTGTACACAAACCACTACCTAAGTGATATATTGAAACATCTAAATATGATATTTGATTTTCTGAGACTTCATATGTAAATCTAAGATTGCCTTCATTATTATTTAAAAAGTATAAGAATTTCTCTAATTGTTGGTTTGAGCCATCCCAGATTATCAGGATATCATCAATGAATCTAGTGTACATTTTAATGTTACCTCTAAATTCATTGTCCTGATTGAATATAGTCTCCATTTCAAAGTTTGCTAGATAGAGATTCGCATACGATGGGGCGAATTTCGCTCCCATCGCAGTACCCCTTAATTGTAGAAAAAATTCTCCATTGAAGATGAAGAAGTTATGATCTAGTAAAAATGAGATTGCTTCCACAATATAAGTAATCAAATCAATGTTATAATCAGAGTACTTCTCTAACATCGTTCTTACTGCAATAATCCCCAATTCGTGTGGTATACACGAATACAGGGAAATCACATCAATGGTTACAAATTTATAACCATTTTCCCAAGTACAATTGCTCAGCTGTCTTAAGAGATGCTTAGTGTCCCTCAAGAAACCAGGTAGTGACTGTACAACTGGTTGTAATTGTGCATCCACCCATTGTCCCAGCCTTTCACCCAGGGAGCCAATAGCAGAAATAATTGGCCTCCCTGGGGGATTGACTATGGATTTGTGTATTTTGGGCAGAATCTTAAATACTGGGACCCTGGGTGATTCCACATAAATTAATTCTCCTGTTTTCACACTGAGTATTGAATTCTCCATCCCTTCATCTAATAGATGGCCTAACTCTTTTTGAAATTTATCAGTTGGATTAAATGTTAATTTTTTATATGTTTGAGTATCTTCCAATTGTCTGTATACTTCTGTTAAATATTGTTTTCTATTCAGGACTACTATCGATCCCCCTTTGTCTGAATTGACAACCACCAAATCTGAGTTATCTTTTAATGTATTTAGTGCATCCCTTTCTTTTTTTGTCAGGTTATTATATTTATGTGTCCCTTTCTGATTCTTTCTATTGACTTCTTCAGCCAATGCCATTAGATCCTGTTCTAATATTGAGTGAAATGTTTCTATTGTTTCATTACGTGAATTTATTGGATAGAAATGGCTTTTTTTACTTTCTTTCATATGTTGTTGCTTACCAACACCCTCCGCCCTTGCGTTGCCATCATATGGATCACACAAAGCAACAATATCACATAATGTTTCAAAATCACAATTATCATTTACACTGGGCATATTGTTACAATTTTCATTTATATCATCTGGTGCATTATGATCTTTAAAATGCTTTTTGAGAGTTATTTTTCGAATGAACTTATTAATGTCCAATATAGTATTGAATAAATTGAAGTCCTTAGTGGGTGAGAATCCTAAACCTTTTGACAAGACACTTTCTTCATGGTGACTTAGGGGTATTCCAGATAAATTGATTACTTTTAGTTCTTGTTTTTCTTTTTCCACTGTGTCTTGCGACTCGGGTAGCGGGGCATCTGTGTGGTATTGCCTTCCGGTGGTGCCTCTTTTATCCCTCCATTGGTTTTTTTCGATCGATTTTTTGTTGCTTACCCCGTTTTTTGGTTTAGCCCCCTGATCCATCTGTGGTCTAATGGGTGTGGAAGTTGTGGGATTCAAAGAGGTAGACATACTTGGTATTTCTGTAGTAGTTGTAGTTTCTACTGTTGAATCACTACTGCCTGTAGTGTTCTCAAAACTTGAGAACGTTACCTTCTTTTGTTGTTTTTTATTATTTCCTTTGTTTTTGTTCTTTTTATGTCTGTGATCTCTTCTTTCCATACTCCAATTATATACTATTCCTAGATCATAGTCTCTACAATCTCTTTCGTATTTTTTATATTTGTTATCTGACAACTCCACACTCATTTTTTCAAGTGTCTCATCTAGTTGTTTTTGATATGATGGCAATCTCTCATCTTCAGTGAATTCCTCCAATTGTTTATCCATTAATTCTATTTCTTTCAAAATCCCATCTCTTTGTTCTTTCTTAAATTTCACTAGTTTTTCCATAAGTATTAGTGAGCAGTCAGACAATGATTCGTTCCAATCTATCATAAATTCAGGGTACTCTTTATAGAAAGCTGGGAACTTTTTTAACCTTAAACCTCGCGGTACTTTTTTTTCTTCTAGGTAATGTTCCAAAAACTCAATGTCCCACCACAGTTTTAACTCTTTAATATGAATCTTTTCTTTGTGTGAAAAAAGTGTCCCTAATTCCAGATTAACATGATCTTTTGCTGTGCCTTTAAATAGTTGCTGAAACCTCTCTCTCCTGCCTTTATTATCCATTCCAGCCATAAACTTTTAAAGTCCTTGGATATATTTCTTTAACACTGTGAATGTTCAACGGAGTAAAACAAATGCACAATTTTCAGATATGTTATACATTCATAGCGTTATATGTATAAAGTAAGATTATCTAGTGTGTATCACTCTATTTAGAGCTCCACATACGCGGTAACACACAGTTTTCTACTTGCACCTTTTCCTTTTGAAAATATCACTCTCATTAGAGCCCCACAATCGCGGGTTCACATATACAGGGTGAAAGTAGAAATTGAAGTAATAATAGTCCCAAGTTCATTAGTAGATAAATAGGTACTAGAGGCTTACCCTTTCCTTAGCTCATCTCTGGGAGTACGGACTGTACCGCAATGAAATCCCCCTCTGTTGGTACGAATTTTGTGAGCTCCTCTGTAGTGGCGTGTATCGCCAGATTCCTCAATGAAGTGGGCAGCCTCGTTCCCAAAAGCCGGTATACGTCATCCAGCACAGCTGAGCCTGTAAGAACGCGGGGATCCTCCACACCCCCAAGAACAAGGCAAATACAGACTTCCACAAATATATTAGCGTTCTTGCAGGAATAATGAGCAGGGAGAGAAGAGGTATATAGTATAAAACTTCGATTTATTTCTTCATTTTAAAAGCATATTGTAGAACACAGCGGATCAAGGATTACAGCTGACGCGTTTCCCGCCTCTACGGCAGTTCATCAGAGCTGTTATGCAAGTGTACTATGCAGCTGTTATATTGTCATGGGGGAGTGTCGGTGTGACCAATCACAATACTTTCTTGTTCCACACCTCAGTTCAACTCTACACATACCCCGGGTGCCAAACTATTTTCATCTCTTGTTAAAGCACTGACATGAATACATATTAGCTGCATATTCACTCGCTAAAAACAAAAATAAAAAATATTACCAGTTATATCAAATCTTGGAATTGGGAAAGATTTTTTTGCAAACTACTAAGCGTTTATCAACGTGTGTTGATTTTACACACTTATTTCACAAATATGTGATAGGGCTAATATGTAATAAACCACACTATCTTAACATACAATGTCAAGTATACCGTGTATAAGTCAAATGCAAATATTCTATTAACATTGTTATGTTCAAGTGCTGGATTACACTTAGATCTCTATCACAAATGTATACATGCTGACTTTAGTTTCAATCATTATGTATTTGTTTAAAACTTGTGGTTATTACATATAAAGAATGATGTTTAATAATGGAACTTTGGATCTGTTGTCTGTTGTTTGGTGATGTATTTAAATTTTCACTAAATTTAACTGACATAGGGATTTTACTTCAAATTTCAATTCTATTTTTAGTTCTATTTTTTAGATGATACATTAGTTGTTAATATTATGATATACTGAATTTTAATCTCTATCAATGAACAATTTGACGTCACTAATTTTATTTATACCTTTTGGAAAACCTGTTTTTAAAGTATGAATCCAATAAATTTCTTTTTTGCTTAAAGCATGGTATCTATCTCCTCCTCTGGGTCCTAGAGAAACATATTCTATTCCCTGGAAGCTGAAGTATTTCAAATCACTGTTATGTAGTGCAAAATGTTTCGCTACCGGTGTTTTAGGAATCTCAGCCTCTATAGAAAGAATATGCCTGCCCGGGAAATTCAAATCTAAACTGAAGAAGCAAGCCTGGTTCTTGCGGTAATCAAGCGGTTCTTACAAGTCGCCTGGATATGGTTTATGCACAGAGGCAAAGAGTTCACCTGCAAAGTTTGTGTCCCCAGTGAGCAAGGAGATACAGTTGGGATAGGTGAGATAAGGATGTCAGAGGCTCATGTCCCGGTCTGGTATTCATTAGCCCTGTGATTTTGCTTTCTTGGATGTTGCTGCAATATCTACAAACAGGTCTGTTTCACTATTTCTGGTTTGCACTACTGAGATATGGTTAATCTGCTATCAAGCTGCACAAGTCTCCAGTTTAAGTTAACATTAGAGGACGTTTTTACCTCGGTTAACACATACTGCTAAAAATATGTTTGCAAGATTGTTTATTCAGTTGGATTACAAAGTTGATCTATATTGCAACTAACTGAGACACCTGATCTCTCCTATTCGGGACTTATATTGTCTGTAAAAAGGACTTTATTTTTTCTTTATCATAGAGGAATCTATGTGAATGTTAACTCAAGTTTACATTTCAGTTGAGAGTCTGTTAGTTGTGTGTTTCCAACCCTTGCTTGCTGCTTATGTTTTTATATGTCTGTGAATACACTTTAATATGTTTGATATGCAATACTAAAAATCCACTGCAGTGGTGTATACTAGAGATAATGATTAATTTCTAGCTGTCTATTTTGTATTAGCAACCTTGCAATAAACTGTTTGCATGTGATTAAGTCTGTGCATGTGCAGTTCATTTTTTGGATTTAATGCTGTTTCGCAGTCTTACACATCTAAGAATTTGGATAAAATGGGTTAAAATTTTGAGTGCTGAAATCCCCTACTTTAGTCATGGTATCTCATATAGCTCTACCATGGTTTCTTATCTATAATGTACTGGAATAAATAAAATTTCAAGGGGTCTGCACCACGTTTGATTTCAGCTGACCCTGAGTCATTCGGTGTACACACACAAAAAAAAGAGTAAAGGTTCCTATTATCTTTGTATAAAGAAAGGTCCTGGTTTTTGATGTTTTTCTTCCACAATTTTGAATTGATATTTATATTATATATATATATATATATATATATATATATATATATATATATATATATATATATATATATATTTAGCAATGTATCTTTATGTATCTCTTTTTTAAAGTACTTTGGAAGCTTTATTTTTCTAACACCCGAGATTTCAAATCTTTGAGCCCTTATAACTTTTTTTTGTAACATAATTTTAAATAGACGTTGTTATTATGAGTGTAACTATACTTGTAATGTATTTTTGATGTGTTTTGTGCAACTTTTTACTTTTGTGAAACAGTTAACCACAGCTCTGAGATTGCAGTAAGAATTGTAGAATAAATTGTGATTGTACTTTCACTCAACTTGTAATGTAAGCACAATTAAAACGGATCACGTAAACGTGATATCGCTTGAGCAAAAACGTTGTGCCTCACTTCTAATCTAGGCCTTAGACTACAGTGAAGTGTAAATATAACTTTTATATGCACTGGGAAACAAAAAATGAGTGTGGCTCACTTTATTTCTATATTCACTTTATTGCGGTGGTCTGGAACCAAACCCGCAATATCTCAGAGGTATGCCTGTATGTATTTATGTATATACAGTAAATATATATATATATATATATATATATATATATATATATATATATATGTATTTAAACATATATACATATTATTTATGTCTATAAACAGCTAGTATATGATTATAAGTTGCTCAGAAGAGGCACCCACATTAAAAACACTAGTGGGTAATTTGATGAAAGGAAGTTAGAAAAAAATAAATTTAAAACTACAAAATAAATAAAAAAGGGAACCCCTTCAAGCAACCTCATATTAAGCAAAAACATCCATTATTTGAAATTGTCTATTCCAACCATTTGCCATCAAATCACAAATAATATATAAATTTATTATAACAAATGGACAATAAAGACTTCCGGTGGGAGACGGATCAAGATGGTCGCGGGTCAGACCGGCTCTGCCTAAGATCTAATTATTTTCCTATCTCAGGATCACTACTTGGCCATCCTGCTCACCCTTAACAGTCGCAGCTGTTCGGGCATTCTTAAGGATCAAGATTTACATCTCTTGGCCCCTGGAACGACGGAAAAGTACAAGGAAGGAGAAAGCTGTGGTGTGCGCAGTTTGCTACATAGCTAAAGACTGACACAGACATGGAGATCCCCCCCAGCTAAAAAAAAATTTCAAAGTAAGGACATCTTAATGGCCCTGCGGGACTTGCTCTCGCCAACATTGAACAAGCTGGAGTCTACCCTGCAAGCCTTACTGGCCGACATCCAGATTATGGGGCCTTCTTCAAAATGGCACCGCCTACCAGCAGGCTCCTGCGGTGACCATGCTTACATAAACCTAGAGGCGCGGCAGATGGAGCAAAGAGAGAGCTCAGAGGGACAACCACTAACAAGCCTAACAAAACCGCCTATTCCCTGTTCGACAGTATACCTGGATGTAGCCGCCAATCTCAGAGCACAACAGGAACCGCAGACTGAGCGCGGCATTGCAGAGCCAGTAATGGAGACAGAGAAGCTCTTTGACCTGCAGGATATTGGTGCCTTGGTCTATGCCCTCTCACGGGACCGCAGTTCACTTAACACCTTAAAAGTGTCTGCTCGATATGTTATGGAGACACTTGCTGCCGCTATGGAAGGCGCACAGAGAAATCAGAAATACACAATCCTGCAAGATCCTCATGGCTGCCGCTGCTTTGGGAGGTGCTGCTGGTGGAGACAGAAACAGGTATGGCTAGCTACAGGACTCGGATGATTAACGCTCGGTTATATGCCGGTCAAGGGACACATTGATTCTGGGTCCCAGTTTAAGTAATGTAGAGTAGTGTAGAGTTGATTGGGTCCTTCTGTCTGGTAATGACCAATGTTTAACCGATGACTGAACAGACTACCGAACACGGTCTCTTGGAGAACTTAAGCATGCTCCCAAATGTAAGTGCTGTGATTCAAATTAACCTGAACTCTGAGGACTGAGCCTTGCGTGGATCATAGTCCTGTTTGATCATACTACGCTCTTACATGATTATGGATACCATTAAGTCACGGCACAGTGGAGACCAGCATCATGCCTGAATGTTTCAAATGCCTACATTACTGTCCGCTATTCCTGGACTCCCTTGGGTTAATTATGAATGAACTCCACAGAGAAGGTTAAAGCTCTACTTTTGAGATGGACACTGTATTTCAGCTGTGAGAGAAACCTCATTTGCAGATCGCACCGTACAGAGTGGAGGAGCTAAATATACCTTGTTACAGGTACTTTTATAAATAAAGCTGTCTTCATGCAGAAGAGACTGTCACTAAGAACTCTGTATGATGGTATCTTGAACAGTTGAATTGGACAAAAAGTGCATCACACAGCAACTAATACTGCTCTCTAACAATTTGTTCATATTTCTAGAATGTGTTGAGGTTTATTTTCTTGTTCTTCACATAGATATGTCTACCTGGTTAGTTGTTTTTGCTCTTGGACCTCACATGTTTCATGCAAGTAATACCATTATGCTGCAAATTGTACAGTTTTCATGTAAGCCACCATTATATCAAAGAACAGCTAATGGATTTGTACGCCATGTAATCTTTTTGTTGGGATTGCAGCTCTATGCCTCTAGGTAAACTATCCCTGGTCAGCTAACAGGCTATCCCAAATCCAGACCCCTCAAGTTGTTCACTGTCTATATTCGCTGATAGTGATATTGCACATAGTCGGATAGGAAGCATAACTATTTCCCCACCTCCAACATTTATCTTGTTTCAAACTCTGAGAGACAAACTTGACTCTCCTGTTTGTTTTGCTATTAGTCTGCATGGTATACCCAACACAAAATGCCCAGTGAGGGTTTAATAGGACGTAAGACAATGTGTCTCCACTTAGGCAATATTAAGACATTTCATTTTCACACTTATATATCAAGAATATCGAGTAGAATATAGCTCTAAAGATATTGCGATTCCATGGCCCCCAACAAGAGGTATTTATTTGCACAACCAATAGAAGCTGCAAATATAATCGTTGATAGCATCACTACACATATTTAGATAGGATAGATTATGTAAGCGCACTGTACACCCTGGCAGCACTTCTTAGAGAACACTGCAAATATTAGTACCTTCAAATATGAGCAGCCTCTCACCAATGTGTAGCTATACCACAGGTAGTTGTTAGGTTTCCATACTCAGGATATCGCAAACTCTTATGTGCATTGTTAATTCGTAAAAAACTCTTGAATGTAGAAAATTAAATATCAATGGGAGCTCCACTGTATCTTTCACGCTGACCAGGAGAGCTATTAATCTTAAACATGTCTGCCGTTATGGCTAATTTATATAGCCCAAGTACATATGTAGCACCTTAACACGCTATCCCTCACCGCTTGAAACTTTACTGTTAACATAGGTTGAGATACTGTACATTGTGATAGGATTTTCAGCATCTCAGGGGAAGGGAATATCTACTTGTTTGTTTGCTAGGTTTATGGGTTTATATTTGAGGTTAGATTAGGGACTGTTTGTATTCTAGGTTAACTTAGGTTAGTTGTGTTAGTATACATAAAAATAAAACCCCAACATGGTGGTACAAGTGAATACATTTACTAGAGCACTCTTTAACTCGTATAAATATCTTCTAGATTTCAATGCAAACATGTGCACGGTGTGCTACTATCTCTGATGAAACTACGTTATTGTACGCTGCGATATTATACTGCCTTATCAATTATATATTCTATTACCACACCCTGCGCGGTGTGTCACTGTTTTGTATGTTACCATTGTACCACTTGTTGGTTATAAATAAAATTAAAAAAAAAACAACAACAAATGGACAATAAAATATCACTAAACATTAAGAGTAGGGGTCCCTGTAGAGTATACCAATGATGACAGGTTAATAACCCCTATATGGCAATATATAAATGGTTTGTAAGAAATCTCCATTACTACCTCTATAAGAACCTCGGAACAAGTGCCCCAGAATAGAGCAGCTTGTTAAGGAACAGTACAATTGCTAAATGGGGAAGTACTCACGCGCACATATGTGTGAAGATCACAGATGATGTATTGGAAAAACGCCAAACCAGAAACTGTTTCATGGCAACAACTTTGCTTCAAATATAAAAGCTCAAAAGAATTTAAAAAACATGTTTCAGCACATCAACTATCTTTTTCAAGAGTAATAACATATATATAATACATAGCAGCCTTCTCTTAAAGGGAAGTTATTTTTATTAACCATTTTTCTTGCAAAAATTTGTAGTGAGGTGTTTGCTGTTTCTTTAAAGGCGTGTTACGGAGCTTTAGGGCCCCATTTTCTAGAGGCCTCTGGGCTGGTGAGATTTAAGAATGTACACCAGTATTTCTAATTCCCTAGTGGAATTCTATAAGGCACTTTTTACACTGAAAACAGGGAGTCTCGCTAAGAGGGGCGTATACTGTATTTTCGTATAAGGAGGAGGTGTATACATATACATTACAAAAGTGCACAGTGCAAATTGTAGTTTGAAAATCATACAAAACGAATAAATGAACCATTTACACAAAAATACTCAAGGACATTTTTTATTTTTAAGGTACATCAAAAATCGTAACAAAGTTGTTAACTAAAAAATTTATTTTATTAAAAACATAAAATTTGTATTTAAATTACACAGGGATAAATCATATAAAATATGCACAGCATAAATCGTAATTTAAGTACACTGGGTGTGCAAAAAACACATAGAAAGATTTACACTTATTAGTAAAAATACAAAGCATTGTTAGTACAGGTGAAACTCGAAAAATTAGAATATTGTGCAAAAGTTAATTTATTTCACTAATGCAACTTAAAAGGTGAAACTAATATATGAGATAGAGACTCATTACATGGAAAGCAAGATAGTTCAAGCTGTGATTTGTCATAATTGTGATGATTATGGCTTACAGCTCATGAAAACCCCAAATCCACAATCTCAGAAAATTAGAATATTACATGCAATCAATAAAACAAGGACTGTACATAGAACAATATCGGACCTCTGAAAAGTATAAGCATGCATACTGTATGTACTCAGTACTTGGTTTGGGCCCCTTTTGCAGCAAATACTGCCTCAATGCGGCGTGGCATGGAAGCTATCAGCCTGTGGCACTGCTGAGGTGTTATGGAAGACCAGGATGCTTCAATAGCGGCCGTCAGCTCTTCTGCATTGTTCGGTCTCATGTCTCTCATCTTTCTCTTGGCAATGTCCCATAGATTCTCTATGGGGTTCAGGTAAGTTTGCTGGTCAATCAAGCACAGTAATCCCACGGTCATTGAACCAGGTTTTGGTGCTTTTGGCAGTGTAGGCAGGTGCCAAGGTTTGCTGGAAAATGAAGTCAGCTTCCCCATAGAGCTCGTCTGCGGAAGGAAGCATGGAGTACTCCAAAATCTCCTGGCAGACGGCTGCGTTGACCCTGGACTTAATGAAGCACAGTGGACCAACACCAGCAGATGACATGGCTCCCCAAATCAACACAAACTTCACACTGGACTTCAAGCATCTTGCAGTGTGTGCCTCTCCATTCTTCCTCCATACTCTGTGTCCTTGGTTTCCAAATGAGATGCAAAATTTGCTCTCATCAGAAAAGAGGACTTTGGACCACTGAGCAACAGACCAGGTCTGTTTTTCTTTAGCCCAGGTAAGACGCTTCTGACGTTGTTTGTTGTTGAGGAGTGGCTTGACAAGAGAAATACGACATTTGAAGCCCATGTCCAGGATCCGTCTGTGTGTGCTGGCTCTTGATGCACTGACTCCAGCCTCAGTACACTCCTTGTGAAAGTTCCCAACACTTTTGAATGGCCTTTTCCTGACAATCCTCTCCAGGCTGCGGTCATCCCTTCTGCTTGTGCTCCTTTTCCTTCCACACTTTTCCCTTCCACATAACTTTCTATTAATGTGCTTTGATACAGCACTTTGGGAACATCCAACTTCTTTTGCAATTACCTTTTGAGGCTTTCCCTCTTTATGGAGGGTGTCAATGATGGTTTTCTGCACAACTGTCAGGTCAGCAGCCTTTCCCATGATTGTGATTCCTACTGAACCAGACTGAGAGACCATTTAAGGGCTCAGGAACCCTTTGCAGGTGCTATGGCTTAATTAGATTGATTAGAGTGGGACACTTGGAGCCTAGAATATTGCACCTTTTCACAATATTCTAATTTTCTGAGATTGTGGATTTGGGGTTTTCATGAGCTGTAATCCATAATCATCACAATTATGACAAATCACGGCTTGAACTATCTTGCTTTGCATGTAATTAGTCTATCTCATATATTAGTTTCACCTTTAAGTTGCATTAGTGAAATAAATTAACTTTTGCACGATATGCAATTTTTTCGAGTTTCACCTTTATATACTAGATTACAATATAATTTATTATTATATCAGCAGTAATCTCCGGTAAAAATGTTGGAGTACTTATCTTAGCAGTTGCCAACCAATAAAAATGTTAGTATATCCTATAATTATGAATATTAATAATTAATATTCAATCCTTTGTTCTCGATTAGTTATCTTTATAGAAACCTTGAATTATATTTATGTAAAAACTAGATTATGAATCAATTATACAAGCTTATTCTGTTACAATTATTCTACACAAAACAGATCATAAAATGTACCTCTAAAAATTAACCTTACTCACAATGAGTCACTTGTTAAAATATTTTACAATGAAAATTCCAGAATATGGACCGCTAATTTAACAGTGCTTAGTTAAACAATATAACAAGATACTTTACACAAATCTTACTAAATCTCAATAAATCTAATATAACTTTCAGAAAAGTATGATTAAGCTATTTATCCCACAAATGGATCTATATAACTTAAATTAAAACACCAGAACTTGTATATATTATTAATGCAACAGCCAATTTATATGCAAATATGTCAGGCCTGGAAAAACCTCTTATTCAGCCACAATAAAACAAATTCTAAAATATATATAGCAATAACTGTAATTAACTTATGATATTAAAATACAAAATTTCTTTCTAAACATTAATATTTAATACCAGTATACTTGCTACCCCTGGTATAATTAATATTAAATATAAGAATACATCTCATTCTAATTCACAGCTACAATTAAACTATAGTTTTAGAATACCTTGATTTAAAACATTAGAAATGTAGAGCAACTTTATACATTAGAAAATAAACCAATTTGTAATTTTCAGCTTTTTCAGATTAATTCAGTTCACCGTCATAAATAAGAAAGGTATTTGCAATTCAGAAAATAAAAGGTTTAGGCCCAATGTTGCTTTCTGTAAACCAAGGCAGCAAGATAATTCAGAGACTTAAAAATTCTGCAGCATCTCTCCTTTTCACTCCAGTGCAAGAGAATATATCACGTGATAAATCCCACATTTTTTTATTCTAATCATTGGTGAATATTTTGGATACGACCTAAACGGAAGCTTGTATCTGATAGACCCTTCGGAGCTGAACATCTCATTGGCTTACTGGGAATGTATGGGTTTTAACAGACAAATATCTTTTGGATGTAATACCATTTCTGAGCCATCAGTGGCAGTAGACAAAGAAAAACAGTTTCATTATCAAAGTGCTACAGAAAATATAGACATTCTTATATATATATTTTAATTTTTCAATGTATATTTAATATACTCACTATTTCTTGTATCAGAAAGAGTGTTCACTATGTATGGGATTATTTAATACTATTTAATCTGAGTATTTTCATACTAAACATGAGTATACTACTTATATGGCACTTAAAAGGATATTAATACTTTTAGCATGAATCTAATTAATATTTTCTCATTTAACAATTTCCATCTTAATTTCACATACATACCTTGTGAGTGGCAGTCTGATGTAATTTCATATAGCTAGATTTACATTTGATTATTATCCCATATTAATATAAATATTGCATATCTGTGGATATTATTTTAATATTTATTGTATAAGCTATATTATATGATTCAGGACACACATTATATAGGCATTCATATATTAGTATCTACTAGTCATATCTGTAATCTAGTCTGTATATCAGATAACTGGAAAACAAAAGAATGTTATTGATTTTGAAATAAATTGGACATTTTAAATTGACCATATAGATACTTTCTCAATTCAGCAGATACTTATCTACTATGTTGCTGTTAGGCATTTCTCTCAGATCCACAAACATATATTTATACAATACTGAGGTACACCATAACTGAAAATTTGACATAAGTTGTACGTTCAAATCTAAATTTTGATGCTTTCAACTATACATGTGTTTCAAAGTAGATTTTCTTAGATATCTTTAACCCAGACGAGGAATCTAGGGTTCTGTGTATTCCACTCAGCATAGGGTAATTAACTCTTGCATGCAAAGTGGCTGCCTTTCCTGTAAACCTGTTTTCCTGTGCATAGACTTGTGCTTCAAAGAGCTGAATATTGTAAACTGACACTCTCCTTGCAGGGGTTAGTTATCTTCACTAATTGACCAGATGTTTCCCTTTTGCTCTCTTAGATGTCTTGATCAGCGAGGGGGTCAGTGGCTATAACAAAGGTCCTTTGAGATAAGGTTACTCTGTCTGTGAAGTGTAATTTGCCAATAGTCTGAAATTAATTTCTGATTTCAGAATTTAATGTAACTTACAGTATAGAAATTACACATACATAGATGAATTAATCTATGCACATAACTTCCAATAATATCTCACATTTTACATGACATAATTCCCCCTTTCAATTTTCAATATATGTAGGACACATGTATGGGAAATTGACTGAAAACCCATGCAATTGGTGAGGGTATTTACAGTATGCCTCATAGACAGTCTTCTATGAAGGGAGTCCGTTATTTTCAAATCCTCATATTTATGTTCCTTAGCTAGGCATCTTTAAACTACAATATTTCTTTAGTGCATTTGGGTATATGAAACTTAATTCTCCCTCTATGACTTGCAGTTGGGATCTAGGATGGCACGCTCGCAACTAATTAATATGGACCCATTTATCCATAAAAGTATCATTTTTAGGGATCCTAATTTTATAGACAACTGAGATATTTTGTCAGTAATGACAAAAGGACCCTTCTATGATGGAATAAATTTCTTCTCCTTAACCTGATCTCTTCCAGTTATAAAGATAAACTTTATCATTAATTTCATATTCCTTTTTTGGACTTTTGAGATCATAATAGGTTTTCACAGCGGTTGCGGCCTTCTCTATGTTCTTTTGAGCAAATGCAAAAGCATATTGTAGATGCTTCCTTAAGTTCTCCACATATTGATGCATATTGGCAGCATTTATTAAGTACTGGTCTGATGTACGGTACAATAGATGTTGAGGTAGAACCATTCTTCTACCAGTCATCAATTTGAAAGGTGACATCTTAGTAGTGAATTGCACAAAAAGTTTGCAGCACCTGTTGCTGAACACATATGACAAAACAGTATCAGTCATAGAGTCCCAGGTAAACCTCAAAAGTATAAATATTGAGAATAATGTCGAAAATCTTCACCCCTTTGTTCCACTTTCAATTACTTCCTCCCCTCCCTGTGTGTGTATACAGTCACTTGTTCTCCAGTAATGTAAATATCCACAGCTCAAAAAGAGAATAAAATTAACACTCACTATTGATGGTTTGTAGAGGTCGTGCCAGTCCTGGGGAGCCGGTATGTGAGTACCAAATACTGGATGGCTCAACTTCGGCATCAAACTGTGCTCTCGGCGAGTAATGCCTGTTAGCACGCCATCCAAGCAACCCGTCCGTGAGTGTCAATCTCTGAGCTTCCAAAGTTGTGAGAGTGTGACGTCAGCGGGGGGCGGGGAAACCGAGGGGAGCCAACAGCTCACAATCCCAAGGCGCCAAATCTTTGGAGGTTAGACCGCTGCTGAATTGCAGTTCATAAGTTCATCTGTGCCATCTTAGTATCCATGTAATCCACACAGCAAAGAAGAGAGAGTAGAGGCACCAAATATGAGCAAAAAAACCTTTCCTTTATTGATTAAAAGGCACAAATGGAATAACAGGATAAATGCTTGAAAAACCTCAGGACAAAGGTGTGGGTTGTGGATATCCACGTACCCTAACGCTGACGCATTTCAGCTGTTGCAGTAATCGTAGCTGTCGGGTACCTATGCAGACACCTATTTACTAAATACTAAAACAATCTCTCATTGGTTAAAAATAAACCACGTGGTTACACACACCTCCACCTCTGTATTTACAGATATGCCAATCTGGATGGCCTTTATTACTTAAGTTCTAAAACATATGAACCGTAGTTACTGGAAATATGGAGTTCCTATACTAAATGACAATATATCATATCCAGTTTTATCGAAGAGGAAATTAATTTAAAAGGGAACATTCAATTTTATATATATATATCAATTTCCCAATATTATATATCCTATCATTGTTTCATGAATAACCATCTATAAATCATCTCCATAATGAACTCCATAACTATTTCTGTACTACCTTTGATCATTGCGTCTAGAACTAAAAGGAAGGGAATTTAATTTCCCATTCCCCTATTTTCTTGTGAGAGAGGCATAATGACTATAATGTCATGGGACTATATATATTTATGATTGCTTAAATGTTCTGTTACTGTAATATCAATTAATTTAGTATCTACATATATATATATATATTTATTTACACTCTAATATTTAGGGCACACAGGCTAGCACCAGTAATTTTATTAAATCAAATTCAGAATTGAACCCACTAGGACCCTGGTTTTTAGCCTGTGTATCCAAAATATTTCTCTTTTTGAGAGGATGGCTTCCCTGTCCCCCCCCCCCGCTATTGTCTGTATTGACTACCTCTATAACAGTCCAAGATAATTATTTCGGATCCTTATCATGTATTTCTCTGAAATGACTGACTAGGGGTGTAGTAAGTTCCCCTTGTTTGATATTGTTAATGTGTTCCCTTATCCTAGTTCTTACCTGGTGGGTTGTTAGACCTGTATACTGGATGTCACATATATCACAATTTAACAAATAAACAGCATAGGTGGACCTGCAGTTAAAATGTGCTCTATGTGAGAACGTCTCACCTGTATGTATACTTTTAAACATTTTGCCTATCCTAACATGTTTACAAGCTATGCAATTTCTATAACTGCACCTATACACCCCTTTGAATCTGAGCCAAGAGGATTCACTTGTCCTCACATTTTTTAGTTGAGTCGGGGCAAGATAGTTCCCTACTGTTTTACCCCTTTTGAAAGCAAAACGACACCCTTGTGAGATAACCTCTGTCAGATCATCGTCCGCTTTCAAAATTGTCAGATGCTTGCGTAAAATGTTACATATTTGATAGAATTGTCTACTATATTGCGTAACAAAGGTCTAAGTTTCAAGAGATAGAAACAACAAATAAAACATTAGTAACCACCCCTGCCACTGCAGGTTTTTTCCAGGCCCCCCGCAGGACCAGAAGGGGGGAGAGATGGAGAACATATAAGAGAAAAATATCCAGTCAGGAGGGGACGTCAGCACAGAAAGTACAATTGACACCCATTATAAATTTGTCCGATTACAATCTCAGTACTGTTGAAGAAAAAGTTCTTAGTCTGGGACTTAGTTTTGTTCCTTCAGACGATTTTGATTTGTTTACTACATTAATAGATGTGAATAAACTAATTAGAATGCTCACACTAAAGAAACATTTCAAATCTAATCTTTTAGATTATTCTTCCACAGGAGATTTTGTGAAAGATGTGACATTAGGTCTGACATTCAGTGAATGCTGTGATATAGCAAATCTTGAAACATTACAGAGGGAAGGGCATACTACAGATAGAGACTTAATGAGTTGCACAAATACCAGTTATCGCAAGCTCAGAGGTGTTTCTAAATTTTATCCTATTCAGTATAAAGGCCATTTATTGGAAAAAATTCCAAAAAAGGGTTGAGGATGACCTTAACAGACTGGCCTACACCACTAAGATTGGGACAAATAGTAATCTTACGTCTAAAGAAAAGACTGCACTCAAACTTTTAAGTGACAACAGGAACCTGGTAATAAGGGCAGCGGACAAGGGAGGTTCAATAGTATTAATGAACAGGGAACATTTAATTAATGAAGCCCTTAGACAATTGGAAAACCCCCAACAATATACCAGACTCCACTTTGATCCAACATCTAGATTCTAGAAGGAGCTATTACACCTCATAGATGAAGGTAAAGAAGCAGGCTACCTTGACAATGAAACATGTGCCTTTCTTTATACGAAATGCCCCAGGATACCTACCTTCAACCTTCTTCCCAAGGTACATAAAACCTTGTTGAATGTTGAAGGTAGACCCATTATAAGTGGCATTGGCTCTTTACTCGAGCCACTTTCCAAGTGGCTGGACACTTTACTCCTTTGGTTGGAGAACTTTTAAGTTACCTACGTGACACCAAAAAACTCCTCAAGGAGATAGAAGAGATAACTTGGGAGGAGGACAATGGCTGGCCAACGATTGATGTCAAAGCGTTATATTCCTCCATCCCCCATGATCGTGGGTTGAAAGCCATTGCCTTTTTCCTGAAGAGATCCACCACCTATGATAGTGATTTTATAAGCTTTGTTTTGAGAATACCAGAGTTTTTGCTCACTCATAACTTCTTTATGTTTGAACAGACTTTTTATCTCCAGAGATGTGGCACGGCTATGGTGGCGAAATTCGCCCCCTCATATGCCAACCTTTATATGGGTTGGTGGGAGCTGTGCCACATCTTTGGAGATAATAACAATTTTAAATCAGACATAGTCTATTACCGTCGGTATATAGACGATTTGCTTATTATTTGGAAAGGGAGTAGAGAGAGAGCTTTGGATTTTGTAACTTACTTAAATTGCAATGATGCGAATCTCCAGTTCACACATGAATTTGGTGATTTTGAGATTAACTACCTAGATGTAACACTTCATGGGGAAAAGGAACAGAAAGTTAGGGTAGAATTGTTTAGAAAACCTATCACGGGCAACACCCTATTACACACCAAGAGTAGCCACCCCAAACAAGTGTTTAGATCTGTCCTAAAGGGGCAGTTTACAAGGGTAAAACGAAATTGTACCAGAGATATAGAACACTCTAGACATGAGAAAGAGTTAATCAGTAAATTTTTGGAGAGAGGTTATCCCAAACAGGAAATAGAGAGAATTTGTAAAGAGGTAAAGGACAAAGATAGATCCAGCCTCCTAAAGGATACAATTGAGGATAAGGGGGGAGAAAAGGGATCTAAACAAATAACCTTTGTTACACAATATAGTAGACAAAACTATCAAATATGTAACATTTTACGCAAGCATCTGAAAATTTTGAAAGCGGACGATGATCGAGGTTATCTCACAAGGGTGTCGTTTTGCTTTCAAAAGGGGTAAAACAGTAGCGAACTATCTTGCCCCGATTCAACTAAAAAATGTGAGGACAAGTGAATCCTCTTGGCTCAGATTCAAAGGGGTGTATAGGTGCAGTTATAGAAATTGCATAGCTTGTAAACATGTTAGGATAGGCAACATGTTTAAAAGTACACATACAGGTGAGACGTTCTCACATAGAGCACATTTTAACTGCAGGCCCACCTACGCGGTTTATTTGTTAAATTGTGATATATGTGACATCCAGTATACAGGTCTAACAACCCGCCAGGTAAGAACTAGGATAAGGGAACACATTCACAATATCAAACAAGGGGAACTTACTACACCTCTAGTCAGTCATTTCAGAGAAATACATGATAAGGATCCGAAATCATTATCTTGGACCGTTATAGAGGTAGTCAATACAGACAATGGGGGGGGGGGTGACAGGGAAGCCATCCTCTCAAAAAGAGAAATATTTTGGATACACAGGCTAAAAACCAGGGTCCCTAGTGGGTTCAATTCTGAATTTGATTTAATAAATTACTGGTGCTAGCTTGTGTGCCCTAAATATTAGAGAGTAAATATATATATATATATATATATATATATATATTTATTTATTTATTTATATATATATATATATATATATATATTTGTAGATACTAAATTAATTGATATTCCAGTAACAGAACATTTAAGCAACCATGAATGTATATAGTCCCATGACATGATAGTCATTATGCCTCTCTCACAAGAAAATAGGGGAATGGGAAATTAAATTCCCTTCCTTTTAATTCTAGACGCAATGATCAAAGGTAGTACAGAAATAGTTATGGAGTTCATTATGGAGATGATTTATAGATGGTTATTCATGAAACAATTATAGGATATATAATATTGGGAAATTGATATATATAAAAAATTGAATGTTCCCTTTTAAATTAATTTCCTCTTCGATAACACTGGATATGATATATTGTCATCTAGTATAGGAACTCCATATTTCCAGTAACTACGGTTCATATGTTTAGAACTTAAGTAATAAAGGCCATCCAGATGGGCGTATCTGTAAATACAGAGGTGGAGGTGTGTGTAACCACATGGTTTATTTTTAACCAATGAGAGATTGTTTTAGTATTTAAATAGGTGTCTGCATAGGTAGCCGACAGCTATGATTACGGCAACAGCTGAAAAGCGTCACAACCCACACCTCGTCCTGAGGCTTTTCAAGCATTTATCCTATTATTCCATTTGTTCCTTTTAATCAATAAAGGAAAGGATTTTTTGTTCATATTTGGTGCCTCTAATCTCTCTTCTTTGCTGTGTGGACATCTTAGTAGCACTACTTGGAGTTGCTCTTAATGCCATTAGGACTAGAGGTAATTTTACATCCCAGTCTTTACCTGTTTCACTCACAAACTTTTTGAGGATTTTCACAATGGACTGGTTGTAATGCTCTACACCACTACTAGAGGCAGCTCTATTTGCAATATGGAGCTTTCTTTTGACCCCTAGTATTTTCCACATTTTGGTCATCAGTTCGCTAGTGAAGTGGGTCCCCCGATCGGATTCGAATTGCTGGGGTAAACCAAATCTGGAAAACACGTGGTTGATGAGCAATGTTGCGCATGTTTCAGCACTATTGTTAGGTGCACTGATGTCATTATGCCTCTCTCACAAGAAAATAAGGGAATGGGAAATTAAATTCCCTTCCTTTTAATTCTAGAAGCAATGTTCAAAGGTAGTACAGAAATAGTTATGGAGTTCATTATGGAGATGATTTATAGATGGTTATTCATGAAACAATGATAGGATATATAATATTGGGAAATTGATATATATATATAAAATTGAATGTTCCCTTTTAAATTAATTTCCTCTTCGATAAAACTGGATATGATATATTGTCATTTAGTATAGGAACTCCATATTTCCAGTAACTACGGTTCATATGTTTTAGAACTTAAGTAATAAAGGCCATCCAGATTGGCATATCTGTAAATACAGAGGTGGAGGTGTGTGTAACCACATGGTTTATTTTTAACCAATGAGAGATTGTTTTAGTATTTAAATAGGTGTCTGCATAGGTAGCCGACAGCTATGATTACGGCAACAGCTGAAAAGCGTCACAACCCACACCTCGTCCTGAGGCTTTTCAAGCATTTATCCTATTATTCCATTTGTTCCTTTTAATCAATAAAGGAAAGGATTTTTGTTCATATTTGGTGCCTCTAATCTCTCTTCTTTGCTGTGTGGACATCTTAGTAGCACTACTTGGAGTTGCTCTTAATGCCATTAGGACTAGAGGTAATTTTACATCCCAGTCTTTACCTGTTTCACTCACAAACTTTTTGAGGATTTTCACAATGGACTGGTTGTAATGCTCTACACCACTACTAGAGGCAGCTCTATTTGCAATATGGAGCTTTCTTTTGACCCCTAGTATTTTCCACATTTTGGTCATCAGTTCGCTAGTGAAGTGGGTCCCCCGATCGGATTCGAATTGCTGGGGTAAACCAAATCTGGAAAACACGTGGTTGATGAGCAATGTTGCGCATGTTTCAGCACTATTGTTAGGTGCACTGATGTCATTATGCCTCTCTCACAAGAAAATAAGGGAATGGGAAATTAAATTCCCTTCCTTTTAATTCTAGAAGCAATGTTCAAAGGTAGTACAGAAATAGTTATGGAGTTCATTATGGAGATGATTTATAGATGGTTATTCATGAAACAATGATAGGATATATAATATTGGAAATTGATATATATATAAAATTGAATGTTCCCTTTTAAATTAATTTCCTCTTCGATAACACTGGATATGATATATTGTCATCTAGTGTAGGAACTCCATATTTCCAGTAACTATGGTTCATATGTTTAGAACGTAAGTAATAAAGGCCATCCAGATGGGCGTATCTGTAAATACAGAGGTAAAGGTGTGTGTAACCACGTAGTTTATTTTTAACCAATGAGAGACTGTTTTAGTATTTAAATAGGTGTCTGCATAGGTACTTGACAGCTACGATTACTGTAACAGCCGAAACGCGTCAGCGTTAGGGTACGTGGATATCCACAACCCACACCTCGTCCTGAGGTTTTTCAAGCATTTATCCTGTTATTCCATTTGTTCCTTTTAATCAATAAAGGAAAGATTTTTTGTTCATATTTGGTGCCTCTACTCTCTCTTCTTTGCTGTATGGATTACATGGATACTAAGATGGCACAGATGAACTTATGAACTGCAATTCAGCAGCGGTCTAACCCCCGAAGATTCGCGCCTTGGGATTGCGAGCTGTCGGCTCCCCTCAGTTTCCCCGCCCCCGCTGACGTCACACGCTCACAACTTTGAAAGCTCAGAGACTGACACTCACGGACGGGTTGCTTGGATGGCGTGCTAAAAGGGATTACTCGCCAAGAGCACTGTTTGATGCCGAAGTTGAGCCATCCAGTTTTTGGTACTCACATACCGGCTCCCCAGGACTGGCACAACCTCTACACACCGTCAATAGTGAGTGTTAATTTTATTCTCTTTTTGAGCTGTGGATCTTTACATTACTGGAGAACAAGTGACTGTATACACACACACGGGGAGGGGAGGAAGTAATTGAAAGCGGAACAAAGGGGTGAAGATTTTCGACATTATTCTCAATATTTATACTTTTGATGTTTACCTGGGACTCTAGGACTCATAATGTTTTGTCATGTGTGTTCAGCAACAGGTGCTGCAAACTTTTTGTGCAATTCAGTGGTTTACATTGTATATCCCAGGGACTTTCTTGCTTGCCAGCACTATTTTTGACACACATTAACACACAGTCAGGTGTGGTCTGCTGCTTTATTACATCACAACATGGAAACAATTCAAAGCTTGGATGTGCCTTTACATTATTATTCGCTCTCTAGTTTGGAGGATAGGACAAGAGATGAGCTAGAAATTGAGACTTTATTTGTCACAGACCGGGCTCATTTTCCTCTGAGCAAATTGTTTGAGGAGGCTGAATTTTTGATGGTCAAGGAATGTCATCTGAAATGGGATATTTGGACACTACAAAAATATTTGAATCTAGGGATTTAACCCAGGGGCTTACGAGTTAGCAAATTCCCCACATTTCCTGTAGAGGATACTGATTTTCATTGTTGCATGGAATGCTATACTAACGGACTGTTCTAATCATCTAATTACTATGTTGATTGACTTTAAGAAGAAACAATTATCTAATGTGTCTATTGAAATTGAATTGTTGCAGTCTGAATTAAGTATACGTAGTACTTGTGTAAAATATGCACAGTATGACAGTATTTTACAATGTTCTTTGAATGAGGCTAAAAGTACTATCATGGAAGTGAAACATGAAAATATTTAAGGGATCAGAGTGATTATGTGTCAGGACTCATTTTCATTTCTTTAAGTACTTCCCCTTTAAATCTTCTCTCTTACCTTGGAGACATCACTCTCTTACTTTCCCTTTAAATAGAGTACACACCCACTACCATGTGCTTAGTATTGATTTGTGTTTGCTGAAACACTTGTCTGTTTCTGAGCTCTCCCTAAAACGGATTACAAATATCTTTACTATCAGATTTCCTAATAAATCTGTCAAGGTCTCTACAAGTTTACTTTTGCAGATTCTCCTACGTTTCCAGATGGATGCATTTATTTACTTACTCAAAGCAGAAGCCTAAACATTGATTTGCAGCCTTTTCAGCACTACAGATTGCTATACAGCAGCTCCTGTCAGCTCAGTTCAGCTGAATATTACATCCTCTCTCTCTCTGAAGCACTGCAGCTCCTCATCTACAAATACTAAGGTACTCTAGTACTATTTACATCACAACATGGAAACAATTCAAAGCTTGGATGTGCCTTTACATTATTATTCGCTCTCTAGTTTGGAGGATAGGACAAGAGATGAGCTAGAAATTGAGACTTTATTTGTCACAGACCGGGCTCATTTTCCTCTGAGCAAATTGTTTGAGGAGGCTGAATTTTTGATGGTCAAGGAATGTCATCTGAAATGGGATATTTGGACACTACAAAATATTTGAATCTATGGATTTAACCCAGGGGCTTACGAGTTAGCAAATTCCCCACATTTCCTGTAGAGGATACTGATTTCATTGTTGCATGGAATGCTATACTAACGGACCTGTTCTAATCATCTAATTACTATGTTGATTGACTTTAAGAAGAAACAATTATCTAATGTGTCTATTGAAATTGAATTGTTGCAGTCTGAATTAAGTATACGTAGTACTTGTGTAAAATATGCACAGTATGACAGTATTTTACAATGTTCTTTGAATGAGGCTAAAAGTACTATCATGGAAGTGAAACATGAAAAAATATTTAAGGGATCAGAGTGATTATGTGTCAGGACTCATTTTCATTTCTTTAAGTACTTCCCCTTTAAATCTTCTCTCTTACCTTGGAGACATCACTCTCTTACTTTCCCTTTAAATAGAGTACACACCCACTACCATGTGCTTAGTATTGATTTGTGTTTGCTGAAACACTTGTCTGTTCCTGAGCTCTCCCTAAAACGGATTACAAATATCTTTACTATCAGATTTCCTAATAAATCTGTCAAGGTCTCTACAAGTTTACTTTTGCAGATTCTCCTACGTTTCCAGATGGATGCATTTATTTACTTACTCAAAGCAGAAGCCCTAAACATTGATTTGCAGCCTTTTCAGCACTACAGATTGCTATACAGCAGCTCCTGTCAGCTCAGTTCAGCTGATAATTACATCCTCTCTCTCTCTGAAGCACTGCAGCTCCTCATCTACAAATACTAAGGTACTCTAGTACTATTTACATCTGCTAAGTCTGTATATCTAGGAATTTCATGAATCATATTGACTGTTTTGATACTTTGCTCTGTTTTGTGTAATACTTTATTTATATCTGAAATCGGCATCTTGGCTCCTCCCACTCCAGGACAAACCTGTTTGTTTTTACTTACCTTACTTCAAGTTCATTTCAACTTATGTCTGCTCATAGTTGCTCTTACTCGTTGAAACAGTTACTATCAACATGTCATATTCAGACTTTTTGCTATCGCATATGCTTTGCAGGGATTACTATCTATACAGCTCTCCTAAGGGGTTAATCAGAGAATCATACTTGCATTTAAATTAAGTTCAGTTGAATTCATCTGTTATTATAAGACTCTTAATGATTGAGAACTCAAATATATATATAAATAATATTCTAATCACTATACCATGATACTTACTTATTGTAGTATTTATCTAAGCAAATAGTGATACAACCTGTCATTAAAGAGATACCGCTCTTAAATAAATCTGCAGTTGTATTCCTTTAAACCAAACCTCACATAATACTAAGCCTAAAAATGGATACAGCAGATTTGCAACAGGTTGTTTACAACTTATCACAAAAGGTTGACAAATTAGCACAAGGTTAAGAGATTTACAGGTTGAAAATCAAAACACTCAGGAATGTAATAAAGGATTCCATAGCCTTAAAGTCTAACCAAGCTGAATTTACTCCTGAACCCCAAATATCTCTTCCAGAGACATTCTCTGGGAACAGGAGATTTTATAGACAATTTAAAAATGCTTGTCATCTTTTGTTCACCTTGAGACCAAGAACATATCCAACAGAGAGGGTAAAAGTATTAACTACCATATCCTTTTAAGAGCAGAACCAAGGGTTCACTAGAGGATTTTTTCTCTTGCAATTGATGATCTATATCAAGACATAAATACACAACTTTAAGCGGAAACTACCATGAGAAACCTAAACAGGGAAAAAGGCACGTGGAAGAATATATAACAGAATTCAAGAAATGTTGCCACTGACTCTCAGTGGAATCCAATCGCCTTAAGAAACCAATTTAGTTTGGGTCTAGCAGAAAATATTAAGGACGAATTAGCTAGAACCTGAATACCAAAAACATTGGAATCTCTTAATGAAATTAGTCACACAAATTGACCGGAGGCTCTGTGAGAGGAGATCAGAACAGTTTGCATCTGAGGCAACATACAAGAATCAAACTAGCAGTCATTTACCTCTTCCCAACACATCTTCAAACAACCACTAGCATCTGTACCAATGGAGATTGGAGTTATCAGAGGTCCCCTCTCACATGAAGAAAGGATATGAAGGAAAAACAATTATCTCTGGTATGTATTGTGCCAGGTTCCAGTCATGCAGTCAAGGACTGTTCTATAACTACTAAAAACAAAAATAAAGTAAGGCATATCTATACATAATTCTCAAATTATTGATAAAAATGTATCTTACTGTTCCCTCTCACTTCATTTACAGTGGGACCAAAGCCACCTGAAGTCTCAGGCTATAATGATTCCGGTGCCTCTGGAAACTTCATTGATCTTACCCCTTGTAAAAAGAAACAAAATCCCCTTGGTTAAAAAACAAAACCCTTTGTCCGTCAGAGTTATTGATGGGTCAAGCATCACCACAGGACCAATCACCCATCATACTATACCCAATAACTTGTTAAAACCATATCTGGACATACTGAATTTCTGACTTTTGACGTATTACCGTCTTCCAATATTCCCTATAGTTCTAGGTTTTCAATGGCTTCCAATACATCAACCAACTATAAACTGGTCAACTCTTGATGTAACCTTTAAATTCTGCAATATTGTGTCAAAACATGTTTCCCACATCAATTTGCTTTTGCGAAACGTAAAAGTAATCAGTTTCTTCCAGATGAATATGCAGACTTCACAGATGTCTTCAGCAAAAAACAGGCAGAAATTCTTCCACCCCATCGCTTATATGATTTCCCAATTGACTTACAGCCTGGTGCAACAGTCCCTTATGGGCACCTTTATCCTCTTAGTCAGCCTGAACTAGAAAACTTAAAGGAGTATTTAGAAGAAAATCTACGAAAAAGCTTTATTAGACCATCTTCATCACCAGCCGGAGCTGGAATGTTTTTTGTGAAGAATAAGGACACCACTCTCAGACCAATCATAGATTACTGTGAGCTTAACAAGAGAACTATTAAAAATAGATATCCCTTGCCTTTGATTCCAGAGCTAATAGAACGGCTACATCATGCCACCATCTTCACCAAACTTGACTTGACCTAATTCTAGTGGGAATCATTGTAATCAATTCATGCATTAATCTACAAAAGTTGAGAAGAAAATATATAACACACAGCAATGTACAAAATACTATTCATAAATAAATAACAATTTTTGCCTGTCATCCGGAATTATGGCATGATCACAAATTGCCTAATAAATAACTTTAAAGAACACATATAGCTAATATATGCATTTAGATAGACTCTTGTTAATTTTGGTTGAAACTATGATAAGGAATTCGACCAATGAATTGTTACAACTAATTTTAACTGAAAAGTAAGCATTATCACTTTTATTTCATTTTGCTGTATTTTATTAATTTTAAAATTTATAAAATTTTTGCTCTTCAAATCCATATTGTTTTGTTTTAATAAATGCATTACTGTCTTATGTACAATTCATATATGACCCAAGGTGATCCGCACTTTCATTACATATCCCATAGAAAAAATAAGAAGAAAAGAACTTGTTACAATTGGGACACATGAATATGTTAAACAAAAGTCTGGAAACAGCGCTCAACACATGATTGGTCCAACCATGACACGTGATTGTGAAATGTCCATCGGACCTGAAAGGGAAACATACGAACAAGCTAAACAAAGTCTTGGGAACAGCGCTCACCATACGATTGGTCCAACCACGACATGTGATAGCGAGACTCTCATCGGACCTGAAAGGGAGACATACATGATCGGGACTCGAAAAGGGAACTTTAATTTGCTTCAATCTGATTGGTTAACGATCTTTTTATGTAAATAATCTTTTTATATCTATCCGATTTGGCGAATTATAGAGAATTTAAGCAAGATGGCTTAAGCAAATATATATATATTGCATGACTCTTGAAATCAATCGGATGGAGATAAACTAAAGGTAAAAATGTTGCATTATTTGTGAGTCCTATTCCGGTGTATCACCTGAATAGGAACCCTGATTACCTGTATAAAAGCACCTGTAACACTCCATAGGCAGCACTTCCAAACTTTTTACTGCTCTTGATAAAGACGATTTTGTCGTTGAAATGCGTAGAGCCAAAATAAGAGCTTTTATCCAACATGTTTTAATAAATAATTCAAAGATATGTGTACAGCAAAAAGTCAGGTGTTAACAAACAAAATGCCTAACACAATGAGCTAATACTCTCCTTATAAAGAAACAATACTCTCCTTATAAAGAAACGACCGCTGCCCTCTTTCAGTCTCTCCCCAGGGACTGTATAGACAATGGAAAATGGAAATAGATGGTGCTGGTCTTGGTAAGAAATCCCTTTCTCTAATAATAGAGAGAAAAGGACTTGATATACGTGTTAAAATCCAGTGAATAATGTGCAGTATACTCACTCCTTAAGTAACATGCGTTCAGCTTGTGAGAAGTGTCTCTCTCTGTAATGATGGTGATGTGATTCCAAAGAAAGTATCAGCTGGGCTAGGAGTGGAATGAAAACTCCATCAACAGTGTATTAGACCATTCATAACAAATTAAGTAGTAACTTACGTATTGGATATAGTAAGTCCGGCTCATCACAGCAGAAAGAAAAAGGAAGGAAATCTCCTGTTGTATAAAAACATATATTTATTTCAGCTCTACGCGTTTCAACGCACAAGCGTCTTTTTCAAGAGCAATAATAAAAGCAGGTAAAAACTTACATCTAAAGAATGGGCAAACTTTGCTAAAATCTTATTTGAAGAGGCTGAACTCTGAATTTTTCGGAATAAGTATACTGCACAAATTATTTGGTGTTAACTTCTACAAATTACAAGCCAAGTTTTTTACTCCTCAGTGTGCAAACACCATAAAAAGGATACATCACTAAGACCTGCGCCTCTACATCCTATATCCACTTACCTATAACCAGTCCTTTGGGATAGACTGATAGAAGGCAGCGGTCGCACTAGAGGGGAGTACCTTTCTCTAATTATTCTAGTCATTCTGTACAGTTTGTTGTTTTAACATCTATCATATCTGTATAGTATTTGAAATTTGACTTAAGGGGAGCCTATAATTTAATACGCATAAGAGAGGGAGATGAGTGGTTAACCGCCTTCAGGACCAGATACGGACTTTACGAATATCTGGTTATGCCCTTTGGATTGTGCAACGCACCTGCCACTTTCCAATACTTCATCAATTATGTTTTTCGTGATCTACTTGATGTCTGTATGGTTATATATCTCAATGACATTCTTATTTATTCCGACAACATACAAGATCACATCAAACACGTTCGCTGGGTGTTATCCAGGCTTCGTACCCATAGTTTGTATGCAAAACCAGAGAAATGTGTTTTCCACACAAAGGAAATTTCTTTTCTTGGTTATACCATATCTCCCTCTGGCATTAAAATGCAAGACAATAAAGTTGACACCATAAAAGAATGGAATATCCCAAACAACAAGAAGGAATTACGTTTCTTAGGCTTTTCTAATTACTACCGAAAATGTATCAAGGGTTTTTATAAAATAGTCAAACCACTCACCAGATTAACTAGCACTACTACTCCTTATCATTGGACCCCAGAAGCAACTCATGCATTTGAGCAGTTAAAAACCTGTTTTACTACTGCACCCATACTAAAATTCCCAGACCCCAAACTCCAGTACATTTTAGAAGTTGATTCTTCAGACTATGCCATAGGAGCAGTGTTATCACAAAGGAGATCCCTGACAGAACCTTTACATCCTGTTGCATATTATTCAACTATGATGAATACCGCTGAGATGAACTATGCAATTGGGGATAAAGAGCTCTTAGTCATAAGAAAATCTCTTGAACACTGGAGACATTTACTGGAGGGTACTGAATTACCTTCAATAATCTATACTGATCACAGGAATCTCCAGTTTCTTCAAACCAACAAAACCCTTTCTTCCCGTCAAGTGCGTTGGGGTTTGTATTTCTCAAGATTCAATTTCAATATCATTTATCGACCAGCTTCAAAAAATGGAAAAGCTGATGCCCTTTCCAGGAAAGATTTGAAACCTAAAATACCACCAGACGTAACTTCCATCATTCCTGCTGAAAGGTTTATTGGACTCTCATTCCAATTTATCAGAGAATTAAAGACCAACTTGAATAATGATCAGAACTTACCACATTCTTCTGTACTAAAAGATGCCGATGGATTTTATTATTTCGAAAAAAAATTATATATACCACCTGAATCAAGAACAAAACTTTTAGAAGATTATCATGATTCTCCAATGTCTGGACATCCAGGAATTCACCGAAAGCCATGAACAACTCTCAAGAGAGTTTTGGTGGCCTAAGATAAAGAAAACAATTCAAGACTATATACAATCATGTGTTATCTGTTCAACATCTAAATCTGAAAAAAGGCCAGCATATGGATTACTAATGCCCTTACCTATCCCAAACAAGCCTTGGCAACATGTTGCAATGGATTTCATAGTAGAACTACCAAACTCTAAAAATCATAATACCATTCTTGTAGTAATTGACATATTCACTAAGATGGCTCATTTCATTGCTTACCACAAACTCCCCACTTCAGCTGAAACTGCAACTCTCTTCTTGAAACATATCGTTCGTTTACATGGTATACCTCCTATTCTCACCACGGACAGAGGTACTCAGTTTACCTCACGATTTTGGACGAATTTATGCAAGAACACACAAATAAATCATCGCTTTTCTACCTCATTTCACCCACAAACTAACGGTCAAGCAGAAAGAGTTAATCAATGGTTGGAACAGTATCTTAGATGCTACTGCTCTTATCATCAAGAAGATTGGACACAGTTCCTACACATGGCCGAATATGCTTATAATAATTCAGTGAATTAATCTACCAAAATGACACCTTTCTATGCAAATTACGGATATCACCCTACCTTTAACTTGTCACCCTCTAATACCACGGATTCACCATTAGTAGATGAAATCACCAATTCTCTACTAGATAACTTCAAAATGATACAAAGGAATATTGAGGGTGCCGAAGTTTCTCAAAAACATTATTACGATCTCCGGAGGAGAGTTCCGCCTAACTACAAACAAGGAGATAAAGTTTGGCTTTCCACTCAAAATCTGAGACTCCAAATACCTTCAAAGAAGCTAGCAAGGCTTTTCATTGGACCCTTTCCTATTCTTCGAGTTGTTAATGAAAATGCACTCACACTAGATCTGCCCTCTAGTATGAAAATTCATCCTACTTTCCATGTCTCCTTACTCAAGCCTTATAACTCTATGAGACAGACTCAGACCGTGTTACCACCCTTGGCCACTGTTGACTCTGAAGAATTCGAAGTTGACTCCATAATCGATTCACGATACTACAAAGGCCAGTTGCAATACTTAGTTCATTGGAAGGGCTACTCTTCTGAGGATGATACCTGGGGACCAACATCTAATTTGAAAGCTTCCAGACTTGTTACTCTTTTTCATAGGAGGAATCCTGATCGTCCTCACCCTCAAGCTGTGGAACAGCTTGCTTGAAGAGGGGGTCCTGTCAGGACTCATTTTCATTTCTTTTAGTACTTCCCCTTTAAATCTTCTCTCTTACCTCTTACTGTTTGCTGAAACACTTGTCTGTTCCTGAGCTCTCCCTAAAACGGATTACAAATATCTTTACTATCAGATTTCCTAATAAATCTGTCAAGGTCTCTACAAGTTTACTTTTGCAGATTCTCCTACGTTTCCAGATGGATGCATTTATTTACTTACTCAAAGCAGAAGCCTAAACATTGATTTGCAGCCTTTTCAGCACTACAGATTGCTATACAGCAGCTCCTGTCAGCTCAGTTCAGCTGAATATTACATCCTCTCTCTCTCTGAAGCACTGCAGCTCCTCATCTACAAATACTAAGGTACTGTAGTACTATTTACATCTGCTAAGTCTGTATTTCTAGGAATTTCATGAATCATATTGACTGTTTTGATACTTTGCTCTGTTTATGTAATACTTTATTTATATCTGAAATCGGATCTTGGCTCCTCCCACTCCAGGACAAACCTGTTTGTTTTTACTTACCTTACTTCAAGTTCATTTAAATTTATGTCTGCTCATAGTTGCACTTACTCGTTGAAACAGTTACTATCACATGACATATTCAGACTTTTTGCTATCACATATGCTTTGCAGTGATTACTATCTATACAGCTCTCCTAAGGGGTTAATCAGAGAATCATACTTGAATTCAACTGAACTTAATTTAAATGCATCTGCTATTATAAGACTCTCAATGATTGAGAACTCAAATATATATAAATAATATTCTAATCACTATACCATGATACTTACTTATTGTAGTATTTATCTAAGCAAATAGTGATACAACCTGTCATTTAAAGAGATACCGCTCTTAAATAAATCTGCAGTTTTATCCCTTTAAACCAAACCTCACATTATGATAACAACAGGGTGTACATATGGAATAGGAAGTTGAGATCCCAGTCTTATAAATCTAAGAAAAAAAATAAAGGGAAACCTAAGGGGGATGACAAAAAGAGTCAACAGGCATATAAGAAAGTAGTTACATTTTCAGATAGTGAGGTTGAGTCTCAAGATGAAAATTATAACACAGGTGCATCCTCAGGAGAGGAAAATCTTCAGACTCAGATTGTAACTACTAACACCAATACATCCATACGGAAACCCAATACCAGAGGTAGAGGTAGAGGCAGGAGTAGATGGTCTAAGTATCAAGAGATAGAAACAACTAATAAAACATTAGTAACCACCCCTGCCACTACAGTGGATAAGGAAAAAGATATTGAGCAGGTTTTTTCCAGGCCCCCCGCCGGACCAGAAGGGGGGGGGGGAGATGGAGAACATATAAGAGAAAGATATCCAGTCAGGAGGGGACGTCAGCACAGAAAGTACAATTGACACCCATTATAAATTTGTCCGATTACAATCTCAGTACTGTTGAAGAAAAAGTTCTTAGTCTGGGACTTAGTTTTGTTCCTTCAGACAATTTTGATTTGTTTACTACATTAATAGATGTGAATAAACTAATTAGAACACTCACACTAAAGAAACATTTCAAATCTAATCTTTTAGATGATTCTTCCACAGGAGATTTTGTGAAAGATGTGACATTAGGTCTGACATTCAGTGAATGCTGTGATGTATCAAATCTTGAAACATTACAGAGGGAAGGGCATACTACAGATAGAGACTAAATGAGTTGCACAAATACCAGTTATCCCAAGCTTAGAGGTGTTTCTAAATTTTATCCTGTTCAGTCTAGAGGCCATTTATTGGAAAAATTCCAAAAAAGGGTTGAGGATGACCTTAACAGACTGGCCTACACCACTAAGATTGGGACAAATGGTAATCTTACGTCTAAAGAAAAGACTGCACTCAAATCTTTAAGTGACAACAGGAACCTGGTAATAAGGGCAGCGGACAAGGGAGGTTCAATAGTATTAATGAACAGGGAACATTTCATTAATGAAGCCCTTAGACAATTGGAAAACCCCCAACAATATACCAGACTCCACTTTGATCCAACATCTAGATTCCAGAAGGAGCTATCACACCTCATAGATGAAGGTAAAGAAGCAGGCTACCTTGACGATGAAACATGTGCCTTTCTTTATACGAAATGCCCCAGGATACCTACCTTCAACCTTCTTCCCAAGGTACATAAAACCCTGGTGAATGTTGAAGGTAGACCCATTATAAGTGGAATTGGCTCTTTACTCGAGCCACTTTCCAAGTGGCTGGACACTTTACTCCAACCTTTGGTTGGGGAACTTTTAAGTTACCTACGTGACACCAAACAACTCCTCAAGGAGATAGAAGAGATAACTTGGGAGGAGGACAATGGCTGGCTAACGATTGACGTCAAAGCGTTATATTCCTCCATCCCCCATGATCATGGGTTGGAAGCCATTGCCTTTTTCCTGAAGAGATCCACCAGCTATGATAGTGATTTTATAAGCTTTGTTTTGAGAATAACAGAGTTTTTGCTCACTCATAACTTCTTTATGTTTGAACAGACTTTTTTATTTCCAGAGATGTGGCACGGCTATGGGGGCGAAATTCGCCCCCTCATATGCCAACCTCTATATGGGTTGGTGGGAGCTGTGCCACATCTTTAGAGATAATAACAATTTCAAATCAGACATAGTCTATTACCGTCGGTATATAGACGATTTGATTATTATTTGGAAAGGGAGTAGAGAGAGAGCTTTGGATTTTGTAACTTACTTAAATTGCAATGATGCGAATCTCCAGTTCACACATGAATTTGGTGATTCTGAGATTAACTACCTAGATGTAACACTTCATGGGGAAAAGGAACAGGAAGTTAGGGTAGAATTGTTTAGAAAACCTATCACGGGCAACACCCTATTACATGCCAAGTGTAACCACCCCAAACAAGTGTTTAGATCTGTCCTAAAGGGGCAGTTTACAAGGGTAAAACGAAATTGTACCAGAGATATAGAACACTCTAGACATGAGAGAGTTAATCAGTAAATTTTTGGAGAGAGGTTATCCCAAACAGGAAATAGAGAGAATTTGTAAAGAGGTAAAGGACAAAGATAGATCCAGCCTCCTAAAGGATAAAATTGAGGATAAGGGGGAGAAAAGGGATCTAAACAAATAACCTTTGTTACGCAATATTGTAGACAACACTATCCAATATGTAACATTTTACGCAAGCATCTGACAATTTTCAAAGCGGACGATGATCTGACAGAGGTTATCTAACAAGGGTGTCGTTTTGCTTTCAAAAGGGGTAAAACAGTAGGGAACTATCTTGCCCCGATTCAACTAAAAAATGTGAGGACAAGTGAATCCTCTTGGCTCAGATTCAAAGGGGTGTATAGGTGCAGTTATAGAAATTGCATAGCTTGTAAACATGTTAGGATAGGCAACATGTTTAAAAGTACACATACAGGTGAGACGTTCTCACATAGAGCACATTTTAACTGCAGGTCCACCTACGCGGTTTATTTGTTAAATTGTGATATATGTGACATCCAGTATACAGGTCTAACAACCCGCCAGGTAAGAACTAGGATAAGGGAACACATTAACAATATCAATCAAGGGGAACTTACTACTCCCCTAGTCAGTCATTTCAGAGAAATACATGATAAGGATCCGAAATCATTATCTTGGACTGTTATAGAGGTAGTCAATACAGACAATGGGGGGGGGGGGGGGTGACAGGGAAGCCATCCTCTCAAAAAGAGAAATATTTTGGATACACAGGCTAAAAACCAGGGTCCCTAGTGGGTTCAATTCTGAATTTAATTTAATAAATTACTGGTGCTAGCCTGTGTGCCCTAAATATTAGAGAGTAAATATATATATATATATATATATATATATATATATATATATATATATTTACTCTCTAATATTTAGGGCACACAGGCTAGCACTAAATTAATTGATATTCCAGTAGATACTAAATTAATTGATATTCCAGTAACAGAACATTTAAGCAATCATGAATATATATAGTCCCATAACATGATAGTCATTATGCCTCTCTCACAAGAAAATAGGGGAATGGGAAATTAAATTCCCTTCCTTTTAATTCTAGATGCAATGATCAAAGGTAGTACAGAAATAGTTATGGAGTTCATTATGGAGATGATTTATAGATGGTTATTCATGAAACAATGATAGGATATATAATATTTGGGAAATTGAGATATATATATATATATATATATATAAAATTGAATGTTCCCTTTTAAATGAATTTCCTCTTCGATAACACTGGATATGATACATTGTCATCTAGTATAGGAACTCCATATTTCCAGTAACTACGGTTCATATGTTTAGAACTTAAGTAATAAAGGCCATCCAGATGGGCGTATCTGTAAATACAGAGGTGGAGGTGTGTGTAACCACGTGGTTTATTTTTAACCAATGAGAGATTGTTTTAGTATTTAAATAGGTGTCTGCATAGGTACCCGACAGCTACGATTACGGCAACAGCCGAAACGCGTCACAACCCACACCTCGTCCTGAGGTTTTTCAAGCATTTATCCTGTTATTCCATTTGTGCCTTTTAATCAATAAAGGAAAGGTTTTTTGTTCATAGTTGGTGCCTCTAATCTCTCTTCTTTGCTGTGTGGACATCTTAGTAGCACTACTTGGAGTTGCTCTTAATGCCATTAGGACTAGAGGTAATTTTACATCCCAGTCTTTACCTGTTTCACTCCCAATTTTTTTGAGGATTTTCACAATGGACTGTTTGTAACGCTCTACACCACTACTAGAGGCAGCTCTATATGCAATATGGAGCTTTCTTTTGACCCCTAGTATTTTCCACATTTTGGTCATCACTTCGCTAGTGAAGTGGGTCCCCCGATCGGATTCGATTTGCTGGGGTAAACCAAATCTGGAAAACACGTGGTTGATGACCAATGTTGTTAGGTGCACTGATGCACTCTACCCATTTAGTGAACAGGCATGTCACTGTCAATATGTCTTTGTTACCTCTAGATGACCTAGTTACATGACAAGTAAAATAAATTTGGGCATGTTGAAGCATGAGACCTCTGAACTTGGTAGGTACCACCCATTGCTGGATGCCAGTTTTGGAGGTTCTAACTAACAAACCATCCTGTAACTTTAATTGTGATTTGGATTTCATTAAGATTCTAAGATCTTCCTTACCAATACCGTCCTCTTTTGAGATGGGGTTGTTCTCAGGATCTTCTATGTGTTTATAGAAGATACCTATAATGGGGTCTTCTTTTTGATTAGTGATCAGGTCCTCACTAGGAGAATCCTGACTCCATTGTGCCAGGTTAGCTTCACTTTGTTGTTTAGCCTGCTTTCTGGTAATGGCTTCTTCCTGAATTGCACCCATTAAGTGGTCGATATTAAGAAATTCTCCAGTTATGGCTCTGTCAGGCACTCACTCATATAGGAGTATTAGGGTCGAAGAGTAGGATCTACAACTGCGAATCTGATGTTTTGTAACACTCAGCACTTAATTAGCATATGTGAATGCTAATCAGAGAGGCCCAGAGTGAGTTAATAAACTTTAAATCTTGTTGTATAATGTTTAGAGAATCTAGGAACACTTTTTGATTCGAAGTGCAACAGGAGGGAGATATCTACAAAGTACCACCTTCCTTATGAATCACTGCTACTTAATTATTTTCGTGAGGAGACTTAGTATCTGACAGTAACGGTTATGTTACTTATGTTACTCTTATATATCCATTTGCTGAGAGTTAGGAGAGTGTTCAGCTGTAATCTTCTTAAATACACAAGCTGGGTAAGAGCACAGAGGAGAGCGGTGTGGCAGAAAGTCAGAGTGGATAACTGAAGGCGCAGCAGCTCAGAGTCTCTCCGGAACAACAGCTGATGGCGGAGATAGACAGCAAGGCAGACACAAGCAGCGAGCGGCGTCTAACGTCACAGCACTCAGACCAGGCTGGATTACTACTCGGTCTGTTAGTCCAGAGGGTAAAGGTTTGGCCTCAGATGTAGATGCAGTATAATGCTTGTTTATGTGGCCAGGTATAAAGCGGGTGAATAAGTTGCAGAGTAATTCCGGATAAGTTGTATCAGCTGTTCTTAGAAACTCGGCATGTAGGGCAAATCCACGTAGAAGGAGATGAATATTTCCTAAAGTTATATTTTAGAACAAATAAAGGCTCAGTTAGTTACAGAGTTGCTCAGGTAAATAAATCAATAATATGTACAGTTGGCGCTTATAGCGGGAGGATATGTAAATATGTCTGTTTAAATCACTTCAAATAAGTACTATTGTAACCACGTTTAATACTTTTAAATACACTTCCTCTCTGATCTATACTATATGAGCCCTTTAACAAAATTAAAAAGGCCGTGTCTATTATTCCAAAAGTTTATTCCAAGAATTTATTTGTACAATTCAAACCCAATTCAAACCCATACAGAAATAAAAAAAAATATAGAAATATCAAAAAGACATTCACTCCCAACTACAGTTGTTCATACAAACATTCACGCTGTCATATAACAATAAAAACTCCTAATAGATAAAATAGTATCCACAATCTAAAAAATGTATATGAGACTCCTAATACTTATAATAGAATCCAATTCCCAAAGTTCAAAAAATAATAATTTGTGCTTTATTCAGGAACATCCCCTGTTCAATTGGAGGTTGAAACTCTCCTTAAATGTTTCTGTATCCTTTAGAATAAATGCTGGGTCTATTGCTTTAAGGTAGGTAGTTGCTAATAGTAACCCGTTACAGCAGGGCTAATTGTCTCTTAAAGTGTTCCCAAGATCAAATGCTTTCAGCCGTCAGTATTTATCACTGGCGCTGTTCAAAGTTCACAGTAAATGTATCAATTTAAAGAGGTGCTTCCTCACCTTTCTGTATAGATCCGTTTATGCTGTAAAATGTTATCTAAGTGACACAGTGAGGCTATCCCACCTTCTTACCGTGTCTCTGTGTTGTTCGTTAGCTGTCTTACTCAGTCTGCCAACTCATTGCGGCTCTCGATCTCCGTTGTATTACGTCACCTGGTTTCCGGAACCCCCAAGGTGATTCTGACTTGCGCAAGTCTTTATTTAAGATAGAATCCTCCGGGTCTTCCTCCGCTCTTTAGTACATCAAAGTACGCGGGTGTAGTATTATCTTTTGATCCCAATCCGTGGTGAACTTTAAAACGGCAAGTGGGTCTGTGATAACTTCCAAACAGCAGACCCATAAGGGTTGAAACGCGTAGAAAAGGACTGACCCTGCTGTTTGGAAGTTATCACAGACCCACTTGCCGTTTTAAAGTTTACCACGGATTGGGATCAAAAGATAATACTACACTCGCGTACTTTGATGTACTAAAGAGCGGAGGAAGACCCGGAGGATTCTATCTTAAATAAAGACTTGCACAAGTCAGAATCACCTTGGGGTTCCGGAAACCAGGTGACGTAATACAACGGAGATCAAGAGCTGCAGTGAGTTGCAGCAGACTGAGTAAGACGGCTAACGAACAACACAGAGACACGGTAAGAAGGTGGGATAGCCTCACTGTGTCACTTAGATAACATTTTACAGCATAAACGGATCTATACAGAAAGGTGAGGAAGCACCTCTTTAAATTGATACATTTACTGTGAACTTTGAACAGCGCCAGTGATAAATACTGACGGCTGAAAGCATTTGATCTTGGGAACACTTTAAGAGACAATTAGCCCTGCTGTAACGGGTTACTATTAGCAACTACCTTAAAGCAATAGACCCAGCATTTATTCTAAAGGATACAGAAACATTAAAGGAGCGTTTCAACCTCCAATTGAACAGGGGATGTTCCTGAATCAAGCACAAATTATTATTTTTTTGAACTTTGGGAATTGGATACTATTATAAGTATTAGGAGTCTCATATACATTTTTTAGATTGTGAATTGGATACTATTTTATCTATTAGGAGTTTTTATTGTTATATGACGGCGTGAATGTTTGTATGAACAACTATAGTTGGGAGTGAATGTCTTTTTGATATTTCTATATTTTTTTTATTTCTGTATGGGTTTGAATTGTCCAAATAAATTCTTGGAATAAACTTTTGGAATAATAGACACAGCCTTTTTAATTTTGTTAAAGGGCTCATATAATATAGATCGGAGAGGAAGTGTATTTAAAAGTATTAAACGTGGTTACAATAGTACTTATTTGAAGTGATTTAAACAGACATATTTACATATCCTTCCTCTTTAAGCGCCAACTGTACATATTATTGATTTATTTCTAATTATATACTATCCAGGAAGGGGGTAGTGTTTTTCGGTTAGGCTGTGGAGGATAGATTCAGCGCTTCACCCAATCCACTGTTAAAAAAGAGTTACTCAGGTAGAAAAACTCAATTACTAAGCACCTGGCTGACGTCAGGAACTGTGTTATATAGGCTAGGGGATGGACCAAAAGATAAGGTGGTATTGGTAGATGTGTGATTCACAACATAAGGTGGTATATCAATTCCTGACAGGATGCCCCCTTCAAGCAAGCCGTCCCACGGCTTGTAAACGTGGCCGATGAGGATTTCTTGAATGGAACCGAGAAACTAGTCTAGGTGCATTCACAAAATTGTGAGATTCCCAGGTGTCTTCATCCGAGGAGAACCCCTTCCAATGGACGAGGTATTGTATCTCACCTTTATATAACCGTGAGTCCAATATGTCCTTCACCTCGTATATGTTAGGGTCCAAAACTTGAGCATCTGGAGGTAATAACTGAGTACCAGCACTTCTAGCAGGTTTCAATAGGGAGACATGGAAAGTTGGATGGATGGCCAAAAAGGGGGGAAGCTGTAGGGTAACAGCATTCTGGTTAATGATACGTACAATCTGAAATGGTCCTATGAAGAGGCTGGCTAGTTTCTTACTTGGTGATGGTAATTTAAAATTTTTTTGTGGACAGCCAGACCCAATCTCCAATAGAGTAATGTGGAGGTGACCTTCTTCTGAGGTCATAGTAATTCTTTTGTTAATCCTGAGCGGTTTGTAGGTTGCGTTGTAAGAGCTGCCAATTCTCTGTGAGCCGATCAGCTAGATTGTCCACATTCGGGTTGAGACAGGTTTCATTAGTTGTGAGGGTCATCTTAGGATGGTATGCGTAATTCGCAAATAACGGTGATGTCTTAGTGGATGAGTTGAAGGCGTTATTATAGGCAAATTCTGCAGTTGAGAGATATATATTCCAATATTTTTGGTGGTAGACACAATAACACCTCAAATACTGCTCTAGCCACTGGTTTAGGCGTTCCATTTGACCATTGGTCTGAGGGTGGTAGGCGGTGGTAAAGCGATGATCAATCTGTAGTTTATTGCAAAGGTTTTTCCAGAAGCGAGAGGTGAATTGTGTACCTCTGTCAGTAGTAAGTATCTCCGGTATCCCGTGGGATTTTAGGACGTTGTCAATAAACAATTGCGCTGTTTCAGCTGAGGTTGGCAGTTTATGGTGTGGTATAAAATGGGCCATTTTCGTAAACAGGTCTACAACGACCATAATGGTGTTCATCCCAGCTGATATATGTAAATCGACTATAAAATCCAGACCTAGATGGGTCCAAGGTCTCTGTGGAACTTGGATGGGCATCAACAATCCATATGGAGGCTGTTTATCAGATTTTGAGGTGATACATCTAGTGCACCCTTGTATATGGTCACGAATATCGGATGACATATGTGGCCACCGCCCTGGACAACGATTTTTGTGTTCTTAGTATACCAGGATGTCCGGATAACGGTGAGTTATGATGTTCCTTGATTAGTTCTTGTCTTAATTGTTCCGGGACATGTAATTTATCCAACTTGTAGTAAAGACCGTCATTCCCTTGCTTTAGCTCTTTGGGCAGAAGTTGCTCTTCCTCTAGGGCCTTTTGATATTTAGAAGCCAAAGTGGCCGTGATTCCTAGGAACTTATCTTGGGGTATCATGACTTTAGGGTTGTCGTCTGTAAATGGTTTGGGATCTCTACGGGAAAGAGCATCTGCCTTTCCATTGCGAGAAGCAGGTCTGTATATGATTTGAAAATGGAATCTGCTGAAGTAAAGACTCCACCTTACTTGCCTAGCGGAAAGGGTCTTGTTTCTCTGGAGGTATTCTAAATTTTTGTGATCAGTGTACACTATAATCGGTAGGTGTGTTCCTTCTAGAAGATGCCTCCAGTGTTCGAAAGCTCTTTTAATGGATAGCAATTCTTTTTCCCCTATCGGGTAGTTTCTTTCGGGGGAAGTCATGACCTTTGAGTAGAAAGCTATAGGATGCAGTGGATGGGTTAAGCTCTCTCTTTGGGATAAAACAGCACCTAAGGCGTAATCCGATGAATCTACTTCAAGGAAGTATTGCAGATCCGGGTTAGGGTGTCGTAGTATAGGAGCTGTTGTAAAAGAATGTTTCAGATATTCAAATGCTTCAGCAGCTTTTGTATTCCACAGGTAGGGTGTTGTACTGCCTGTAAGAACGGTCAGAGGTTTAACAATGGCAGAGTATCCTTTAATACATTTCCTGTAGTAGTTGCTGAAACATAAAAACCGTTAAAGTTCTTTACTGGTTTGAGGAGTAGGCCAGTCTTTTACTGCTTCAACCTTGTCTTGTTGCATTTCTATTCCATCGGAGGAGATGTTATAACCGAGGAAAGAAATCTTTTGAGTGTGGAATAGGCACTTCTCAGCCTTTGCGTACAGTATGTCAGTATATTTATGAAAATCTTAGTAGTGTTATCCAAATAATATATCAGCTTATGGCAGGGTTATAACCAATACAAATAATAATTTTCCTTAAAAATAGAAACCCTTAATCAACATGCACCTACTAGACCATACAAGTAATATAAATATCTGAATTCTTTTATTTAGTTAATATCCATGAACATTTTTTAAATATATTTGCAATAAAAGGAAATGAAATAATATTATATGCGCTTGAAAACTATTTAAATATGCTATGCAAAGTTCATACACGCTTATCTTTAAAACCAACCTTATTTACAAATCTTTTAACATCCAAGCAATACAATTTTAAACTGTGCTCTTAAGTAATAGGATAATATATATATATGTGACTGCCAATTTAAAATACAATGTACACTTCTGAATTATTATTATATATTTGCATAGATGAAACAATTTAGTAGCAAAAATTTGTTTAACCATACACAGGCTGAATACTAGTAAAAATGCAGACTGTTCTCTAAATCTATTAAATACAAGTTGACTATGCTCTCACCAGTTCCCTTTTTGTTTCAAGTTTTTTTAAAATTAGAACAATATATACTTCACCAATTTTGAACCAATTCGTAGCGGTCTTTAGGTCATCTCATTCGAAGGAAGGTTTTTGCACAAATCAAGGTTAAGTTTTGAGCTCCTTGCTTAGTGAAATTTTCCCAGGTATCTCGCAGCCAAAATCAGATCACTAGTTCAGCAAGTTGCAGACAACTGTCCCTTGTGCATTCACTACTCCCATTATATGTAATCATAGATGACCTGTTTCGTTCACACCCTTTTTGCTTGTCCCTTGTCATTGGATAATTGGTTTAGTATACATTGTTGTTATGGAAACGCCCACGGAGCCTTGTCCCTTGTCATTGGATAACCGGAATATCTCATTCCCAACAGCCAAAAGGCTTTCTGGCTGTAGTTCTCTCATGGCAACACCGGGTGGCAGCATTACAAACAGACACAGCAATATCATTTTTAAACATTTAAACAACCTAAATCAGTATTTCTATGAAAGGGTTATTCATTTATCATAATTTACTGCAACAACTATTCACAATATTTGTTTTGGATAAGTTATATCTTAATGAATTTTCTGATCATTTTGATATGAAACATCAAATACATCTAACATTATATTAAAATAATTTATATTTCATTTAGCCTAACAGAAAATTTATATTTCATAGTCATATCACATCAATGTAACTTCCATATCTTCATCTCACTATATTTTAAAAGATGTATTTAAAACTTTATAAACATTTATTGCACATTCATATGATATGACTTATTTCATTTAATGCAGGCATTCCATCTGAAATAAAGTAATAAGTGTCATTAATTATTTCTTTCCAGATCCACAAATATTTATTTATATTCTTAAAAACACAGAGGTTAAGATATTCATGCTTTCAAAATATATATGTATATATAAAAATATATACAGTTGTTCTGAAATCATGTGCTGTTATCCTAACGTCCCCCACTGCCCTTTCAGTACTCAGTTGCCAGACTTTTTGTCTCATACTCACCACATGGGGTCCCCTGCCCCTAAGTGCAAACGCTGAAACTCTCATAAAACATGTTACTTTTGAGATCCTATTACACCTTTTCAGTTTGAAAGACAAATGGTATCCTGATTCCAGTCTGCTAATTCCCATCTCATTATCTCTTAAATCAACAGCCTTAGAAATTTATGTTTTTATTAACTGTATGGGGTAACTGTATGAAGCTTGTATTTTTAATTACAGAGCAAATGGTTTTGGTCCTGTCTCAAGCCACAAACTCTGTTCTCTTTCAAAATTACTTCCCCAACATTCCTCTAAGTGACTGTTCTAAATTGAGCAGGCCAAATGTTCCATTGTCCCCCCCCCCCGTGTGTTCAGCATAACTTTACATAATGAGGGGGGAATAACTAAACATGATTGAAGTTAGTTTGTCTGAAGGGAGTGAATCATTTTTACTGATCAGTCAGATATTTGAATAAATATATATATATATATATTTATTAACTTTAAGATATATATATATATATATATATATATATATATTTATTAACCTTACATATACCTTGACAAGTCGATGTGCTTGTAGTCTTGAAAGCACCCAACTGACATGTTTTACATGGTCTTGTAAGTTTTGAGAGTAGATCACGATGTCGTCTAAATAAACCACAACGCAAATGTCTAAGAGATCCCTGAAGACATCATTGATGTAATGTTGAAACATAGCTGGTGCATTCGTAAGGCCAAACTGCATAACCAGGTACTCATATAAACCGTATCTAGTTCTGAATGTGGTTAACCACTCATCTCCCTCTCTTATGCGTATGAGGTTGTAGGCCCCCCTGAGGTCCAATTTCATAAATATTTTAGCTTGGTGGAGGCGTTCAATGAGTTCGGGAATCAACGGGAGTGGATACCTATTTTTGACAGTAACCTTATTAAGCTCCCTGTAATCGATTATTGGGTGTAATGTTTGATCTTTGTTCTTCACAAAGAACATTCCCGCTCCCGCAGGGGATACAGAAGGTCTAATGAAGCTCAGGCTGACTTAAAGGGTAAAGGTGACCATAGGGTACAATAGCTCCAGGTTTAAGGTCTATAGGGCAGTCATAACTGTGATGAGGGGGTAAATTCTCTGCCTTGTGTTTGCTAAATACTTCTATGTATTGTGTATACTCCTCAGGTATGGTGGGCATGTCCTCGGTTACCTGTAATGTATGTGTGGTGTGACAACAAACACTTTTACAGTAAGGGGAGTCTAAAGTGAGTTTCAATGTTTTCCATACAATAGTGGGTTTGTGTAAGCGTATCCACTGAATTCCTAGGACTACAGGAAAGAGTGGGGATGGTAAAACATCAAAACGAATGTATTCATTGTGATTGTTTTGGGTGGTAACTAGTAAAGGGATTGTGTGGTGTGTTATCGGACCACTAGATATATAAGTGCCATCAACCACACGGATAGAGACAGGTGAGATTTTCCTTTCAAGAGGTATTTTATTTATTTTCACAATCTCAGAATCAATATAATTCCCATGAGCCCCAGTGTCGACAATGCCCTCAGTAGTAGGCGACGACGGTCACACTGCAGAGAGAGAGAGATGATACAATAAATAGGTTTAACCTGCATAGAAACAGAAGCGTTTGAATAAGTTGCAGAGTAATTCCGGATAAATTGTATCAGCTGTTCTTAGATACTCAGCGTGTAGGGCAAATCCACGTAGAAGGAGATGAATATTTCCTAAAGTTATATTTCAGAACAAACAAAGGCTCATGCCTAGATTTAGAGTTTTGTGGCCAAAGGGGTGCGTTAGCTACTCTTGGTTTTTTTCCCCCCGCACCTTTTAAACAACGCTGGTATTTAGAGTTCTCAGAAGGGCTGCGTTAGGCTCCAAAAAGGGAGCGTACAGGCATATTTACCGCCACTTCAACTCTCAATACCAGCGTTGCTTACGGATGCGGCCATCTTAAAAAACGTGTTCGTGCACGATTCCCCCATAGGAAACAATGGGGCAGTTTGAGCTGAAAAAAACGCAGCCCCATTGTTTCCTATGGGGAAACACTTCCTAAGTCTGCACCTAACACCCTAACATGAACCCCGAGTCTAAACACCCCTAACCTTACACTTATTAACCCCTAATCTGCCGACCCCGCTATCGCTGACCCCTGCATATTATTTTTAACCCCTAATCTGCCGCTCCGTACACCGCTGCAACCTACGTTATCCCTATGTACCCCTAATCTGCTGCCCCTAATACCGCCGACCCCTATATTATATTTATTAACCCCTAATCTGCCAGCCCCAACGTCGCCGCCACCTACCTACAATTATTAACCCCTAATCTGCCGACTGGACCTCACCGCTACTCTAATAAATGTATTAACCCCTAAAGCTAAGTCTAACCCTAACACTAACACCCCCCTAAGTTAAATATAATTTTATTCTAACGAAATAAAATAATTCTTATTAAATAAATTATTCCTATTTAAAGCTAAATACCTGTAAAATAAACCCTTATATAGCTACAATATAAATAATAATTATATTGTAGCTATTTTAGGATTTATATTTATTTTACAGGCAACTTTGTATTTATTTTAACCAGGTACAATAGCTATTAAATAGTTAATAACTATTTAATAGTTACCTAGTTAAAATAATTACAAAATTACCTGTAAAATAAATCCTAACCTAAGTTACAATTAAACCTAACACTACACTATCAATAAATTAATTAAATAAACTATCTACAATTATCTACAATTAAATCAACTAAACTAAATTACAAAAAAAACAAACACTAAATTACAAAAAATAAAAAAAGATTACAAGAATTTTAAACTAATTACACCCCTAAAAACATAACAAAGCCCCCCAAAATAAAAAAATGCCCTACCCTATTCTAAAATAAATATTTTGCAGCTCTTTTACCTTACCAGCCCTTAAAAGGGCCTTTTGCGGGGCATGCCCCAAAGAAAACAGCTCTTTTGCATTTAAATAAACATACAATACCCCCCAATATTACAACCCACCACCCACATATCCCTAATCTAACCCAAACCCCCCTTAAAAAACCTAACACTAAGCCCCTGAAGATCTTCCTACCTTATCTTCACCACGCCGGGTATCACCGATCCGTCCAGAAGAGGGTCCGAAGTTTTCATCCTATCCGGCAAGAAGAGGTCCAGAAGAGGGTCCGAAGTCTTCATCCTATCCGGCAAGAAGAGGGCATCCTGACCGGTAGACATCTTCATCCAGGCGGCATCTTCTATCTTCTTCCATCCGGCGCGGAGCGGGACCATCTTGAAGCAACCGACGTGGATCCATCCTCTTCTAACGACGTCCTAAGTCCGAATGAAGGTTCCTTTAAATTACGTCATCGGATCATCTGATCGGAACAGCCAATAGAATGCAAGCTCAATCTGATTGGCTGATTGGATCAGCCAATCGGATTGAACTTGAATCTGATTGGCTGATTCAATCAGCCAATCAGATTTTTCCTACCTTAATTCCGATTGGCTGATAGAATCCTATCAGCCAATCGGAATTCGAGGGACGCCATCTTGGATGACGTCATTTAAAGGAACCTTCATTCGGACTTAGGACGTCGTTAGAAGAGGATGGATCCGCGTCGGCTGCTTCAAGATGGTCCCGCGCCGGATGGAAGAAGATAGAAGATGACGCCTGGATGAAGATGTCTACCGGTCCTGATGCCCTCTTCTTTTCGGATAGGATGAAGACTTCGGACCCTCTTCTGGACTTCTTCTTGCCGGAAAGGATGAAGACTTCGGACCCTCTTCTGGACGGATCGGTGATACCCGACGTGGTGAAGATAAGGTAGGAAGATCTTCAGGGGCTTAGTGTTAGGTTTTTTAAGGGGGGGTTTGGGTTTGATTAGGGGTATGTGGGTGGTGGGTTGTAAATGTTGGGGGGGGGTATTGTATGTTTTTTTACTGGCAAAAGAGCAGAATTCTTTGGGGCATGCCCCCCAAAAGGCCCTTTTAAGGGCTGGTAAGGTAAAAGAGCTGTAAAAATTTTATTTTAGAATAGGGTAGGGCATTTTTTTTATTTTGGGGGGCTTTGTTATTTTTTTAGGGGGCTTAGAGTAGGTGTAATTAGTTTAAAATTCTTGTAATCTTTTTTTATTTTTTGTAATTTAGTGTTTGTTTTTTTTTGTAATTTAGTGTTTGTTTTTTTAATTTAGTTTATTTTATTGTATTTTAGTTTAGATATTTGTAGTTCATTTAATTTATTGATAGTTTAGGTGTATTTGTAACTTAGGTTAGGATTTATTTTACAGGTAAATTGGTAATTATTTTAACTAGGTAGCTATTAAATAGTTAATACATATTTAATAGCTATTGTACCTGGTTAAAATAAATACAAAGTTGCCTGTAAAATAAATATAAATCCTAAAATAGCTACAATATAATTATTATTTATTTTGTAGCTATATTAGGGTTTATTTTACAGGTAAGTATTTAGCTTTAAATAGGAATAATTTATTTAATAAGATTTTATTTTATTTCGTTAGATTTAAATTATATTTAATTTAGGGGGGTGTTAGTGTTAGGGTTAGACTTAGCTTTAGGTGTTAATACATTTATTAGATTAGCGGCAAGGTCCGGTCGGCAGATTAGGGGTTAATACTTGAAGCTAGGTGTCAAAGATGTTAGGGAGGGCAGATTAGGGGTTAATACTATTTATTATAGGGTTTTTGAGGCGGGAGTGTGGCGGATTAGGGGTTAATACATTTATTATAGTAGCGGTGAGGTCCGGTCAGCAGATTAGGGGTTAATAATTGTAGGTAGGTAGCGGCGACGTTGGGGGGGGGGGGCAGATTAGGGGGTAATAAATATTATGTAGGGGTCGGCAGTGTTAGGGGCAGCAGATTAGGGCTACATAGGGATAATGTAGGTTGCGGCAGTGTGCGGTCGGCAGATTAGGGGTTACAAAAATTTAATAGAGTGGCGGCGATGTGGGTGGGCCTCGGTTTAGGGGTACATAGGTAGTTTATGGGTGTTGGTGTACTTTAGAGCACAGTAGTTAAGAGCTTTATGAACCGGCGTTAGCCCAGAAAGCTCTTAACTCCTGGCTTTTTTCTGCGGCTGGAGTTTTGTCGTTAGATTTCTAACGCTCACTTCAGCCAAGACTCTAAATACCGGTGTTAGAAAGATCCCATTGAAAAGATAGGATACGCAATTGACGTAAGGGGATCTGCGGTATGGAAAAGTCGCGGCTGGAAAGTGAGCTTAGACCCTTTCCTGACTGACTCTAAATACCAGTGGGCGGCCAAAACCAGCGTTAGGACCCCCTAACGCTGGTTTTGACGGCTAACGCAGAACTCTAAATCTAGGCATCAGTTTGTTAAAGAGTTGCTCAGGTAGAAAAACTCAATTACTAAGCACCTGGCTGACGTCAGGAATGTTGTTATATAGGCTAGGGGATGGACCAAAAGATAAGGTGGTATTGGTAGATGTGTGATTCACAACATAAGATGGTATAGCAATTCCTGACAGGCTCCTTGTTTGGCTAATAATTCTGCAAGATCATTGCCTTCCTTATCAGGACCTAGAATCCTGGAAGGACCCTTGGTCTTTTTGCATTGTGTGGTTAAACCATTGAATACCACCAATTCATCAATCTCGCAGAACAACTTGCCATGTTTGACTGGTTTGTTGTTAGTTTTTTGCATGCCATTTCTTTTTCAAGTTGGCAAAACTGTCACGCACATAATTTGAGTCAGTAATGATCACAAATTCATGAATACCTTGTGCAATAGCCATGTCAATGGTTTTTATAACAACAGTGAGTTCTGCAACTTGACTGGATCTTGGTCCAATGTGGAAACCTACAGAAATATTTGGGAATCCATTCGCCCAAACTATACCAATGCCAGGGACTAGTCTGGGCTCATTATCAATAGTGGCATGGTAAGAACAACCATCAACATATTGTCAGGGTGCCAGGAATCAGACTGAGACGAGAAGTGCAAAAATAATCACACCTTTATTAATAGCAAAAAATAATAAAAAGTCCACAAGTCAAATAACAAGCCAGGAGTCAAAACCAGAGCTGGTAGTCAGACGAGCCGAGTCAGGAGCCAAAGCGAATAGTCAGACGAGCTGGAATCAGGAACAAGGAAAACAGCAGAGTGAGGAACAAGCCAGGGATCAGGAACCATGAAGGACGTCAGGCATCCAGGTAATAGACAGGAACTCTCACAAACAGGTCTGAGACAACACAAAGGCAAAGCATACTGAACAGAGGCCCTTTAAATAATAAGTGAACACATCACAATTCTGAGACTGCATCCTGTCTCACATGATGATGCACACCAGTCGGGCCATAAAAGGAAGTGCAGGAAATGAGCAGCATCCCCCACAATGCACCATAGTCAGGAAGAGAGGTGAGTAAAATGGCTGCCAGCAGCACATGGCAAACACAACATGGAAAAAACCCTGACAATACCCTCCCCTCATGAACCCTCCCCCGCGGGAGGACAAAAGGCTTATTTGGGAAACAGGCATGGAAGGCACGGAGGAGGGCGGGAGCATGAACATCAGAGGAGGGAACCCAAGAACGCTCCTCCAGACCGTAGCCCCTCCAGTGAACCAAATACTGTACACGGCCCCTGGACATACGAGAGTCAATAATGCTGCTGACCTCATACTCCTCATAGTTGTCAACAAAGATAGGACGGGGACAAGGCAACGCAGTGGTAAACTGATTACAAGCCAATGGTTTCAAGAGGGAGACATGAAAAACATTGGAGATGCGCATAGCAGGAGGAAGGTCAAGAGCGTAGGCCACAGGATTAACACATCGGAGTATTCAAAAAGGACAAATATAACGGGGAGCCAATTTATTGGAAGGCACACGAAGGTTCAAGTTGCGGGAGGACAGCCAAACTCTCTCACCAACCTGGTAGGAAGGCGTGGCCAGACACCTACGATCAGCCTGGAACTTTTGGCGCTGCATAGAACGATGAAGGCAATCCTGAATCTGCACCCACGTGGAACGGAGTTGCCGGAGATGCTCCTCCAAAGCCGGAATACCCTGAGACATGAATGAATTGGGCAACAAGGATGGTTGGAACCCATAATTCGCCATGAACGGGGATAACTTGGAGGAAGCATTAATAGCACTTTTACGAGCAAACTCTGTCCAAGGTAACAGTTCAGACCAATTATTGTGGTGATCTGAGACATAGCAATGGAGGAACTGTTCCAGAGCTTGATTAGACCGTTCCGCAGCCCCATTGGATTGAGGGTGATATGCCGAGGAAAAGGAAAGCTGGATCCCCATTTGAGCAAAAAAGGAACGCCAAAATCTGGAGACAAACTGACTACCCCAGTCTGACACTATCTCCTTGGGTAACCCATGTAAATGAAAGACCTCCTGGGCAAAAATTGAAGCAAGCTCCTGATCGGTAGGCAGCTTCATCAAGGGAATGCAATGTGACATTTTAGAAAAACGGTCAACCACCATAAGGATAACAGTATTGCCATTGGAAACAGGGAGCTCAACAATGAAGTCCATGGAAAGATGAGTCCAAGGATGCTCACCATTAGCAATAGGTTGAAGAAGACCCACAGGAAGACATCGAGGATTCTTATTCTGTGCACAAACTGAGCAGGAGGCAATATACGCAGCAACATCAGAACGAAGACCTGGCCACCAGAATTGTCGAGTGACAGACCAAATCATTTGGTTCTTGCCTGGGTGACCTGCGGCTTTAGGATAGTGGTAAGTGTGCAAAAGTTTAGTTTGAAGATTCTCATGAACAAAACACTTACCACTAGGTTTCTCAGGAGGTGCATTGGTTTGTGCAGCCAGGATCTCCTCCCCCAAGGGAGAAGTCAAATTAGTATGTATGGTAGCCAAAATATGGTCAGGAGGTATAACAGGAGTAGGTACAGACTCCTCCTTGGACAGAGGCGAAAATTGTCGAGAGAGGGCATCAGGCCTAACATTCTTACTACCAGGCAGGTAGGAGACCACATAATTAAACCGAGACAAAAATAGCGCCCATCTGGCCTGTCAGGACGACAAACGTTTTGCTTCAGATAGATAAGTTAAATTCTTGTGGTCAGTAAGAATGAGCACTGGCACGCTAGTACCCTCGAGAAGATGCCTCCATTCCTTAAGTGCCAAAATTATGGCCAGTAATTCCCTGTCGCCAATTTCATAATTGCACTCCGCTGGAGACAATTTCTTAGAGAAGAAACCAAATGGATGCAAGGAACCGTCAGGTGTAGTACGTTGAGACAAGAGGGCACCTACTCCAGTCTCAGATGCATCGACCTCAAGAACGAAAGGCAGGACAGGGTTAGGATGAGCCCGAACTGGAGCGGCAGCAAAGGCAGTCTTAAGACTATCAAAGGCCTTAAAGGATTACTTTCTGTTATAATTTTTAAGCTAAACAACTAACATATTAAAGTTAATAAACATTAATTAAAACCTACTGACCTATATTTTCTCCAAAACAAAGTTTAATAACGTTCTAAAAGTTATATCTTTTATTCGCCGATGATGTCACGTTATCCTGCCCACTATTTTCAGCACTGCATGTTCAAAATACTTAAACCAATAACTTTGTGTTTAAAGCGCCATTTTGAAACCTAGGTACTGTAAACGGATTGGTACAGAGCAAAGGATACCCACGGAGTGGGTTTGGAAAACAATTAAATTTGAAGACAAGATTTCTGATATACGGTAGAGATATGTTAATGAAATGCTATTAATAAAAAGCGTATTTGGGGTAGTTAGTTAGTAACAGGCATAGAAAATATTTACTTACAGTGGCCCTTTAATGGCAGTAGGTGACCAATGGAGTGGATCATTCTCTTTACGGGTCATGTCTGTGATAGTTTTGACCGAGGAAGAAAAGTTTTTAATAAACTTTCTATAGTAATTGGCGAACCCCAAAAAACGTTGAATAGACCGAAGACCACCTGGGCGAGGCCACTGCAGAACTACAGATAACTTGTCAGGATCCATGGAGAACCCTGCAACGGAGATAGCATAACCTAGGAAGGTTACTTGAGTCTGATGGAACTCACATTTCTCGAGTTTACAAAACAGGCCATTCTCACGTAGTCTCTGAAGAACCCATGTAACATCAGAACGATGAGCCTCAAGTGTGGGTGAGTGTATGAGGATGTCGTCTAAGTACACCACAACACACTGTGATGTGCAGTCACTAGAGGCAGGTGAGGCAGCGCTTCACCTCTCATATGGGCAAAAACATATTTTTTTTATTGGCTTTAAAAAATTTTTTTTAAAAATTGCTATTTTTTTTGCCCCAGCATTTTTTTTTTCACAACTACATGTTGTGCAATGGAGAGGCACAAGCAGGTCTGCCCACCATTACACAACATGCTGCGCCACCTACTGGATGAAAGTTGTTAAGATCATTGCATGGCCCATAACTGCTTATTTGAGGCAGTCCTATTTGGGCTGAACCAATCCAGTGAGACGCATTAGTAAGTGGAACTTAGGGTTGGGGCTGGATGTTAAATGATATAAAACAAAACAAAAACTGAAAAAACTTTTATTTATTTTGTTGCTGTCCTGTGAAGCTGCCAGCTTTGCTGAATGGAAAAAGAGAGTTCTGTACTACCCCTCCAAGTGCAGTGGAATGTTCCACTGTCACTTTCTTACAGAGCAGCCAGGAAGAGATGCAGACTCAGAGCAGTGTTTTAGCCACATTTTATTAAAGTAAGTTCTGCAACCTTAGATTTTGCTGAAAGGGATTCTGTTAGTGAAAATGATAATTCAATGAATGTGGTTTAGTGTTTTTTGTTTTTTTTACTCTTTTACAGCAGTTTAAGGATCGTTTTTGTATTTTGTTTACTCAAAATTTACACTAGCAGCTTGCCTCTGTACTGCACACTAATTTATAGTCTCACTTTATGAACTCTCTGTAGCTCTGCTGTTTTATTACTTAAAAATGTAGTGGTCCCTCTCCCCCCCTTGTGTGTGTGTCTCTCTATCTATCCATCTCTCTCCTTATGTGTCGTTCTCCCCCATGGTCTCTTTCTCTCTCTGTCTCTCTTCCTCCCCCTCTGACTCTCTCATCCCTTATGTGTCTCTCTAACCCTCTGTGTGTGATTGTGTCTCTCTCTCTTTCTCTAACCCTCTGTGTGTGATTGTGTCTCCCTCTCTTTCTCTCTCTCTCTAACCCTCTGTGTGCGATTGTGTCTCTCTTTCTCTCTCTCTAACCCTCTGTGTGTGATTGTGTCTCTCTCTTTCTAACCTTCTGTGTGTGATTGTCTCTCTCTTTCTCTCTCTCTCTCTCTCTCTCTTTCTAACACTCTGTGTGTGATTGTGTCTCTCTCTCTCTCTCTAACCCTCTGTGTGTGATTGTCTCTCTCTCTCTCTCTCTCTCTCTCTCTCTCTCTAACCCTCTGTGTGTGATTGTGTCTCTCTTTCTCTAACTCTCTCTGTGTGATTGTGTCTCTCTCTTTCTCTAACCCTCTGTGTGTGATTGTGTCTCTCTCTCTCTCTAACCCTCTGTGTGTGATTGTGTCTCTCTCTCTCTCTCTCTCTCTCTCTCTAACCCTCTGTGTGTGATTGTGTCTCTCTTTCTCTAACCCTCTGTGTGTGATTGTGTCTCTCTTTCTCTAACCCTCTGTGTGTGATTGTGTCTCTCTCTCTTTCTCTAGCCCTCTGCGTGTGATTGTGTCTCTCTCTCTCTCTTTCTCTCTCTCTCTCTAACCCTCTGTGTATGATTGTGTCTCTCTGTCTTTCTCTCTCTCTCTAACCCTCTGTGTGTGATTGTGTCTCTCTCTCTTTCTCTAACCCTCTGTGTGTGATTGTGTCTCTCTCTTTCTCTAACCCTCTGTGTGTGATTGTGTCTCTCTCTTTCTCTAACCCTCTGTGTGTGATTGTGTCTCTCTCTCTCTCTCTCTCTCTCTAACCCTCTGTGTGGGATTGTCTCTCTCTCTCTCTCTCTCTCTCTCTCTCTCTCTCACCCTCTGTGTGATTGTGTCTCTCTCTTTCTCTAACCCTCTGTGTGTGATTGTCTCTCTCTCTCTATTTCTCTCTCTCTAACCCTCTGTGTGTGATTGTGTGTGTCTCTCTTTCTTTCTCTCTCTCTCTCTAACCCTCTGTGTATGATTGTGTCTCTCTCTCTCTTTCTCTCTCTCTAACCCTCTGTGTGTGATTGTGTGTCTCTCTCTCTCTCTCTCTCTCTCTAACCCTCTGTGTGTGATTGTGTCTCTCTCTCTTTCTCTCTCTCACTAACCCTCTTTGTATGATTGTGTCTCTCTCTCTCTCTCTCTTTAACCCTCTGTGTGTGATTGTGTCTCTCTCTTTCTCTCTCTCTCTAACCCTTTGTGTGTGATTGTGTCTCTCTTTCTCTAACCCTCTGTATGTGATTGTGTCTCTCTTTCTCTCTCTCTAACCCTCTGTGTGTGATTGTGTCTCTCTCTCTTTCTCTCTCTCTAACCCTCTGTGTGTGATTGTGTCTCTCTCTCTAACCCTCTGTGTGTGATTGCGTCTCTCTCTCTCTCTAACCCTCTGTGTGTGATTGTGTCTCTCTCTCTCTCTCTCTCTAACCCTCTGTATGTGATTGTGTCTCTCTTTCTCTCTATCTAACCCTCTGTGTGTGATTGTGTCTCTCTCTCTTTCTCTCTCTCTCTAACCCTCTGTGTGTGATTGTGTCTCTCTCTTTCTCTCTAACCCTCTGTGTCTCTCTCCCCCGTCTCTCCCTCCCTCTCCCCCCCGAGTGCTTTTCTGTGTTTCTGTCTACCTTTTATTTATTTATTTAATTAATTAATTGGTAGTGCCATCTGATGGTGTGGCTTTATTTAAAGGGGTGGGGTCAAGCACCCCACCATCTTTAAATTTCACCAGCCACCACTGGATCAAGACATTTTTATATTTACTGAATAATTAAAGAATCTATAAGCATAATTTGCAGCATTAAAGTAAAAAGTATGTTTTAAACATATATTTTAATGGGCATGGATTTCTAGATCTCATAATCAGAGCAAGCATTTTGTTATCTGGCAAGAGTTTCTGTTACAATCCTTTAGACTAAAATCAGATGTTTACTAAGTTGACCAGTTTTCCAAGACACCATTTAAAGGGACATGAAACCCATATGTTTTCTTTCATGATTTAGAAAGAGCATGCAATTTTAAATAACTTTCCAATTTACATCTAATATCTAATTTTCGTCATTCTTTTGATATCCTTTGTTGAAAATAATATCTAAATATGCTCATTAGCTGCTGATTGGTGGCTGCACATAGATACCTCATGTGATTGGCTCACCCATGTGCATTGCTATTTCTTCAACAAAGGATATCTAAAGAATGAAGGCATATCCTAGCCACTGCCTCACCAGCCTCTGACGTCACTGCACGAACTTGCAACATATCTCGTAGGACATCATTAATAAATTCCTGAAAAACAGCCGGAGCATTACATAGGCCAGAGGGCATTACAAGATACTCATAATGCCCGCTCCTGGTGTTAAATGCTGTTTTCCATTCGTGGCCCTCCTTAATCCTAACGAGATTGTACGCTCCTCTCAAATCATGTTTAGTAAAGACTGTAGCTCCCTTGAGGCGGTCAGAGAGTTCCGTAATAAGCGGAATAGGGTAAGCATTCTTAAAGGTAAGACGATTAAGACCCCTATAATCGATACATGGTCTTAACTCGACACCCTTTTTCTTCACAAAGAAGAAGCCAGCCCCTGCAGGAGAGCAGGATTTGCGGATGATCCCCCGTGACAGAGCATCAGCAACATACTCCTCCATAGCACAATTCTCTGCAACAGACAGAGGGTACTCCCGGCCCCGAGGAGGAATGGCTCCGGGTTGCAGGTCTATAGCACAATCATAAGACCGGTGAGGAGGCAACGTACCGGCACGCACCTTGTCAAACACGTCTAGGAACTCTCGGTACTCCTCTGGCAATTGAGATACCGAAGAAGTGTACAAGACTTTAACTAGTTTCCGAAGACAAGTGGAAATACATTGCGGGGACCACGACAAAATTTTGGACCTGAGCCAGTCGAGACTGGGATTGTGCTTTTAGAGCCAAGGATAACCCAGAACAACCGGAAAATGCGGAGAGTTTATCACCTGGAACTGGAGGGTTTCAAAATGGAGAGCCCCAACAGCCATGGACAACAGCAAGCAGAACGGACTGAGGCAAAACAGGAATGGAGTGCTTTAATACAAAAGCACTGTCAATGAAATAGCCAGCAGCACCGGAGTCAACAAGAGCCTGAGTAACTATGGAGGAGTCCACACAGGAAAGGACAACCGTGACCAAAGGTTTCTCCTTATGCGGTTCCGGGGACGAGGATAAACCACCCAAGGTCTGCCCCCTACAGGACCTTAGGTGTGAGCATTTCCCGGCCGTGTAGGACAAGACTTCAAAAGGTGACCCTGTAACCCACAATAGAGGCAGAGCCCCTCCCTCCTCGTGAATCCCAGCTGCATCGGCTCAGCAGTACCTGGTGACTCGGGACCAGGAGGCATGGGAGGAGAGGGAGGCATGGGTGGGAACGAACACGTAGGAGACAACAGAACAGGAGTCTTCCGCAAGCGCTCCTTGAAAGAGGGCCTTTCTCTGAGTCTGATGTCAATTAGGATCGAAAAAGACACCAATGCCTCGAGATCCTCTGGTAAATCTCTGGCAGCAACTTCGTCTTTAATCGCATCAGAGAGCCCATGAACGAAGGCGGCAACAAGGGCTTCATTGTTCCAACCAACCTCTGCGGCAAGCGTACAGAACTCAATAGCATACTGAGCAACAGATCTTGTACCTTGCTGAATGGACATGAGTCGTTTAGCAGCAGAGGAGGAGAAAGCCGGAGCATCAAATACCCTTTCGAAAGGAGGCCACAAATTCAATGTAATTTGAAATTGCAGGTTTATTAGTCTCCCACAAGGGATTAGCCCAGGCAAGAGCTGTGTCAGAGAGTAACGAGATGAGAAATCCCACCTTAGCTCTGTCAGAGGGAAACGCCTGAGGTAACATCTCAAAGTAAATGCCCACCTGGTTCAAAAACCCTCTCTACTGAATAGGATCACCTCCATATCGCTGAGGTAGAGGTGCAAAACCGGACATGCTCCTGGTAGGCATAGGTGCAGCAGCGGAAACAAGAGCAGCCATAACTTGCGGGACACTTTGGTCCAAATGTGCAGTGCGAGTCAGCAGGGTTTGCAGGGCTAGTGCAAATTGATCCAAATGGTGATCCTGTTCATCCATCCTGGAAATTATGGCAGGTAAAGGTGGATTATTAGCACCATCAGGATTCATGGCCTTTGCGTAATGTCAGGGTGCCAGGAATCAGACTGAGACCAGAAGTGCAAAAATAATCACACCTTTATTAATAGCAAAAAATAATAAAAAGTCCACAAGTCAAATAACAAGCCAGGAGTCAAAACCAGAGCTGGTAGTCAGATGAGTCGAATCAGGAGCCAAAGCGAATAGTCAGACGAGCCGGAATCAGGAACAAGGAAAACAGCAGAGTCAGGAACAAGCCAGGGATCAGGAACCAGGAAGGACATCAGGCAGCCAGGTAATACACAGGAACTCTCACAAACAGGTCTGAGACAACGCAAAGGCAAAGCATACTGAACAGAGGCCCTTTAAATAATAAGTGATGACATCATAATTCTGAGACTGCATCCTGTCTCACATGGATGATGCACACCAGTCTGGCCATAAAAGGAAGTGCAGAAAATGAGCAGCATCCTCCACAATGCACCATAGTCAGGAAGAGAGGTGAGTAAAATGGCTGCCAGCAGCACATGGCAAACACAACAGGGAAAAAACCCTGACAGTACCCTCCCCTCAACGACCCCTCCCCCGCGGGAGGACAAAAGGCTTATTGGGGAAACGGGCATGGAAGGCACGGATGAGGGCGGGAGCATGAACATCAGAGGAGGGAACCCAAGAACGCTCCTCTGGACCGTAGCCCCTCCAGTGAACCAAATACTGTACACGGCCCTGGACATACGAGAGTCAATAATGCTGCTGACCTCATACTCCTCATGGTTGTCAACAAAGATAGCACGGGGACGAGGCAACACAGTGGTAAACCCATTTAAAAATCAATGGTTTCAAGAGGGAGCCTGATGAAACGACCTTGGGGTTGAGAAACTCGTTGCTGTACGTTCTAATTTGTCTTTTAAATATATTCTCTGGTCCTAATAAACTGCTGGCCTTTGAATTACCACCTGCTCTACGTTTGTGGCATTTATTTTGGCTAACCGAACTGTCACTCATACTATGCCGGAGTATTAGCACTGTTATTAGCTACTCCTTGGACGGCTCCCACTGTGACGTCAGACCCTCTGCTTCTGCCGACTGGCTGCTGCCTTCTACGTGAGGGTCCTGTGCTAACGTCTGTCGGGCGACTAAAGGTCCCGTCCTGCTGTGTTAGGCACACTGTTGTTCCGCTCTTTATGTGAGTACCCCCCTGTAAGAGGGTGTCCGTGACTTGCTTGTTTTTCTCTGTCCAAACGATACTGTCCCATGAGGTGCCTCTATTTTCTGTGTTCACAGGTTATCTCCAAAAAATAATAAAAAGTCCACAAGTCAAATAACAAACCAGGAGTCAAAACCAGAGCTGGTAGTCAGACGAGCCGAGTCAGGAGCCAAAGCGAATAGTCAGACGAGCCGGAATCAGGAACAAGGAAAACAGCAGAGTCAGGAACAAGCCAGGGATCAGGAACCAGGAAGGACATCAGGCAGCCAGGTAATAGACAGGAACTCTCACAAACAGGTCTGAGACAATGCAAAGGCAAAGCATACTGAACAGAGGCCCTTTAAATAATAAGTGATGACATCACAATTCTGAGACTGCATCCTGTCTCACATGGATGATGCACACCAGTCTGGCCCTAAAAGGAAGTGCAGGAAATGAGCAGCATCCCCCACAATACACCATAGTCAGGAAGAGAGGTGAGTAAAATGGCTGCAAGCAGCACATGGCAAACACAACAGGGAAAAAACCCTGACACATATACTCAAGGTAATGTTTGACACTGGTCCTCATTATATATTTTATATGGGGAAAGCAATTGTTCCTCCAGGAAATCATCTTCTAATAACTCTTCCCCAGGATCCTTAGCAGTACAGTCATGGAGCTCCGCAAGCCCCTGTGTGACTGGATTCTTTTTGTTTTGCTTAAAGCGACTTTCTAAAGGCTGCCTTGTAATGAAAGAGTCCAAGCTGTTATGCGGCTATTAGACATTTTTCCATCTCTTATTCTCTCACTTTGCAGATATAGCAAAAGGTTGGTGGGCCATTTCTACAATAATTTTCTCACAAATTTTGTAGAGCCCATACAGTAAATACGAGGGCATTTTCACTAAATTTTATTTCTACTGGGGATAAAGTTTTCCTTGCATAAGCAATGACTTTGCTTAAATTATCATGCTTTTGGTATCTGGGTAACCTGTCTTTAAGTAGAAAGGTTTACCTCCTTCAGGGTACACTAAGCAAGGTGCTTGAGTAAGTTTTCTCTTCAACTCTCTTACGGCTGTCTCTTGAGCCTCACTCCAGTGCCATTTCACATCCTTCTTTAGAAGAAGTAGCAGTCGTTTAGCTAATTCTGCATAATTATCAATACATTTGTGAGAATAATTTGTCATACCCAGGAATGATCTTAACTCCTTTACGTTAGTTTGGTTCTTAGAATTTATTATAGCTTCCACCTTTCTTCTTAGGATTTAACCCTTCAGAAGTAACTTCATGTCCTAAGAAGTTTACACGAGTGAGGCACCATTGGGCATTTTGGAGGGATAATTTGACACCTGCCCTTTTAAGTTGACTGAGGATGTGCTTAAGCTCTGTGATGTGTTTTTCAAAGTCTGTGCTTTTGATCAAAACATCATCAACATAGGATAACGTCCCCCTTTCCAGTGCATTAGGCATAGCCTTATGCATGAATACAGCAAATTAATGTCCTGAATTTATGTATCCAAACGGGAGCCTTTGGAATGCATACTGAACCTTTTGGAATGAGAATGTGAGCTTAGACTGGTCTTCCTCATATACCTTTATGGTCCAATATCCCTGTGCACGATCAATGGCAGTGAATATTTTGGATTCCTGCATTTGCGCTAGGCACTGGTCAATATATGGCATAGGTCAGCCAGACATGTACACTTGTTTGTTTAGCTGTCTTAAGTCAGCACACAAACGCCATTGTCCATTGGGCTTAAGAACACCTAGAATAGGATTGTTATAAGAGCTGTGCACCTGTCTGATGATGCCCATTTCTTCCAGGTTCCTTATGATTTCTGCAAGTGAATCATATGAGGCTAAAGGAAGTCTGTATTGTTTAACAAAGACAAATGGTGCATTGGGATCTGTTTGATTTCTTGCAATGTGCAGGTCTGTAGTCCCACAGTCATAAGAATCTCTAGCAAAAATATCCTTGTACTCCATCAGGAGTTGTAGCTGTTGGCATTCATCATCACTGGAACAGCCATTAGCTAAGGAGATTTGCTTTTAGACTATTTGCTGAAATCCTAGAAAGATTTCAGGCTGTCCTATCTCATAGGCTTCTTCCAACCTAGAGGTAAGATCCCCTTGATTATAATTTACATTGCCCCCATGATTCTGGGTATTGGGGTATTCTTGCTCTTTGATCGGCTGATCAAATACTAGGGAGGCTTCTTCAATTTTACAGATGCCTTCCTCTGAGCAGAAGGGATAAATAGACTGAATAGTAAACAATCCCTCTGGCATAGATGCAAAGGATTGGTCTATTAACTGTTCTTCAGTTAAGTATCCTTCAGGTATTATCCCAATTATATTATTCTGGAATTCAATTCCAGCGCATATCCTATGGTATTTCCCTTGGATAAGGTTATATCCGGTGGGGTCATGTTATGCTCAATAACATGTATTGGAATATTTCCAATATTTACCATGGGAGTATGGGTCATTGTTATACCCAGATTTTGCATTCTATGGGAGATGCATATTAGTGTTTTAGAAGTTTTTCATTTCTGACCTCTTTAAGGATAAGAGAAATTTATCAGCCCCAGCAGGGATTACAACATCATTAGACACCTGCATATTCACAGCATATGGCATTTGCTGGTTTGATTTCAGGGCCGCGTTTTCATCCTGAAATATCTCAGGGTCCCCCTTTAACCTGCTCTAGAGGCAATGGTTAATTAAATCTATCTGGATGGCATATCTATGTAAGAGATCGTTGCCAATGTATATTTGATTATGGTATTATTTAAAACTAAAAACGGGTGCTTTGCTGATTTATTACCTATAGAGATAGATAATAAACATTTAGCTGTGACATTATAGCTTTCAGATTTGTCATCCAGGTCATAGGCCCAGAGATCTTGGGGAGAAAGATATTTAATCATCTTAGGTTCAGCTATCTGCACCAATAAGGCTTCGCTTATATAGCTAGCTTCCTGTTTTAAGTTCAATTTGGCATACTTGGTTTTTCCAAGGTCATGCACCTGTATAGGGATAATTAGATCATCTTTCACTTTCTCAATTTTTGCTAGAAATTGAGTGATCTCCCCCTTAAGGGAACTTAGGGTCCAAACGAGAAAAAAGATCTGTGTATCAAACTGTTTTGGAACTATTTGTGAGACAGACTAGCCAATCTCAGAGGTTGCAAACAATCTCACAAATTTGCAACCAAAAAGTACTAGAACAACAAAGTGGATTAGAGGTGGCACCTACGGCTTGCTGTCTGTGATAAAAGTGTGAGAAACCAAAAATTGGCTATTCAATCAGTCTTACATGAATAAAAAACATGAATGTGTTTCAATTTTGATCATATAAAGAAATACAATGATTGGATAGTTCAAATCAAATAGTAAGTTTATTTAAAATTTACGAATAAAAGTAGACCATATCATAAATGGTAGATGTATGAGCAATAAATGAATTGAGGGTATATGACTTTAAATAAAAAGGAAAAGTTCCGATGGAACACTAGAACTCCTAAATATATAACTAAATGAATTCTATTTGAATTCAAATGCCCAAAATAAATTTATAATAAACAAGTAGACAAAATGAGTTGTAATAAACCAGTTCGCAAAAATGAGTTAGGTAGAAAAAAATTAATCAATAGACACAATGTGGCTCAAAAAAAATGAAAAATACGGTATAAAAAATGCTGCAGCAAAAATGTATAAAACTATAAAAAAAGCCCTTGAATTATTTCTGTTTTTAGCCGTCTTTACTTAAAAGGGATATATATGTGAATATTTCAGATGTACCACGTATTGTTCTTATATCTTTAAATCGTACCAGAAATCGTGTATTAGTACAATCCCTTGAAAGAGTCTATATAATAGTGATTATCACAGTGAGGTTGTGAGAACAAATAATCCAACAGTGTTCGAAGTAACATACATCAATCCTTAAATGTTACTTTTGTAGCAAGGTGTAGATGATATCCTTTTAGCCAATGTTACCAAGCTCTGTTTACAATGTGATTAATCATTAGATGGATCAGCTGATGTCACTAAGAAAGCGCTCGTTTGGAGCTTAGTTGAAGTCTAAGGGAGATTTCTTTACATATATCTGAATTGGGGCGACAAATTTTTCTCTCTTATGTGTATTGAATAGTCTTCATATACGTGTAAAAACCAAGAGATGTCTTACCCCATCTTGCCTCGTCGATCTGGTTCTATTTGCAGCGGCGTCTTCAAAACACCAAACCGGAAGTGGCTGTATTTCGTGGAAGCCAATCTTTAAGTAGTATTCCTTAAATCCGTTCGGTGAAGAATTTCACCTTTAGTTGGTGAGTAGAGAATGGCTCCTATCGTCCAAGGAGATAGAAATTCGACTCACAATGGACGGTCCTGGAAGCGTAAGGTGACTTATAACTGGCCAGTTATTTGCTGAGTTGTATACCGGAGCTGGTTTTCTTCTACGAGTTTCGGCTTTGAGAACACAAGCCTTTATCAAGTATACCAGATCCGGCTTCTCTCGAGTATATATAGGGTTTTCCTGTTAACCCTTAGTGAACGTTTCCTCTTGGTGTGCATAGGTCAGCATACCATTAAACATTAACTTAGGGTCCCCCTTGTGGAGAGATATGGTTAATACATCACAGTCTAGGGAAATATTGGCTATCTTTCCAGGCAACATTTTAATGGTATTACCACCATAAACACTTAAGGGAGTCTGATCATCTATTTGAAGGACCGTTATCTCAGGTGCAGAGCTATTTATCAAAAATGAATCTCCACAGCATCTGGCTTCTCTTCCACCACTTGACAGTTATGTCTGGTGTGAGTTATGCTGGACCGCTCATAATTAATAGGCTTTTATACTTGTGACCAAATTACATTATTTATGCAATCAATTATGGCACTTAATCACTTAAGAAGGTCAATACCAATTAGTAAACAATCAGTTAGCAGATCCACTTTAATGACAGGGTGTCTTATTACCCTGTTCCCCAGCTTTAGTTTTAACCATGCAGTACCCCAAGCTTTGAGAGAGTCGACCCCAACACCTATTAGTGAACCATCAAATTCCCTGAGTTTAAGCTTGTGGGGCATTAGCTCATTTAGCTGTGTATAGTACCTGTGGGATAAAATAGTTGCCTGAGATCCAGTATCAATTAATCTCAAGATAGGGTTAGTAACTGAGTCCTTGAGTTCAGCTAACACATAATATCTCCCTGCAGTTTCTACCTTTTCACAAATAAATTTAGCATAATTACACATCTGTGGGCTTCGCCACGAGTTACCTGATGCAGGAGAATTTTCACTCTCACCATTCACTTCCTCTATAATAGGGCCGACTTGGTTCCTGTGTACTGCATCTGTGGGAATAAGGTTAGGGGACAACTGTAAAAGAAGAGGTTTGTTAGAGCTTCCAGGCTGAGGCTGCCCGTCATCACTGCTAAACCGTCCGTTTCTGGGCTGTAGGGAGAGAACATGATTAGTACCATTATTGACATTTATCATTTAATTTGGTATATCTCTCCCCTCAGGTAATACTGGAGTATTTATGACTGTGCCTGTGGCCCACTGCTGGCCACTGACTGTACCCCTAAAAAATGATTATTAGGGTGCTGAGCCGTTAAAACTTGATTCATATTAGTGCATAGTATACATAATTGATTTAACAGCGTACTAAGTTGGCCAACTGGACTATACAAGCTATTTATACATCTGGGCCTATCTTTTGAGTCATTCCTGGACCATCTAGAAACCTCAGAATCATAGCTATCATTTCTATTTTGACGTGGTTGTCTTTGGGGTTCAACTTGTTCAGCGTTAATATCATGGGGAGCACTATTTACTTTGGGGTGCCTGAGAGTATTTTTGCCACTTTTGGTATTTATTTTTATGGGGATACCGATTGCCTTGTGGGTATTCACCTCTTTGGGGATAACGATTTATCTGGGTATGCCCCCCATTTTAAGTATATTCTCTCTGCACCTCAGGCCTTGTTGGGGGAGGGGCAGAGTCAAAACTTTGTGGGGAAGGCCTGTTTTCTCGGGCCACTTCCGTATAAGTTTTCTTTTTGGACTCTAAGTTGATGGTGCTAGATGACACCCTAGTTTCTGCCACAAATTTGGGGCTGGGCCTTGGTTCCCTTTTATTCCCCCTATTCACCAGACTGCTGAATAGAGTATTACTTTGTACTCTCTTTGATCAGCCAGTCCAATGAGCAGTTCTCATCAAAATCTCTAGCCAGATTCATTTTGATGTGCGGGGGCAATGCTTCATAAAACAGATTCACAAATTCTAAACTTTCAAATATGGGGTAGTCTTCGGCCATACTGTACGCACTTTTGAGTGCAGAAAGGAATTCTATAGGGCTTTGATTGGCTCTCTGCGAGTTGTTTATTCAAATGTTCTATTTGGGCTACTAAATTTTGGTTATGCTCTTGGAAGGTGGCCATATCTCATTTAAAAGTAACAATTTCTTTTTTAGCTATTTCTAAATTATCTTCACATTTGCATGATGAGCGAATTTCATCTTCTAGCTCCTGTAATTGCAACTCCTTTTCTATATGGTGGGTGGACATTTTGTCAATAATGCATATTACAAGGGGCCAGGATTTGAGTATTAGTTCATCACGTTTTTTTTAAATTTTTGCATTGATTAATTTTTAATAATTCCTTGAATAACTCACTTTTTTCATTCCACCTTCCATTATCAATAGCAATTGTTTTGGCCTTAATTGCAAGCACCACCATCAGGGGGTGACAGAGGTGACTCCTGTCAGGGGCCCAATGGGCCAGGGGGGCCCCATGAGGCAAGAACAACTTATTTAAAAAAAAAAAAAATTAAACTTTGGCAGCCACCAGAGGGTACTACAGCAGAGTGCTACTGAGCTTGGGAAATGTTATTACTAGGAGTAAATCATTAGCATTTAAGAGGATTTCTGGGTGTGCATTAAACCACTATGCTCAGCTTGAGACAGACTTGGCACTTAAGTTTGTACAGTATGTGCCTGAGTCAGACGGAAGATCACTTTCATTTGCAGAGGAGGTAAGACTTACTTAGTAAATGTTTTTATTTCTTTGTGCAATTTCGGATTGTAACTTCAGTGTGGTAGTAGTGGTATGGTGACAATTTTATTTTAGCAATATGCAGCAGTGTATGTATGATTGTTTGACAATGCTGTAGAAATTCTATATTCAAGCCATGGAGATTTTTTTTTATTAATATATATATATATATATATATATATATATATTACATTCCAGTTTACTGCCCCTTTATGCAATGACTTTCCAGATGCAAGGAGGCATTTTATCTAAGATTTTTACATCTGCATAAAATGTTATACTCTCAGACTAAGATTGCTCAGTGTTTGAAATGAGACAGGTTAACTAAGCTCTGTTCAGTTTACACGACAGCTGACTTAATTTTGAAATACATACAAACAAGCCTAAATCCTGCATTTAACCAGATCTAATGGTATGATACTGAGTACCACAGATTATGGTTCCACCAAGACCATATAGAGTACAGCAGTTTCAAAATCCATAAGTACAGCTGACAGATGGGAACATTTGTACACCATATTTGAAGTGGTGCTCTTGGTTGGGGAAAATGGGGGGGAGAAAACATGTCAACCTTTCAAAAGTACTTTTCTTCATCTAGCCATCTACCCAGATCATTAATGTACAATTTTAAATTCACTGAATTATTTTTGTTTGCACATTCCCAAATATGATTCTTTATAAAGTTAGTCTTAATTTCTGCAATTTTTTTTATCATGCATGTCACACACTGTTGATTTAGGGGATGCAATGTGCAGAACTTTTACCTCCTGTAAGTGTTTCTGTGGGTGTCTGTGTTTATGTATTTGTGTTTTTGTTTGTGTCTTTATGAGTGTGTATGTATTTTTTTCTGTGGGTCTCTCTGTGACGGTGGGTGTGTATGTCTTTGTGCATTTTCTGTGGATGTCTGTGAGGGTGTGTGTATGTATGTCTTCGTGTATTTTCTCTGGATGCCTCTGTAAGGGTGGGAGTGTGTCTTTGTGTGTTTTCTGTGGATGTCTCTGTGAGGGTGGGTGTGTATGTATGTAAGTCTGTGTTTTCTGTGGATGTCTCTGTGAGGGTGTGTGCGTATATGTCTGTGTGTTCTCTGTGGGTGTCTCTGTGAGGGTGGGTGTATGTCTGTGCATTTTCTATGGGTGTCTCTGTGTGTTTTCTGTGGATGTCTCTGTGAGGGTGGGTGTGTATATGTATGTATGTCTGTGTTTTCTGTGGATGTCTCTGTGAGGGTGTGTGTGCATGGCTGTATGTTTTCTGTGGGTGTCTCTGTGAGGGTGTGTGTTTGTCTTTGTGTTTTTTCTATGGATGTCTCAGTGAGAGTGTGTGTGTATGTATTTCTTTGTGTGTTTTATGTGGTTGTCTCCCTGTGTGTGTATGTCTTTGTGTGTTTTCTGAGAGAGTCTCTGTGTGTGTGTGTGTGTATGTATGTCTTTGTGTGTTTTCTGAGGCTGTCTCTGTCAGTGTTTCCTTGGGTGTATGTGCAAGTGTGTGTGTGTCCATTGTCTGTTCCTTTTTAGGACATTTTGACTACTGATTATTCACATCTTTCTACAGACTTTGAGACTGAGACCATTCCAGAAGTCACCATTCCACCATTTAACCTTTCAATTATTGTTTAGGCAGTTCAGGGCCCTTCCTTTCAGCCACTGCATGCTGTTGTCATCATTTAGTTGGCATCTTCCTTGACAAAAAGATAATCAGAACTCCATATTTTGTTTTGTAAATCTCCTTTTTTGACAAAACTGTAGTCTACCTCATTACTTGTCAAGTCAATGTAAACAAGTGCTGGGTGTCTGTGTGGTTGTCTGTGTCTGAGTGTTTTTGTGTGTTTCTTTGCGTGTCTGCTAGAGTGTCTATATGTGAATCCGTATGTGTGAGTGTGTGTTTCAGTGTATGAGTGTGTCTGTGTGTTTGTGTGTTACTACCTTTACAACATTTCCAAGTTTGACTACACTTAAGAATAAAGTGCATATATGTTTTAGTCACTTGGTCAAAAATTGCACATGTCAAAGGGGGGGGGGGGGGCTGATAAATGGTTAAGTCAGGGGCCCCAAAATTAATAATAATCTCAGCAGTGCCTTCAATAATTTTTTTAGTATATACTAGATTACAATATAATTTATTATTATATCAGCAGTAATCTCCAGTAAAAATGTTGTAGTACTTATCTTAGCAGTTGCCAACCAATAAAAATGTTAGTATATCCTATAATTATGAATATTAATCATTAATATTCAATCCTTTGTTCTCAATGAGTTATCTTTATAGATACCTTGAATTATAGTTATGTAAAAACTAGATTATGAATCAATTATACAAGCTTATTCTGTTACAATTATTCTACACAAAACAGATTATAAAATGTACCTCTAAAAATTAACCTTACTCACAATGAGTCACTTGTTAAAATATCAAAATGAAAATACCAGAATATTAACTACTAATTTAACAGTGCTTAGTTAAACAATATAACAAGATACTTTACACAAATCTTACTAAATCTCAATAAATCTAATATAACTTTCAGAAAAGTATGATTAAGCTATTTAGCCCACAAATGGTTATATATAACTTCAATTAAAACACCAGAAAATTGTATATATATTATTAATGCAACATCCAATTTATATGCCAGTATGTCTGGCCTGGAATAACCTCTTATTCAGCCATAATAAAACAAATTCTAAAATAAATATAGCAATAACTGTAATTAACTTGATATTAAAATACAAAATTTCCTTCTAAACATTAATATTTAATACCAGTATACTTACTACCCTTGGTATAATTAATATTAAATATAAGAATAAATCTCATTCTAATTCACAGCTACAATTAAACTATACCTTGATTTAAACATTAGAAATATAGAGCAACCTTATACATTACAAAATAAACCAATTTGCAATTTTCAGCTTTTTCAGATTAATCCAGTTCACCGTCATAAATAAGAAAGGTATTTGCAATTCAGAAAATAAAAGGTTTAGGCCCAATGTTGCTTTCTGTAAACCAAGGCAGCAAGATAATTCAGAGACTTAAAAATTCAGCAGCACGTGATAAATCCCACATTTTTTTATTCTAATCATTGGTGAATATTTTGGATACAACCTAAACGGAAGCTTGTTTCTGATAGACCCTTCGGAGCTGAACATCTCATTTGGTTACTGAGCAACCCAAAATAAGAAAAAGCTCAGTGAAAAACAGTTATTTAAAAAAAAAGAAAAGAAAAACACTTTCTCAGACACAAAGCCAAACACACCCAACAAAAATGCAGCCACAGTGCTCACTGCTGACAGCATTCAACACAATCACTGGGACAATAATTATAATGATGTATTTTTTTAATTATTATTTTTATTACATTTTCAATTGAATATAATGATGCAAGGAAACATAGTGATAACCGTACTTAGAGTTCATCCCTATTGCAGGTAAAGAATTCTAAAGCAATGTCCTTAGTAGTTGTTGTACTAGTCCATAGGGATGATGCCAAAATGTTCAACCAAATCTTGATTTTGCACAACATGGGCAGTCATAACCGTTTGCACAATAGCTGTTATAGTAAATGATATATAGGCAGGTTCCCATTCCATGTCTATAAGCTTTTGTGAGTGGCAAATTAGAGTGAGAGGAGACGGTAATCAGCTAAGTGAAGATCAATGAAGAGTGAGAAAAAAATATGTGGAAAGAAGATAGAAAAGGAATGAAAAAGGTGAGGTGAGGAATAAGGGGGTCTCCTCAGGGCAGACTCAAGATATTGTGATGCCTGGGTCAGAGAATGAAATTATGCCCCCCCCAGTAGTAACATTACTGATTAGCATATCAACCTACTAGTCTGACAGCTGACCTTCGTGCACCCCCTCAACTGTTGTGCTGTTCTCTTACATATCTCACTGGAATCTGTTACTGCTGGGACACTTGCACACTGAGGATATTGATCATGCAATCTGGTAATAATGATCCACAAGGAACCAATGGCAGCAAAATGTTTGCTTACTCTGATATAGATGCTGCAGGGATTACGGCCCTTATGAAGGGTTCAAGGACTTTTTAAGATCTGCTCCTGAAGAAACTGTGAGTAAAGTATATGAAGCTTTAAAGATGTAACAGATGAAATCGGAACTACACGCTACAACACTAGTGGAGTATTATAGGGTTAAAAGGATCCCTCGGGGGCTTCGGATGAGCACTTGTCCTACCCTATTAAAAGATAATAAAGTGTATTGCGATAAGTTTGAGGCAATACTGAACAAATGTTCGAATGATCTTATGGTATGGACAGTAGAATCATTACAGAGGGGAATGGAAACCCAGGATGACAGCATTAAAAAGCACAGAGAAGAATCAAAGGATTGAAATAAAAATTCAAAGCAAACAAAAGACCATAAAGGAGACCAAGAGGTCAAAATTCCAAAGAGACAAGGAAAATTATCGCCAAGGCAGGGTGTATCAATGGCGTTCCAGTAACTATGGCAACCGGCAAGCACAGGGACCTAGAGGTAGACGCAGGACCTATCCACGCAAAGAGAAACAGCAACGTCATGGAGGTGCGATGAGCGGATCCAGTGCACTGGAGACGTCATCGGAAGGGTCCTCCACTTTAGAGTTGAGCAGCAGTGAGGAAAATGTCAAACATCGCAGGAGCAACAAGCAATGTACGGAGATCAGACCGCAAGGTGAAGAAGAATCTGAAAAGGTAAAGGGACAAGTTACAGCCATAAATGCTTTTGACTATAATCATATTGATAAAGAGGGACATGATACTGTCATTAATGCTTCAAGTTATTCCCTTACTATTGAAGAGAGAAACCTACTGAACAAAGGACTTTCATTTTGTCCCTATCAAGATACAGATTTCTTTTAATTGGATAAAGATCTGCTAAAGCTGTATCGCAATATTAAATTAAAAGTTTGGTTTAACAGCAACTATGGTGTAAGTAATATTGAAACTAATGAAAATGAATGGTCCTTAAAAAAAACTGGGATTACGTAATAAAGGTACATTTAATCCAAATATGAATAACCATAGTATAAATACCTTCATTAATTTAATAAAGAATGGGGTAACAAAATTAAAATGTGAATATAAAAATAAAGATCATACGAAAACATGGCAAAAGGGTCAGAAAGTAAAACTAACTAATTTTACTAAGGATGAGTATTGTACTTTGAATAAATTAAAGAAAAATCAGAATGTCATACTATAGGGGGCCGATAAGGGAGGAGCCACTGTCTTTTTTTATATTTATTTATTTTATACCAACAATATGTCATAAACAGTATGAGACAAAAACAAGAAAAGAAGAAAATAACATAAACAAAGAGGAGAAGGTGGCAATACACATGTTGATGCCTTAAAAAAAGGTACCATATACATGCGGTTACATTCCAATATAAATCAGCATTGCATAGTTATAAATTAAATGCTGAAACTAAAATTCCATCTTTTAAGGGTTTCTTGGCACACTGTTTGTGATTTTCAACATATAACATAATAACATAAATACCATGGAATTCGGTAACCTGCCTTACAGGGGAATATAAATTTAGGGGATATTACCTCTCAATTCTCCTAAAGGAAATTAAAATTACAAGACAGTAGAAAAATAAAAAAATAAAATATAAATATATATAGTCACCCCCTACCCTTTCCCTTCCTTCCTTCCCTCTCTCTTTTTTACTATTCTCTTCACGGTGTCCCCCTTCTCTCTCACCCTTCTAGATTATCAGATACACAGCAAAACTAATTTGGTGTTTCTAAAAGGGAAAATCAAGTGGTCGATTTCTCTGGGTGGGAATATTTTGATAAACTTAGACCATTTTTTGAAGAAAATAAGTATTTCCCTATCAGAGTTTAATTCTGTAACTAGTTGCTCAATTATACATTGATTTTTAATGTAATTCTTAGCTTCCATTATTGATGGTGGAAATTTATTCTTCTAATTCTTAAAAATTAGACTTCTGGAAGCAAGAATAACCAAGTTTACTATCTTAGATTCGTTTAAAGGCAAGTTCTTGTCTGTTAAAAATATTATGTGTTTTAGAGTGAATCTAAAGGTAGTTAACTTGAGCACATTAAGTAACCAGAATTCTATTTTACACCAAAACTGCTGTATCTTGGGACATGTCCAGATAATATGTATTAAATTTGCCACTGGTAATTTACACTTTGGGCATTTATTAAAGCTATTATTGTGCCATCTAAATCCTTTATTTGGAGTATAATACGTTTGATAAATTAATTTTATATGAGAATTTCTCCAGGTCTCAGACATTGTGGCACGGAAAAGCAGAGATAACGAACGCGCTACATGAAGATTGTGATCAATATTGCCAGAGATAAGATTTGTCCATTTTTGGGCTATGCTTTCTAAGTTGGATCCTCCCTTGTGCGAGACCAGGTGTAAATACCAAGTGGAAATAGAATGGTGACCTGCTTTGGCCAAAACTGGCCAATTTTCAATTATACCCCATGACCATTTCCAGGAGAATTTATTAACTAAATGCTGAACATAATGTCTCGCTTGCAGATATGCAAAGAAATCGCGATTATTTAGATCAAATTCTTGCTTCAGTTCTTCAAAAGATTTAATATTTTCTGCCATTGGATTGATAAATTGTGAGGCATAATAAAGACCTTTCCCATGCCAGTTCTTCAATAGCAGGGATTGTGAGCCATCTTGATAATCTGGGTTGCCTAGGAACGTTTGGAATCTTAGGATACTTGTGTTTAAGTCTACTTGCGATCCAATCTTTCTCCAGGTCTGGATTATCACATAAATTGATTTATATGATATCACCTGTTTAGGAATTAATTTAGAGGCTATATGAATCAAGGAAATAAGAGAAAATGGGTAGATCATACTTGATTCCAAGGCATTATCTGTAAAGCGATCTAACTCTGAAATCCAATCAGCTGCAATTCGACCAAGAAAGACTAGATTATAAATATGGAGATCAGGGAGAGCAAGACCAGCAAATTGTTTAGAAAGGGACAGCTTATGTAAAGATATTCTAGGTTTTTTTGCTTGCCAGATAAAACGTCGGATTGCCGTATTAAGTTTCTTGATGTCAAATGTTTTCAAGAAGATAGGAAGGTTTTGTAGAATATATAGAATTTTAGGCAGAAGCACCATTTTGAAAAGTGCTTTACGGCCTGATATTGATAAGGGGAGATTTTGCCAGCTCTTCATGTGGGCATTAATTTGTGATAAAATAGGAGGAATATTCAGGGAATACCAATCTTGAGGATCAGCAGAGACCATGACCCCAAGGTATCTGATTGCGTTTGTAATTGTCTTAAAAGGAATATTTGCAGAGGAGTTTTTAGTTTTTTTCAACCAAAGTAATTCAGACTTTTGATTATTAACTTTATAACCTGAGAATTGGCCAAATAAGTCAACTATATTCATGAGCTTTGGAATATTTAAGAAAGTGTTAGACATGTAGATCAGTATATCGTCCACATATAATGCCAATTTCACCTCTTTATTCTGAATTTTTATACCTTCGATCTGTTGCCTAATTTTGATGGCAAGAGGTTTGATTGCGAGATCAAATAATAGCAGCGAGAGCGGGCATCCTTGCCGAGTACCTCTTTCTAGCTTAATTGTATTTGACTCTACCCCGTTAATTATCAACCTAGTATAAGATTGGGTATACAGATTCTTCACTAGTTTGGGAAAGTTATTAGTAAACCCAAATCGATACAACGTGTCCAATATATGATCATGATGTACGCTGTCAAAAGCTTTTTCAGCATCAATAGCCAGAACTGCTGCATCGGAATGATCTTTAGTACCTGGCTATCAGAATTTTTTAAATAATCGATGAGTAATAATAATAGTCTAATCTTGGCTGCCGAACTGCGGTTAAGAAGAAACCCAGCCTGGTCTTTGTGAATTATCTCAAATAGTCCTTCTTGAAGTCTCTTAGCTAAAATAGATGTAAATAGCTTATAATCAGTATTTAGGAGGGCTATAGGCCTATATGATTCTTTTTTACAAGGATCTTTTCCTGGCTTAAGTATAAGAGTTGTTTGGGATGCTGCAAAGGTACAGGAGATTTGAGAGTTCTCGATATAGTACGAATTGAATAAGTTTGTTAAATGGGGGACAAGAGTTGCAGCCATTATTTTATATAGTTCATTTGGCAGCGTGTCCGGGCCTGGAGCCTTATCTAATTTTATTGATAGAATAGCTTGATTTACTTCTGATTCTAGAATCTCCGAATTTAACTTAAGGTTAAATTCAGAGCTGCTGCATGGAAGCACATTATCTTCCCAAAATGTTCCACATGCTGCTGTTCCTGAAGAGGATAGAGAGTAAATTGATTTATAATATTGAATATAAAAAAGATTCAGAGATTTCATCAGGTGAGGTAAGTAATTTCCCTTTGTCCTGTATAGAATCAATTACTGTGGATTGTCTACTATTTCTCACTAGCTTAGATAAGAGTTTACCTGATTTATTGCCATGTTTATATAGTTTTGCTTGAAATTTTAATTCCGCTTGAGATGTATGCAATGTTAACAAAGTATCCCGTTTATTCTTTGCCCTGATATTTCTTCTCCAATTATCATTTGAAGGAGCGCTTAGGTATCTATTATAGGCATTTATTACCGCAGCTATTGCTTCTCTCTCTTTTAATCTAGAATCCCTTTTGAACCTGGCCAAATAGGCAATTATATCACCTCTTATTACTGCTTTCGCAGTCTCCCATATTGTTGAAAAATTGGGAACTGAACCGATATTTATTTGAAAGTATTCATCTAGTTTGGTTTTTAGCCAGTTTCTAAATTTAAGGTTATTGTTCAGGTATTTTGGATAAAAAATGTGAGATATTCGTGCATAGGCATTTCTACCTGGGATATCTAACATTATGAGAGCATGGTCCGAAATAAAAATTTCGGATATTAAAGCCTTTGCTCCGATTTTGTAGAGACTATCGCTTGTCAGCATAAGATCTATCCGAGACAGTGATCTAAATGATTTGGAGTAACAAGTGTAATTTCTGGTATCTGGATTTTTTACTCTCCAAATATCTCTGACTGCTAAGTTATGAAAAATAGAGTTAAACAATTTTGTTTCAAGATTATCTTTTTTTGTTTTCTTTTGGAGGGTGCCTCGCCTTAACCTATCTAAAGGAAATCGGGGAGCCATATTGAAATCAACCGCTAGAATTGCGTGCCCCTCTGCCACCTGTAATATTTTGGCCTGAAGAGAGTCCCAAAAGTCTGAGTCAATTATATTAGGTGCATAAAGGTTACAAATGGTATACGTAACATTTGTGATTTTTAATTTTAAAATTATATACCTACTCTCAGGATCCGCCAATGTGAGTAATTTAACATAGGTTAGTTTTTTCCCTAACAGAATTGCGACACCTTTTTTTCTATTTAATGTTGGGGTAAATAAAACCTCTGCTACCCATGAAGATTTTAATTTCATGGATTCTGCGGTATTTAAGTGTGTTTCTTGTAAAAATGCAATAGACGTTTTAAGCTTACAGAGATGTGTTAAGATCATTTTTCATTTTATGGGTGAGGAGATGCCCCCTACGTTCCATGAGGTAAGTCTGATGTTTTCATCCATTATCCCTTATCCGAGTTTGGGGCCATATAGGGCTTAAATCCTGATTTATTATCAATTGGTCCTATGTTCAGCAAACTTTTTCTCTGCTTCTTCTGCTGAGTCAAAGAAGAAGGTCTGTCCTTCAATTGTCAACTTAAGTCTGGCAGGGTAAATGAACGTGGCCTGCCACCCAGCTTTTATCATTTTGCCACAGATTGGGGAAAGTTCCCTCCGTTTTGAGGAGGTTTCAATGGAAAAATCTTGAAAAAGCAAGATTTTTAAATCGTTATAAAATATAGGCTGATTTTTGCGATATTGTTGTAAAAACAACATTTTTTCCTGATAATTCAGGAATCTTGCAATAATCGGTCTTGATTTAGCAAGGTTTCCTGAGTTATCCCGTGGTTTCCCCAGTCTGTGGACTCTTTCAATAACAAAGGGTTGCTGGGGTAGGGGTATATTTAATAGCTGAGGTAATTTGTGGGTCATCACTCTAAGATCTTCTGCTTGTCTAGATTCAGGAAATCCTATAATCCTGAGATTATTCCTTCTTGACCTGTTTTCCAGATCATCTAATTTAGCCTGGATTTTAAGTATATCACTCTGATTACCCTCAATCCTTGGGATACATGAATTTGTCATATCTTCTATGTTTGAGATTCGCTGTTCGGCTTCCTGAAGCCTCTTAGAGAATTGTCTAACTTTGGTTGCTAACAATAAGATATCATGCTTAATCTCAGTTTTTAAAAGATCAAATATGGGAGTTATAGCTTCTAATATATTAGCAACCAAGACTTGTGATTCTTGGGTAATCATGAGGTTTTGGGTCTTTAATGAAGTGTTTTCAGGATGGACTTCTGCCAGGGTCTCTGTGGAATTCTTGTTCCTACCCTCCCTGTGCTTAGCCGCCATGCCTGGATTAGATTTAGGTGTGAAGGACGGTGACGTGATAAATTTATCCATTAAAGTTGTGCAATACAAAACTGTGGTGGAGTCAGATGCTCCCAGTGCAATCAGAATAAAAAGTATAATAGAAATGAATGTGCACGAGGTGGGTGAGGATCAGGAAAAGGAGAGAGAAAGGGAAAAAAAAAGTTAGAGAAAGTGATTATCTAGTGCGCAATAAAGGGAAGTGATTCCGTAATATTGTGAAATAAGAAGGACCAGAATACGGCGATTGATTAGCACAAGGTTTAGACTATTAGGTCTCACAGCAGAAGCTCATCTGATGTGTATACTACTTAGAATCAATATGGAAAGACAGTATGGCCCAGATGTTAAAGGAACATTCCGGTCAAAATGTAAATGCACATAGATGAATTACATCTTTGAATAGAAACAAATTTGCAATATAGATGTATTGGCAAAAAATATTCTAGTAAAAGTTATCACTGTTTTAGTGTTAACAATTTTCTCTGCATGTGCACGTGAAGTATAAATAGATATTCTCACAGCACCGGCAATTTAAATATTGCAGCTGTTTAGATAATCAGAAGGGCTTGTATCATGTCAGCACTTAACAAATTGAGTCATTACCAGATGTCAAAAGCACCTTAGGCTATCTGAGCAAGTGCTGTGTTTAAAATGCTGGTGCACGGTGCATACTTAAATACACTTTTGAAACAGCTATAGCTTTTATTAGAAGCATATTTGCTAATGCATGTATATTACAAAAATGCTTCTATTCAAAACTACTATGAATCCATGTAAAGTAAATTTTTGGCTGGAATGTCCCTTTAAGGATTGTTCCTGAATATTTAAGAAACTTGCAAGAGTACTCTTATAAGGGATATTAGTATCCTTTAACCAATGCTGCAGCCTCACAGTTGCTACTTTAGTAACACAAAAAGAGATATCTGCATACCATTTTCACAGTGTGGAGCGCTATCCCCATGAAATAATCAAATACAGTGTTTATTTTTAAGAGCTCCTGAAAACTATGAACTCCCTCTGATCCACACCTTCCTGCCACTATGAGACTTTCCTAGTGATGAGCTCAGCCCTCTGCAGGCTCTTATTACATTATCGTCAACTATTAACTAATAATCAGGCTTCATTCTTAATTAATTTAAACCTTCTGTTATAGCCCGGTTATTATAATATTGTGACAAAATAAAGTGGTTAATTAATATTTAGCCATGGATCCAGAAATGATTATACATTTAGAGCCATTAGCCACATGGTAATCACTGTGTAGCTGGATATTATTTAAAAAAAACAAAAAAAAAAAACAAGAAAGAGTTACAACACACAAGACAACCCCCAATAAATAAGGAACTTGCAGCTTTAGAAAGAAAAAGTAACTTGTTAAGCTTATCCTGGCTGCAATAGCCTTATTTTTATGTTTTTACTAAGGCATCTACTTAAAGAAAGAAAGTTATTAGAGTAATTCTGGGGGAAGATTGAATCGGATGATTCGTTCTGCATCAGCTTACAGACACACAGTGATATTTTTAGTCAGTTCATCAAGGCCAAGTTGAAAGTTAAGGGTAAAAAAATCACAATGTAACCAGTATAACCGTATACCAGCAGATTTAAAAGTTTAACTTGATTAGGAGTGTTAGAGTCCAGTTCCACTGCATATCACTCTTTGTTATATTCAACTTGTATATAGCCTCTTTATATAGAGGAGGTAGAATGATGTATATGTTAACAGTTCCCCACCTTTCCCCCTCACTCACCCCTTCCTTAGTGAAAATTCAGCAACTTTTATAACCGGCTACTCTCTTTCCAATCCGGCAGAGCACTATGCCCCTCTGTTAGACCCGCGTCTGTGCAGAACAGACTCAGCTGTTCCTCTGGGGTATCAGGTGCGCACTGAGGTGCATAGAAGATCTGGAGCACTTGTGCAATCTACATCCCAGATGTTGCCGCTCACTGCATCACGGCCCCCAGGGCTGTTCACCGACTACCCCTTGCAGCACCGGTGGAGCGGGTGGAGACCGGTAGTAATTTGACAGCGTTTCCTCTGGAGCCATCCCCGATTTTTGCGCCTGAAACTGATACTCCCCACACGCAGCACCCGTGGGCAGGGAGGACCGCCAAGACGAAACCAACACACCACAGAGCTGCAAGAGCCGCAAGATTGGTTAACCAAAGATAGGTGCGTTCTGGAGACTTGATCGGAGTGGGGTGAGTGTGGGTTAACTCGTAATTCCTGTAATCCGCTTGTTCTTGTCAGTCTTGGCTATCTACCCCCCTCACGCAGCACCGGTGGGAGGGGGGGGACTGCCAAGGATGTTTTTGAACCTTTAGGGAGCTTTTAGGTACATAAAGCACTTTGTGTTGCTCCTTGTAGAAGAAAGTACTTTAAAGCGCTGTTGGGAATATATGCTATAAGGGTTTCTCAAGGCAAAATCCAGGCCAGCTGCAGTTTCTTCCCTCGGTCGCTGAGGCACCCGGCGCGAAAAAAACACCAGTGGGCTAACTGCAGGGGATGAGAGCTTGCACTGCTCGACCTATGCACAGGCTCCTCTTTTGGAAACCCAGGAGCCACAGTATTGTTAGACAAAACATATTACATACAAGAAGTTATTTCACAATAAGGGGATATTAATACTTGCAATAATATTAAAGAAAGCACTAGATAGAGGTGTTATAGTTAAAAAGTTGGCTGATTTCCTTTATGTTTCCTCCCCACGTAACCCCATTTTCTACCCTGTCCCCAAGGTCCATAAGGACAACCAGAGGCCACCTGGGAGGCCTATAGTCTCTAGTGTGGGCTCAATATATACCATTATTTCCAAATATATCGATAAAATACTGCTACCAGAGGTGGTAAAAATGTCCAGCTACCTTAAAGATACCAATCACTTTTTGGAGAAAGCAAAAGCATTAGAGTTTCCTAATAAGTATCTCTTGTTCACCTTGGATGTGAGAAGTTTATATACTTCTATAAAACATGAAACTGGCATAGCCATTATAAAGAAAAATCTACTGATGAACAAGAGATACTCATATGAACAGGCAGATTTTATTGAGGAACTATTGAGATTAATCCTTTATTGGAATTATTTCCTTTTTCAAGATCAGTGGTTTGTACAGACTTAGGGGACAGCAATGGGTTCCAACGTGGCCCCATCATATGCCAACCTCTTTATGAATACGGTTGAGGAAAGCATCGTCTATGAGAATAGTCTATTTAAACAATAGGGAGCCATATGGTGGTGGTACATAAACAATGTGTTTGGCGTATGGTGGGGCAACGTGGAATCCCTTCTACAATTTATAGGGGATCTCAACTGTAAGGTGAGAGACCTAGAGTTCACTGTCAGTTACAGTGAAGAATCAGTACCATTTTTGGACACAAAGATATACAAGTCAGGACATCACTTGGAATTTGACCTATATGTGAAAGAAACTGACAAGAATAATTTACTAAAGTACAATAGTTTTCACCCTAGACCTCTAATCGATTCCTTACCCAAAAGCCAGCTTCTCAGATGCACTTGTGCCACCTTGAATATTGCCCCTGACCGGTTCTGTTTCTTTGTGATGGATGAGGTTCTGTTGCAGGGAGCATGCGACTTCCTCATGGAGACAGAGGACAGAATCTAACAGTGACTTACTCAATCACTGAGAAGTGCTGCCCCTTGTCAAGTGCTGCCTAGGTCCTTTGGACCCACTTGGTTCCATGGTTGAGCTGGCCCTGGGTTTCCTATATTGCCATGTCCTTATGATGATAGATGTGAGCAAGTGTCTAGAAGAGTGTCTGGAGTACCTCTGCCATGGCTGTAAAGCCTTATGTTGAAGGTAAGGACTGATCCCAATAGAATTTCATGTCTAGAAAAAAACTAATTTTATTGCATCTTAAATAGCCAAATTCTTCTAAAGTTAGCAGTTCTGATGTCCTGTATAATGATGCATTTCTTTAACCACCTGGATACCACACAGTTCTGCCCTTTCCTAACACCCAATCTAAACCCAAATATATCCCTTAGCCTAACAGTTAGTGCCTGTAACGCTGTTTTTGATTCAACATTATTGCTGCAGTCATTGCATGATATTTGCTTTCATGTTATCACTACGATTGTTTTATCAAATGTATTAAATAAAATGTGTCACAACACCAGTGTTAAATGCACAAAACAATAAGTGAATACTAAATAAAAATGTGATCTAATTACTGTGCATATAAACTCATAATAATGATTTTTTTTTTTACCAAACAAACCTTTAACGTGGAAAAAATGAGTCTTTTATATTTATCAAATTGTAACAAAGTTCAAACGGCAACATAGTTTCCTTTAAATGAAACAAAGCAGAAGAGAACGTTCATAGCTTAACTAGGGCCTAGATTTGGAGTTCGGCGGTAAAAGGGCTGTTAACGCTCCGCGGGCTTTTTTCTGGCCGCACCATAAAATTAACTCTGGTATCGAGAGTTCAAACAAATGCTGCGTTATGCTCCAAAAAAGGAGCGTAGAGCATTTTTACCGCAAATGCAACTCTCGATACCAGAGTTGCTTACGGACGCGGCCGGCCTCAAAAACGTGCTCGTGCACGATTCTCCCATAGGAAACAATGGGGCTGTTTGAGCTGAAAAAAAACCTAACACCTGCAAAAAAGCAGCGTTCAGCTCCTAACGCAGCCCCATTGTTTCCTATGGGGAAACACTTCCTACGTCTGCACCTAACACCCTAACATGAACCCCGAGTCTAAACACCCCTAACCTTACACTTATTAACCCCTAATCTGCCGCCCCCGCTATCGCTGACCTCTGCATATTTTTTTAAACCCCTAATCTGCCGCTCCGTAAACCGCCGCCACCTACGTTATCCCTATGTACCCCTAATCTGCTGCCCCTAACACCGCCGACCCCTATATTATATTTATTAACCCCTAACTTGCCCCCCACAACGTCGCCGCCAGCTACTTAAAATAATTAACCCCTAATCTTCCGACCGCAAATCGCCGCCACCTACGTTATCCCTATGTACCCCTAATCTGCTGCCCTAACATCGCCGACCCCTATATTATATTTATTAACCCCTAATCTGCCCCCCTCAACGTCGCCGACACCTGCCTACACTTATTAACCCCTAATCTGCCGAGCGGACCTGAGCGCTACTATAATAAATGTATTAACCCCTAATCCGCCTCACTAACCCTATCATAAATAGTATTAACCCCTAATCTGCCCTCCCTAACATCGCCGACACCTAACTTCAATTATTAACCCCTAATCTGCCGACCGGAGCTCACCGCTATTCTAATAAATGGATTAACCCCTAAAGCTAAGTCTAACCCTAACACTAACACCCCCCTAAGTTAAATATAATTTTTATCTAACGAAATAAATTAACTCTTATTAAATAAATTATTCCTATTTAAAGCTAAATACTTACCTGTAAAATAAATCCTAATATAGCTACAATATAAATTATAATTATATTATAGCTATTTTAGGATTAATATTTATTTTACAGGCAACTTTGTTATTATTTTAACCAGGTAAAATAGCTATTAAATAGTTAAGAACTATTTAATAGTTACCTAGTTAAAATAATAACAAATTTACCTGTAAAATAAATCCTAACCTAAGTTATAATTAAACCTAACACTACCCTATCAATAAATTAATTAAATAAACTACCTACAATTACCTACAATTAACCTAACACTACACTATCAATAAATTAATTAAACACAATTCATACAAATAAATTCTATTGGCTGATCGGAACAGCCAATCAGATTGAGCTCGCATTCTATTGGCTGTTCCGATCAGCCAATAGAATGCGAGCTCAATCTGATTGGCTGATTGGATCAGCCAATCGGATTGAACTTGATTCTGATTGGCTGATTCCATCAGCCAATCAGAATATTCCTACCTTAATTCCGATTGGCTGATAGAATCCTATCAGCCAATCGGAATTCGAGGGACGCCATCTTGGATGATGTCCCTTAAAGGAACAGTCATTCGTCGTTCAGTCGTCGGTCCGGATGGATGTTCCGCGCTAGAGGTCTTCAGGATCCTGCCGCTTCGCTCCGGATGGAAGAAGATCGAAGATGCCGCTTGGAGAAGATGTTTGCCGGTCCGGATGTCCTATTCTTGCCGGATAGGAGGAAGACTTTGGAGCCTCTTCTGGACCGGATTATGGATCGCCAACCCCCGCTTGGGTTGGATGAAGATCTTGGAGCCAGGACGGATCGGTGATACCTGGATGGTGAAGACAAGGTAGGAAGATCTTCAGGGGATTAGTGTTAGGTTTATTTAAGGGGGGTTTGGGTTAGATTAGGGGTATGTGGGTGGTGGGTTGTAATGTTGGGGGGGGGGTATTGTATGTTTTTTTTTACAGGCAAAAGAGCTGAAATTCTTGGGGCATGCCCCGCAAAGGGCCCTGTTCAGGGCTGGTAAGGTAAAAGAGCTTGTAACTTTTTTAATTTAGAATAGGGTAGGGAATTTTTTATTTTGGGGGGCTTTGTTATTTTATTAGGGGGCTTAGAGTAGGTGTAATTAGTTTAAAATTGTTGTAATATTTTTCTTATGTTTGTAAATATTTTTTTATTTTCTGTAACTTAGTTCTTTTTTATTTTTTGTACTTTAGCTAGTTTATTTAATTGTATTTATTTGTATGAATTGTGTTTAATTAATTTATTGATAGTGTAGTGTTAGGTTAATTGTAGGTAATTGTAGGTAGTTTATTTAATTAATTTATTGATAGGGTAGTGTTAGGTTTAATTATAACTTAGGTTAGGATTTATTTTACAGGTAAATTTGTTATTATTTTAACTAGGTAACTATTAAATAGTTCTTAACTATTTAATAGCTATTTTACCTGGTTAAAATAATAACAAAGTTGCCTGTAAAATAAATATTAATCCTAAAATAGCTATAATATAATTATAATTTATATTGTAGCTATATTAGGATTTATTTTACAGGTAAGTATTTAGCTTTAAATAGGAATAATTTATTTAATAAGAGTTAATTTATTTCGTTAGATAAAAATTATATTTAACTTAGGGGGGTGTTAGTGTTAGGGTTAGACTTAGCTTTAGGGGTTAATCCATTTATTAGAATAGCGGTGAGCTCCGGTCGGCAGATTAGGGGTTAATAATTGAAGTTAGGTGTCGGCGATGTTAGGGAGGGCAGATTAGGGGTTAATACTATTTATGATAGGGTTAGTGAGGCGGATTAGGGGTTAATACATTTATTATAGTAGCGCTCAGGTCCGCTCGGCAGATTAGGGGTTAATAAGTGTAGGCAGGTGTCGGCGACGTTGAGGGGGGCAGATTAGGGGTTAATAAATATAATATAGGGGTCGGCGATGTTAGGGCAGCAGATTAGGGGTACATAGGGATAACGTAGGTGGCGGCGATTTGCGGTCGGAAGATTAGGGGTTAATTATTTTAAGTAGCTGGCGGCGACGTTGTGGGGGGCAAGTTAGGGGTTAATAAATGTAATACAGGGGTCGGCGGGGTTAGGGGCAGCAGATTAGGGGTACATAAGTATAACGTAGGTGGCGGTCGGCAGATTAGGGGTTAAAAATTTTAATCGAGTGGCGGCGGTGTGGGGGGACCTCGGTTTAGGGGTACATAGGTAGTTTATGGGTGTTAGTGTACTTTAGGGTACAGTAGTTAAGAGCTTTATAAACCGGCGTTAGCCAGAAAGCTCTTAACTCCTGCTATTTTCAGGCGGCTGGAATCTTGTCGTTAGAGCTCTAACGCTCACTTCAGAAACGACTCTAAATACCGGCGTTAGAAAGATCCCATTGAAAATATAGGCTACGCAAATGGCGTAGGGGGATCTGCGGTATGGAAAAGTCGCGGCTGAAAAGTGAGCGTTAGACCCTTTAATCACTGACTCCAAATACCAGCGGGCGGCCAAAACCAGCGTTAGGAGCCTCTAACGCTGGTTTTGACGGCTACCGCCGAACTCCAAATCTAGGCCACTGTTTCCAAATTTCATCCACATATTAGCGGGATAACAGTACTCACATTCGTATGAGCTACAATAGTTCCATGAGTAGAAACATTGGTATATTAACCAACGGCAAAACCGGTACCCTTCTTATTTTCACAATATTTATTTTTAAACTTTCAGTCACTTCATGAAAACACTGAGATCCACTGTGTTTCTATTGAATACCAGCTCTAGTTCCTTCTAGTGATGTCACATTCCTATAACTGATCTGACGTACATTTCTCTGCTCTACGGCGGCTTTTTCAAGGATACTTCATCCATTTTCACCCTCTCTTAATATTGTCCTCAAATTCAACGGGTTGTTTAATATCTTACCATATATTTCAAAGAACAAAAAGATTAGTCTCTAAAAATATACTAAAACAGTAAAAGTCATTTGTACTGGCAAAATATACGTCATTGTACACAGATAAAGGTACTAAAAAAAATATGACAGGCTAATTTCAACACAGAAAATTACAAATGATCTTTATTAAATATAATGACTCCCAAGAGGTGGATAATAGATCATTTTATTATTTTTATCAATCACCTAAAAGTTATGATTCTTTAACTTATGATAAAAACATCTTTGAAATGTAGGACTAGATTACAAGTGGCGTGCTAACTTTTATTTTTGCTTGCGTGCTATCTAAATGGGTGGGTTAGTGAGTGTATGTTGAAAGTAAAAAGGTTAACATACATATAACTTTCGCTTGCACGCTATCTTTTTACTTTTAACTTGTAATACACTTGGTAACCTGCCTGTGTTAAATGTTTACTATGCGCTGCTGAGCTAATTTAGGGGTGCTGAGCTCAGTGGTTGAGGTGTCAGACTTAAGTTTCTCCTGTGAGACAAATTGTGCCGGCAGGTTGAGTTTCCGAGAAGTGCTTTCCCTTTTAGGCATAATAACTAACACACATAACACAAATTTATTGTGCAGGTGTAGAGAAGTCAGCAACAGGTCAAAGGACTAGGAGTCTAGGCACTGGACACAGAACTTGGAGCTGGATACAGAGCTTGGAGATGGTGAAACTGGACACAGGACTTGGAGACTGTGCAAGACACAGGACTTAGAGGCGGTGGTGCTTGACACAGGACACAAGACTTGGAGGCTGTGGTGCTTTACACAGGACTTGCACGAGTAGTGCCCACGCCGGGGGCCTTAGACAGATGGAGTACCCACACAGGGGCCTAGGACAGGAAATATGACTTGGATTTGGATAGCAGACAGTCTCTGTGGCTCAGGCAGGATCTGGATAGCAGGTAGGCTCTGTGGCTCAGACAGGATCTGGATAGTAGGCAGACTCTGTGACTTACAGGATCTGGATACTCTGGGACTGAGACAGGATCTGGATATCAATCAGGCTCTTTGACTTAGACAGGTTCTGGACACTACTCTGGTAGACAAAGTCCTAAAAGTAATTAGAAAGCTAAAAAGTCCAGGTCAAGCCAGGGGTCAGGAAATCAAGTAGCAGTCCAAACAAACGACAAGTACAAGGATAACCTCACGGGAAGGGTCAAAAACAACGCAAGACTTCTGAGCAGGAAAACAGGCTACATGCAAACAGGGGTTTAGATAAAGAGTGAACCAATGCCAAGTACTAATTAGAGAGTAGCTCTCAGGCAGGTAAAGCAATAGAGCACAGTCAGTGCAGATAGGTAGTTATGAAAAGATGCTTACAGTTAGCCAGAGCCCTCCAGTGTCTCAAAAAATAGAAAAAAGACTGCCAACCAGGAATCCCAGGTTCAATCCTAGGCACAGGCCTGACATTTACTTTTAGTGAAGTTAGGACTTTGAATATCACGACTGAATTAACTTCTCCCCATAGACTTCAATGGGGCGTGTTGTTAAAAGAAATAACAAAAAAATAACACTTATCACTAGTGCACTAACCCAACACTGCATTAGACCATAGAAGAAAATTTTATTTTTATTTTAAAATATATTCAGGAAGTCACATATTAAGTAGATTTATCTGCTGGGCACTTTAGTCCCTGAAGTACTAAATAGGGATTTTAAATTATGCCACTTTCCATAATCTTTGTAACCTAATCATTAGAATTGATTTAGTATTGAGTTTAAGGGGCCGATTTATCATGTGTCTGGTGGACATGGTCCACTGTAGGGATCATGTCCGCCATACATCGATAAATGATGACAACATCCGCTGTCCGCATTTATCATTGCACAAGCATTTCTTGTGAAATGCTTGTGCAATACCGCCCCCTCCAGATTCGCGGCCAATCAGCCGTTAGCAGGGGGTGTCAATCAACACGATCGTATGAGATCGGGCGGATTGCTGTCCACCACCTCAGAGGTGGCTGACGAGTTAAGGAGCAGCGGTCTTAAGACCGCTGCTTCTTAACTTATGTTTCTGGCGAGCCTCAAGGCTGCATATAGCAGCATTCGGGGCATCATAAATCGGCCCCTAATGATTTAGGCAGAAAATGAAGAATATAGTAAAATAATAGGTTATTTATTTAGGAGCATATTATAATTAATAACAGATAGAGAGTGGGAATTATGAATGTGGGAGTCAGTATTGTTAAACAAATTCCCAAGTAGGTGAGTGATATTAAAGTTAACAATAGACTGTGAAAGTTTGAGTTTAATTCCCATCATGGATATAATTTAATATATTTTTTAATTCATTATTTAAGATGTTTTTATCATTAGTTAAAGAATCATAACTTTTAGGTGATTGATAAAAAATAATATAGTTATCTATTTATTATCCACATCTTAAAATTTGTTATATTTAATAAAGATTCAGCTAGATTGCGAGTTTTGCGATAGAGGCTGTTCAGTGCTAACGAGTAGTTTTTCCTCACCGCTCACTTACATACAGCGCTGGTATTACGGGGTTTTACAAACCCGTCGTTAAAAGACAAGAAGTGAGCGTTAAACAAAATTTTGCTCATTACCGCACTCCAATACCAGCGCTGCTTAAGTCAGCGGTGAGCTGGTCATACGTGCTTGTGCACGATTTCCCCATAGGAATCAACGGGGAGAGCCGGCTGAAAAAACACCTGCAAAAAAGCAGAGTAAAACTCACTAACGCAGCCCCATTGATTCCTATGGGGAAATAAAATGTATGTTTACACCTAACACCCTAACATGAACCCGAGTCTAAACCCCCCTAATCGTACACTTATTAACCCCTAATCTGCCGCCCCCGACATCGCCGACACCTGCATTATATTTATTAAACTCTAATCTGCCGCTCTGGACACTGCTGCCACCTACATTATACTTATGAACCCCTAATCTGCTGCCCCCAATATCGCCGACACCTACATTATATTTATTAACCCCTAATCTGCCGCCCCCAATGTCGCCGCCACCTACCTACACTTATTAACCCCTAATCTGCCGCCACCCCAAATTCGCCACCACTATAATAAACATATTAACCCCTAAACCGCCGCACTCCCGCCTTGCAAACATTAGTTAAATATTATTAACCCCTAATCTGCCATCCCTAACATCGCCGCCACCTACCTACATTTATTAACCCCTAATATGCCGCCCCCAACGTCGCTTCCACTATACTAAATGTATTAACCCCTAAACCTAAGTCTAACCCTAACACCCCATAACTTAAATATAATTACAATAAATCTAAATAAAATTACTATAATTAACTACATTATTCCTATTTAAAACTAAATACTTACCTATAAAATAAACCCTAAGCTAGCTACAATATAACTAATAGTTACATTATATCTATCTTAGGGTTTATTTTTATTTTACAGGCAAGTTTGTATTTATTTTAACTAGGTAGAATAGTTATTAAATAGTTATTAACTATTTAATAACTACCTAGCTAAAATAAATACAAAAGTACCTGTAAAATAAAACCTAACCTAAGTTACAATAACACCTAACACTACACTATAATTAAATAAATTAACTAAATTAAATACAATTACCTAAATTAAATTAAATTAGCTAAAGTACAATAAAAAAAAACACTAAATTACAGAAAATAATAAACAAATTACAGATATTTCAACTAATTACACCTAATCTAATAGCCCTATCAAAATAAAAAAGCCCCCCCCAAAATAAAAAAAACCCCTAGCCTAAACTAAACTACCAATAGCCCTTAAAAGGGCCTTTTGCTGGGCATTGCCCCAAAGTAATCAGCTCTTTTACTTGTAAAAAAAAAAATACAAACAACCCCCCCAACAGTAAAACCCACCACCCACACAACCAACCCCCCAAATAAAAACCTAACTAAAAAAAACCTAAGCTCCCCATTGCCCTGAAAAGGGCATTTGGATGGGCATTGCCCTTAAAAGGGCAGTTAGCTCTTTTGCAGGCCCTAACCTAAAACTAAAACCCACCCAATACACCCTTAAAAAAACCTAACACTAACCCCCTGAAGATCGACTTACAGTTCTGAAGACCGGACATCCATCTTCAAGGAAGCAGCTTTAGTCTTTATCCAACCGGGCCTAAGTCCTCAACGAAGCCGGGAGAAGTCTTCATCCAAGCCATGCGAAGTGGTCCCCCAGACGGGCAGAAGTCTTCATCCAAACGGCATCTTCTATCTTCATCCATCCGACGCGGAGCGGCTCCATCTTCAAGACATCCGACGTGGAGCATCCTCTTCATCCAACGACTACCCGACGAAATAAGGTTCCTTTAAGTGACGTCATCCAAGATGGCGTCCCTTAGATTCTGATTGGCTGATAGAATTCTATCAGCCAATCGGAATTAAGGTAGAAAAAATCCTATTGGCTGATGCAATCAGCTAATAGGATTGAACTTCAATCCTATTGGCTGATCCAATCAGCCAATAGGATTGATCTTGCATTCTATTGGCAGATTAGGGCTTAACAAGGGGTAGCAGATTAGGGATTAATAAATATAATGTAGGTGTCGGCGATGTTGGGGGCAGCAGATTAGGGGTTCATAAATATAATGTAGGTGGTGGCGGTGTCCGGAGCGGCCGATTAGGCGTTAATAATTTTATTATAGTGTTTGCGATGCGGGAGGGCCTCGGTTTAGGGGTTAATAGGTAGTTTATGGGTGTTAGTGTACTTTTTAGCACTTTAGTTATGAGTTTTATGTTACGGCGTTGTACCATAAAACTCTTAACAACTGACTTTTAAATGCGTTAGGACTCTTGACGGGGTAGGGTGTACCACTCACTTTTTGGCCTCCCAGGACAGACTCGTAATACCGGTGCTATGGAAGTCCCATAGAAAAAAGACTTTACGAAGTTTACGTAAGTCGTTTTCCGGTAAGGCCAAAGAAGTGTGCGGTGACCCTAAACCTTCAAGACTCGTAATACAGAAAGCAGCGTTAAGACTTCTTAACGCTGCTTTTTTACCCTAACGCACAACTCGTAATCTAACCGATTGTTTGTAATTTTCTATATTGAAATTAAACTATCACTTTTAGTAGATTTATCTTTGAATAATGATGTTGTATATTTTTCCAGTACTTTACTGTTTTAGTATATTTTGAGAGACTAACCTTTTTGTTTTTATGGTTTTCCAAAGACTGTACAGAAAGAGTTAAAGATATTAACCAATCCAGTGAATTTGAGGACAACTTAAAGAGAGGATGGAAATGGATAAAATTTTGGAGAAGCGTACGTAGGATCTGCTATTGAAATGTGACGTCACTGGGAGGAGCTAAATCCGGCAACCCAATAGCAGCACGGAGGATCTCGGCGTTCTCATTAAGTGACTGAAAACGTACATACATACGTTAACGGACCGTGTTTCCTTGTGTGCTTGCTGACGTAACTGTTTACCCTGAGTCTCAAAGATCTTATTTGTTTTTAATGTTAATTTTAGAATAAATATTGTGAAATTAGGAATAGTTTTGGTTTTGCCATGGGTTTCTAAACCAATGATTTTACACTTGGAGCTATTGTAGCTTATACAATGAGTATTGGTATCCCATTTTTATGTGGATAAAATTTGGAAACAGTGTTGTTATTTTTTTTCTTATTATTAAGTTTTTTCACAAAGTTAAAGGGATATCAAACAGTGCTCCTTTTGTAAAAACAAATATTTTAAATCAAAGTAAATATATAAAGGAAAAGATTGTGTAAAAAAACAGCAAATAATGTACTTTTTTTTCCTTCAAAATTAGCACTTAGAAATTTTCAGTGTAGCCCCACCCCTAGTGTTTTAAGAGCAGAGGATTTTCAAAACCTAAGTTTTAATTCTGTCAGTTCTGGGCATAAGTAAATCTAACTCCCTGTTATCTAGTCTATTCACTAGCCTAGAAGTTTTATGACATCAGACTAAGATAAAACTTCCTGCAAAGGCCTCCTTCTCCTTGTAGGGCTGTGCTTATTACAGAACATAAGTTTTACCGCTTACCAATTGCATAGAAGCCTTCGGAAACAATGTTACACTATGAATGTTCCCTTCTGCTTTGTTTAAGTTTGAACTTTGTTACAATTTGAGAAGAAAGAAGACATTTTTTTCCCCACATCAACAATCGATTTGGTGAAGCTTTATGAGTTTATATGCACAGAGTTAATTTAGTGACATTTTTAATTAACATTTTATCAAATTTGGTTGGATACCCACACATTCCCACACAAACAAAATTGCTGACATTACACTCATTGTGCACTCTGTACCCACACAGTCACAGCACACTTTCCAGCAGAAATACAAACCTCACAAAAGACACTTCGGGGCCGAATTATCAAACTTCGAATGGAGCTTGATGTCCCTGTTTCTGCGCAAGTCTTCTGGCTCGCCGGAAACAGTAGTTATGAAGCAGCGGTCCGCCTGCTCTGAGGCTGTGGACATCAATCCGCCCAATCCTATACAATCGGGCTGATTGACACCCCTGCTAGCGGCCAATTGGCCACGAATCTGCAGGGGGCAGCATTGCACAAGCAGTTCACAAGAACTGTTTGTGTAATGATAAATGCTGACAGCGCATGCTGTCGGCTTTTATCGATGTGCGGTGGACATGATACACTACATTGTATCATGTCCGCTTGCACTTTCATAAATCGGCCGCTTCATCCCAAGCATACATGTCTGCAGTAGAGAGATATGCCCAAACATAGTATTTGCATAAATACAACCCTCAAAAAACAAAGGTGCCACTAACCAAGTTGCAAATGCAAATACTGTTTCAGAATTACACTCACAGACTCAAAACAAAGATGCTCAACAAAAAAGCATGGACTGTTTGTGACAAGAGCATTATCAGTTATAAACAGAGAAGGAACAAAGTATCATCTCCTTAGAAGCAATCCAAAAATTGTCAAAATCTCAGTAACTAGCATGAAAAACAATGTCATCCCATATATACCCAGTTTTTGTATGTTGGTTTCATTAAAGAAAATGCTCTGTTTTTCTTTCTCTGTCTATAATTTGTTTATATTATTATTTTCTTGTAGCACTGCCCTTTAAGTATGTAAAAACAGAAAGGAAAAAAACAGATGAAGAGCTGATTCCTTTGAAAGTGCATATCAAAAATTGTGCACATTTAATGGATAATTGATGCAAATAGGAGAATTTTCATTAAATCATTTTTAACTTTAGTGTCTCTAACTTTTTAATGCCTATCTTGACTTTGGTTTACCTTAAATGCTACAGAATAAATACATTTTTATCTATAAAATATTGTTTATTAACTTTTATATGTAATATTTTAATTGGCAGTGGCACCATTGTCTCTTGAAATATTACTGCACTTTTGATTTCTGTTTTAATATAAAGTTATATTTGCACTAATAAAGGGAAACTGTATTTGTTCTTTATTCTTTTTTTTTTTGGAAGGGTCATAGTGATGGTAGATTTTTGAGCTTGCCCCCAACATAATGGCAGCCATAAAACTGGGCAGCTTAAAGGGATAGTAAACACCAAAAATGTTATTGTTTAAAAAGGTAGATAATCCTTTTATTTACCATTCCCCAGTTTTGCATAACCAACACTGTTATAGAAATATACTTTTACCTCTGTAATTAACTTGTATCTAAGCTTCTGCTGACTGCCTCCTTATCTCAGATCTTTTTACAAACTTGCATTTCAGGCAGTTAGCGCTTACTCTTAAATAACTTCACATGCATGAGCACAATGTTATTTATATGAAACACATGAACTAGCACCCTTTAGCTGTGAAAAACGGTTAAATGCATTCAGACAAGAGGTGGTCTTCAAGGGCTTAGAAATTAGCATATGAGCCTACCTAGGATTAGCTTTCAACTAAGAAAACAAAGCAAATTTGATGATAAAATTAAATTAGAAAGTTGTTTAAAATTACATGTCCTATCTGAAAGTTTAATTTGGACTTTACTATCCCTTTAACACATGCTCTACAATGCAAAGTATCTATGCCAGAGTTCTTCAAAGTTTTTCACCAAGACCCAGTGCAGTGATACTTTGCAACCCTATTTTTATGCTTACATTTCTGGGGATAGACAATTAGAAATTCCTCACACAACATAGATACCGTATGCATTCATATATATATATATATATATATATATATATATATAGGGCATTCAGACAAGAGGTGGTCTTCAAGGGCTTAGAAATTAGCATATGAGCCTACCTAGGATTAGCTTTCAACTAAGAAAACAAAGCAAATTTGATGATAAAATTAAATTAGAAAGTTGTTTAAAATTACATGTCCTATCTGAAAGTTTAATTTGGACTTTACTATCCCTTTAACACATGCTCTACAATGCAAAGTATCTATGCCAGAGTTCTTCAAAGTTTTTCACCAAGACCCAGTGCAGTGATACTTTGCAACCCTATTTTTATGCTTACATTTCTGGGGATAGACAATTAGAAATTCCTCACACAACATAGATACCGTATGCATTCATATATATATATATATATATATATATATATATATATATATATAGGGCCTATCTATCAAGCTCCGTATGGAGCTTGACGCCCCGTGTTTCTGGCGAGCCTGCAGGCTCGCCAGAAACACCAGTTATGAAGCAGCGGTCTAAAGACCGCTGCTCCATAACCTGTCCACCTGCTCTGATGAGGCGGACAGGAATTGCCGGAATTCAACCTGATTGAGTATGATCGGGTTGATTGACAACCCCTGGCCGCGAGTCTGCAGGGGGCGGCGATGCACCTGCAGCTGACAAGAGCTGCTGGTTCAATGCTGAATACGAGAGCATATTGCTCTCCACATTCAGCGATGTCTGTCGGACCTGATCCGCACTGTCGGATCAGGTCCGACAGACATATGATAAATAGGCCTCATTGTATAGTACATAATTCACATAAAACACATATATATGCCTTTAAGAGAAATTCCTTTAAGAAATTTTACACTGGTATTGCACTCTTCTGTTCTGTTCTCAAGCAGTGTGTTATGTAGAAATAGTGGGATGTCATATTCCAAAGGAAATAGTGCTACCGCACTAGTGTGAGAATATTCATTGGTGTGCGATATTGGGATTTATACATATGTGTGTGGGTGTATAACATGAACCTACTGACACCAATATATATATATTATATATAATTTTTCACACTTTACAACCCACTCCCAGTAATTACCGGGCCCTGGACAGCTCTGGCTAAAATTTGGCTTGAGAACCCCTGCTCTAGAGAACAAGATCACAGCCCACAAACCACAGGCAACTAACCTAGAGAAGTCCTTTGTTTGTTGACAGGTCAGACACATGTCAGACACAGTGGGGCCGATTTATCATGAGTCTTACGGACATGATCCGCTGTCGGCATTTATCATTGCAAATCAGTTCTGTTGAACTGCTTGTGCAGTGCTGCCCCCTGCAGATTTGCGGCTGCTTGCAGGGGGTGTCAATCAACCCGATCGTATGCAATCGGGTGGATTGATTTTCTTAAGACCGCTGCTTATTAACTCCTGTTTCCAGCGAGCCTGAAGGCTCCCGCGGAAGCAGATGTATTTGGCCCCATTCTGGCCATGATAAATCGGCTCCAGTGAGTGGTTAAAATCATAACCTACTATCTCTAAATGTGTCAACCTAATAGAGGGCAATCTTTAGAAATATTAAAACAATTATAATGAAAGCTAATTACAGGGCCAGTGAAGGAAGTTCTTTGTGATAGGTGGTTTTGTACCATGATTTGGATAGAGCATTCAACTTCAAACAACTTTCTAATTTACTTATTTTATAAAATTTGCTTCATTCTCTTGTTATAAATTGCTGAAGGAACAGCAGTGCATTAATGGCAGCTAGCTGAACAGAGCTAGTTAGCCAATCACAAGAGACAAATGTATGCAGGCACCAATAAGAAGCTAGTTCCCACTAGTGTAAGATATGTGCATATTCTTTTTCAACAAGGGATACCAAGTGAATTTAAAAGTATATTAAAATTATATGGTCTATCTGAATCATGCAAGTTTTGACTTTACTATCCCTGGGCACCCTGCTGACTGTTCCTGTTTCCTGGTGGGCTTTTTTGTGGCTCACTGTTCCTGTCCATTGCTGCCATGTTCAGCCCACCAAATCTTTTAACTATGTAGAATATAATTAAGTAAATTGGAAAGTTGTTGTAAATAGTATGCTCTATCTAAATTATGAAAGACAAATTTTGGGTTTCATGTTCATTTAATATTGATGAAACAAAGTTTGCAGTGGTGTTGAATTTGCATCTTTTCTTTGTTGCAGCAAACAGAACTTGATTTAACATGGAATTAACACTTGCATTTTTTTTCTGCTCCTGCACCCAGCCCCTTCTCTCTGTGGATGTAAAGTGGGTAATGGAAGCTTATTTTATAGTTTGTGCAGATTTTCCTTTTTTGATGTCTGGTCCACTACTATCTATATGGTTGTCAGTAAACATAAGTTCTTTTCATTATTAGTTGACATTGATGCTTATTACTGCAGACCTACTCTTCAGGCTAAAATGACTTTTAGTAACTAACACAACGGTACTCTGCAGAGAAGTGCAGTAAGTGTGACAGCAGTGTAAATGATAACATAAAACTAGCAGCTTGAAGTGTTAACAAATTAATGTGTGATCAAAAACCCCCCCAGAACAATTGAAGAGATAATACATTTTAGATCACTAAAAACTGAACATACCTAAAAGAAAGCAACATAGCAGAGTTTTTTTTTAAATTGATTTTTAAATGTAAAATATCTGATCACTTTAGGACAATGCCCTATAAAAGGCACTTTTAAAAGCTATAGTAATTTATTTTAGTATTTGGGTTTAGTGTTTTTTCTTGTCTTGGGTGGGTGTTTTATTTTATGGGGCATGTAGTTAAAGGGACACTAAAGTCAAAATTAAACTTCAAGATTCAAATACAGGATGCAATTTTAAACAACTTTCCAATTTACTTCCATTAACAAAATGTGCACAGTCTTTTTATATTTACACTTTTTGAGTCATCAGCTCCTACTGAGCATGTGCAAGAATTCACAGCATATACGTATATGCATTTGTGATTGGCTGATGGCTGTCACATGATACAGGGGGAGTGGAAATAGACATAACTTTGCAATTTATTTAACAAAAATCTACTACTCATTTGAAGTTCAGACTAAGTGCTATTGCATTGTCTTCTTATCATGCATTTGTTGATTATGCAAATCTAATGTATTGACTGGTCCTTTAAGTGTTAGGTATAATGTTTTTTTTTATTTTAAATACTGTAGTTTATTATTTTTTTGTAACTTACGGCTAGATTTAGAGTTTGGCGTTAGCCGTGAAAACCAGCGTTAGAGGCTCCTAACGCTGGTTTTAGGCTACCGCCGGTATTTGGAGTCAGTGATTAAAGGGTCTAACGCTCACTTTTCAGCCGCGACTTTTCCATACCGCAGATCCCCTTACGTCAATTGCGTATCCTATCTTTTCAATGGGATCTTTCTAACGCTGGTATTTAGAGTCGTTTCTGAAGTGAGCGTTAGAGCTCTAACGACAAAACTCTATCAGGATTCTATCAGCCAATCGGAATTCGAGGGACGCCATCTTGGATGACGTCATTTAAAGGAACCGTCATTCGTCGTTCAGTCGTCGGCCAGGATGGATGTTCCGCGGTGGAGGTCTTCAGGATGCTGCCGCTTCGCTCCGGATGGATGCCGCTTGGATGAAGACTTCAATCGGATGGAAGAACTCTTCTGCCCCGCTTGGATGAAGACTTCAGCTGGATCATGGACCTCTTCAGCCCCCCGCTTGGGCTTGGATCAGGACATCGGAGGAGCTCTTCTGGACCGATCGGTGATACCTGGTGAGGTGAAGACAAGGTAGGAAGATCTTCAGGGGCTTAGTGTTAGGTTTATTTAAGGGGGGTTTGGGTTAGATTAGGGGTATGTGGGTGGTGGGTTGTAATGTTGGGGGGGGGGTATTGTATGTTTTTTTTTACAGGCAAAAGAGCTGATTTTCTTGGGGCATGCCCCGCAAAGGGCCCTGTTCAGGGCTGGTAAGGTAAAAGAGCTTTTAAATGTATTAATTTAGAATAGGGTAGGGCATTTTTTTATTTTGGGGGTCTTTGTTATTTTATTAGGGGGCTTAGAGTAGGTGTAATTAGTTTAAAATTGTTGTAATATTTTTCTTATGTTTGTAAATATTTTTTTATTTTTTGTAACTTAGTTCTTTTTTATTTTTTGTACTTTAGTTAGTTTATGTAATTGTAGTTATTTGTAGAAATTGTATTTAATTTATTTATTGATAGTGTAGTGTTAGGTTAATTGTAGGTAATTGTAGGTATTTTATTTAATTAATTTAATGATAGTATAGTGTTAGGTTTAATTATAACTTAGGTTAGGACTTATTTTACAGATAATTTTGTTATTATTTTAACTAGGTAACTATTAAATAGTTCTTAACTATTTAATAGCTATTGTACCTAGTTAAAATAATTACCAAGTTGCCTGTAAAATAAATATTAATCCTAAAATAGCTATAATGTAATTATAATTTATATTGTAGCTATATTAGGATTTATTTTACAGGTAAGTATTTATCTTTAAATAGGAATAATTTATTTAATAAGAGTTAATTAATTTCGTTAGATTTAAATTATATTTCAGTTAGGGGGGTGTTAGTGTTAGGGTTAGACTTAGCTTTAGGGGTTAATACATTTATTAGAATAGCGGTGAGCTCCGGTCGTCAGATTAGGGGTTAATGTTTGAAGTTAGGTGTCGGCGATGTTAGGGAGGGCAGATTAGGGGTTAATACTATTTATTATAGGGTTAGTGAGGCGGATTAGGGGTTAATAACTTTATTATAGTAGCGCTCAGGTCCGCTCGGCAGATTAGGGGTTAATAAGTGTAGGCAGGTGTCGGCGACGTTGTGGGGGGCAGGTTAGGGGTTAATAAATATAATATAGGGGTCGGCGGTGTTAGGGGCAGCAGATTAGGGGTACATAAGGATAACGTAGGTAGCGGCGCTTTGCGGTCGGCAGATTAGGGGTTAATTATTGTAGGTAGCTGGCGGCGACGTTGTGGGGGGCAGGTTAGGGGTTAATAAATATAATACAGGGGTCGGCGATGTTAGGGCAGCAGATTAGGAGTACATAGGGATAACGTAGGTAGCGGCGGTTTACGGAGCGGCAGATTAGGGGTTAATAATAATATGCAGGGGTCAGCGATAGCGGGGGCGGCAGATTAGGGGTTAATAAGTGTAAGGTTAGGGGTGTTTAGACTCGGGGTACATGTTAGGGTGTTAGGTGCAGACGTAGGAAGTGTTTCCCCATAGGAAACAATGGGGCTGCGTTAGGAGCTGAACGCTGCTTTTTTGCAGGTGTTAGGTTTTTTTTCAGCTCAAACAGCCCCATTGTTTCCTATGGGGGAATCGTGCACGAGCACGTTTTTGAGGCTGGCCGCGTCCATAAGCAACTCTGGTATCGAGAGTTGCATTTGCGGTAAAAATGCTCTACGCTCCTTTTTTGGAGCCTAACGCAGCATTTTTTGGAACTCTCGATACCAGAGTTAATTTTATGGTGCGGCCAGAAAAAAGCCCGCGTAGCGTTAACAGCCCATCTACCGCAAAACTCCAAATCTAGGCCTTAGTTTTTTTTATTGTAACTTAGGGGGGTTAGTGTAGAGGGTGGTCAGGTGTTCTAGTTTGCGTTGGGAGGTGGTGGTTTAGGCCTTAATCTCCTAAACATACCTGTATGGGGGTTGATTAGGTGATTAGTGCTAGTTAGCATTTATTAGGTCTTAATCACCCAACCACCACTCATACCTGTATGGGGGTTGATTAGGTGATTATTGATTTTTAACCATTTATTAGGCCTTAATTACCTAACCACCCCTCATAGCTGTATTCAGGTTGATTAGGTGATTATTGATGGTGACCATTTATTAGGCCTTAGTCTCCTAACCACCCCTCATACCTGTATGGGGGGTTGATTAGGTGATTAGGTTAGGGCAGCTTAGGGGTTAATAGTGCATTTATCTACTTTTTAAAAAAATATTATGCATTCTTATGTATGATGCATATTCTTTTAACTGTTGTATATAAAATAATATGTAGTTATTTTTTCTTGTGTTATTTATTTTAAACATACATATATATTTTAAAATGTATATTCATGTTTCAAAAGACATTAGTAATTAACTTGTATTATTACATAACAGGTATGCAATTATGTAATACTAGAATTATAATGTAACTGTATTTTATAACAAATGCATGCATTTTATTTCAAACATTGTAGATATAATGTAGTCAGGCCTTGCATTGATATTCAATATTTAAACTTTTATGCATGTATATTGCATAATGCTTTAAGTATTGCATATACATTACAATGTATTTATGTTAGCTGTTTGTGTTTATTAGTGATAACATAGATTTATTTGTTAATATATATTTATGTTATAGTAGTTAGTAGCATTAAATTATATTTTTACATAACAAGCATACAGTTATGTAGAACTATAATGTTAATTATACTGTATTTAATTACAAATAATAAACACAACAAGCAACATTAATTACATTTTAATTTATATGCAAATATTTAAACATTATGCATTCTACATATCAATGCATCATTTTAAATATTGAATATTTATGTGTAGGTCCTAAGCGTCTACAGTTAGTTTTAGGTTATGACAGTTTAGGGGTCAATGTTTTAAATGGTTTGCATAGTCATATATAATGCATATTGTTTAAAGAATTGTATATATCTATAGACTAAATATATTTAATGATTATTTTTATTATTTTAAACATAAACATATATTTTCAAATATATATTTATGCTTGAAATAATAGCAAGCAACCATTAAATCCCTTTTAAGATATCTACAATACTTTAAATAAGCTACATTGTACATGACAATGCATATTTTGTCAAGGAGATAAGGTAAACGCCGGAAGGCTGGCAAAACCTCGCCGGCCTAACCGGGCTCCTGGAACTCAGTGCCAGACTGGAATTGAGCCCCGGTCCACCGCTATTTAAAAGGGGTGCCAATCAAGCAGGGTGCAGGGGATCAAGTCACCCTTAGAGGGATACCACTTGTTTGGGGGCGCTACCTTCTGGGAGGAATAGGGAACCCTTCAAATCCAGTCCCCCATTCAAAATTTTGGGTTTCATGTACCTTTAAGTTTTCACCATATCTATTTCTCCTACTGAGCACAATTGGGTCTAGGTATAAAACAGGCAATAAAAGTGACTGTACCAATAAAGCTGTGTGGAGTATGAGATTGTTAAAGTAATTATCTAACAAACGGCTTGATTACAAGTTTTGCGGTATGAGTGAAAAAGCAGCGTTAAGGCTCTTTTTCACTACCGCTGGTATTACGAGTCTTGCAGGTTTAGGGGCACCGCACACTTTTTTGGCCGTAATGCAACGTAATTACCGCAGCTTTCAAAAAGTCAATTTTCAAAGGTACTTCCATAGCGCCGGTATTACGAGTCTGCCTGGGAGGCCAAAAAGTGAGCGGTACAGCCTATACCGCCAAGATCCATACCGTAAACTGAAAGTCAGTAGTTATGAGTTTTACGCAACAAAGCTGTAGCATAAAACTCTTACCTAAAGTGCTAAAAAGTACACTAACACCCATAAACTACCTATTAAACCCTAAACCGAGGCCCTCCCACATCACAAACACTAAAATAAAATTGTTAACCCCTAATCTGCCGCCCCTAACATCGCCACCACCTACCTACATTTATTAACCCCTAATCTGCCGCCCCCAACGTCGCCACCACTATACTAAATGTATTAACCCCTAAACCTAAGTCTAACCCTAACACCCCCTAACTTAAATATAATTAAAATAAATCTAACTTTCATTACCTAAATAATTCCTTTTAAAAACTAAATACTTACCTGTAAAATAAACCCTAAGCTAGCTACAATATAACTAAGAGTTACATTGTAGCTAGCTTAGGGTTTATTTTTATTTTACAGGCAAGTTTGTATTTATTTTAACTAGGTAGAATAGTTACTAAATAGTTATTACCTATTTACTAACTACCTAGCTAAAATAAATACAAATTTACCTGTAAAATAAAACCTAACCTGTCTTACACTAACACCTAACCTTACACTACAATTAAATAAATTAGATTAATTAAATACAATTACCTAAATTACAAAAACAAACAAACACTAAATTACACAAAATAAAAAAATAAATGATTAGATATTTAAACTAATTACACCTAATCTAATAGCCCTATCAAAATAAAAAAACTCCCCCAAAATAAAAAAAACCCTAGCCTAAACTAAACTACCAATAGCCCTTAAAAGGACCTTTTGCGGGGCATTGCCCCAAAGAAATCAGCTCTTTTACCTGTAAAAAAAAAAATACAAACAACCCCCCAACAGTAAAACCCACCACCCACACAACCCCAAATAAAATCCTAACTAAAAAAACCTAAGCTTCGCATTGCCCTGAAAAGGGCATTTGGATGGGCATTGTCCTTAAAAGGGCATTTAGCTCTTTTTGAAGTGTCCAAACCCCTAATCTAAAAATAAAACCCACCCAATAAACCCTTTAAAAGGCCTAACAGTAACCCCGAAGAGCCACTTACAGTTTTTGAAGACCCGACATCCATCCTCAACGAAGCCGGCAGAAGTCCTCAACGAAGCGGCAGAAGTCTTCATCCAACCGGGCAGAAGTCTTCATCCAACCGGGCAGAAGTCTTCATCCAGATGGCATCTTCTATCTTCATCCATCTGGCACGGAGCGGGTCCATCTTCAAGACATCCAGCGTGGAGCATCCTCTTCAATCGACGTCTTCTTCCGATAGAGGTTTCCCTTTAAATGACGTCATCCAAGATGGTATCCCTTATATTCCGATTGGCTGATAGATTTCTATCAGCCAATTGGAATTAAGGTTGAAAAAATCCTATTGGTTGTTGCAATCAGCCAATAGGATTGAGCTTCAATCCTATTGGCTGATCCAATAGGCCAATAGATTAGGGGTTATTAAGTATAATGTAGGTGTTGGCGATGTGGGGGCAGCAGATTAGGGGTTAATAAGTATAATGTAGGTGTCGACGATGGCAGATTAGGGGTTAATAAATGTAAAATTAGGGGTGTTTAGACTCTGGGTTTATGTTAGGGTGCTAGGTGTAAACATAAATTTAGTTTCCCCTATAGGAATCAATGGGGCTGCGTTACGGAGCTTTACGCTCCTTTATTGCAGGTGTTAGACTTTTTTTTCAGCCTGCTCTCCCCATTGATGCCTATGGGGAAATCATGCACGAGCATGTAAAACCAGCTTACCATGCCTCACCGCAGCACTGGTATTGGAGTGCGGTATGGAGATCAATTTTGCTCTACGCTAACTTCTTGCCTGCTAACGCCGGGTTTTTATAAACCTGTAATACCAGCACTGTAGGTAAGTGAGCGGTGACAATAACTTGAAAGTTTCCACACAGCCTTGTTTGCACAGTCTTTTTATTGCCTGTTTTATGTTGTCCTCAGCAGGAAAGATAGATAAGGGGAAATGTATAAAAATAGCAATGCCCATTACTTTTTAGCAACTAAAGTGCTTTATAGAAACTAATCCTTTACATTTATATCTTTAATATTAAAAGGGACATAATACTCATATGCTAAATCACTTGAAAGTGATGCAGCATAACTGTAAAAAGCTTATAGGAAAATATCACCTGAAAATCTCTATGTAAAAAGGAAGATATTTTACCTCACAATTTCCTCAGCTCACCAGAGTAAGTGCTGTGTAAAAAGTGATCTTTCAGTTACTGCCCAGCTGCAGGTCAAAAGAAAAAAAGGAAGAAATGAACAGCAGCCAATCAGCATCAGCAGTGCTGAGGTCATGATCTCTTTTACTCTGAGCTCATGAGATTTCACTTAACTCTCAGGCATACTGATTTGCTGCTTAAATTCCTTTACAATGGAGTGTGAATACTTAGGACGTTTTGAGGTAAAATATCTTTCTTTTTTATATAGAGATGTTCAGAATATTTTCTAGTCAGTTTTTACAGCTATTCTGCATCACTTTCAAGGGTTTCAACATTTGGGTATCATGGTCCTTTAAACAACTCATATATTTGTAAAAATACATCTACATATTATTGTAAGACTAATCTTTGCTTTGAATACATCATTATGTCTAGCATGCATTTACTGTTTTATATCCCTTTAACATGAAGCATATTGGAGATCTCCCATTAATAATATATATATTTCTCAAGGAAAGAATTGGCTTTAAAACAATCCATGATTAGTCTCATAATACTGAGGAGGTATATAAATTTTCCAGACCAGAGAACTTTAGAGAATCGGGCCTACATGACCACTCACAGTAAGGGCCTAATTCTTTAAAGTGCTCTAGTCTGGCAAGATTTAATGTGGTAGATTTTTTAAGTAGCGGATGCTGCAATCTACCCCCCCATAGTTTCAGGCTTGCCGGAAACAGAAGTTAAGAAGCAGTGGTCGTAAGACCGCTGCTCCTTAACTTCTCCGCCACCTCTGAGGCGGTGGACTGCAATCATCCCAATCAGATACGATCGGCATGATTGACATCTCCTGCTAGTGGCCCATTGGCCGTGGCCCGTGAATGTTCAGGGGACGGCATTGCACAGCATATGCTGTTGGCATTTAGTAATGTCGGGCGGACATGATTCGCAACATCGAATCATGTCCCCCTGCCAGTTGTTAAATTGGCTCCTATGCCTCTTCAGTATTACGAGGCCACTCACAGATTGTTTTAAAGGCACTTTTTACCTTGGAATCTCTGTATCTCATTACGGGGAGATCACTAATATATTTTATGTTAAGGGGAGACACTTACTTTACAATATAATGGTCAGTAAAATAAGCCGATTATTTCTAACCATGCTGGTGAGTTTTAAAACATTGAGCCGTTTGCTAGATTTTTTTAAAAGATACGTCAGTTTTAAGAGGCCTTCACTGAACCCTCTAAAGACAGACAGAGCATACAATTTTGAGCAACTTTTCAATTTACTTCTATTATCAAATGTGTTTTGTTCACTTGATATCCTTTCTTGAAGAGTAAACCAAACGTTTGTGTCTGCAACAGAATATAACATTACTATAAACATTGTTGCAAACACTGCTTCCAGGTGGCTAAAGACGCATGCACGCTCCTGAGCTCACCCAGGATTACAAAGGATAGCAAGAGAACAAAGAAAAATTGATAATGTCATGCTCTATTCCAATCATTTAATTTTATCTTCATTGTCCCTTTAATAGTATACATTAAAATTAGTATGCCAAGTAGTAAAATAAATGTAATTTATGCAGTAATATTGTTCATTAAGAGTACACAGGAAAATATGTATTTAAAGGGCCATAATAGCGGTAGGTGTCTTTCAGTTAAGGAGAATAACCTGCCTGGCACTATTCTATAATATGTAAAGGATATTAATTTTGACTTTGCTTTTATGAGGTAAAGGTTTATTAAAGAGACATGAAAACCCAAATTATTCTTTCATGATTCAGATAGAGTATACAATTTTAAACAACTTACCAATTGAATTCTATGATCAAATTTGCTTCATTCTTGTATATTTTGTTGAATGATCAGCAATCCACTACTGGAAGCTAGCTGTATAAAACTGGTAAGCCAATGACGAGTCATATATGTGCAGCCACCAATCAGTTCAAAGCTCCCAGTAGTGCATTACTGCTCCTGAGCTTACTTAGATATGCTTTGTGTATAAGAGTGCCACATTCTCCGCAACCTTTCTAACAGTGATCATCTATAGCAGGAAATATATTTTTAAGATGTGAGGGAGATACCAGCCAAACAATAATTTACAATTAGTTTCCAAAACACTGGTCCAATAGATGCTTTAGCCATCAAGATGAATATATTGCCCCATTCTGTTATAGAGGGTGGCAAAATCACATCTCTACATATGATGGAAGTGGGGAGTTTGGGGGGTTAATTGATCATTTATGTGTCAGAGAAATAGTTCTTCTAATTAAATTTAGTTGCATATATTTAAAGCAATGAATCAAAATGGGCACCCCCTAGTTCTTCTAATTCATGTATCTCTCGAATGTTTCCTTTAGACAATATTTATGGACAGGGAGGGAATCATTAAGTGTTTCCCCATTCTTGATAAGCTGAGAAGTATCTATATGTATGGCAGGGTTATCAACTATTGGAAAAAGTGGCGACTGTGTAGTAGAGGAACTACTAGACCGTTACTTGAGTATCTCCCTCCAGGTGCAAAATTATAAGGAGGATTTACCTGATTTTCTGTCTGGAACCAGGAACACAGAGAATGGGTAGCAGGTATCAGCCAGAAGCGCCTTCCAAAACTAAGTGTCACAGCAGAAGAATTAGGCAGGTGCAGAGATCAGGGCACTTTTCCAAAGTTCATAAACCAGCAAATCAATCCTCATGTAGCAGATCTTTGTAGAAAAGTCAGACAGGTAGCATAATCCAGAAACTTTGCCAGGGTCATGATTAGGGAAACTAACCAGAAACAAGAATGCTTTAGCCTCAATTCAAATAACCAAGCACTGAATGGGGGTCCTTCTAACACTTCCCATTCAGGCTTGGTGCCAAGAGCAAGGCCATGGTTACTTCCCATTAGAAAAACATAATGCTCAGTCTTACAAGGTAAACCAGACCTGATAGCGCACCTGCTGAATGCTAATCTCACAGCAGCTTGGGACTGACCTCTCCTGGGATGCAGACTGGCTGTAAGCATAGCAAGACAAAATGGCAAACAAACAGGAGGGCACTATATAGCCAATTATAAAAAACACATTTATTCAAAGCCAATGCAGTAATAGTTCAGGTAAAAATAGGGACGTCTCCCCCAAAGCAATATGGTTACAAATAAAAACTTCCTAATACCACCTTTATAAAAGAAATAAAGTCATAAACCTAGATTTGGAGTTTGGCGTTAGCCGTGAAAACCAGCGTTAGAGGCTCCTAACGCTGGTTTTAGGCTACCGCCGGTATTTGGAGTCACTCAAAATAGGGTCTAACGCTCACTTTTCAGCCGGGACTTTTCCATACTGCAGATCCCCTTACGTCAATTGCGTATCCTATCTTTTCAATGGGATTTTTCTAACTCCGGTATTTAGAGTCGTTTCTGAAGTGAGCGTTAGACATCTAACGACAAAACTCCAGCCGCAGGAAAAAAGTCAGTAGTTAAGAGCTTTCTGGGCTAACGCCGGTTTCTAAAGCTCTTAACTACTATACTCTAAAGTACACTAACACCCATAAACTACCTATGTACCCCTAAACCGAGGTCCCCCCACATCGCCGACACTCGAATAAATTTTTTTAACCCCTAATCTGCCGACCGCCACCTACGTTATCCTTATGTACCCCTAATCTGCTGCCCCTAACACCGCCGACCCCTATATTATATTTATTAACCCCTAATCTGCCCCCCACAACGTCGCCTCCACCTGCCTACACTTATTAACCCCTAATCTGCCGAGCAGACCTGAGCGCTACTATAATAAAGTTATTAACCCCTAATCCGCCTCACTAACCCTATAATAAATAGTATTAACCCCTAATCTGCCCTCCCTAACATCGCCGACACCTAACTTCAATTATTAACCCCTAATCTGCCGACTGGAGCTCACTGCTACTCTAATAAATGTATTAACCCCTAAAGCTAAGTCTAACCCTAACACTAACACCCCCCTAAGTTAAATACAATTTACATCTAACGAAATTAATTAACTTTTATTAAATAAATTATCCCTATTTAAAGATAAATACTTACCTGTAAAATAAATCCTAATATAGCTACAATATAAATTATAATTATATTATAGCTATTTTAGGATTAATATTTATTTTACAGGTAACTTTGTATTTATTTTAACCAGGTACAATAGCTATTAAATAGTTAAGAACTATTTAATAGCTAAAATATTTAAAATAATTACAAAATTACCTGTAAAATAAATACTAACCTAAGTTACAATTAAACACTACACTATCAATAAATTAATTAAATAAACTACCTACAATTACCTACAATTAACCTAACACTACACTATCAATAAATTAATTAAATACAATTCCTACAAATAAATACAATTAAACTAGCTAAAGTACAAAAAATAAAAAAGAACTAAGTTACAAAAAATAAAAAAATATTTACAAACATAAGAAAAATATTACAACAATTTTAAACTAATTACACCTACTCTAAGCCCCCTAATAAAACAACAAAGCCCCCCAAAATAAAAAATGCCCTACCCTATTCTAAATTACTAAAGTTAAAAGCTCTTTTACCTTACCAGCCCTGAACAGGGCCCTTTGCGGGGCATGCCCCAAGAAGTTCAGCTCTTTTGCCTGTAAAAAAAACATACAATACCCCCCCCCCAACATTACAACCCATGGATCGCCAACCCCCGCTTGGGTTGGATGAAGATTTTGGAGCCAGGACGGATCGGTGATACATGGTGAGGTGAAGACAAGGTAGGATGATCTTCAGGGGCTTAGTGTTAGGTTTATTTAAGGGGGGTTTGGGTTAGATTAGGGGTATGTGGGTGATGGGTTGTAATGTTGGGGGGGGTATTGTATGTTTTTTTTTACAGGTAAAAGAGCTGAACTTCTTGGGGCATGCCCCGCAAAGGGCCCTGTTCAGGGCTGGTAAGGTAAAAGAGCTTTTAACTTTAGTAATTTAGAATAGGGTAGGGCATTTTTTATTTTGGGGGGCTTTGTTGTTTTATTAGGGGGCTTAGAGTAGGTGTAATTAGTTTAAAATTGTTGTAATATTTTTCTTATGTTTGTAGATATTTTTTTATTTTTTGTAACTTAGTTCTTTTTTATTTTTTGTACTTTAGATAGTTTATTTCATTGTAGTTATTTGTAGATATTGTATTTAATTAATGTATTGATAGTGTAGTGTTAGGTTTAATTGTAGGTAATTGTAGGTATTTTATTTAATTAATTTAATGATAGTATAGTGTTAGGTTTAATTGTAACTTAGGTTAGGATTTATTTTACAGGTAATTTTGTAATTATTTTAACTAGGTAACTATTAAATAGTTCTTAACTATTTAATAGCTATTGTACCTGGTTAAAATAATTACAAAGTTGCCTGTAAAATAAATATTAATCCTAAAATAGCTACAATGTAATTATAATTTATATTGTAGCTATATTAGGGTTTATTTTACAGGTAAGTATTTAGCTTTAAATAGGAATAATTTATTTAATAAGAGTTAATTAATTTCGTTAGATTAATATTATATTTAATTTGGGGGGGTGTTAGTGTTAGGGTTAGACTTAGCTTTAGGGGTTAATCCATTTATTAGAATAGCGGTGAGCTCCGGTCGGCAGATTAGGGGTTAATAATTGAAGTTAGGTGTCGGCGATGTTAGGGAGGGCAGATTAGGGGTTAATACTATTTATTATAGGGTTAGTGAGGCGGATTAGGGGTTAATAACTTTATTATAATAGCGGTGCTGTCCGCTCGGCAGATTAGGGGTTAATAAGTGTAGGCAGGTGGAGTCGACGTTGAGGGGGCAGATTAGGGGTTAATAAATATAATATTGGGGTCGGTGGTGTTAGGGGCAGCAGATTAGGGGTACATAGGGATAATGTAAGTAGCGGCGGTTTACGGAGTGGCAGATTAGGGGTTAAAAATAAAATGCAGGTGTCAGCGATAGCGGGGGCGGCAGATTAGGGGTTAATAAGTGTAAGGTTAGGGGTGTTTAGACTCGGGGTACATGTTAGAGTGTTAGGTGCAGACGTAGGAAGTGTTTCCCCATAGCAAACAATGGGGCTGCGTTAAGAGCTGAACGCGGCTTTTTTGCAGGTGTTAGGTTTTTTTTCAGCTCAAACAGCCCCATTGTTTCCTATGGGGGAATCGTGCACGAGCACGTTTTTGAGGCTGGCCGCGTCCGTAAGCAACTCTGGTATTGAGAGTTGAAGCTGCGTTAAAAATGCTCTACGCTCCTTTTTTGGAGCCTAACGCAGCCTTTATGTGGACTCTCAATACCAGAGTTATTTTTATGGTGCGGCCAGAAAAAAGCCGGCCTTAGTTAGTTTTTCGGGTCGTTACCGACAAAACTCCAAATCTAGCCGTTAGTGTGAAATGTTAAAAGTCCATTAGCGTCACTTTCAGTATCAGAGTATGCAATATATGCACAGCCACCTGTACCCCTTAGGACAAATGTATAGACTTTCCTTGGAGGAGTTTCGCTTTACACCACTTGCCTTACTGGAGACTCGTCAGAGCGATCTCACTCACCCGTCCGCCTCCAAGAAATTGGTCCCGGTGTTATGCCAGACTCCTTCGATAGTCCTTTATCACAGGTTCAGGCTGGAATTCCTCCTTCTGGAAGCACCTCTGCCTTGTGTACACAGCGTGTGACTGCAGAAATGTCAAACAGAATTTTAAAAACAGTCCACCCGCTCTTAGCGTATGTAACGCACGGGTAAAAAAATAGGTACCTAGTCTGCAGCCTGAATGTTGAAAGTAATGGAGCACAGCTTCTATGCGCTTCACCCGTTAATTGGGGTATAGCAAGGCTTTGGCCATGCTCAAGAGCCTGACAGAAATACCTCTTCCACTAATGGAAGTATTTAATTTTATAAGATCAGATTGCCTGTGAGAGCCAACACATTTCTCCCAGTTGTCAAGATTGAAGTAAAATATGCGCTAGATGCAATTGTTTCTTATGTTCACTGTTTTTTACACTAATAAACTATTCTTTGTAAAATCAATGCCTGTCTGTATTGTGTGGCGCCACATCCCCCCCCCCCATTAAACAACTAGTTATAAATGCTCAATAATGCAATGACAAAATGCTCTAACATATTAGAGCTTTTTCTTTTTGCCCTTTTATGTCACTTTAAGTCACAGGAACTCCTAACCCAGAATATCAAAGTAAGACACTACGGGCTAGAACCGACCTGTGGTAAATACTCACACGCACACTTAAATCTGACAACTGTGAGGAATGTGTCCCTGTGAAAATTCTTGAAATGTTACAGATAAAGTGTGCCATGAATAAATGAGTCAAACAGTGTACAGTAAAATGTTAACAAATTAACCGTGCCAAGCAGAAATATGCCAGGAATGTATGCCACAGTGAAATTGGCCAAGAATTGTTTACATGCATATGAAATAGCAATGTGTGTGTGTTTGCTTGTTTTTGGCCTTGAAAAATGTTAAGTAAAAGCTGCTGTGCCTTACTGGCTGATAAAGACAATGGGGCCTATTTAAGATGGTGCGATCATATCCGCTGCACATTGATAAATGCCGACAGCATACGCTCTCTGCATTTATCATTGCACCAGCAGTTCTTGTGAACTGCTGGTGCAATACCGCCCCCTGCAGATTCGCGGCCAATCGGCCGCTAGCAGGGGGTGTCAATCAACCCGATCGTATTCGATCGGGTTGATTTCTGTCGATTTCTGTCCGCCACCTCAGAGCAAGCATACGGAGCTTGATAAATATGCCCCAATAACCGTATCTCTATTGGTGTAGAGGGAAGTGCCTCTTCAGTCATTACAAGAAAACATTATTTTATTTAGGACAGGAACAATTTTTTTTTTTTTTTTTACTCTCATACATTACCTTTTTTAGATAAAAAAAATAATACAATACTACAATCCCTTTAAAGACAAAGAGCAAAATGTGGCTACAATTGTTTATTTCTGGTTCATTGAATCAAAGTACATTTATCTGATTTAGGTTAAGCATATTTGTCTCAGTTCTTTAACATACTGGATCTTTCATAATTAAATAATATGTAGTTAGCAGTCAGTGATATTTAGATTTGAAACAGACTTTTTTAACCTAGAAATCTGCCTCATCCCTCACATGATGACCATTGTATGTTGTATGTGCCAGATAAATATTTCTCACAACTTATTAAATATTTTTTAATCTCTTCCAGATAATGATACATAAACAAGCTATTAAATCTCTTTTCATCTAACAACATATAAATCAATGATAATCTCTTTCAGGCAGCCACATATAGCTAGCTCAAGAATAACCTCTTTCAGCTACTCCCATAGAAATTTGCAATGATAAGGGATTAACCCCTTTTAGGCAGCTACATATAAGTCAGTAATGACAGCAAGATATATATATGTGATTAACAATTTCCAGACACATATAGATATGCGTCTAACCCCTTGTAGGCAGCCACATATAGGTCGGTTATTAACTCTTTAAAGCATCCTAAAAATTGTTAAAGGGACACTGAACCCAAATGTTTTCTTTCCTGATCCAGATAGAGCATGACATTTTAAGCAACTTTCTAATTTACTCCTATTATCAAATTTTCTTTATTCTCTTGGTATCTTTATTTGAAATGCAAGAATCTAAGTTTAGATGCCGGCCCATTTTTGGTGAACAACCTGGGTTGTCCTTCCTGATTAGTGGATAAATTAATCCACCAATAAAAAAAGTGCTGTCCAGACCTCTGAACCCAAAAAAAAGCTTAGATGCCTTCTTTTTCAAATAAAGAGAGCAAGAGAACGAAGAAAAATTGATAATAGGAGTAAATTAGAAAGTTGCTTAAAATTGCATGCTCTATCTAAATCACAAAATAATTTTTTTGGGTTCAGTGTCCCTTTAATTTACTGTTTCCAGGGTCTTACCTATCACCCCTGGTGTATAAAGGAAGACTGTCTTGATGCACTTCATCTGTCAAACTTTTCTCCCTGCAAATCTCAGTTTGTGCCAAGTGGCGATAAATTACATTATCCAAACTGCCCATATGACACCTCCTACTCGTACAGAGAGGCATTTCCTATGAGGAAGCATGGTGCAGCTTATCAGGGTATACATAGATGGTCCATGCACCCCCCTAAAAAACACTAAGGAGAGTGTTGTTATGAGGGTCTCCAATATGTTTAAATAAAAAAGATTTTAACTCCCCTAAATAGGGTACCCTTGAACATTGACTTTTCGCATAGTGGCTTGGGTCATTGGGTTAAAACACATTCCTTAAATAGAACAAGATGTAGTAACATTTTTTCCAATGTAACTATTATTTGTTAGGTTTACAAATGGAGTGTGATTTAACTGGTTTATAACAGAGGAATTAAGGTATTGCACAATTATTCCTCTATATATACCAACGGAAGGGAGAGACCATCTGCAGCTGCATGGAGGATTCACTATAATCACAGTGATTGTGAATCTCTCAGTGTCCAGTTGCAGCACTTAAGATATGGATAAAAAAAAACACAATTTCAGAGACAACTGCTCCAGAATGAGTTCTTTAGTAATAATCAATTTGACTTGCGGAAGTTAAACGCTTGTCAAATCCCTAGAAGTTTACTTGAGTGCTGTAGAGTCCTACCTAAGGGTCAGGTGATCTAAGCTTCAACAGATCAGACGTGGTTTTTCTCACCAACCCTCAAAGGGTCTGCCCTGGTGGAATTATCTAAAAAAGGGGCAGTCCCTGTCAGTGGCGAGATGTCTCCTAAAGAAAGTAATGGAGCTCGCTGGAAAGGGACACTTCACTTTGTGGAGCGAAGTAAGCAGTGAGCAGAGGCACAGTTTTAAAAATTAAATCCTACAGCATCTTGCATTTCCCTATATTTTTGTATCCATGTGTTTTTCTATTAGGTTTGAAAAAGCTCACCACCTCTTAGTTTTTCGAAAAAAAAACCCCTGTAATATCTGTAGTGCGAAAATTGTTACAGAATTATGCTGTGATTAGAGAGACAATTTCATATATGCCCATGTTCAGCGCATTTTATGAAAAAACAGCAATTATGCTTTGTATTTTGCACTTATAAGTACAAATTTCCAAGTGATGTTTTGCACATCCAGCATACTTAAATTACAATTTATGTTGTGCATATTTAATACAATTTATTGCTGTGTAATTTACATACAAATTTTACGTTTTTGATAATATATGATTTTTGGTGAAGAATTTTGTTGCACCATGACAATACAATTTTTTCCTGCATATTTTTGTGTGAATGGTTTCATTATGCGCTTTGTAAGACTTTTAAAATGCGAATTTTATTGTGTACTTTTTTTATTGTCCGGATCTCCTCCCCATACGAGAATGCATTATACGCCCCTTAGTGAGACACCCTCTTTTCAGGATAAAAAGTGACTTCCACCAGGGTAATAGAAGTACTGGTCAGAATTATTTAATAATTTTACCAGCCGAGAGACCTTTTTTCATGTTCCGGTGTATATGCGCTCAGGACACAGACTCTTGGGGCAGTGGTAGGGAATTGGAGACACCGACCCCTGACCCGTGAAGAGTATCCTGGACGTGGATAGATGATATTCTGTGATTCATAGTTGCAAGAAGTTATTTTAGAATTCATGGAGAGTAAAACATATGTATAATATATTCTGGCTTCAATGGAAACTTAAATTGATACTGTGACTTATAGTTAATAGGAGTAGCTACAGGATTCATGAGTGAAAATATAGCAATGTAAGATGTTCAGGCTTCAGAGTAAACTGGTAGAAGATTGTGACTCATAGATGCAAAGAGTTGCTGCAGGTTCACAGTACATAATATTATTTAGAGCTGTATGCCAGAGTAATAAGCAGAGCAGTACAGGTAAGAGAAAAATTCCAAGTTTAAGGCATTAAATACTGTTTGTGCATATATTGGAGAATCACAGGAAAGCTATTTAACTGAACAGATAGATGCAGAGTTCTGAATATATTAATATATTTGCAGAAGGATATTTCAGCTATGACAACTTGTAGCAGTGAATAGTTATAAAGTTCTGAGTATGATGCTGTTGTAGCAATTAGAGAGTGATTATAACCAAATGCATACTTGTAATTTAGAATAAATTCAGAGTTTATTAAGTAGCGGTGTCCAGGAAACAAAATGGATTTATATGGATACTTGCAAATAGATGATTTTAAGCATAGCTAAAAGTAAAGGCTGTAGTTTGAATATGCTGGTAAAATCCATACTGAAACAGTCACAGACCTCTGTTGTTCTGGAACAAAACTTCAAAGCTAATACAAGACACATTAGGCTTGAGATGATTTAAAAAGAGGCTGAGGGATTCAGGTGCATGAATGATTAATTAATTTGGCAGGTAAGTTTAATGCAGATACTCCCCAAACAGTATGATGGTCAGTAGCAGGCAAGGCAGTCTTAAAGGGACAGTGATATCAGGCAGGCATATGTTACACCTTTAGATCATCAGGCCCTAAGTCTGTTGTTAGAGGTGCTGTCAGGACACAAGGGTGAACTAAAAAGAAGGCTGTGAGCATGACTGGTCCAGAGCTGTTCTAGGAAGTTGAGATTTAGACCTGCTGCTGACACTGCAGAACTCACTGTGTGGATCCTTGTATTAGAGAAGGATTCTGAGGGAGTGCTAAGATTAGCTCAAACAAACTGGAGACTTCTTATAATGTTAGAACTTTATGGCTTATGCTAAGGATAGCTCTATTTGTAACCTCTGTGTCGGAAGTGACTCAGTGGCTGATTTGGTGCCAAGACTCATGGAGGAAGTGTTAAATGGCTGATGCCCATTAGTAGTTGGTTATTCTTTATAGAAATCCTCTCATTCTTGTTTCTTTCCAGCTTTCCTGGTCCTGATGCTAGCGGGTACCCTGGCTTACATTAGCCTTGCCCTTGCCTATACTTTGAATTGTGGACTGATATACTGTTTGCCGACTCGCGGAACAAAACTTATGTCTATTCCTCTGCCTGCCCCTTTTGTTGTGATGCTTGGCTTCTGTCTGTCATTCTGGTATCAAACCCTAGATTGATAACTGATGACTCTTTCAGATATTCCTTGGCTGCTGGTGTCTGCTTCTGTTTTCTAGTGACTGCATCAACATGTTCACATCCCTTGCAGAATTGGTTTTAGTTTGTAATCAAAGTAAATTGTTTTTCACCTTATAACCCAGTCCACATTGTGCAACTAAGAGCATAGTTAGACAACTATGTTGTAGACATGACGTACTTTGTAAAAATCAGTAAAAGTTGATAAATCCCATTATTTAGCATTTCACACCTAATAGACAATGGTGACCCTACTACTTTAAAGTAACCACCATTGCATCATCATATAACTGATTACCAATTTGCTTTGTTTCCATGATATTCTTTGTTGAAGAGTTACCTAGGTAGGCATCTGGAGCACTACATGGCAGGAAATAGTGCTGCCCTCTAGTGCTCTTGCAAATAGATAACATTCTTGCAAAACTGATGCCATATAGTGCTCCAAAAATGGGCAGGCTCCTGAGCTTATTTTCTTGATTTTCAACAAAAGATACCAAGAGAATGAAGAAAAATTTATAATAAAAGTAAATTGGAAAGTTGTTTAAAATTGCATGCTCTATCTGAATCCTGAAAGAAAAATTATGGGTTTCATATCCCTTTAAGTACTTTATCATTAAGTAATGTCTGTCTCAGATGTTAACCTTTGTCTTTTTGTCCTGCACATTCCTATATTAGTAGTAGCTTTTATTTCTTACTATTCACTTTATTCTTACACATAGGCCTCTAGTTATCAAGCCGTCAACCGCAAATACGCTGGAATTCCACAGCGTATTTGTGGCAAGGCTGATTCACCTTAGTTATGAAGCCCTACTGCCCGGCAAAAGTAAAATATAGTGACGTAAGCTTCGATCCGCCAGACTCAGTCCGACACAGATCGATGCTTACGTCACTCAAGATGTTCCGAACGCAAGTTTGGCACAATCTGACTACTTTTGGTAGTTATCAAACTACTAGCAGGTACGCTCGCCACTATACTGGGCCAGCATACCTGGATTTCAATCCGCCGCCCTGGAGGCGGCGGATCCCATAGGAATCAATGGGAGTCTGACCATAGCGAAAGCTCATGTTTGCTGCTGCCCGATATCCCATTGATTCCTATGGGAGATGTCTGCACCTAACACCCTAACATGTACCCCGAGGCTAAACACCCCTATTCTGCCCCCCCTACACCGCCGCAACTAAATAAATTTATTACCCCCTAAACCGCCGCGCCCGGACCCCGCCGCAACCTACATTATACATATTAACCCCTAATCTGTCGCTCCCGGACCCCGCCGCAACTATAATAAATATATTAACCCCTAAACCGCCGCTCCCGGACCCCGACGCCACATACATAAAACCTATTAACCCCTATCCTGCCCCCCCTATACCGCCGCCACCTATAATAAATTTATTAACCCCTATCCTGACCCCCTACACCGCCGCCACTATAATAATATTATTAACCCCTAAACCTAAGTCTAACACTAACCCTAACAACCCCCTAACTTAAATATTTATTAAATAAATCTAAATAATATTACTCTTATTAACTATATTATTCCTATTTAATACTAAATACTTACCTATAAAATAAACCCTAATATAGCTACAATATAACTAATAATTACATTGTAACTATTTTAGGATTTATTTTTATTTTACAGGCAAGTTTGTATATATTTAAATAGGTACAATAGTTATTAAATAGTTATTAACTATTTAACAGCTACCTAGCTAAAAGAAATACAAAATTACCTGCAAAATAAATCCTAACCTAAGTTACAATTAAACCTAACACTACACTATCATTAAATTAATTAAATAAATTAGCTACCAATACCTACAATTAAATACAATTAAATAAACTAAACTAAATTACAAAAAAACCCCCACTAAATTACAAAAAATTAAAAAATATTACAAGAATTTTAAACTAATTACACCTAATCTATGCCCCCTAATAAAATAAATAAAAACCCAAAATAATAAAAGTCCCTACCCTATTCTACATTACCAAGTAACCAGCTCTTTTACCAGCCCTTAAAAGGGCTTTTTGCGGGGCATTGCCCCAAAGTAATCAGCTCTTTTGCCTGTAAAAAAAAATACAACCTCCCATCATTAAAACCCACCACCCACATACCCCTACTCTAACCCACCCAAACCCCCCTTAAATAAACCTAACACTACCCCCCCTGAAGATCTCCCTACCTTGAGTCGTCTTCACCCAGCCGGGCCGAAGTCTTCGCACAGAAGAGGACATCCAGACCAGCAGAAGTCTTCATCCTAACCGGGTAGAAGAGGACATCCGGACCGGCAGACATCTTCATCCAAGCGGCATCTTCTATCTTCATCCATCCGATGAGGAGCGGCTCCATCTTCAAGACCTCAGGCGCGGAACATCCTTCCTGCACGACGACTACCCAACGAATGGCTGGTCCTTTAAATTACATCATCCAAGATGGCGTCCATCGAATTCCGATTGGCTGATAGGATTCTATCAGCCAATCGGAATTAAGGTAGGAAAAATCTGAGTAGCTGATGCCATCAGCCAATCAGATTTTTCCTACCTTAATTTTTATTTTTTGTAATTTAGTGTTTTGTTTTTTTTTTGTAATTTAATTTAGTTTATTTAATTGTATTTAATTGTAGGTATTGGTAGCTAATTTATTTAATTAATTTAATGATAGTGTAGTGTTAGGTTTAATTGTAACTTAGGTTAGGATTTATTTTACAGTTAATTTTGTATTTCTTTTAGCTAGGTAGCTATTAAACAGTTAATAACTATTTAATAACTATTGTACCTAGTTAAAATAAATACAAAGTTGCCTGTAAAATAAATATAAATCATAAGATAGCTACAATGTAATTATTAATTACATTGTAGCTATCTTACGGCTAGATTTAGAGTTCTGCGGCCAAAGGGGTGCGTTAGCTACGCATGCTTTTTTTCTCCCGCACCTTTTAAATACCGCTGGTATTTAGAGTTCACAGAAGGGCTGCGTTAGGCTCCAAAAAGGGAGCGTAGAGCATATTTACCGCCACTGCAACTCTCGATACCAGCGGTGCTTACGGACGCGGCCAGCTTCAAAAACGTGCTCGTGCACGATTCCCCCATAGGAAACAATGGGGCAGTTTGAGCTGAAAAAAACCTAACACCTGCAAAAAAGCAGCGTTCAGCTCCTAACGCAGCTACATTGTTTCCTATGGGGAAACACTTCCTAAGTCTGCACCTAACACCCTAACATGTACCCCGAGTCTAAACACCCCTAGCCTTACACTTATTAACCAATAATCTGCCGCTCCCGCTATCGCTGACCCCTGCATATTATTATTAACCCCTAATCTGCCGCTCCGTACACCGCCACCAGCTACGTTATCCCTATGTACCCCTAATCTGCTGCCCCTAACATCGCCGACCACTATGTTATATTTATTAACCCCTAATCTGCCGCCCCCGCTATCGCTGACACCTGCATATTATTATTAACCCCTAATCTGCCGCTCCGTACACCGCCGCAACATACATTATAGTTATGTACCCCTAATCTGCTGCCCCTAACACCGCTGACCCCTATATTATATTTATTAACCCCTAATCTGCCCCCCACAACGTCGCCGCCAGCTACCTACAATAATTAACCCCTATTCTGCCGACCGGAGCTCACCGCTACTATAATAAATGTATTAACCCCTAAAGCTAAGTCTAACCCTAACACTAACACCCCCCTAAGTTAAATATAATTTAAATCTAACGAAATAAATTAACTCTTATTAAATAAATTATTCCTATTTAAAGCTAAATACTTACCTGTAAAATAAATCATAATATAGCTACAATATAAATTATAATTATATTGTAGCTATTTTAGGATTAATATTTATTTTACAGGCAACTTTGTATTTATTTTAACCAGGAACAATAGCTATTAAATAGTTAATAACTATTTAATAGTTACCTAGTTAAAATAATTACAAAATTACCTGTAAAATAAATCCTAACCTAAGTTACAATTAAACCTAACACTACACTATCAATAAATTAATTAAATACAATACCTACAAATAACTACAATTAAATAAACTAACTAAAGTACAAAAAATAAAAAAGAACTAAGTTACAAAAAATAAAAAACTATTTACAAACATTAGAAAAATATTACAACAATTTTAAACTAATTACACCTACTCTAAGCCCCCTAATAAAATAACAAAGACCCCCACAATAAAAAAATGCCCTACCCTATTCTAAATTAAAAAAGTTCAAAGCTCTTTTACCTTACCAGCCCTTAAAAGGGCCATTTGCGGGGCATGCCCCAAATAATTCAGCTCTTTTGCCTGTAAAAAAAAACATACAATACCCCCCCCAACATTACAAGCCACCACCCACATACCCCTAATCTAACCCAAACCCCCCTTAAATAAACCTAACACTAAGCCCCTGAAGATCTTCCTACCTTATCTTCACCATGCCAGGTTCACCGATCCGTCCACCGAAGTCTTGATCCAAGCCTCCGAAATCTTGATCCAAGCCCAAGCGGGGGCTGAAGAGTGACGTCCATCCTCCGGCTGAAGTCTTGATCCAAGCGGGCAGAAGAGGACATCCGGACCGGCAAACATCTTCATCCAAGCCGCATCTTCTATGTTCTTCAAACTGATGATGACCGGCTGATCTTCAAGACCTCCAGCGCGGATCCATCCATCTTCACCGACGACTTCCCGACGAATGACGGTTCCTTTAAGGGACGTCATCCAAGATGGCGTCCCTCGAATTCCGATTCGCTGATAGGATTCTATCAGCCAATCGGAATTAAGGTAGGAAAAAAAAAGCGCGGCTTTTTGACAGATTTATTGACAACTTTGGCGAGCGTATTCAGGTCCGCGGCGGCGATGTGAGGCGAGCTTAGGCGATTGTATTGGGGCCGGCGAAGGCAGGTAAGTACGGAGCTTCATAACTAGAGGCCATAGCCTTTATTTATCAAACTGAAACCAAATCACTGCTAATACATTTCTTGTCTGAGCTGTTTAACCTTTACACTTGAGGATAAATCTTACATTTGTTAATTAGTCTAGGGCAGAATAATAACACAGTTTCTTCACAGAAATGCCACTACAACAATGAAATGATTTCCCCACCAAACTGAAGACAAGAACAGGGTAACACCCACTTCAAAAACATTTTTGCTCTTTCCCTCAAAATAAGTGTTCAGAAAGGGGCTTTCTGTTGTTTTTTTTTATGTTGAAAACTGCATTTTACACACATTTCCTTATAGCCAAAATTATATGGACACCTGACCATCAGACCTATATGACCTTGTTGGACATCCCATTCTAAAATTATGGAGTAGGCCCCCAACATGCTCACTAAATGCAGCGCCTCATAAAGAGCCAAATTACACAAGTTTTGTGGTAAGGCTATACCACTGAAAAATTGTCCTTTCTTTGCGGAATGGCAGGTCTCCCTTATTACTAGTCGCGGTGGTACCGCTATACCGCAAGTGTTTTAGACTATACCGCAACTCTCCATTCAGCACTCACAAAATTGTCTTTTGAGTGTGGAATTTTCATTGTGCCTGTATTACAGGTTGTGCTGTACAGCTATAATGCTAGCGTTATAGCTTATACCACCGCCATCCATTCCGCGTTCAGAGACCAGTAGTTATGGATTTTGCATAACAAAAATGTTACAAAGTACACTAACACCCATAAATTACACTATTAACCCCTAATCGGCTGTCCACCCACAAAGCCAACACTAAAATAGAGTATTAACCCCTAAACCGCAAACCCCCCCCCATTGCAACTACTATAATAAACCTATTAACCCCTAAACCGTCAGTCCCCCACATCGCAACTACTATAATAAACCTATTAACCCCTAAACTGCCGGCCCCCCACATCACAACACACTAAATTAAACTATTAACCCCTAAGCCTAAAACCACCTAACTTTAAATTAAAGTTAAAATATACTAACTACCTTAAAATAAATAAAAACCTACATGTGAAAACTTTAAATTGACCTTAAAAAAAAACCTAACACTAACCCCAACCCCAAAAAATGTACTCACAGTTCCTTAAGTTCGAACATCCATATTCATCCATGTGGCGACATCTTCATCCATCGCGAGTGCATCTTCTATCTCCATCCAGGTGGCGTGGAGCAGTGGCGGTTTGGAGCTGAGAAGAACCGGCAGCGACGGCGACATCCAGCGTGGAGTCTACTCTTCATGCAATCTCCGCCGCACACTGAAGATTGAATGCAAGATACCCCTTTTATATTTGGGGTACCTTGCATTCCTATTGGCTGAAATATTCAAATCAGCCAATAGGATTTAAGCAGCTTTCATCCTATTGGCTGATTTGAAAATTTCAGCCAATAGGAATGCAAGGTACCCCAAATATAAAACGAGTACCTTGCATTCAATCTTCAGTGTGCGGCTGAGATCACATGAAGAGGAGCCTCCACGCCACTGAGGGCCGCCGCCGCTAAGGATCGCTGCTCCTAATTTGCGTATCGGGGATGACTGATCCGCACACCCTCCGGGAAGAAGATAGAAGATGGTCCTGCATTGGATGAAGATGGAGCCACCTGGATGAAGACCTTTACCGCCCAACTTCAGGAACTGTGAGTACCTATTTCGGGGTTAGACTTAGGTTTTATTTTTTTGGGTGTTTTTTTTTTAGATTACTGATTTTTATTTTAATGGGCACAAAAGAGCTGATTGCCTTTTTTAAGGGCATTGCCCATACAAATGCCCCTTTAGGGACAATGGGTAGCTTAGGTTTTTTTTTTTTGGGGGGTTGGTTGGGTGTGAGGTTTTACTGTTAGGGGGGACTTTGTAATTTTTTTTAGGTAAAAGAGCTGACTTCTTCAAGGCAATTCCCTACAAAAGGCTCTTTTTGTCACACTGCTCCTCTGTCTCCGGTTCCAGACGCCGATCCATTGTCATGGCCATTGCCATGGACGGGGCGGTTGCTTCAGACACACGCCCTGTCTTTCCTGATGCCGCTCAGGATCTCACTTGTGCTCCCCTTGGTGCGAATCCTTCCTCCTATGTAAGTACCTCAGTTGCATTCATCTCTGCCCAAGTATAGGTGTTACTGTGTGCACTCCTGGGTGCTTTTATTTTGCTGAACCGCTGTTGCCTAATTGTTACTGAACTCTGCTTGTCTGACCACTCTGCCTGTTTAACCCCTAATCTGCTGGATTGCCTAATTGTTACTGAACTCTGCCTGTTTGACCACTCTGCCTGTTTAACCCCTAAACTCCTGGATTGCCTAATTGTTACTGAATTCTGCCTGCCTGACCACTCTGCCTATTTAACCCCTGAATTGCTGGATTGCCTAATTGTTACTGAACTCTGCCTGTCTTACCACTCTGTTGTTTAACCCCTGAACTGCTGGATTGCCTTACTGCTTGCCTCTGACCACTCTTCTGATTAACTCCTGAACTGCTGTTACTGTGGATTGCCTCTTTGTTGCTGAACTCTGCTTGCCTGACTAATCTCCAGTCATTCTCTGTAGTTCTAAGAAGGATTGCCCCTCTACTGTGAGTACTGTTACCTCATTTACTTATCTATTCTCTTGTTCTGGGATATTTACTTATCCTTCCACTTGACACCGGAATAAGAAGACTACTGGCCAAGTTTGGTCTGATAGGGAAATATCCCACAAGCATTATACTTTTAAGGGCTATTGGTAGTTTATTGTTAGATTAGGGGGTGTTTTTATTTTAGGGCGGCATTTTGTTTTTATAGGGGTATTAGATTTTTATGATTTTGGATAATTTCATTTATTATTTTTGTAATTTTAGATTTTTTTTATTTTTCATAATTTTAATGGTTTTTTTTTAATGTTATTTTTTTTAATTTTTTTAGTAGTGTTAGGATTTTTTTTATATTTTAGCTTAGTTTTTTTTTATTTTTAAAAAAATAGTTATGTTAGGTTTGTTTATAGTTTAAACTTAGTTTTTTTTAATTTCACAGGTAAGTTTTATTTACCTTAAGATAGTTATATTGTAACTTTAATTTAAAGTTAGGAGGGTGTTAGGTTTAGAGGTTCATAGTGTAATTTAGTGTCTCCCGATGTGAGGGGCCAGAGGTTTAGGGTTTAAAAGGTTTAGTTTAGTAGTTGCGATGTGGGGGGCGGCGGTTTAGGGGTTAATATGTTTAGTTTAGTAGTTCGAAGTGGGGGGCCAGTGGTTTGGGGTTAATAGCTTTATTATAGTAGTTGCGGTGTGGGGGCCAGCGGTTTAGGGGTTAATAACTTTATTATAGTAGTTGCGATGTTGGGGGCTGTCAGTTTAGGGACTAATAGGTTTATTTAGGTGTTAGCAATGCAGGGGAGGCGGTTAATCGCTTAATTTAGTGTCGGCATCGTCGAGGAGCGGCAGATTAGGGGTATTTAGGCTAGGGGTTTATGTTAGGGTGTTTTTATATTACCTTCTTTTCCCCATAGACATCAATGGGGATTGCGTTATAGAAATCCTCATTCCGCGATCACAGGTGTTAGTTTTTTTCTAACACTTTCTCTCCATTGATGTATATGGGGGAATACGTGCACGAGCACCTCAAGTCAGGCCTTGGCATTTGTGCAGTATGGAGTTTAACGCACCATACCGCACAACACAAGAAGGTTTTTGTGTAACTTGTAATGGCAGCGCTATGGAAAGTGCAGTACCGCTAAATTTTTAGCGTTATTTTTGCACCGGGTTTAGTGCACAACTTGTAATCTTTGTGTCAGGGTTTTTTACCTGTTTTGTTTTCCATGTGCTGCTGGCAGCCATTTTACTCACCTCTCTTGCTGACTCTGGTGCATACTGTGTGTTGCTGCTCATTTCCTGCACTTCCTTTTATGGCCAGACTGGTGTACATCATCCGTGTGAGACAGGATGTAGTCTCAGAATTGTGATGTCATCACTTATTATTTAAAGGGCCTTTGTTCAGTATGCTTTGCCCTTGCGTTGTCTCAGATCTGTTTGTGAGTGCTCCTGTGTATTACCTGGCTGTCTGACGTCCCTCCTGGTTCCTGATCCCTGGCTTGTTCCTGACTCTGCTATTCTCCTTGTTCCTGATTCCGGCTCATCTGACTACTTTGGCTCACTTTGGCTCCTGACTCGGCTTGTCTGACTATTCACTTTGGCTCCTGACTCGGCTCGTCTGACTACCAGCTCTGGTTTTGATTCCTGGCTTGCATTTATTAATGCTATTAATAAAGGTGTGATTATTTTTGCACTTCTCATCTCAATCTGATTCCTGGCATCCTGACATTACGCAAGGGCCATGAATCCTGATGGTGCTAATAATCCACCTTTACCTGCCATAATTTCCAGGATGGATGAACAGGATCACCGCTTGGATCAATTTGCACAAGCCCTGCAAACACTGCTGACTCGCACTGCACATTTGGACCAAAGTGTCCCGCAAGTTATGGCTGCTCCTGTTTCCGCTGCTACACCTAGTCCTACCAGAAGCATGTCCGGTTCTGCACCTCTACCTCAGCGATATGGAGGCAATCCTAATCAGTGCAGAGGGTTTTTGAACCAGGTGGGCATTTATTTTGAGATGTTACCTCAGGCGTTTCCCTCTGACAGAGCTAAGGTGGGATTTCTCATCTCGTTACTCTCTGACACAGCTCTTGCCTGGGCTAATCCCTTGTGGGAGACTAATAAACCTGTGATTTCAAATTACCCTGAATTTGTGGCCTCCTTTCGAAGGGTATTTGATGTTCCGGCTCGCTCCTCCTCTGCTGCTAAACGACTCATGTCCATTCAGCAAGGTACATGATCTGTTGCTCAGTATTCCATTGAGTTCCGTACGCTTGCCGCAGAGGTAGGTTGGAACAATGAAGCCCTTGTTGCCGCCTTCTTTCATGGGCTTTCTGATGCGATTAAAGACAAAGTTCCTGCCAGAGATTTACCAGAGGATCTCGAGGCATTGGTGTCTTTTTTTGATCCTAATTGACATCAGACTCAGAGATAGGCCCTCTTTCAAGGAGCGCTTGCAGAAGCCTCCTTTTCCATTGTCTCCTACGTGTTTGTTCCCACCCATGCCTCCCTCTCCTCCTGGTCCTGAATCTCCAGGTACTGCTGAGCCGATGCAGTTGGGATTCACGTGTCTCTCCGGGGCGGAGAGGGCCTTTAGGAGGAGGGAGGGGCTCTGCCTCTATTATGGGTTACAGGGCCACCTTTTGAAGTCTTGTCCTACACGGCCGGGAAACACTCACATCTAAGGTCTTGTTGAGGGGCAGACCTTGGGTGGTTTATCCTCGTCCCTGGAACCACTAAAGGAGAAACCTTTGGTCACAGTTGTCCTTTCCTGGGTGGACTCCTCCATAGTCACCCAGGCTCTTGTTGACTCCGGTGCTGCGGGCTATTTCATTGACAGTGCTTTTGTATCAAAGCACTCCATTCCTGTTTTGCCTTGGTCCGTTCCACTTGCTATTGAGGCCATTGCTGGCAGGCCCCTTCAGCCCGCACTCGTTACTCACGAAACTGCTCCGTTATCCATGGCTGTTGGGGCTCTCCATTTTGAAACCCTCCAGTTCCAGGTGATAAACTCTCTGCATTTTCTGGTTGTTCTGGGTTATCCCTGGCTCCAAAAGCACAATCCCAGTCTCAACTGGCGCAGGTCCAAAATTTTGTCGTGGTCTCCACAATGTATTTCCACTTGTTTTTGTTAACCAGTTAAAGTTTTGTGCACTTCTTCAATATCTCAATTCCCAGAGGAGTACCGAGAGTTCCTAGACGTTTTTGACAAGGTGCTTTCCGGTACGTTGCCTCCTCACTGGTCTTACAATTGTGCCATACACCTGCAACCCGGAGCCATTCCTCGTCGGGGCCGGGTTTACCCTCTGTCTGTTGCGGAGAATTGTGCTATGGAGGAGTATGTTGCCGATGCTCTGTCGCAGGGAATCATCTGCAAATCCTGCTCTTCTGCAGGGGCTGGCTTCTTCTTTTTGAAGAAAAAGGGTGGCGAGTTAAGACCATGCATCGATTATAGGGGTCCTAATCGTCTTACCATTAAGAATGTTTACCCTATTCCACTCATTACAGAACTCTTTGACCGTCTCAAGGGAGCCAGGTCTTTACTAAACTTGATTTGAGAGGAGCATACAATCTCGTTAGGATTAAGTAGGGCCACAAATGGAAAACAGCATTTAACACCAGGAGCGGGCATTATGAGTATCTTGTAATGCCCTTTGGCCTATGTAATGCTCCTGCTGTTTTTCAGGAATTTATTAATGATGTCCTACGAGATATGTTGCAACAGTGTGTTGTGGTGTACTTAGATGACATCCTCATACACTCACCCACACTTTAGGCTCATCATTCTGATGTTACACAGGTTCTTCAGAGACTACATGAGAACGGCCTGTTTTGTAAACTCGAGAAATGTGAGTTCCATCAGATTCAAGTAACCTTCCTAGGTTATGTTATCTCCGTTGCAGGGTTCTCCATGGATCCTGACAGGTTATCTGCAGTTCTGCAGTGGCCTCGCCCAGTTGGTCTTCAGTCTAATCAATGTTTTTTGGGGTTCGCCAGTTACTATAGAAAGTTTATTAAAAACTTTTCTTCCTTGGTCAAACCTATCACAGACATGACCCGTAAAGAGAATTATCCACTCCATTGGTCACCTACTGCCGTTAAGGCCTTTGATAGTCTTAAGACTGTCTTTGCTGCCGCTCCAGTTCTGGCTCATCCTAACCCTGTCCTGCCTTTCATTCTTGAGGTCGATGCATCTGAGATTGGAGTAGGTGCCGTCTTGTCTCAACGTCCTATGCCTGACAGTTCCTTGCATCCGTGTGGTTTCTTCTCTAAGATATTGTCTACAGCGGAGTGCAATTATGAAATTGGCGACAGGGAATTACTGGCCATAATTTTGGCACTCAAGGAATGGAGGCATTTTCTCGAGGGTACTAGCGTGCCAGTGCTCATTCTTACTGACCACAAGAATTTAACTTATCTGAAGCAAAACGTTTGTCACCCCGACAGGCCATATGGGCGCTATTTTTGTCTCGGTTTAATTATTTGGTCTCCTACCTGCCTGGTAGTAAGAATGTTAGGGCTGATGCCCTCTCTTGACAATTTTCACCTCTGTCCAAGGAGGAGTCTGTACTTATTCCAGTTATACCTCCTGACCATATTTTGGCTACCATACATACTAATTTGACTTCTCCCTTGGGGGAGGAGATCCTGGCTGCACAAATCAATGCACCTCCCAAGAAACCTAGTGGTAAGTGTTTTGTTCCTGAGAAACTTCAAACTAAACTTTTGCACACTTACCACTGTCCTAAAGCCGCAGGTCACCCAGGCAAGAACCAAATGATTTGATCTGTCACTTGACAATTCTGGTGGCCAGTTCTTCGTTCTGATGTTGCTGCGTATGTTGCCTCCTGCTCAGTTTGTGCACAGAATAAGACTCCTCAACGTCTTCCTGTGGGTCTTCTTCAACCTATTGCTAATGGTGAGCGTCCTTGGACACATCTTTCCATGCACTTCATTGTCGAGCTCCTGTTTCCAAAGGCAATACTGTTATCCTTATGGTGGTTGACCGTTTTTCTAAAATGTCACATTGCATTCCCTTGAAGAAGGTGCCTACCGCTCAGGAGCTTGCTTCAATTTTTGCCCGGGAGGTCTTCCGTTTACATTGGTTACCCAAGGAGATAGTCTCGGACCGGGGTAGCCAGTTTGACTCCAGATTTTGGCGTTCCTTTTGTGCTCAAATGGGGATCCAGCTTTCCTTTTCCTCTGCATATCACCCTCAATCCAATGGGGCTGCGGAGCAGTCTAATCAAGCTCTGGAACAGTTCCTCTGTTGCTATGTCTCAGATCACCACAATAATTGGTCTGTTATCTTGGGCAGAGTTTGCTCGTAATAGTGCTATTAATGCTTCCTCCAAGTTATCCCGTTTATTGCGAATTATGGGTTTCAACCATCCTTGTTGCCCAATTCATTCATGTCTCAGGGTATTCCGACTTTGGAGGAGCATCTTCGGCAACTCCGTTCCATGTGGGTGCAGATTCAGGATTGCCTTCATCATTCTATGCAGCGCCAAAAGTTCCAGGCTGATCGTAGGCGTCTGCCCGAGCCTTCCTTGGTGAGAGAGTTTGGCTGTCCTCCTGCAACTTGAACCTTCGTGTTCCTTCCAATAAACTGTCTCCCCGTTATGTTGGTCCTTTTTTAATAGTCCGACGGGTCAATCCTGTGGCCTATTCTCTAGTCCTTCCTCCTGCAATGCGCATCTCCAATGTTTTTCATGTCTCCCTCTTGAAACCATTGGTTTGTAATCGGTTTACCACTGTGTTGCCTCATCCCCGTCCTATCTTTGTTGACAACTATGAGGAGTATGAGGTCAGCAGCATTATTGACTCTCGTATGTCCAGGGGCTGCGTACAGTATTTGGTTCACTGGAGGGGCTACGGTCCGAAAGAGCATTCATGGGTTCTCTCCTCTGATGTTCATGCTCCCACCCTCCTCCGTGCCTTCCATGCCCGTTTCCCCAATAAGCTTTTTGTCTTCCTGCAGGGGAGGGGTCATTGTGGGGAGGGTACTGTCAGAGTTTTTTCCCTGTTTTGTTTGCCATGTGCATACTCTGGTGCATACTGTGTGATGCTGCTCGTTTCCTGCACTTCCTTTTATGGCCAGACTGGTGTACATCATCCGTGTGAGACAGGATGCAATATCAGAATTGTGATGTCTTCACTTATTATTTGAAGGGCCTTTGTTCAGTATTCTTTGCCCTTGCAGTGTGTCAGACCTGTTTGTGAGTGCTTCTGTGTATTACCTGGCTGTCTGACGTCCCTCCTTGTTCCTGATCCCTGGCTTGTTCCTGACTCTGCTGTTCTCCTTGTTCCTGATTCTGGCTCGTATGACTACTCATTTTGGCTCCTGACTCGGCTCATCTGACTATTCGCTTTGACTCCTGACTCGACTCATCTGACTACCAGCTCTGGTTTTGATTCCTGGCTTGTTATTTGACTTGTGGACTTTTTATTATTTTTTGCTATTAATAAAGGTGTGATTATTTTTGCACTTCTCGTCTCAGTCTAATTCCTGGCATCCTGACATTTTGTGAATGTGTGCACATAAAAAGACTGTGCACAATTTGATGGAAGTAAATATGAAAGAACTGCATGCTCTATCTGAAAAATGAAGGCATTAAGGATTATGAAACTGGTATGATGACCTCAAAAAATGCCTTACAAAATAAATGCAGAGGCTAGAAGGCATGTAAGGGGACAGATAGAAAATATACCCTAGTCACAGGGAGGGGGCGCTAATGACAAAGCAAATTAACTGTGTATATAATCAGTTATATAAATCCTAGTTATTATATAAGTATTGTAGTTTAAATATATAATATATGTGTAAAATAACTTCAAGGTAACAATACACAGGTAAACTGAATATGTTAACAGTAATATAAATCCTACTTATCATATGAAAACCACAATTGTATATATGTGATATACATATGTAATATGTACGAGGAATATCCCAAAAATCACAGTAGAATGTTAATATGAATATATTATCTCTTTTGATAATGCATAAGGAGAATAAGGAAGAACAGAGGGGCGCCTCATGTGTGTGGTATCATCAGATGTGTATGGATACAAAATACAATCAGGTACAGACTGTAGATTTAGACAGGTGTAACAGCTCACCCACAGTAGAACTTTTTCTTTTTGTGCTGCAGTGCTGGGATAAAGTCAAACACAAAAACAGGCACTACATGTGCAGATCATTCAGAGTGAGATTGTATTCACTTTAATAGATTCCCAAATGGGTACTCACATTTAGACGCCTAGCTAGTTAATAAGACAATAGTATATTACAAAGTGTGAATATCACCTAACTGTTTTTATTTATAATATTCGAATAAAGTATTAGCATATGGATCTATGTGTATGTGTATAATAATCTTTCTGCATCTATTGTTAGATAACAGATGCAGAAAGATTATTATACACATACACATAGATCCATATGCTAATACTTTATTTGAATATTATAAATAAAAACAGTTAGGTGATATTCACACTTTGTAATATACTATTGTCTTATTAACTAGCTAGACGACATATATCACATTCCACATTAGATTAATGAGGTAACACTATTAACACTTTTAAACTCATTAGAATTTAGATTGAGATACACTAAATATTATATTTATAGGATATAGTTTAATGTTCAATAAGGGATATTTTATTTTTTTATTTTTATTTTTGAATTATGTTTGAGGTTGAATTAGCACGTAATAAGTACACACCAGGTAACATTTGAAAAAGTCTCCTAAACCCAACTCCCAATCAAATATAAATAAAAATAAAAATCGAATAGACTTTGAACTTAACAAGAAACGTTTTCAGACACCGGTGACAGCTAATATCTGTCTATAGAGGCGTCAGTACGAGGAGCGTCTATGTCTGCATATGTACTCTGTGAGTACATACGCCCTACTCCAGCATCAACTCACATGGGCCAATCAGATTTCAACTGAAATCAAAACACGGAAGTTCACCGTGTTCGTAGGACAGTCACACTGCAGCCAAAAGAAAATACAGTGAGACATTGCGCTCTGTATACAAGGCAATCAAGCATCCGGTTAGTAACACACTGTGGGAATCTATGTGGTTGGGGATGGCCACAATGTAAAAATTTGTTTTATAAAAAAAATGGGTAAAGAATGAATGTTACATATATATAAAGTTCTGACATAAGTATACGCATAAGGAAATTTTGGCTATCTCGCTGCTATTGCATTTTTGGGGGCTTTGTGAATTTGAATCTTATCTAATAGGTCGACAATATTAAGAAAAAGGAATTCTAATATATTGTCTGTTGATATCAATTGAGAAATCCCAATCTGTTTAGAATGTAAGACATGATAGCCAGATCATATGGAAGAAAAGTTTATGTTCCTGTTTTCTCACATAAATTGTATAATACAATAAGAACATAGATATTGTCTGTGAAAAGGTAGGGAACTGTCTGCTAAAAAGCAGGGAATACGATACTCCTCGCTCTTTATATATAGAAGAAAGAGAATTTATAAAAAGGAATGTGTAAATAATGGAGGTAGGCAATGAACTATAATATGCTTTTACTTTGTTTGAAGTTTAGCTAAACAGGTAAGCAGATTCAGAGCTAACAGGTGCTCAGCATCAATTAGAGAACACGCCCCCCCCCCATAGGGAGGCTAATGCTAGTCAGGGAACAGATATATAAGGCAGGGTCAGTGGTAGGATGATTATATGCCTGAGGAAACGGTTTTTAAACCGAGAAACGCATTGCATTTTTTAGGGGGTCACTGGAATACCCCTGACCCACTCTTATAGTAATGCTGTGTTGTATTTTATACTCTGTTTTTAATAAATATAATTTTTTTTAAAAAAAACTATTGAGTGGACATATCTTACCTGTCTGCTACCTGCCTGCTATCCTGATCAACATATGGGAGATAAACCATTCAAACCTCTATACTCCTGAAATATAACTTATTTTGGATATCTGTATATGAGGTGAGCTGACACACCTCTCCCCAATCTGCCAGCCTGCTCCTACCAGCACATGTGTGCTCAGCCTAAATGTGAGTACCCATTTGGGAATCTATTAAAGTGAATACAATCGCACTGTGAATGATCTGCACATGTAGTGCCTGTTTTTGTGTTTGACTTTATCCCAGCACTGCAGCACAAAAAGAAAAAGTTCTACTGTGGGTGAGCTGTTACACCTGTCTAAATCTACAGCCTGTACCTACTAGCACATAAGTGTGCTTCTGAAATATGTGAGTACCCATTTAGCTTGATTGTATTTTGTATCCATACACATCTGATGATACCACACATGAGGCGCCCCTCTGTTCTTCCTTTTTCTCTATGTAATGGGACAGAATGCACCATGACCGTTAACCCTGTGTTTGCTTTGTTGTGTATCAAAAGCTATTATTTTTTGAAGCTGCCATTCACATCCATAGTTAATATATTAAAATGTGTTTTACTGTGGCATTTCACTTTGCTAGATTCATTTTCTGCTCCAGTGTTTAGTTTATGAAGAGCAAGTTAAAGCAGGGCAGTTTTTTTCTTAACCACATTGTGGCACATGCCATCCAAAGTATTATAAATGGGGTATGTATATAGATAAGAGAGGGAACAGTGAGGGACCCAGGGGAGGAAAGGTTTATATTTTTCCACTCAGTTAATTAGGTCATGTCTATGCTATAGGGTACTGTAACCTGCTTATTTAATGCAATTAGGTTAGGATGGGGACAATGTTGTGTGCATAGACATAGTTTAGATCACTCACACTCCTACTGCTGCTTGCTGCTTGTGACATCTCTCCTAACCCTGTCCATACAGAAATCACCCCACTTCCACACTCTCACTCATCTCCGACAGTAAAAACTCTAGATCATGCAATCCTAACAATCTCATCTTCATTAACCCATGGCTCATATCCTCATTCTTTTCTTGTGCTCTCTGGAACTCTTGTTCTGTCTGCAACAAACTTTGTTTCCAACGCTTTCAATCTTCTAGCAATTTCCAAAACCTGGCTATCTTCTTCTGACACTGATTCCATTACTGCTTTCACACATGGTGGTCTCCACTTTAGCCATACCTATAGGCCAGGTGAGAGACATGGTGGTGGTGTTTGAATTTGGCACTCTCCTTCCTGCTCCTATCAGTACTTGCCTTTGTTCCCATCTCTCTCTTTTCCCTACTTTGAAGTTCACTGCATTCACCTGTTCTCCTCCCTCTCCCTCAGAGTGGCAGTCATCTATCACCCTTCTGGATCAACCTCCGAATTCCTTGAAAACGTTGCCACCTGACTTCCTCACTTTCTCTCTTCTAATATGCCTGCTCTAAGTCTAAACTTCCCCATTGATAACCCATCTGCGCCTGCTGCCTCTAAACTTATTTCATTTACGAACTCTGTCACTCTGGCAGACACTCTATTAATCTGGTGTTCATCTACCCCTGCTGCTCTATATCTGACCCATGTCACCAATTTCCCATTTCAGACCACCGCCTGCTCGCCTATAATCTTAATGTACAGGCTAAACCTTCTTCGCCTCTGCACCTGTAGAAATCTCCTTCCCCACACTTCCATAATATCCTGCCCTTACCTTGCTACAGCCCACTATAACAATACTGTCTCCTCTGCACTTAACACTCTTGCTCCTCCCAAACTACATAAAACCCCTCGTCATCAGTTACAGCCCTGGCACTCTCAGCAAATGTGCTGCCTGCAAAAAAAGCTCCTGCACTGCTGATCGTGCCTAGAGGAAATCTTGCTCTGAACCTGATTTTATCCACTATTAATTAATACTTCATTCTTACACATCTTCCCTTCACTTAGCCAAGCAAACCTACTTCTCTTCTCTTATTTCTACTCACTCCTCAAACCCTATACATCTCTTCTCTACTTTCAGGTCTCTCCTCTACCCACCTGCACCTTAGTGGTCAAGACCCAGCAGACTACTTTTTAAACAAATTGCATAAAATTCAAAACGACATCCCCAAACAAACCTGCAATATTCCATCCTTACTCCCGGTCACCCCCTCTGCCACTCTCTGCATCTTCCCCCCCAGCCACTGAGAATGAATTGGGTTCCTTATTGTCTTCCTCACCCCTCACTACCTGCCTGCTCAAACCTTATCCCTTCACATCTAATACTTTCACTGCCTTCCAACCCTTCCTCCAGCTCTTACTCATATCTTCAAACTATCCCATTCCACTGGTTCACTCCCATCTTCTTTCAAACATGCAAAGATCACCCTATCCTCAAAAAACCCTCCCATGACCATAATTATCCTGCAAACTACCATCCCATATCACTGCTTCCACTAATTTCAAAACTCCTGAAAAAACTAATTTAAAGACCGCCTAACCATATTTCTCTCCTTTAACTCCTTGCTTGACCCCCTGCAATCTTGCTTCTGTCCCTAACACTCAGCTGAAACTGCCCTCACCAAGGTTACTAACGATCTACTTTCTGCTAAAAATAGCGGCCACTACTCTATACTTTTCTTACTTGACCTCTCAGCTGCCATTGACACAACTGAACACCCCCTCCTCCTACAGACTCTCAGCTCTCTTGGTCTCTGTGACACCGTCCTCTCTTGGATTCACTCTTTTCTCTCTAGCAGGTCCTTTTCTGTGTCATTTGTAGGTGACTCCTCCTCTTCAATGCCTCTGTCGGTTGAAGTACCTCAAGGCTCTAGGTCCTCTACCATTCTCTATTTATACTTCTTTACTGGGTAAACTTATCAACAGCTATGGTTTCAAATATCAACACTATGCTGATAATACTCAGACCTACCTCTACACCCCTGCCAATTCTTCATTAGTTCTTTCTCATGTCAGCGACTGCTTATCTGGCATGTCTTCCTAGATGCCCTCTTACCATATTAAATATTAACAAGACTGAGCTCTTTCTAATCCTCCCTCTAGCTCTAATCTAATTTCTGACTTTTCTATTACTGTTGGCGTCATCAATATCTCCCCATCACCCCAAGTCTTCTGCCTCTGAGTTACACTTGACTCCAATCTGTCCTTTATTCCCCCATATCCAATTTCTCTCTTCATACTGCCACAACCACCTATGCAGTATCTCCTTTTCTGAGCGCTGACACCACTAAGCAACTAATTCACTCCCTTTTAATATCTCGACTTGACTACTGTGATAACCTACTAACTAGCCTTCCTCTACCAAGCTAATCTTCCTTTCCCACCAATCTGTATAGTCTGCCCCCCCACCTACAAAGCCCTTACCAAAGCTGCCCCCTATACCTGTCCTCACTAGTCAACAAATATACTCCAGCCAGCGCCCTAAGGTCCAATAATTACCTGTACCTTGCATTTTCTACCATCACCTCCTCCCATGATAAACTGCAGGGCTTCTCTTGTGTGGCACCAACCCACTGGAATGCACTTCCTTGCGTTGTCTGACTTTCCCCGATCTGTCCCCTTTTAAATACTCCCTAAAGACATTTTTGTTCAAGGAAGCCTACCACTCAACTCAATAACAAATTAATTCCACTTACCTTATAACTGCCTTCATCTAACTCTGTACTAGACATGTGCACAGCGGAAAAATTTGTTGTGGACCGATTCAGATTTTTCGAATTTCAATTTGGTTCATTTCGAATTCAGATACTTTTGAATGTATTAGTTTCAGATTAATTCGGATTTGAATAAATTCGGATGTATTCGGATGTATTCATTTCGGATTCAATTCGTAAATTCGGAAGTTCAGTATGTGTTATGTTGATTCAGATGGTTCCAAGTTAAACAAACGGAATTATTTCACTGTTCTATCTCACTAAAATGATAAGAACACAAAGCGCATCCCAGATTTAAGGTAAAATCTTTTTAAGCTTTATTTGTGCACATAATATAATGCACTTACAATAGATAATATAATACATTTTTAACTACTTGTTGCCCCTATCTATACTCCCATTGATAGCCATATATAATAAATTAATTGTGAAATTCTAAATACTACTCTTACTGGAGATAGAAATGACCTATTATGATGTCCTTCCTTCTATCTACCCCATTGCCTGGGTAAGCTACAATGATAACAACATTTTTAACCCTATTTCTATATGTTATATGCTAATAACATCTTCTTTTTATCTTACGTTTTGTTCTTCCTACATAAATTTTTTCACAGCCACAAGTGAGACCGTAGACTACAAATGTGGATTGGCATGTGCCTCTAGATTTAATAGGTATTTGTTTAGTGTTGTTCCAATTCCCATAGGAATCCCTGTTTGCAAGATGCGAACACATGCAACAATTGCTGCGGCCACACTTATATGTCCCGAGCCTGCCTGTAATCCACTGATCTAGGGTACCTGATCTATTATTCTTTACTATCCCTTTTAGTTTAGATAGAGCTAAAATATTCTTTACATTTTGGTTCTTCCTGAATACCACTAATGTTTTTTCTTCTTTTACTGTTTTCAATATAGGTTCCGCCTTCAAAATACCCCAATGTTTATGTAGAATTTTCTTAATGAACCCAGCCCCCTAACTGTATGTAGTGATGAATCTAACGTTATTATCCTTCTCTTCCCTAGTGTCCGCACTGTTCTTCTGATTTGAGTTTAACAAACTGCTCCATTGACAAATTGCATTTTTATTCCTTGCTTCGCTCACTAATTGCTCATCATATTCTTTATCTATAAACCTCTTTTGCAAAATATCTGCTTCTTTATTGTAATCCTCCAACTTCATGCAGTTTTGCCTGATACAGTGAAACTGCCTGTACGGAATATTGGCTTTCCAATTACTCATATGTCCACTTTTTCACATTTAAAAAGCCATTACTATCAGTCGGTTTTCTTTAGTTACACACCATGACTGAATTTGTGGTATCATCTACAAATAGCTCTATATCTAAAAACTCAATATTCTCCTCCATGGTGCTCTCACTAAATTTAATTTTTTGAATTGTGATTAGTCCATGGTCATTCAAATGTAACAAATAAATCCGAACTTATTTGGATTTATTAGTTAAAAATGCATTTGGATTAGTTAAGTTTCATTGCTAGGGTAATTCGGAAATTTGAATCTCTGAATTTGGAACGAAACGCACATGTCTACTCTGTACTAACATAATTCCCACATTTGCAGTCCCCACCTTCTGTTTCTCAACCTCCTACCCTTCTAAATTGTTCTAAATTTGTACTGTCTCTGAAAAATATTGTACCATTGTTGTACTTTTAACTTTTGTACCCATGGAAAGCACTGCGGAATTGGTTGGCGCTGGAATGCACTTCCTTGCGCTGTCCGACTTTCCCCTGATCTGTCCTCCTTTAAATGCTCCCTAAAGACATTTTTGTTCAAGGAAGCCTACCACCCAACTCAATAACAAATTAATTCCGCTGTTGCCTAATTGTTACTGAACTCTGCTTGTCTGACCACTCTGCCTGTTTAACCCCTAATCTGCTGGATTGCCTAATTGTTACTGAACTCTGCCTGTTTGACCACTCTGCCTGTTTAACCGCTAAACTCCTGGATTGCCTAATTGTTACTGAATTCTGCCTGCCTGACCACTCTGCCTATTTAACCCCTGAATTGCTGGATTGCCTAATTGTTACTGAACTCTGCCTGTCTTACCACTCTGTTGTTTAACCCCTGAACTGCTGGATTGCCTTACTGCTTGCCTCTGACCACTCTTCTGATTAACTCCTGAACTGCTGTTACTGTGGATTGCCTCTTTGTTGCTGAACTCTGCTTGCCTGACTAATCTCCAGTCATTCTCTGTAGTTCTAAGAAGGATTGCCCCTCTACTGTGAGTACTGTTACCTCATTTACTTATCTATTCTCTTGTTCTGGGATATTTACTTATCCTTCCACTTGACACCGGAATAAGAAGACTACTGGCCAAGTTTGGTCTGATAGGGAAATATCCCACAAGCATTATACTTTTAAGGGCTATTGGTAGTTTATTGTTAGATTAGGGGGTGTTTTTATTTTAGGGCGGCATTTTGTTTTTATAGGGGTATTAGATTTTTATGATTTTGGATAATTTCATTTATTATTTTTGTAATTTTAGATTTTTTTTATTTTTCATAATTTTAATGTTTTTTTTTTAATGTTATTTTTTTTAATTTTTTTAGTAGTGTTAGGATTTTTTTTATATTTTAGCTTAGTTTTTTTTTATTTTTAAAAAAATAGTTATGTTAGGTTTGTTTATAGTTTAAACTTAGTTTTTTTTAATTTCACAGGTAAGTTTTATTTACCTTAAGATAGTTATATTGTAACTTTAATTTAAAGTTAGGAGGGTGTTAGGTTTAGAGGTTCATAGTGTAATTTAGTGTCTCCCGATGTGAGGGGCCAGAGGTTTAGGGTTTAAAAGGTTTAGTTTAGTAGTTGCGATGTGGGGGGCGGCGGTTTAGGGGTTAATATGTTTAGTTTAGTAGTTCGAAGTGGGGGGCCAGTGGTTTGGGGTTAATAGCTTTATTATAGTAGTTGCGGTGTGGGGGCCAGCGGTTTAGGGGTTAATAACTTTATTATAGTAGTTGCGATGTTGGGGGCTGTCAGTTTAGGGACTAATAGGTTTATTTAGGTGTTAGCAATGCAGGGGAGGCGGTTAATCGCTTAATTTAGTGTCGGCATCGTCGAGGAGCGGCAGATTAGGGGTATTTAGGCTAGGGGTTTATGTTAGGGTGTTTTTATATTACCTTCTTTTCCCCATAGACATCAATGGGGATTGCGTTATAGAAATCCTCATTCCGCGATCACAGGTGTTAGTTTTTTTCTAACACTTTCTCTCCATTGATGTATATGGGGGAATACGTGCACGAGCACCTCAAGTCAGGCCTTGGCATTTGTGCAGTATGGAGTTTAACGCACCATACCGCACAACACAAGAAGGTTTTTGTGTAACTTGTAATGGCAGCGCTATGGAAAGTGCAGTACCGCTAAATTTTTAGCGTTATTTTTGCACCGGGTTTAGTGCACAACTTGTAATCTTTGTGTCAGGGTTTTTTACCTGTTTTGTTTTCCATGTGCTGCTGGCAGCCATTTTACTCACCTCTCTTGCTGACTCTGGTGCATACTGTGTGTTGCTGCTCATTTCCTGCACTTCCTTTTATGGCCAGACTGGTGTACATCATCCGTGTGAGACAGGATGTAGTCTCAGAATTGTGATGTCATCACTTATTATTTAAAGGGCCTTTGTTCAGTATGCTTTGCCCTTGCGTTGTCTCAGATCTGTTTGTGAGTGCTCCTGTGTATTACCTGGCTGTCTGACGTCCCTCCTGGTTCCTGATCCCTGGCTTGTTCCTGACTCTGCTATTCTCCTTGTTCCTGATTCCGGCTCATCTGACTACTTTGGCTCACTTTGGCTCCTGACTCGGCTTGTCTGACTATTCACTTTGGCTCCTGACTCGGCTCGTCTGACTACCAGCTCTGGTTTTGATTCCTGGCTTGCATTTATTAATGCTATTAATAAAGGTGTGATTATTTTTGCACTTCTCATCTCAATCTGATTCCTGGCATCCTGACATTACGCAAGGGCCATGAATCCTGATGGTGCTAATAATCCACCTTTACCTGCCATAATTTCCAGGATGGATGAACAGGATCACCGCTTGGATCAATTTGCACAAGCCCTGCAAACACTGCTGACTCGCACTGCACATTTGGACCAAAGTGTCCCGCAAGTTATGGCTGCTCCTGTTTCCGCTGCTACACCTAGTCCTACCAGAAGCATGTCCGGTTCTGCACCTCTACCTCAGCGATATGGAGGCAATCCTAATCAGTGCAGAGGGTTTTTGAACCAGGTGGGCATTTATTTTGAGATGTTACCTCAGGCGTTTCCCTCTGACAGAGCTAAGGTGGGATTTCTCATCTCGTTACTCTCTGACACAGCTCTTGCCTGGGCTAATCCCTTGTGGGAGACTAATAAACCTGTGATTTCAAATTACCCTGAATTTGTGGCCTCCTTTCGAAGGGTATTTGATGTTCCGGCTCGCTCCTCCTCTGCTGCTAAACGACTCATGTCCATTCAGCAAGGTACATGATCTGTTGCTCAGTATTCCATTGAGTTCCGTACGCTTGCCGCAGAGGTAGGTTGGAACAATGAAGCCCTTGTTGCCGCCTTCTTTCATGGGCTTTCTGATGCGATTAAAGACAAAGTTCCTGCCAGAGATTTACCAGAGGATCTCGAGGCATTGGTGTCTTTTTTTGATCCTAATTGACATCAGACTCAGAGATAGGCCCTCTTTCAAGGAGCGCTTGCAGAAGCCTCCTTTTCCATTGTCTCCTACGTGTTTGTTCCCACCCATGCCTCCCTCTCCTCCTGGTCCTGAATCTCCAGGTACTGCTGAGCCGATGCAGTTGGGATTCACGTGTCTCTCCGGGGCGGAGAGGGCCTTTAGGAGGAGGGAGGGGCTCTGCCTCTATTATGGGTTACAGGGCCACCTTTTGAAGTCTTGTCCTACACGGCCGGGAAACACTCACATCTAAGGTCTTGTTGAGGGGCAGACCTTGGGTGGTTTATCCTCGTCCCTGGAACCACTAAAGGAGAAACCTTTGGTCACAGTTGTCCTTTCCTGGGTGGACTCCTCCATAGTCACCCAGGCTCTTGTTGACTCCGGTGCTGCGGGCTATTTCATTGACAGTGCTTTTGTATCAAAGCACTCCATTCCTGTTTTGCCTTGGTCCATTCCACTTGCTATTGAGGCCATTGCTGGCAGGCCCCTTCAGCCCGCACTCGTTACTCACGAAACTGCTCCGTTATCCATGGCTGTTGGGGCTCTCCATTTTGAAACCCTCCAGTTCCAGGTGATAAACTCTCTGCATTTTCTGGTTGTTCTGGGTTATCCCTGGCTCCAAAAGCACAATCCCAGTCTCAACTGGCGCAGGTCCAAAATTTTGTCGTGGTCTCCACAATGTATTTCCACTTGTTTTTGTTAACCAGTTAAAGTTTTGTGCACTTCTTCAATATCTCAATTCCCAGAGGAGTACCGAGAGTTCCTAGACGTTTTTGACGAGGTGCTTTCCGGTACGTTGCCTCCTCACTGGTCTTACAATTGTGCCATACACCTGCAACCCGGAGCCATTCCTCGTCGGGGCCGGGTTTACCCTCTGTCTGTTGCGGAGAATTGTGCTATGGAGGAGTATGTTGCCGATGCTCTGTCGCAGGGAATCATCTGCAAATCCTGCTCTTCTGCAGGGGCTGGCTTCTTCTTTTTGAAGAAAAAGGGTGGCGAGTTAAGACCATGCATCGATTATAGGGGTCCTAATCGTCTTACCATTAAGAATGTTTACCCTATTCCACTCATTACAGAACTCTTTGACCGTCTCAAGGGAGCCAGGTCTTTACTAAACTTGATTTGAGAGGAGCATACAATCTCGTTAGGATTAAGTAGGGCCACAAATGGAAAACAGCATTTAACACCAGGAGCGGGCATTATGAGTATCTTGTAATGCCCTTTGGCCTATGTAATGCTCCTGCTGTTTTTCAGGAATTTATTAATGATGTCCTACGAGATATGTTGCAACAGTGTGTTGTGGTGTACTTAGATGACATCCTCATACACTCACCCACACTTTAGGCTCATCATTCTGATGTTACACAGGTTCTTCAGAGACTACATGAGAACGGCCTGTTTTGTAAACTCGAGAAATGTGAGTTCCATCAGATTCAAGTAACCTTCCTAGGTTATGTTATCTCCGTTGCAGGGTTCTCCATGGATCCTGACAGGTTATCTGCAGTTCTGCAGTGGCCTCGCCCAGTTGGTCTTCAGTCTAATCAATGTTTTTTGGGGTTCGCCAGTTACTATAGAAAGTTTATTAAAAACTTTTCTTCCTTGGTCAAACCTATCACAGACATGACCCGTAAAGAGAATTATCCACTCCATTGGTCACCTACTGCCGTTAAGGCCTTTGATAGTCTTAAGACTGTCTTTGCTGCCGCTCCAGTTCTGGCTCATCCTAACCCTGTCCTGCCTTTCATTCTTGAGGTCGATGCATCTGAGATTGGAGTAGGTGCCGTCTTGTCTCAACGTCCTATGCCTGACAGTTCCTTGCATCCGTGTGGTTTCTTCTCTAAGATATTGTCTACAGCGGAGTGCAATTATGAAATTGGCGACAGGGAATTACTGGCCATAATTTTGGCACTCAAGGAATGGAGGCATTTTCTCGAGGGTACTAGCGTGCCAGTGCTCATTCTTACTGACCACAAGAATTTAACTTATCTGAAGCAAAACGTTTGTCACCCCGACAGGCCATATGGGCGCTATTTTTGTCTCGGTTTAATTATTTGGTCTCCTACCTGCCTGGTAGTAAGAATGTTAGGGCTGATGCCCTCTCTTGACAATTTTCACCTCTGTCCAAGGAGGAGTCTGTACTTATTCCAGTTATACCTCCTGACCATATTTTGGCTACCATACATACTAATTTGACTTCTCCCTTGGGGGAGGAGATCCTGGCTGCACAAATCAATGCACCTCCCAAGAAACCTAGTGGTAAGTGTTTTGTTCCTGAGAAACTTCAAACTAAACTTTTGCACACTTACCACTGTCCTAAAGCCGCAGGTCACCCAGGCAAGAACCAAATGATTTGATCTGTCACTTGACAATTCTGGTGGCCAGTTCTTCGTTCTGATGTTGCTGCGTATGTTGCCTCCTGCTCAGTTTGTGCACAGAATAAGACTCCTCAACGTCTTCCTGTGGGTCTTCTTCAACCTATTGCTAATGGTGAGCGTCCTTGGACACATCTTTCCATGCACTTCATTGTCGAGCTCCTGTTTCCAAAGGCAATACTGTTATCCTTATGGTGGTTGACCGTTTTTCTAAAATGTCACATTGCATTCCCTTGAAGAAGGTGCCTACCGCTCAGGAGCTTGCTTCAATTTTTGCCCGGGAGGTCTTCCGTTTACATTGGTTACCCAAGGAGATAGTCTCGGACCGGGGTAGCCAGTTTGACTCCAGATTTTGGCGTTCCTTTTGTGCTCAAATGGGGATCCAGCTTTCCTTTTCCTCGGCATATCACCCTCAATCCAATGGGGCTGCGGAGCAGTCTAATCAAGCTCTGGAACAGTTCCTCTGTTGCTATGTCTCAGATCACCACAATAATTGGTCTGTTATCTTGGGCAGAGTTTGCTCGTAATAGTGCTATTAATGCTTCCTCCAAGTTATCCGGTTTATTGCGAATTATGGGTTTCAACCATCCTTGTTGCCCAATTCATTCATGTCTCAGGGTATTCCGACTTTGGAGGAGCATCTTCGGCAGCTCCGTTCCATGTGGGTGCAGATTCAGGATTGCCTTCATCATTCTATGCAGCGCCAAAAGTTCCAGGCTGATCGTAGGCGTCTGCCCGAGCCTTCCTTGGTGAGAGAGTTTGGCTGTCCTCCTGCAACTTGAACCTTCGTGTTCCTTCCAATAAACTGTCTCCCCGTTATGTTGGTCCTTTTTTAATAGTCCGACGGGTCAATCCTGTGGCCTATTCTCTAGTCCTTCCTCCTGCAATGCGCATCTCCAATGTTTTTCATGTCTCCCTCTTGAAACCATTGGTTTGTAATCGGTTTACCACTGTGTTGCCTCATCCCCGTCCTATCTTTGTTGACAACTATGAGGAGTATGAGGTCAGCAGCATTATTGACTCTCGTATGTCCAGGGGCTGCGTACAGTATTTGGTTCACTGGAGGGGCTACGGTCCGAAAGAGCATTCATGGGTTCTCTCCTCTGATGTTCATGCTCCCACCCTCCTCCGTGCCTTCCATGCCCGTTTCCCCAATAAGCTTTTTGTCTTCCTGCAGGGGAGGGGTCATTGTGGGGAGGGTACTGTCAGAGTTTTTTCCCTGTTTTGTTTGCCATGTGCATACTCTGGTGCATACTGTGTGATGCTGCTCGTTTCCTGCACTTCCTTTTATGGCCAGACTGGTGTACATCATCCGTGTGAGACAGGATGCAATATCAGAATTGTGATGTCTTCACTTATTATTTGAAGGGCCTTTGTTCAGTATTCTTTGCCCTTGCAGTGTGTCAGACCTGTTTGTGAGTGCTTCTGTGTATTACCTGGCTGTCTGACGTCCCTCCTTGTTCCTGATCCCTGGCTTGTTCCTGACTCTGCTGTTCTCCTTGTTCCTGATTCCGGCTCGTATGACTACTCATTTTGGCTCCTGACTCGGCTCATCTGACTATTCGCTTTGACTCCTGACTCGACTCATCTGACTACCAGCTCTGGTTTTGATTCCTGGCTTGTTATTTGACTTGTGGACTTTTTATTATTTTTTGCTATTAATAAAGGTGTGATTATTTTTGCACTTCTCGTCTCAGTCTAATTCCTGGCATCCTGACATTTTGTGAATGTGTGCACATAAAAAGACTGTGCACAATTTGATGGAAGTAAATATGAAAGAACTGCATGCTCTATCTGAAAAATGAAGGCATTAAGGATTATGAAACTGGTATGATGACCTCAAAAAATGCCTTACAAAATAAATGCAGAGGCTAGAAGGCATGTAAGGGGACAGATAGAAAATATACCCTAGTCACAGGGAGGGGGCGCTAATGACAAAGCAAATTAACTGTGTATATAATCAGTTATATAAATCCTAGTTATTATATAAGTATTGTAGTTTAAATATATAATATATGTGTAAAATAACTTCAAGGTAACAATACACAGGTAAACTGAATATGTTAACAGTAATATAAATCCTACTTATCATATGAAAACCACAATTGTATATATGTGATATACATATGTAATATGTACGAGGAATATCCCAAAAATCACAGTAGAATGTTAATATGAATATATTATCTCTTTTGATAATGCATAAGGAGAATAAGGAAGAACAGAGGGGCGCCTCATGTGTGTGGTATCATCAGATGTGTATGGATACAAAATACAATCAGGTACAGACTGTAGATTTAGACAGGTGTAACAGCTCACCCACAGTAGAACTTTTTCTTTTTGTGCTGCAGTGCTGGGATAAAGTCAAACACAAAAACAGGCACTACATGTGCAGATCATTCAGAGTGAGATTGTATTCACTTTAATAGATTCCCAAATGGGTACTCACATTTAGACGCCTAGCTAGTTAATAAGACAATAGTATATTACAAAGTGTGAATATCACCTAACTGTTTTTATTTATAATATTCGAATAAAGTATTAGCATATGGATCTATGTGTATGTGTATAATAATCTTTCTGCATCTATTGTTAGATAACAGATGCAGAAAGATTATTATACACATACACATAGATCCATATGCTAATACTTTATTTGAATATTATAAATAAAAACAGTTAGGTGATATTCACACTTTGTAATATACTATTGTCTTATTAACTAGCTAGACGACATATATCACATTCCACATTAGATTAATGAGGTAACACTATTAACACTTTTAAACTCATTAGAATTTAGATTGAGATACACTAAATATTATATTTATAGGATATAGTTTAATGTTCAATAAGGGATATTTTATTTTTTTATTTTTATTTTTGAATTATGTTTGAGGTTGAATTAGCACGTAATAAGTACACACCAGGTAACATTTGAAAAAGTCTCCTAAACCCAACTCCCAATCAAATATAAATAAAAATAAAAATCGAATAGACTTTGAACTTAACAAGAAACGTTTTCAGACACCGGTGACAGCTAATATCTGTCTATAGAGGCGTCAGTACGAGGAGCGTCTATGTCTGCATATGTACTCTGTGAGTACATACGCCCTACTCCAGCATCAACTCACATGGGCCAATCAGATTTCAACTGAAATCAAAACACGGAAGTTCACCGTGTTCGTAGGACAGTCACACTGCAGCCAAAAGAAAATACAGTGAGACATTGCGCTCTGTATACAAGGCAATCAAGCATCCGGTTAGTAACACACTGTGGGAATCTATGTGGTTGGGGATGGCCACAATGTAAAAATTTGTTTTATAAAAAAAATGGGTAAAGAATGAATGTTACATATATATAAAGTTCTGACATAAGTATACGCATAAGGAAATTTTGGCTATCTCGCTGCTATTGCATTTTTGGGGGCTTTGTGAATTTGAATCTTATCTAATAGGTCGACAATATTAAGAAAAAGGAATTCTAATATATTGTCTGTTGATATCAATTGAGAAATCCCAATCTGTTTAGAATGTAAGACATGATAGCCAGATCATATGGAAGAAAAGTTTATGTTCCTGTTTTCTCACATAAATTGTATAATACAATAAGAACATAGATATTGTCTGTGAAAAGGTAGGGAACTGTCTGCTAAAAAGCAGGGAATACGATACTCCTCGCTCTTTATATATAGAAGAAAGAGAATTTATAAAAAGGAATGTGTAAATAATGGAGGTAGGCAATGAACTATAATATGCTTTTACTTTGTTTGAAGTTTAGCTAAACAGGTAAGCAGATTCAGAGCTAACAGGTGCTCAGCATCAATTAGAGAACACGCCCCCCCCCCCATAGGGAGGCTAATGCTAGTCAGGGAACAGATATATAAGGCAGGGTCAGTGGTAGGATGATTATATGCCTGAGGAAACGGTTTTTAAACCGAGAAACGCATTGCATTTTTTAGGGGGTCACTGGAATACCCCTGACCCACTCTTATAGTAATGCTGTGTTGTATTTTATACTCTGTTTTTAATAAATATAATTTTTTTTAAAAAAAACTATTGAGTGGACATATCTTACCTGTCTGCTACCTGCCTGCTATCCTGATCAACATATGGGAGATAAACCATTCAAACCTCTATACTCCTGAAATATAACTTATTTTGGATATCTGTATATGAGGTGAGCTGACACACCTCTCCCCAATCTGCCAGCCTGCTCCTACCAGCACATGTGTGCTCAGCCTAAATGTGAGTACCCATTTGGGAATCTATTAAAGTGAATACAATCGCACTGTGAATGATCTGCACATGTAGTGCCTGTTTTTGTGTTTGACTTTATCCCAGCACTGCAGCACAAAAAGAAAAAGTTCTACTGTGGGTGAGCTGTTACACCTGTCTAAATCTACAGCCTGTACCTACTAGCACATAAGTGTGCTTCTGAAATATGTGAGTACCCATTTAGCTTGATTGTATTTTGTATCCATACACATCTGATGATACCACACATGAGGCGCCCCTCTGTTCTTCCTTTTTCTCTATGTAATGGGACAGAATGCACCATGACCGTTAACCCTGTGTTTGCTTTGTTGTGTATCAAAAGCTATTATTTTTTGAAGCTGCCATTCACATCCATAGTTAATATATTAAAATGTGTTTTACTGTGGCATTTCACTTTGCTAGATTCATTTTCTGCTCCAGTGTTTAGTTTATGAAGAGCAAGTTAAAGCAGGGCAGTTTTTTCTTAACCACATTGTGGCACATGCCATCCAAAGTATTATAAATGGGGTATGTATATAGATAAGAGAGGGAACAGTGAGGGACCCAGGGGAGGAAAGGTTTATATTTTTCCACTCAGTTAATTAGGTCATGTCTATGCTATAGGGTACTGTAACCTGCTTATTTAATGCAATTAGGTTAGGATGGGGACAATGTTGTGTGCATAGACATAGTTTAGATCACTCACACTCCTACTGCTGCTTGCTGCTTGTGACATCTCTCCTAACCCTGTCCATACAGAAATCACCCCACTTCCACACTCTCACTCATCTCCGACAGTAAAAACTCTAGATCATGCAATCCTAACAATCTCATCTTCATTAACCCATGGCTCATATCCTCATTCTTTTCTTGTGCTCTCTGGAACTCTTGTTCTGTCTGCAACAAACTTTGTTTCCAACGCTTTCAATCTTCTAGCAATTTCCAAAACCTGGCTATCTTCTTCTGACACTGATTCCATTACTGCTTTCACACATGGTGGTCTCCACTTTAGCCATACCTATAGGCCAGGTGAGAGACATGGTGGTGGTGTTTGAATTTGGCACTCTCCTTCCTGCTCCTATCAGTACTTGCCTTTGTTCCCATCTCTCTCTTTTCCCTACTTTGAAGTTCACTGCATTCACCTGTTCTCCTCCCTCTCCCTCAGAGTGGCAGTCATCTATCACCCTTCTGGATCAACCTCCGAATTCCTTGAAAACGTTGCCACCTGACTTCCTCACTTTCTCTCTTCTAATATGCCTGCTCTAAGTCTAAACTTCCCCATTGATAACCCATCTGCGCCTGCTGCCTCTAAACTTATTTCATTTACGAACTCTGTCACTCTGGCAGACACTCTATTAATCTGGTGTTCATCTACCCCTGCTGCTCTATATCTGACCCATGTCACCAATTTCCCATTTCAGACCACCGCCTGCTCGCCTATAATCTTAATGTACAGGCTAAACCTTCTTCGCCTCTGCACCTGTAGAAATCTCCTTCCCCACACTTCCATAATATCCTGCCCTTACCTTGCTACAGCCCACTATAACAATACTGTCTCCTCTGCACTTAACACTCTTGCTCCTCCCAAACTACATAAAACCCCTCGTCATCAGTTACAGCCCTGGCACTCTCAGCAAATGTGCTGCCTGCAAAAAAAGCTCCTGCACTGCTGATCGTGCCTAGAGGAAATCTTGCTCTGAACCTGATTTTATCCACTATTAATTAATACTTCATTCTTACACATCTTCCCTTCACTTAGCCAAGCAAACCTACTTCTCTTCTCTTATTTCTACTCACTCCTCAAACCCTATACATCTCTTCTCTACTTTCAGGTCTCTCCTCTACCCACCTGCACCTTAGTGGTCAAGACCCAGCAGACTACTTTTTAAACAAATTGCATAAAATTCAAAACGACATCCCCAAACAAACCTGCAATATTCCATCCTTACTCCCGGTCACCCCCTCTGCCACTCTCTGCATCTTCCCCCCCAGCCACTGAGAATGAATTGGGTTCCTTATTGTCTTCCTCACCCCTCACTACCTGCCTGCTCAAACCTTATCCCTTCACATCTAATACTTTCACTGCCTTCCAACCCTTCCTCCAGCTCTTACTCATATCTTCAAACTATCCCATTCCACTGGTTCACTCCCATCTTCTTTCAAACATGCAAAGATCACCCTATCCTCAAAAAACCCTCCCATGACCATAATTATCCTGCAAACTACCATCCCATATCACTGCTTCCACTAATTTCAAAACTCCTGAAAAAACTAATTTAAAGACCGCCTAACCATATTTCTCTCCTTTAACTCCTTGCTTGACCCCCTGCAATCTTGCTTCTGTCCCTAACACTCAGCTGAAACTGCCCTCACCAAGGTTACTAACGATCTACTTTCTGCTAAAAATAGCGGCCACTACTCTATACTTTTCTTACTTGACCTCTCAGCTGCCATTGACACAACTGAACACCCCCTCCTCCTACAGACTCTCAGCTCTCTTGGTCTCTGTGACACCGTCCTCTCTTGGATTCACTCTTTTCTCTCTAGCAGGTCCTTTTCTGTGTCATTTGTAGGTGACTCCTCCTCTTCAATGCCTCTGTCGGTTGAAGTACCTCAAGGCTCTAGGTCCTCTACCATTCTCTATTTATACTTCTTTACTGGGTAAACTTATCAACAGCTATGGTTTCAAATATCAACACTATGCTGATAATACTCAGACCTACCTCTACACCCCTGCCAATTCTTCATTAGTTCTTTCTCATGTCAGCGACTGCTTATCTGGCATGTCTTCCTAGATGCCCTCTTACCATATTAAATATTAACAAGACTGAGCTCTTTCTAATCCTCCCTCTAGCTCTAATCTAATTTCTGACTTTTCTATTACTGTTGGCGTCATCAATATCTCCCCATCACCCCAAGTCTTCTGCCTCTGAGTTACACTTGACTCCAATCTGTCCTTTATTCCCCCATATCCAATTTCTCTCTTCATACTGCCACAACCACCTATGCAGTATCTCCTTTTCTGAGCGCTGACACCACTAAGCAACTAATTCACTCCCTTTTAATATCTCGACTTGACTACTGTGATAACCTACTAACTAGCCTTCCTCTACCAAGCTAATCTTCCTTTCCCACCAATCTGTATAGTCTGCCCCCCCACCTACAAAGCCCTTACCAAAGCTGCCCCCTATACCTGTCCTCACTAGTCAACAAATATACTCCAGCCAGCGCCCTAAGGTCCAATAATTACCTGTACCTTGCATTTTCTACCATAACCTCCTCCCATGATAAACTGCAGGGCTTCTCTTGTGTGGCACCAACCCACTGGAATGCACTTCCTTGCGTTGTCTGACTTTCCCCGATCTGTCCCCTTTTAAATACTCCCTAAAGACATTTTTGTTCAAGGAAGCCTACCACTCAACTCAATAACAAATTAATTCCACTTACCTTATAACTGCCTTCATCTAACTCTGTACTAGACATGTGCACAGCGGAAAAATTTGTTGTGGACCGATTCAGATTTTTCGAATTTCAATTTGGTTCATTTCGAATTCAGATACTTTTGAATGTATTAGTTTCAGATTAATTCGGATTTGAATAAATTCGGATGTATTCGGATGTATTCATTTCGGATTCAATTCGTAAATTCGGAAGTTCAGTATGTGTTATGTTGATTCAGATGGTTCCAAGTTAAACAAACGGAATTATTTCACTGTTCTATCTCACTAAAATGATAAGAACACAAAGCGCATCCCAGATTTAAGGTAAAATCTTTTTAAGCTTTATTTGTGCACATAATATAATGCACTTACAATAGATAATATAATACATTTTTAACTACTTGTTGCCCCTATCTATACTCCCATTGATAGCCATATATAATAAATTAATTGTGAAATTCTAAATACTACTCTTACTGGAGATAGAAATGACCTATTATGATGTCCTTCCTTCTATCTACCCCATTGCCTGGGTAAGCTACAATGATAACAACATTTTTAACCCTATTTCTATATGTTATATGCTAATAACATCTTCTTTTTATCTTACGTTTTGTTCTTCCTACATAAATTTTTTCACAGCCACAAGTGAGACCGTAGACTACAAATGTGGATTGGCATGTGCCTCTAGATTTAATAGGTATTTGTTTAGTGTTGTTCCAATTCCCATAGGAATCCCTGTTTGCAAGATGCGAACACATGCAACAATTGCTGCGGCCACACTTATATGTCCCGAGCCTGCCTGTAATCCACTGATCTAGGGTACCTGATCTATTATTCTTTACTATCCCTTTTAGTTTAGATAGAGCTAAAATATTCTTTACATTTTGGTTCTTCCTGAATACCACTAATGTTTTTTCTTCTTTTACTGTTTTCAATATAGGTTCCGCCTTCAAAATACCCCAATGTTTATGTAGAATTTTCTTAATGAACCCAGCCCCCTAACTGTATGTAGTGATGAATCTAATGTTATTATCCTTCTCTTCCCTAGTGTCCGCACTGTTCTTCTGATTTGAGTTTAACAAACTGCTCCATTGACAAATTGCATTTTTATTCCTTGCTTCGCTCACTAATTGCTCATCATATTCTTTATCTATAAACCTCTTTTGCAAAATATCTGCTTCTTTATTGTAATCCTCCAACTTCATGCAGTTTTGCCTGATACAGTGAAACTGCCTGTACGGAATATTGGCTTTCCAATTACTCATATGTCCACTTTTTCACATTTAAAAAGCCATTACTATCAGTCGGTTTTCTTTAGTTACACACCATGACTGAATTTGTGGTATCATCTACAAATAGCTCTATATCTAAAAACTCAATATTCTCCTCCATGGTGCTCTCACTAAATTTAATTTTTTGAATTGTGATTAGTCCATGGTCATTCAAATGTAACAAATAAATCCGAACTTATTTGGATTTATTAGTTAAAAATGCATTTGGATTAGTTAAGTTTCATTGCTAGGGTAATTCGGAAATTTGAATCTCTGAATTTGGAACGAAACGCACATGTCTACTCTGTACTAACATAATTCCCACATTTGCAGTCCCCACCTTCTGTTTCTCAACCTCCTACCCTTCTAAATTGTTCTAAATTTGTACTGTCTCTGAAAAATATTGTACCATTGTTGTACTTTTAACTTTTGTACCCATGGAAAGCACTGCGGAATTGGTTGGCGCTGGAATGCACTTCCTTGCGCTGTCCGACTTTCCCCTGATCTGTCCTCCTTTAAATGCTCCCTAAAGACATTTTTGTTCAAGGAAGCCTACCACCCAACTCAATAACAAATTAATTCCACTTACCTTATAACTGCTTTCATCTAACTCTGTACTAGACATGTGCACAGAGGAAAAATTTGTTGTGGGACGATTGGTATTTTTCGAATTTCGTTTCGGATCGATTCGAATTCGGATACATTTGAATGTATTCATTTTGAATTAATTCAGATTTGAATAAATTCGGATGTATTCGGATGTATTCGATTCAGATTCGATTAGTAAATTCGGAAGTTCGGTATGTGTAATGTTGATTCAGATGGTTCGAAGTTAAACAAACAGAATTATTTCACTGTTCTATCTCACTAAATTATTATTTTTTAATTGTGATTAGTCCTTGGCCATTCGAATGTAACAAATAAATCCAAACTAATTCGTATTTATTCATTAAAAATGAATTTGGATTTGTTTAGTTTCGTTGCTAGGGTAATTCAGAAATTCAAATCGATTCAAATCTCCTACTTTTGCGAATTTGTCCAAATTTCGATTTGGAACGAAACGAAATGCACATGTCTACTCTGTACTAACATAATTCCCACATTTGCAGTCCCCACCTTCTGTTTCTCACCCTCCTACCCTTCTAAATTGTAAGTTCCCATGGGAATAGGGCCCTCAATTCCTCCTTTATTTGTTTGATAAATTTGTATTTTCTCTGAAAAATATTGTACCATTGTTGTATTTTTAACTTTTGTACCCATGAACAGTGCTGCGGAACTTGTTGGCGTTTAAAAAAAAAAAAAGTATAATAATAATAATAATAATAGTAGTTATGGTTGGTCAGGGTTTTCAAATGCTGGGTGTGAAGGTGCAGGAAGGATATCGGAATCAAAATGTCCATACAGAATAGAAATTACACCACCAACTATCATTTAGTGAAATTAAAATGCTATCACGAAAAAAAACAAAAAACAACTTAACACAGTGTATGACATACATGAATATGGAGCGGTTATTTTTCTAATTGATTAAGTGGAGATATAGACAATCACATTTACACCTGCAAATCCAGGGTTTAACAGAGATTATTGCATGACCGTGAAATACCATTAATGTACAATGTATTATGTTGGTAGGGCCTTGCCCTAAATTCTAACAGCTCTATTAATCAACATAACAATAACAAATATTAATAAATATTAAAAATCCTAATCTAAAAAAACATAACCCTAACCTAAGAAAAATTCCTGTCCTAAAAAAAAAAATATTGCACTAAGAAGGGCATTTGTTTGGGCATTTTCCTAAAGTTATTTCAGCTCTTTTGGGCTTAAAAAATAAAAACCTATTCTAAAAAAATAAATAAAATAGAATGAAAGCTTTTTCTATTGGTTAATTGGACTTAGAATAAAAAAATCAACCAATATAAGGGGGAACCTCGCATTCAAGCTTCAGTGTGTGGCGGTGACCGCATGAACAGGACATCTTCCAGAAGATAAAAAGAAAAGAAGCATTGGATGGAATATGGAAGAAGAGGACCTCTGCCCTGAGGATGAAGAGGACTGCCTTGGAAGGCAAATGCCATGAAGAAAGAAGAGAAGCATTGCCGGAGCTGATCACGTAGCAGCTGGAGTCAAGTTGGGTGAGTAGAAATTTTGGAGTTAGGAATTTTTTGGGGAGGATTTTTTTTTTTTTTAGGAAAAGGATTTTATTTAGTTTTTTTGCTTTGTTAGATAAGGATTTTTTAGAATTGTTTTATTGGGCAAAAGAGCTGTTAGACTTTAGGGCAAGGCCCTACCAAATGCCCTTATCAGAACAATGTCCAACCAAATGCCCTTTACAGGACGATCTTTTTTATGATAGGCTTTTTTAAGAATAGTTTTTTTTAATGGGTTAAAGAGCTAAAATAACTTTAGGGCACTGCCCTACCAAATGCTCTTCTAAGGGCAATGCCTAACCAAATGCTCTTTTCAGGGAAATTTTTAAAGTAGATTTTTTTAGATAGGCATATTTTTTGGGGGGTGGGGGTTAGTGTTAGTTTGTGTTGGGGGGTTGTGGCCATTTAGAATAAGTTAGGGGGTGTTTGAAATGGGAGTTTGTTGCGGTTTAGGGGTTAATAGGTTAGGGGGTGTTTGTGATTGGGGTTATGGCGGCATAGCGTTTAAGTAGTGTAGGGGTAATTGCAGTGGCCTTTTTTACCGGTATAGGGGTTAACAGGTTAGAAAGTTTATTGTGGTGGGCTATTAGTGGTTTAGGGGTCAATAGGTTAGGAAGTTTATTGCAGTGGGTTATTGGCGGTTTAGAGATTAATTAGTGTAGGGTTAGTTTGGCGGTGTTTGTTATGTCGGTTTAGGAGTATATAGCTATGTTTATTAGGCTCTGTGATATATATTTAAGGGGTCCTTTACTTTACATCCCCAATGCTGGTGCCAATGCTGCTTGGAATATTTTGCCAGCTTTTAAACAGTTATGTCTGCACTTTTTAATATTTTTCCGGCTTTCTCGTCATCTCGTTGGATCCCTTTTGAATATATTGCCGCCTTGCAGCACTTTCAATCATCAGGGCCTAAGTTGTATTGCATTGTCTTTTTATTATGCACTTGTTAATTATGCAATTCCACTGTATGTAATGGTCCTTTAATCGTTACTTGAAAAAGCCAGTGGTTTTGATGGAGATTGTCCCTAATATAACCTTCCAAGGCCATGGACTCTACTTGAGAAAGAGTAAAAGTGAGGCCCTTAGGAATTACTGCCCCAGGAATAGATTACTACAAAGTGTATGGGAGAGGCAGTTCTCTGTACACCAGTGACACAGCCAGTTAATTCTCCTTGACACCAAAAAAAGCACTGGGTCATGAACTTGTAGCCAAGGAAATATGAAAAAAGGGAACTAAATTACTTCACAATTCAGTTTCCCATAGGAACACTTCAGTGAAAAACTATGACCAAGGTGCTCACCAATAATAGCAGTTAACATGAAACTCTTTTATCACAGCAAAGGTATAGTCCATAAAAATTCCTATCAGAATCTACTAAAGCACCCATATCCCCATAGGCTATTTAAAAGTATGGTTTCACTCCTCAATGATACAATGTGGTATGAAGTGAGGAAACAGTCTTACAGAGATCAATGATAGATTGAAAAAGGCTCAGGTGCATCCCTATAGGTGATTTCCACTTTTATGTTAACCAAGAGGTCTTTCCTAAAGGCTAGTGCCAAGGCACCTTGGTTCCAGTCAGTCTAGGAAGCAAGTGTTCTGATGCCCACAGCAACATAAGTATAGAGCAGGTCCCTTGTTTGAAGTTCAAAAGGAAGGCTAAAGTGCTTTCTGGAACATCAGATAAAGATTGGATAGCATTGTTGAAGGTCCCTGAATTAGTTTTGATTGTGGAGTTATTCTCTTGAAGTTAGAATACCAAGGTATGTGCCTTTTCTTTAAGATGCACACAACATGCACAAGATAAAAGGGCAGGAGCAACTTGGAAGATGAAGGGTGTAGGAAATCCAGAGCTTTCACACAGAAGTCCTCCTAGATTTATCATGTTATTGCAGCCTCTTCATATAAAGAGAATTAAAGTGGATATAGAGATTGAGGAATGATTCTAAATACTCAGGAGAATGTCTATAGGTCAATTGATCTTTTATGTGATCTGAGAGGCCATTCCTAAAGTCTTCTCTCAAGGCACCTTGATTCCAATCAGTCTCTTCAGCAAACTTTCTGAAGTTCACTGCATACTGAGCTATGGAAAAGGTCCCCTTACCTGAAGTCCAAAAAGGGTGACTACAACAACAGCAGTTCTTCCTGGAACATAAAATACAGATCAGATGGCAATTATGAAGTTAATTAAATCTTCTAGGATGGTGTAGGTTTTTTTTTCAGAAGGGGGATACCCTTCATTTAAAAAGGAAGATAAAGAATGTAATTTTCACTTTAGGACCACTAAAATAAAAAATAAACTTTCATGATTCAGATAGAGCACACAACAACTTCCCAATTTACAGCCATTATCTAAATATGCACAATATTTTTATATGCACACTTTCTGAACATGTGCAAAATTCCACAGGGCCGATTTATCAAGGGCCGAATGAACCCTTATGCCTATGTTTTTGCGCGAGACTTCAGGCTTATTGGAAACAGCAGTTATGAAGCAGTTCTCTGAAGACCGCTGCTCTTTAACTGATCCGCTGTCTCTGAGGCTGCGGACATCAATCTGCCCTATCCTATACGATCGGGTTGATTGACACTGCAGGGGGCGGCATTGCACAAGCAGTTCACCAGAACTGCTTGTGCAATGTTTAATGCCGACAGCAATGTCTGGTGGACATGATACGCTACAGCGTATCATATCCGCCAGACTTTGATAAATCGGCCCCCTAGAATCTAAGTATATGCATTTTTGTAATTGGCTGATGGCAGTCACATTAAGTAGTGGAAAGGAAAAAAACTAACTTTGAAATTTGTCAGAAATAAAATCTACTACTCGTGAAATTCAAACTAAGTGCTTTATTATTTATTATGCATTTATTGCTTATGCTATTATACTGTGTTTAGGAGTCTTTTTTTTTTATTTTTTATTTTTTTTTTATTTTATTTTTATTGAGATTCATTTAAAGGTATACAAGGCTTATATGTCAATAAAAGCTTTACAATGAGATTATTTTCACATAGTCAACCATCTAACATGCATTTACTAGAACTAAGTGTGATTACATGACATTATATAAACAAATTAAGTAACCAAATTAAAGCCTGCATAGCTCTGTGCCTTCAAAATAACCTTAAGGGCCACTCTTGGACCCCTGATAGTCAAGTAAATAGATCTAAGGAAGACAACTACTGAAAGTAAGGAAACCACTCTTGGGTCCCCATCAAAGAATCTCTTTTTTTCTAATATTTTAAGGTCTAGATACTGCAGAGATAAAATGATAGGAGAATCATCCCTATTAGATTTTCAGAGTAAGCAATTGGGGGGATATTTATAGTAGAACTGCATTGCAGGGAGCTTAGGGGTGAGAAAGTATAATATGTAGATACACTTCATTATGGTCCTCTGAAGATAACTGATAGGTCCCAGGCCATATAAATACGTTAGGGTAAGTGGCTAAAAATAACAACTTATAAACAGAGAGAATGAGAGTATGAAATGAATAAGGATATAAACTTGAATGCATATCAATCACATCACATATGGGCATCAGTAGCTATAGGAAATATAGTGTGGTGAACTGCCTCGGCCACAGACAGCACACCAATGAGTTAATATAAATGGAACCAGCCCCATTAGGATTCCTGTTCGTAATGCTTAAGAATCTAGAGTCTAAAATGGATTACAGTGTTAAATTCTATGTATGCTTGTTCAAGAGTTATGCTTGGGCTGCTACGTATCCTCTTAGACCCTCAAATAATTGAGATTAGGTATGAAATAGTGCAAGTATCTAGGAGCTACTGGGCACTGTTAATATATATAACTGAGAATGATGGATTTTCAGCTATTAAAGTAATACAGAGATTTTTACAGGACAAGCTGTGTTAGCTAAGCAAAAGATAAACAATTGTGTAAAACCTTACAAATATACACTGACTGCTATTGTGCATGTAATAGGTGTGAGACTCATTACAGCCCGGTATAGGAATATTAAGCTAAAGCAGTATGTGCATATGTTAATGTGCTTATTTAATGCCATTCACTTTCAATGTAACTCAGGAGGGTAATTACATCATGGGTGGACCTCTATTGCAGGGGCACAGCAATGATTTGCGACCTTAGTATAGAGCGGATTTAGTTGGGTTAACATAGATAGGCGGTAACAAGGGCATAATAAGTAACCAGCTTGAAGTCAATCAAAACGGAAACCACTGGGTAACATGAAAAACTCAAACATGCAACAGTCAATAGACAGTTTACTCAAATAAGAAAAATAAATAAAACATTATGAACAGTATACAAACATCCTCTGCTCCTCAGACTAATAAGCAACTTATGCTGATATCTCCATGTTATGTCCTCAGGCCTGTTTAATTAACGGAGTCCCTTAATAGTACTAGTGAGTCCTCTTACTCTTCACCAATCCCGGTACCGGGACCCATGCTTAGGGCTATGGCCTGCACTCAGCCCACTCCATGCCGATCTGCTGGGAAAGTAATCACTCGTGTGTGAGGCTCCAAATACCTGGAGTGTTCACCCCACCATTTAAGGGCTTGTAATTGTTCTCGGCTTACCGGGTCCGTTATAGGCTCTCTGCTTCTTTTTCTCCCAGTTCCGGTCACAATCAAGGAAGGGCAAATCAGAGGGAGCCAGAAGGGGGCCCCGGGATAGAACGATCCAATATAAGGCCATTTCTGCTGTTCAGTGTCCTCTATATCCGCGGCCTGGGGGCACTGCGAAAAAATAGCCACTGCTTTTAAGGCACCGACCTCTCCCCATCTACCATACTCAGCTTCAAGCAGCGGCTCAAGAGTCAATGACTGCACACCGGGAGACCAGGCTGCCATATCGACATGGCCCTTATTTGCCTTAGGCGGCTCTAACTGTCGCTCTGATTCCTCAGAGTTCACAGGGCATATCTCATCCGCCTGTCTAGAAAAGTCCAGAGTCCTCACGCTGGCCCAGGCCGATGAGCAAGTTGCAGTTTCACAAGTATTTGCAGCCGGTGGGGCTACTGTGATTACCGGCATTAGGAAAAGTCTAGAAAGCTCTGCTTCAAGGTTCCGGTAATGGTCCTCAATGAGCTGCACCATCTTTTTTTCCCACGGTCCAGGGCCTCCATTATAAGATCTCCCCATACACAATTACATGTAATTTATGTGTCCTCTAGGATGATTCCCAACTCAGAGATAGCAAGCAGTCTATTAAAGACTGTTATACCCCGAGACACGGGGGGGGGGGGGTGTCAGAGTCTTGTAGAGAGGCCGCCGCCTAAGAACTCGACGGGCCAGATCTGGATCCCAAAGGTCATACGCTCAGCAAGTTTAGTAGAAATCAATGCTGCTGTTCCCTATCCAATTAAAGATGGGAGGATTATCAATGAATATAGCAGAGTTCTTGCATAAATCGGCGGAAAATGCACATCACTTTAGGAGCTCCAAATATTGCGACTTTTCATGGCCGCTGCCTGGCCACTCCCCCCGTGTTTAGAAGTCTTTTAATGAGTAAAACACATCAGAGGATTACTTCTGAAATGCAAGCGAAAATGATTGAGAAAACCTTTATATTAAGACGGGGTTCCAGCAAATTATTCTGGTAGCATGATCTTGAACACACAGGTCGACACTGGTGCCGTGCCTGTCTGTGGGGGAGATCGTGGAGACTTATGATGAAGTCAAGAAGATGAAAAGAGTTGAGTTGGACAGCGTATATCCCTAACAACCTGGTAAGTCATCACTCTAGCAAATTTAGCTAGGTCCATGGTAGCATGGCCAATTTGTAATGTCAGGCTGAGTATAAAATGTCGGTCTAGGTATGGATCCAGAGGCTGAGAAGTGATATAAGCAGACAGTATCCCAAAACACTAGATAGGCTACACTAGATAGGCCCAGGATGCAAACCTATAACTTGGGATATTCTGAAAATAGTAGTCAAACAGTCCAGGTCATAACCAGCAAAGACTAACAAAACTAGACATTTTATGAACTGACAGTATTATTGTGATAGTGTCACACTTTTGGATCAAAGCCTGTTGCCTTAACTTTGAGCCATCAGTGGGCTTTGTTTTGTGCTGATGGGTTTTGAAGACCTGCTGCCTGCACTGGTTGTGCTCTTTAGCTCCAGCTACCTACCAGCTGCAGGTAATTACTTAATCAGCACTACTATAAAATGCTGCCTCTCAGACCACTTCCTGCCTTGACACTGTGGCTAATCCTATTGTTTGTGCCTAAGTTCTGCTTTCTGGTTTCCTGTTGTTTTGGTGACTCTTCTGGCTTCTGAACTCGGCTAGTCACCAACCTGTCATAGCAGTACCTGTGTTTCCAGTGTCACCAAACTGTAATAGCAGTACCTGTGTATCCAGTGTCACCAAACTGTAATAGCAGTACCTGTGTATCCAGTGTCACCAAACTGTAATAGCAGTACCTGTGTATCCAGTGTCACCAGCCTGTCACAGCAGTACCTGTGTCTCCAGTCCTCAGCCCTAGAGTGAGTACTCTAGTCTTCAGCCCTATAGCATTATTTGTTGATTGGTTAATGAACACTATAAAACTGGAGCGTTTTTATAAGGAAATGGCTCTGGACTACTGAGAAATGCATTGCAATTGTTTTTATTAAAGTTTTAACTTTTAACTCCTGGGTGCTGAAGTGGCTATTTTAACACAATCTTCCTTCCATTGCCTGCTACAGATCTGAGCTTCCAGTTATATTCCGGTAACCGTAAGTGAGCTGGCCCAGAGCATCTGGTTTGTCAGCACTTTTGTGCCCTTCTATCCTGTGAGTCTTTGACTTTATTCCATTTAATATCTTGTATAACATCCTATACTGTGAGGTGCCTCCTATCCTTTCCTATTTTTTATTCCTGTTATACAATGTATATATTGGGTAGTTTGTCGGCTGCTAATTATTGGTTAATAACAAAGGTCAGTGTGCTTAGTGCTCTTGGGCTATTTTATATAATTAATACCACTGTTAATACTGTGTTAATACAATAAGATATATCAGTTATCCCATGACTATATCATATATAATGTATTAATATAATACTATAATCCTATAAGTAATAAAACAATTTGTTACATTAAATATAGGAAGGAATAATTGTAATATTATCAATAGTAATTAATAAATTGTCTTTTTCTTGGATCATGTTTTCACATTTCTGTTTAGTTTTTCATAGAAATTAAATGGGTATTCTACTGCACGTTCTGATTCATTAGAACATGTCATTTCTGCATTATTTGCCCTAGGTAACATAAGTCCTACTCAGGATCTGCAAACCTTGCTGCTCCCAATCAGACAAAAGCCTATTGGCTAGATTACGAGTTTTTGTCGGTAAGGCTTGCGGGGCTAACGAGCCTTTTGTTCCCACCACTCCCTTAAGACAACACTGGTATTACAGGTTTTTTTAAACCTGGCGTTAGCCGCAAAAAGGTGAGCGTAGAGCAAAATTTAGCTCCACATCTCACCTCAATACCAGCGTTGCTTGCGGTAAGCTGCCTAAACATGCTCGTGCACGATTTCCCCATAGGAAACAATGGGGCTGAGCTGGCTGAAAAAAAACCTAACACCTGCAAAAAAGCAGCGTCCAGCTTCTAACGCAGCCCCATTGTTTCCTATGGGGAAAGTAAATCTATGTCTATACCTAACACCCTAACATGAACCCAGAGTCTAAACACCCCTCATATTACACTTATTAATCCCTAATTTGCTGCACCCGCTATCGCTGACACCTACATTATATTATTAACCCCTATCTGCTGCTTCGGACACCTACATTATCCCTATGAACCCCTAATCTACTGCCCGCAATATCGCCGCCACCTACATTATAGTTATTAACCCCTAATCTGCCCCCCCAACGTCACCACAACTATATTAAATTTATCAACCCCTAATCTTCCGACCCCAACGTCGCAGCTACTATATTAAATTTATTAACCCCTAAACCTAAGTCTAACCCTAAGTCTAACCCCCCCAACTTAAATATAATTAAAATTAAACGAAAAAAATTAACATAATTAAAAAAATTAATCCTATTTAAAACTAAATACTTACCTATAAAATAAACCCTTAGATAGCTACAATATAACTAATAGTTACATTGTAGCTATCTTAGAATTTATATTTATTTTACAGGCAACTTTGTATTTATTTTAACTAGGTACAATAGTTATTAAATAGTTATTTAATTATATTTAATTGTAGGTAGTTTAGGTAATTTATTTAATGATAGTGTAGTGTTAGGTGTAATTGTAACTTAGGTTAGGGTTTATTTTACAGATAATTTTGTACTTATTTTAGCTAGGTAGTTATTAAATAATTAATTACTATTTAATAACTATTGTACCTAGTTAAAATAAATAACAAGTTGCCTGTAAAATAAATATAAATCCTAAACTAGCTACAATGTAACTATTAGTTATATTGTAGCTAACTTAGGGTTTATTTTACAGGTAAGTATTTAGTTTTAAATAGGATTAATTTATTTAATTATGTTAAATTTATTTTGTTTAATTTAAATTATATTTAAGTTATGGGGGGTTAGGGTTAGGTTTAGACTTAGGTTTAGGGGTTAATACCTTTAATATAGAAGTGGCGACGTTGGGGGTGGCAGATTAGGGGTTAATAAATGTAAGTAGGTGTTGGCGATGTTAGGGATGGCAGATTAGGGGTTAATAAAATTTACCTAGTGTTTGCGAGGCGGGAGTGCGGCGGTTTAGGGGTTAATATATTTATTAAAGCGGCAGCGATGTCCGGTCAGCAGATTAGGGGTTAATATATTTATTTAAGTGTTTCCGATGTGGCGGGGGGCCTCGGTTTAGGGGTTAATAGGTAGTTTATGGGTGTTAGTGTACTTTTAGCACTTTAGTTAAGAGTTTTATGTTCCGCCGTTAGCTCATAAAACTTTTAACTACTGACTTTTAATTGCGGTAGGAGTCTTGACAGGAGAGGGTCTACCGCTCACTTCTTCCAAGATTCGTAATACCGGCGTTAGGTAAATCCCATTAAATAGATAGGATATGCAATTGAAGTAAGGGGATTTGTGGTAGCTTCGAGTCGCGGAAGAAAAGTGAGAAGTACACCTATACCTGCCAGACTCGTAATACCAGCGGGCGTTAAAAAGCAGCGTTTGGACCTCTCAACGCTGCTTTTTAAGGCTAACGCCAAACTCGTAATCTAGGCGTATGATTGGTGGAGATGTGCAACTGCCACTCCTGATTGGCTGCAAGGTGGTGGGTTTAAGACATAGTTATAGATGAATTACAGCATGTAATTTCTCATTAGAAAAGATAACAATACATTCTTCACAAATGGCTACTGCTAGCTTTGCTACCAAGAGAATACAGTTTGTTTTGATCAACTGGCTGCAGCACCATTTGATTCTCACATTTATAATCACATGACATTTATTTTAACAGTTGATAAAAACTGTAATCATAGATCATATGGAAATCATTCTGCATCTGACTCATTCAGATGATAGAATTGCAAGAGACTGACTTTCATTGATATGAAGACAAACATGTTTTCCCCCTGTGGTTACAATCCAGATTCTTAGACATAAATTGTACTATTCACATAGGGAACACTGCTAAGCTCATGTGGTTTATAAAACAACAGACAGTGAAAATTAATTTTACACTCTATGTACTCAATTATTTGGCAAGACAACACTATAAAGTATTTAGGTGTGCATATCCTTCAACACTTCACAATACAAAAACAAAAAAACCTGGCACTTTTTCCCCATGCTATTTCTTCAAACAGCATTCATTTGAAGAAAACAAAATTTTGTTAAGTAAATGTTGATCTAGGACCAGATTACAAGTGGTTTGTTAATGCTAGAGAGGGCTGCAATATCATTATTAATGGACTGCTCTAAAATTAGTGTGCAAATTGATATTACAAGTCCATAGTAAAACTGATTTACCAGAGAAGATTTAGGGGCCGATTTATTATTGTGCGGAAGGACATGCGCTGTAGTGGATCATGTCCGCCACACATCTATAAATGCCGACAGCATACGCTGTCGCCATTTATCACTGCACAAGCAGTGTAATACCACCCCCTGCACATTCACGGCCAATTGGCTGCTAGCAGGGGGTGTCAATCAACTCAATCGTATCCGATTGGGCTGATTGATGTCCGCCGCCTCAGAGGTGGAGGACAAGTTAAGGAGCAGTGGTTTTAAGATCTATCTATCTATCTATCTATCTATCTATCTATCTATCTATCTATCTATCTATCCTTCTTTGCAGACAATAAAAGTCTTTTGAGCTGCTGCAGCTTGTGTCAATGTTGTCTGTGTGCTTCTTTCTCCACCTGGTGCCTGGACAGGGAACTAAAACAATAAAAATAGTTGCGCCTGCTTGCCTAGTAGGTATATTTTTATATATATCTAATAATATTAATGTAAAATATATATCCATAACTATATATCTATCCAGTTCTCCTGAAGGAAGGGGAGGAGCCCTGAAACATGTTGTTAGGATTACAGACATGGGGGCCCATTTATCAAGCTCCGTATGGAGCTTGAGGGCCCGTGTTTCTGGCGAGCCTTCAGACTCGCCAGAACCTGTCCGCCTGCTCTGAGGAGGCGGACAGACATCGCCGCAATTCAACCTGATCGAATACTATCAGTTTGATTGACACCCCCTGCTAGAGGCCGATTGGCCGCGAATCTGCAGGGGGCGGCGTTGCACCAGCAGTTCACAAGAGCTGCTGGTGCAATGCTGAAGGCGGAGAGTGTATTGCTCTCTGCATTCAGCGAGGTCTGGCGGACATGATACGCACTGTCGGATCAGGTTCAACAGACCGTTGTTAAATAGGCCCAGTGCCAGACAAGCAGTTTTTGTTTCTACACTTAAATGATTTTTATGTTATTGTGTAAAGCTTAGTGTGGGGACTGCTTTTATTATTTCTTCTGTATATATGTATATGCTTTATGATCATTTGATACTATGCTACACTGAATTGTTTTAAAATAAATATATAATATTGTTGGCGCTGTCTATTTTTATACATTTTTAAAGCTTTTTTTTTTTTTTTTTTTTTTAATTAAGACAGCAGCCTCAATATAAGGTCTCATTTTTGATACTTATTGAATATATATTCTTCAAGGCACTCTCTTTTTCTTTACACATTCAAAACAATTATGTTATCATTTACATAATGATCTCTGCTGTAAACTGTGTGTTGGGAGCAGATAAACACCTAACTCCCACACACATAACTGTCTGGCTTGTCCCGCTGAGACAGCCTTTAGTCCCAGATTGCCCCCCACCACAAACGCACAACACTAGTTTTAAAAAGGTTTTGTGTGTGTATTAGTGACAAAATGAGAACAGCGCTGGTTGCTCACTGTGAGTGTTGATCTGCTCCCACCTGTGACGCTCAAATACAGATAAAATGATGCATCATAACTGAATACAAATAAGTGCATAAAGTGCTAATTCACCTATATTTAGGTTGCAGCTGAATTTTGAGTGTATTTTTGTTCCTAGTAGGATGTGGCTTATTGCCTGCGGGGTTCCCATAAATAGGTTACCTACACCTCAGTGCAGTTAGGTGCCTTGATCCTCTGCTGAAAACTCGTGCTCACCAGCTATAAGGTTACAGAGAGCACGTGCCCTAATTATTGTGATTGCTCATTGTACAGGGAGACAAGAGCACTGGGCAAGAGACAAATTGTCTAAAGAAAAAACATTTCCTAAATGCTTCAGAGTACTGTACTGAGGTATCATTGGTAGAAGGTTTAATATACTAATCAAGTGAGACCCTTAACCCCTGCATGACCTCTTTCATACTACTTTATCCACTTCAGTGACTGCTGAATTGATTACATTGGACAAATGGGTTGTTTTTCGCCTAGAAACCGAAGAGGAAGCGTAGTAGCAAGTAAGCTAAAGAACACGAGCAGCAGCAAAAGAAAGCAAGTAGTATAGCTGAGATAAGAGAGAGAAGGTATGTGGAGCAGTAGTGTCGTGCACTTACAGCAAACACATATGTTTCAGCTACTGCATTTATATATATATATTTTTCATCTGATAAAGGTGTGCATGTATTAGCTAGGTGCCTGTGTAATAACACAGATTATTACACTACCGGCTTGGTTTACAAGTATATTTGTGTATGATAATTATGCTGTGCCATACTTAATTAAAGGGATATTGAACTCAAATTTGTTCTTTCGTGATTCAGATAGAACATACAAATTTAAGCAACTTTCTAATTTACTCCTATTATCAATTTTTCTTCATTCTCTTCATTTGAAAAAGAAGGTATTTAAGCTTTTTTTTGGTTCAGTACTGTGGACAGCACTTTTTTATTGGTCGATGAATTTATCCACCAATCAGCAAGAACAACCCAGGTTGTTCACCAAAAATGGGCCGGCATCTAAACTTACATTCTTGCATTTCAAATAAAGATACGAAGAGAATGAAGAAAATTTGATAATAGGAGTGAATTAAAAAGTTGCTTAAAATTGCATGCTCTATCTGAATCACGAATGACAAAATTTGGGTTCAGTGGGGGCGTGTCTAACCACCGACCAAGATGGCTGCTGTTTAAGATAAGTCTGAATATAGGAGCAGAATATTCTGCTGATTATCTCTCCCATACCTTACATATCCTGTTCTCTTCAGAATAACTGCGACTAGCATTCCCTATGGAACAGATTAATGTGACTTTTACACATTCATAGACATAAGCAGACCAGAACAGAGAAGGTGCGCAGCAGACGCCTAGCAGCGGCCTGTGCCTCTCTCTCCCCCCCAATTTTCTGACTAGTCAGTTTAATCAGCCAAATGTGCTGACCCATGAACTCCTTTATTGCGATATCTAACACCATCGGGTGTACAACTTAACTGTATAGCATACAATTATAGCAGATATGCAGTAACTGCCTTTTTACTCAAAGAGGAAGCAACACTTAACTTCTATACAGGGAGACCTATCTAGCGTAACTTAAGCTAAGCAGTGTAAATGGAGGCCGTAGACAGATGGGAGACGGAGATGAGCCAGTGCATCCGCAATCACTTTTTGCAGTTAGAGACGGAGCTCTGTGCAATCATCAGCACACAGTGGCATCCCAACGGAATCAGACCGATACCTGCTGTATCCTCCCCATACGATACCTGCACCCACAGAAATGAAGAAAACCGTGATGCAATCCACTTGCCAACAGAACCTGTCCTCCCGGTCTCTAATGGATCCTCATTTTTTGATGCTCCCCTTTTGGAGGCTCCTGAGTTCGAGCGGGATATACACTATGAAACGCAGTCTCACTCAGACTGTGTAGGCACTACTGGTAGTTCAGGGGAAAACGAGGCAGGCGATATTTGTCCGGTGAGTGAAGCGTCAGTAGATCCACAGAGAGGCCCCTCTCATATCGTATTGATGGACCGTTACCTGTACAATGGGGAGAATATCCTGTGCCGCTCTGTGGCCTCTGCGGTGACTGGGGCTTGGAGCGCTATGGGAGGAAAGACGCCACTATACTGTAGAATGCTGGTTCAGCTAGGCAGCAAGCGGTCACTGAACTGGGGCGTTTGGCACTGGCTACCACTTCAGAAACGACCCGCTGTACCAGTCAACCTCCATAGCAGCTGTCGTCAAGGTGTGGGCTGAGGAGAGCAACAGGAGACCCAGGGCTACTAAAACAAGATGTAAATTGCTGAGCCCTAGTCGTTAAACCTGATCCCTGGGGAGGGCATTACAGCAGCTTAGGTGGACAGACAACTACATCCTAAGCATATCTGTTGTTAAATTCTTGGCTATCCTTATGAGGACATTACGTCTGAGATACTACTGATGGCCAAAGACTATTCTACCCTCATACTCACTGAAATATAGTTATATACAGAACATTTTGTTTACAGCAGTTTACATAAGCTAAGTAATATGTTCAGGTTCCTTAATGTTTATGTCTATGCATAATATTTCTGTTTACTGTTCTTAACTGTGTGGTCATTTCCCCCTGGTACAGTACCCTGGCTTAAATATCCATAGAGTAACCTGATAGAGCTAGTTACCGATGTATAGGGCCCAAGGATGGGATGCTGTTTTACACCATCAAATGACTATGCATTTACAGGTCCTTAATACATACCCATCAAGATATATCCCTACGCCCACAGTGATCTCATTGAATATTGGAGATAACAATTCATTCTATCAAGGGTAACAACTACGGTCTTCCCTATCAATACATCAATACACCTACTAGTATTAATCAGCTGCTGTACATATTCAAGGATGCCATAATACCATCTTGCAGTACTGAAGCGGTAATGGTTGTGATTTCTTATCTGTAGTATGCACATCTATAAAGACCACTGCTTAACCTAGGTCCCCTGGACATTAAAATTGAGGCTTTCCAGAGATAGAAGCAGGAGTAGTTGTTGGTGTCAGTTTATACCAGATACACTTATATTATTATGGTACCATGGATATATTCCAATTACATTGTAATATATTTACTTGTCAGATTAAGTTTATATATATATGACATATGCCCTATAAATTCAGATAACAGAGTCATCATTTATGATCCATGAGTGGGCAATATTTGTTAGATATTTATGAAAAATATAAACTCAGAGGTTTTTTCTTAGGGACTCAAGAGTAGTCTCCTAGTGAACATGATAACCCTTTGAATTTTTGTGTAAATAGTAGTACTAAGAGGTCCATAAGAGGCCTCACGTGACTAGTAGAGGGTTTATATTGTTAGCAAGGCATACGTTATACTACATTTTCCAATATTGTCAGTTACACACAACCTGTTTATTTTGTATAGATGTATTCATAATATGTCTGAAAGTAATTTTGTTGTCTAATTTTTGCTGACATTCCTGATGTTTATGTCTTGATTTTTACCTCAATAAAAAGTATATTTAAAAAAAAAAAAATTTGTGTTCAGTGTCCCTTTAAGTATACTATATGTAGAACTATCTAATGCATATAGAACTTCTCATAGGGCATGGGAGATCCTGAGAGACACCTTTATTATTGCTTTTTAGACCTATTAGGTAAATAATTTGTACCTTTAAAACGGTAATATTATTGTAGAAATGATGTCATGTGATTTACTAGATGTCAACCTGCACAAAATGGAAACAGTGTTGCCGATTCTAACTTGTATTTTTACACACAGATTCTATCATTAGTTTGTAGCTTATAGCTGATATTTAATAGTTTAGAACAAGATTTTCCTTTTATTTCTGCCCAGTGTATAACATGAATGTGTATGTATACTTGTGTATGTGTGTGTGTGTGTGTGTAAATATGTGTGTATTAGAATGTATGTATGTGTGTGTATGTAAATGTCTGTGTACATGTGTGTATTAGTATGTATGTGTGTGTGTAAATGTGTGTATGAGGATGTATGTATGTGTGTGTGTAAATACGTGTGTATGGGTGTGTATAAATGTGTATATGTGTGTGCAACTATTTGTATAAATGTGTATGTGTGTGTAAATATGTGTGTATGAGTATGTTATCTGTGTATATGTAAATATGTATCTATGTGTGTGTATAAGTGTGTGTGTAAATGTGTGTATGTAAAAATGTTTGTATGTATGCGTGTATAAATATGTGTGTGTCCCCTCTAATAGGAAGGATATGCTGTATAGTTTCAGTAGGGGGAGGGGACAGCGGAGCTCTTTTAATGGGGAGTGTGTTTCTCTTTGGCTATTTCAAATGTTGGGAGGTATGTAAACATGAAAAAGTCTAAGATGTGTAGTAGATCAAGCGCTAGTGGGTGCCTCTTGAACTCTCTTCCAAAAGTCCCCTAGTGAACTTGGAGAAGTACAAATAGTTTTAGGGAAGTGAGCGCTACAAGCATAAAGGGCTGAGATAAATACGGTAAAAGGGTAAAAAGTTTGGATGGCGTTAAAGAGTTTTAATTACTAAAAGTAAAACATACTTCAATACATAGTACAATAAAGGATAAAAGCTTCATGGATCCATGATAAACAAGATAAAACAAGATTCCAAAATAAAAGAATACAATAAATATACAATATAACTTAGTGAGGTGGTGGCAGCATATACCACTCCGTGGTTTAGAACACAATGGTACAATTCTTGGTTGTGAGCATAAAAATTACTTGCATTAAAACAGTCTGTGTGAACTCATCTGTAAGGAATGTTTGATAAGGAAATCTTCTTTGGTATTGTTGTTTCTGTGTGTTTGTGTTGTTAATCCTGATGACCAATAAAGCAAATATAAATAAAATGTAAATAAAATATAAATATTGATAAGAGTTCCAATAAGTTCCAAGTAATGAGTGAATAAAGTCCAAAAAAAAAAATAAAAATACAAAAATACAAAAACTGTGTTGGTTAAAGTCAAATGTGAAAAAACAATCAAAGATAAAAATAAAGAGTATTCTCCTGATGTGTCTTCAGAATCAAAGTGACTGTGAACAAAAACTGTGAAAGTGTGAAAATGTATAAAAATGTATAAAATCCTCAATCTGTAAAAAACAAAAAATAACAATAGTGCAATAAGGTTTAAACTCCTTAGGAATAATGAAATAGGGCTCACCAGTAGTATGTCGACACGTTTCGGCCTTTCCCAGGCCTTTCCCAGGCCTTTCTCAAGAAATTGAGGATTTTATACATTTTCACACTTCTGGTACCTTCTATGACAATTTTTGGTTACTTTTAAAGAAAAAGGATTCCAGTCTCATTACCTTTTCACACACATTTTTTAGGATTTTTATTGTTGTAATTTTTATCATCTTGTACCAAAAACAACACTACATAGAATTTTTGTTCACAGTCCCTTTGATTCTGAAGACACATCAGGAGAATACTCTTTATTTTTATCTTTGATTGTTTTTTCACAATTGACTTTAACCAACACAGTTTTTGTATTTTTCTATTTTTGGAATTTTTTTTTTACTTTATTCTCTTTAATGCCAGGTATGTAAACATGAACAACAAATCTGGAATCAACGCCATAGTTTGAGTTTGCAGAAATACCCAATAATGGCATAAAACCACCAGATTGAATTATACAGTGTTTTGTTTAATTTTCTATAATATATATGGTAAACATCAGCATGAGAGGAAAGTCATTTCTTTATAAGAATGTTAAATGCATGCTTTATGGTTCCACATGTAGCATTAGTTCACTGTCCCAAAACACTATGGGCTAGATTACAAGTGGAGCGTTAATTTAACGTGCGTCCGTAAACATAAATTCGACCGTTTATGGACACACATTAAATAAACAGCCATTACGAGTGACTGCTTAATGCTACCGTGAATTTAAAAAATATCCCCTAATTGACCCCAATATAAACTGTATAGTGACTTTATATAAATAAAATATATGAGCATATTTATTTTATTAAATAATAACTGCACAAAGCAGTTGAAAGGGGTTAAAGTGTGTGGATGTGTGGTGTTATAAATAACATTACATTGCAGTCTATGGTGACTGTGTTACCACTGTTAATATATATGTATATTCTATATATATTTATGTTTTAATAAGTGTATATACACATATAAACACAGAAATATATGTGTATATATTCATATACATATATATATTTAAACTTTGCTGCCCATCGCTGCACCACTTTTGCATGAGCTGGTATTACAAGGTAAACGCGAATATTGTGCTCGCGAAAGGGCAGTTTTGCTCTCCACTCGTAATCTGGCCCTATATTCTTTTATTTAAAAAATCTAATAAAAGAAAAAATGAGCAGGAGTAAAATATATATTCATTAAGATATAATATTCATTATAAACTAACCATACATTTGATTTCCTAGACAATGTATACAGGCTCCTCCACCAAACTCACAGGCATCTATTTATCAAAGCGTCAACTTACCTGCATTCGACGGCACCAATACGCTCGCCTAAGATCGCCTAACATCGCTGCCGCGGACCTGAATACGTTCTCCAAAATGATCAAAAAAGCTGTTAAAAAGCGGCGCACCAAGTACGGTGTGATGAGCAGCGGACTGTTGTTAACTAACAGTCATCGATCTCGCTGCTCTTCGGCTTTTTACAGCTTTCTTGGTACCCTGTCACTAAACACCCACACTATACTATACAGTACCAATCAGAATTAAGGTAGGAAAAATCCTATTGGCTGATGCAATCAGCCAATAGGATTGAGCTTGCATTCTATGGGCTGATTGGAACAGCAAATAGAATGCGAGCTCAATCCGATTGAACTTCAATCCTATTGGCTGATTGCATCAGCCAATAGGATTTTTCCTACCTTAATTTCGATTGGCTGATAGAATTCTATCAGCCAATTGGAATTGAAGGGACGCCATCTTGGATGACGTCACTTAAAGGAACCTTCATTCTTCAGTCGCCGTCGAACGAAGAGGATGCTCCGCATCGGATGTCTTGAAGATGGACCAGCTCCGCGCCGGATGGATGAAGATAGAAGATGCCGCCTGGATGAAGACTTCTGCCGTCTGGAGGACCACTTCTGCCGGATTCGTTGAGGACTTTGGCCCGGTTGGGTGAAGACTTCTCAAAGTAGGGTGATCTTCAAGAGGTTAGTGTTAGGTTTTTTTTAAGGGGGGATTGGGTGGGTTTTAGAGTTGGTTGTGTGGGTGGTGGGTTTTAATGTTGGGGGGGTGTTGTAATTTTTTTTTTTTTACAGGTAAAAGAGCTTTTAAGGGCTATTTGTAATTTAGTGTAGGGAAGGGCTTTTTTATTTTGGGGGGGCTTTTTTATTTTGTTAGGGGGATTAGATTAGGTGTAATTAGTTTATTATTTTCTGTAATTTAGTTTTTTTTTGTACTTCAGATAATAATTTTTTTTAATTGTATTTATTTGTATTTAGTTTAGTTAATTTATTTAATTATAGTGTAGTGTTAGGTGTAATTGTAACTTAGGTTAGGTTTTATTTTACAGGTAAATTTCTCTTTATTTTAACTAGAAAGTTATTAAATAGTTAATAACTATTTAATAGCTATTGTGCCTAGTTAAAATAAATACAAAGTTGCCTGTAAAATAAATATAATCCCTAAGATAGCTTCAATGTAACTATTTTGTTTTAAATATGAATAATTTAGTTATTGATAGTAATATTTATTTAGATTTATTGAAATTATATTTGTTAGGGGGTGTTAGGGTTAGACTTAGGTTTAGGGGTTAATAAATTTAATATAGTGGCGGCGACGTTGGGGGCGGCAGATTAGGGCTTAATAAATTAGGTAGGTGGCGGCGGTGTAGGGGGGGCAGATTAGGGGTTAATAAATATAATGTAGGTGGCGGCGGTGTAGGGGGCGGCAGATTAGGGGTTAATAAGTATAATGTAGGTGGTGGTGGGCTCCGGGAGCCGCGGTTTAGGGGTTAATAAGTTTATTTATTTGCGGCGGGGTCCAGGAGCGGCGGGATAGGGGTTAATAACTTTTATTTAGGTGGGAGTGGTGTAGGGATGGCAGATTAGGGGTTAATAAGTATAATGTAGGTGGCGGCGGTGTACGGGAGAAGATTAGGGGTTAATAAGTATAATGTAGGTGGCGGCGGTGTAGGGGGGGCAGATTAGGGGTTAATATGTATAATGTAGGTGGCAGCGGTGTAGGGGGCAGATTAGGGGTTAATAAGTATAATGTAGATGGCGGCGGTGTAGGGGGGGCAGATTAGGGGTTAATAAGCATAATGTAGGTGGCAGCGGTGTAGGGGGGCAGATTAGGGGTTAATAAGTATAATGTAGGTGGCGGCGGTGTAGGGGAGGCAGATTAGGGGTTAATAAGTATAATGTAGGTGGCGGCTGTGTGGAGGGGGCAGATTAGGGGTGTTTAGACTCGGGGTACATGTTAGGGTGTTAGGTGTAAACATTACCATAGGAATCAATGGGATATCGGCAGCAGAGAACATGAGCTTTCGCTGCTTTCCGACTCCCATTGATTCCTATGGCAAACCAGGTACGCTGTGCCGGAATAGTGGCAAGCGTACCTGGTAGTTATTTGATAAGTTACAAAAGTAGTCAGATTGTGCCGAACTTTCATTCGGAAAATCTGTAATGACGTAAGCATCAATCTGTGTCGGACTGAGTCCGGCGGATCGTATGTTAAGTCATAAATTTCTACTTTTGCCGGTTTGTAGGGTTTGATAACTAAGGCGAATCAGGCTCGCCACAAATACGCTGCGGAATTCCAGCGTATTTGCGGTTGACGGCTTGATAAATAGATGCCAAAGTCTTTATTTTTTTTTTATTTTTTTTTTAGCATTACATATTAATGTAGGTGTCTGAAGCTAAAATGTGCCTTTTTAAATTTTTAATGTAGCCTCTGTTGGGAGACACGTGACCAATCATCTGTAAGGTAATACTTTTTAATGAGAGTTCTCTTGCTCCTAAGGATGCAGATGACCACATTTAAAAATAAAAAGAGACTTTTTTAAGAGACGATAATGAGACACTATTTTGGAGTGGAGTCCTCTTTTTCTGATTTGGGGTCTCATAACCCTGTATTATTAGATGATTGAAATACGAATGATTATCACCTATCTATTGTATTTTCTAGAAGTACCATGTCTCCTGAGTAGGCCCAAGTGCATAGATTGTCCACTTTCTCACTTGTAATGCTGCTCCTCCAAGTTGTTACAACGTATACTTTCCATGTACAATGGTTTCTATGCAGATGCCAGGACCACCAGCCTACACTTGTGCTGCGGCTGCTCTTCCAAGTTGTAAAACTGCACCTGCAGGTTCTCTAATAACAGGGATCGTATTTCATACTCTCCCAGATAGCAATAAGAACATTTGGCTAAACGAATGCGCACTTGACCAAATCTGGGTAGTGATGAAAAAAAAAATATGACAACTGATTGTCTAAAACATTTCCAATTCCCATATGTATTAAAACTATGCAATAACCAAGGTTTTTAATGGATCTCACTGCAATTCAATTCACTTAGTTCTCCTAAGGAATCAGAATAGACCCCATTGTTGATTATTATCTGTTGTTTTTCTGTATCTTTTATCTCAAAATAGTCAACTCACTGGGGTCGATTTATTAAAGTGCGGACGGACATGATATGATGTTGCGTATTATGTCTGCCGCACATCGATAATTTATCATTGCACCAGCAGTTCTTGTGAACTGCTTGTGCAATGCCGCCACCTGGCAGATTCACGGCCACTAGCAAGGGGTGTCAATCAGGCCGATGGTATAGGATCAGACAGATTGATGTCCACAGCATCAGAGCGGACAGACAAGTTGTGGAGCAGCGGTCTTTATAACTGCTGTTTCCGGCAAGCCTGGAGGCTCGCGCGGAAATAGGGGCATTAAGCTCTGTTTGGAGCTTGATAATTCTAATTACATATCTGTAATTAGCAGGTTATATACTACTGTCAACATCTACCAGCATTAGTAATACTTTGCAATATATTGGAAGTTAATTGTATGGTTTAGTAAATAAGCACTGCAAAACACACATTCCTTGGTATACCTGCAATATGCTTTATTAACATAATAATGATGCATGCTTCCTTGTTGTTATTCAGCTTAAATGCATGAGTATTACATAGAACATATGAATGTGCTAATGAGATATAAGATGTGATGTATGGAACTTTCACAGTTATCTATCTTGGGTTCACTCCTGCATTAATTACAAACTATATATTTCAATAATACAGTTAATGTTGACAATGTCACCTTTTTAGACTGTGCAGGACCTCTTGTTCACTTATCTGACACTCTTTAACTGTGTAGTGCTTTGTAAATAAACTATTATTGTAAATAGCTATCTGGCCCTAATACTATTCCAGTATTCCATGAGTTAAACTTATAGCTCCACACCCAATTTCTTTTAACCAATTGGAGAATAGTACACCCTTTTTAAATTACCTCAATTCAAAGGTACAACAGGTTTACGATTACGGCGGATAGCCAAAACTAGTCAGACCTTTCACTGTTCTTGTTACATGCTGCTGGAATTTTTAATGTTTATACAATAAAGATGAACTTTTAAACCGGAGGAGGTTTGCGCTTCTTTTCTAACTGCAGGTTATATACTATTATGTGAAAAAATAACAACATTTATGAGGAAAAACATCATACGTTTCCTTAACTCAATATAAGAGTTCTTTAGAATAAAACTGCAATAGTATATGTTTATTTTTATCCCCAAATACTAATTTATAGTTTATAAATGTTTCAGTTTTTATTAGCAAGGATGATTTCCCTCTATAAGGAACTATCAAAGCCAAGATAAGGAGCTGTATGTCATCAAAAGGTAACCTGCCATGCTTTAAAGTACATGGTTTCCTAGGGAGGCAATATAACCATAGATTAGCTTTCACAGTAAGATCTGATTCAGAGAGCCCTGTGAGGAAACTTGTATGTTAATGGAGTAGGTAGGAAGGTCTTGAAGCAAATGTACTGTATATTGTGTCAATCTTAACACTATCATAGGTAATGTAGAAATCAGATTTCAACTGATATAAAACTATTGTAAATAGGGTTGTCTGTTTTAAGAGGGAATTTTAAAGGTACATTAAGATGCAAAACTGTTATACACTAATCATGGGTAATTCAGAGTCGGGGGCAAGAGTGGGTAAAGGGAGGGTTGCCACCTCTCCGGGAATTACCCGGACAGTTTGGGTTTCCACTTGTGTGTCCAGGTTTGGAGCTTATTCAGACCCCTGTTTGTGGGAAACACCTACAGCCAAAAAGGTGACATTGTGCATTTGCAAAATACTGCACATGGCTACGGTTATTTTTCTCTTGTGTGGGAGTGTGTCTGAGTGTGGGAGTATGTCTGTGTGTGTCTTTGTGTGTGTGTGTGAGTCTGTGTATGAAAGAGTGTATTTGTGTGAAAGGGTGTGTGTATGTGTGTGAGAGTGTATGTGTGTGAGAGTGTCTTTGTGTGTTTGACAGAGGATGTGTGTGGATGTGTGTGTGAGAAAGTGTCTTTGTGTGTGTGTGAGCCTGTGTGAGAGGGTATGTATGTTAGTGTGTGTGAGGGTGTGTGTGTGAGAGTGACTTTGTGTGTGTGACAGAGGATGTGTGTGTGTGTGAGAGAGAGAAAGTGTCTTTGTATGTGTGTGAGTCTGTGTGAAAGAGTGTCCTTGTGTGAGAGGGTATGTGTGTTAGTGTGTGTGTGAGAGAGTATGTGTATGTGAGAGTGTAAATATCTATGTGTGAGTTCTGTTTATGTGCTATTATACATATTGTGTAGTCTGCAAAAAAATGCTGTGCTGTATATGGTGCAAGTGTTTGGATTCAGCTTAAATGCGGCAACCATAGGTAAAGGCCGCCACCTGAAATTTTTCTGTTAATCTTTAAACCCATCTGAAATGTTTTTGATGCCAATTACCAACACTTTTTAAAATGTAGATTATGTGCACAATAAGCAACTCTCTCCTTCAGCACATGTTGCCGTTAACATAATTTTCTTAGATAATTTAGTTTTTTGGCCTTTTCGCTCCCTGAAAACGTTTTTTTTTTTTACACCCATGTAGCTTATTCATTAGAGCATGTAATTTTATATAATTGACTCTAGCTACATATGTGTTTAACCTCAGCAAAAATTATTAATATATAGGTAAGTTCTGCTCAGGAACCACACACCTTGCAGCTCAAAAATAAATAGAAATAAAGTTAGCAAGCCAATCAGGTGCTGCCAATCACCTGCAGTTTCCTTATTGGTAGTGCTCTCAGTATTTAATTTTTTCTTTATTGGAAGCTGGAATGCTTGAAGGTTACAAGCATGACTTATCCTATGGGGTCGATTTAAAAAGGGACGAATGGCCCCTGTTCCCCTTGTTTCCATGGTGCCTCTGAGGCTGCGGTCTGCAATCTGCCCGATCGTACAATTGGCCACGAATCTGCAGGGGGCGACATTGCACAAGCAGTTCACAACAACTGGTTGTGCAATGCTGAATGCCGACAGTGTATGCTGTCCGCATTCAGCTGTCATGAAACGCTGTCCGCTGCAGCTTATCATGTCCGCCAGGCATTGTTAAATCGGCCCCTATGTGTTTTATACCTTGTAGGGGTTAAATAAATGGCAAAGATACGAAATAAAAAATTTACATGCTATAAAAAATTTGAACATGTAATTTCCATTTAACCTTTTCGTTACCAGGAATTTCAGTGAAAAACATACCCAAATTACAGGAGAATTTTTAGCATTTTTGCTATTACTCCATTTCAACAGAAATAGATCCTTCAAAAATTAAAAATAAATGGTAACCAAAAAATATGATAGGTAGAATTATTATGATGAATTTTATTCTAATGGGAATGTGCAATGAAAGAATTTATAAATGCAATTCAAATAGCTGTGTAATATATGTGTAAAATATGTAAATACAAAAACTTTATATAAAAATGTATATATGCATAAATATTTGTATGTAGTGTATAGTCTCAAAAAACTAACTATTAAGGTATAATATATATAAAAATATAGTGGCCTCTATTGATTCTTTAGTCAGTCCAATTTCTAGGTTCTTGGAAAAAATATTTACACCTCTTGTGAGACAGGGCAGGTCTTTTCTTAAGGATACCAGTGACTTCTTATTTAAACTGAAGAATTTGTCTGACTTACCAGAGAATGTAATTTTAGCTACATGGGACGTATGTAGTTTATATACTATCATCCCTCATATGGATGAATCAAATAATGTATGGATGGCTTTAGCTAAATCTGACAAATATTCTGAACGACAGATAAATTTCTTTATGGAGTTATTAGAACTGGTTTTAACTCATAATTATTTTTCCTTTGATAGCAAGTTTTTTCTGCAGCTGCAGGGCACCTCAATTGGTTCTAAAGTCGTTCCTGCCTACGCTTGCCTTTATATCGACAGATCGGAGGAACAAGTGGTATAATCTGATCATGATTTTTATAAGTGTTTGGCATGGTGGTGATTTATAGCTGATTTGTTCATCGCGTGGCAGGGCGACATTGAATCCATTGAGGTTTTCCATCAGAGGATACAGGCTAAGGTACCTGTTGTTCGGTTTACAACTAAATACCATCCAAATAAAATTGAATTTTTGGATACAGTGGTTATGCGTGCTGATGATCACTTTGACACAGACATATACAAAAAGCCAACTGATAAAAATACCCTTTGTCTCGTCAGAGCCATCATCCCCCTAGAGTATTTAAGAGTATGCCCAAGTGTAAGGATTCCAGTCCTGCTTTTACCTTTTGCTTCAACTCACCTCCCTCACCTGTACTTAAGGCATCACCATGCCCCAAACAAATGCTTAGTTATTGAGTATTGTTTGCTAAAGTTAGTGCTCTGTTTCTTATAAGCTAAATTCATATAAAAAGAAAATTTACTTTTACTACTTCAATTTATGGATTACAAATACCAGCTGCAGTTTGGTCTCATAAAGGACTTATAACAACTAGTTACATTTCATCCTGAAAAGTATTACTCCTGGAAGTAACAACCTAATTCAACTTAGCATCTCTACAGGAATTGCTACTTTGTCACCAACAAAAGGATTCTACTTTCTACCGCTACGGTATTTGTATCACTGCTATTTTTTCCTTGGAAGCGTAATCTAACGGCTAATATCAAATGTTATTTTTCTCTTGAACATTTCTAAACTGACTTAGTCTCAGAAATACTTCTAACATTTGCAACGTTGGTTTCATGATATTGTTATAACCATACTTTGATTCATTTCCATACCGGACAGTAACGGACTTTATGTGACGTCACACAGCTTCACATAACAGCATGTCACTGCTCTCAATACACTCTCAGCTCTGTGTTCAGTTATCCACGCTGCAAACACTATTCAGTGTGCTGTGTCTCGCAACAGGTTACGCCCCTGTCAGCACCTGCAGTTGTCTATCTCAGTGATTATTACAATGAACTTTATCTCTCCTATATGGGCTTGAACTATATAAATGTCATAAGTTGTTATTAATAATATTACTTATATTCAGTCTCATATTACTTATATGGTATTGCATCAATATAAAACCATATAAAGTCTTCTAGCATTTCCTTATAAAAATCACTCTGAGTAAATACAGTCTATGCTGATATAATAGTCTGTACTACAGTTGTGAAACATATATAATTTATTTTAACTCTGCAGTTGTGATTCAAATAAGCAAGGAACCTAATACCAAGTCACAACTCTTGAGGGTAAAGAGGATAGTTTCCAATCCTTCTACCTGCCAAATGCGCTTAGATGAGATGCGCAGCAGGTTTCAAGAAAGAAGTTATTCCTCTGAAGAATTGGAGTCTATCAATCTTGAACCTCAACGGAAGGTTTCTAACATTAAAAGATTGGCTTTTGTCTCTAATTATAATTGTATGAGTGTAAAATTGCATAAAATAATTTTTAAAACTGGTTAATGCTGGGTCATTCTATATCAGAGGTTGATGAATTTCAACAACCTCCCTTCTCAGCTTTTAGAAAAGGTAACTCACTTGGGAGACAATTAGTTAGGGCTAAAATGGTACCCTTAAAGTCTACACAGAGAGTATTTAAGCCGGTGGATAATTGGACTTTCCAATGTTTAAAATGTTCCCACTGTAACAGTATCATTAGGGGTAATTTCATTGGTCACCCATTCTCAGGGAAAAATATATTAGGAGGCATTACACTTGTCAGTCGACTTATGTGGTTTGTGTGCTCAAGTGCCCATGTGGGCTATTATATATAGGGGAGACCTCCCAGACAATAAAAGATCGCATAACCCAACATAAATCGACTATTAGAAATCCAAAGACGAGACATTTACCGGTCCCCACTCATTTTTTTGAGAAGGGAAATCAAGTTAATCAGTTACGTTTTATGATTCTTGATCAGGCTCCTAGGGGTAATATTGGTCTTGACAAAGGAAAGTTGCTACTCAGGAAATAGGCTATGTGGATACATAGGCTGAGTTCTATGTACCCCGTAGGTCTCAATAGGGATTACACTTTATCTTTCTTGTTATAAATAAGTACCAATGTTCTGGGTTAATGGCAATATAATGTATAAGTTAATTGTTTTTTTGAATGTGCATGTGCAAGGCTTAGGGTATTTTGAAATATTGAAGAAATATTGAAAAAATTTATCTTTAAAATTTAAATTGAAGATTTCAGTTTAGATAAAGTCTATGGGGCCTATGTATCAAAGGTCTTGTGGACCTGATCCGACAGTGCAGATCAGGTTGGCAAGACCTCGCTGAATGCGGAGAGCAATACGCTCTCCATATTCAGCATTGCACCAGCAGCTCACAAGAGCTGCTGGTGCAACGCCGTCCCCTGCAGACTTGCGGCCGCCAGCAGGGAGGTGTAAATCAACCCGATCGTACTCAATCGTGATGAATTATGGCGATTCCTGTCCGCCTGTTTAGGCGGACAGGGTTATGGAGCAGCAGTCTTTATACATCTGCTTCATAACTGCTGTTTCAGTCAAGTCTGAAGACTCGCCAGAAACACCGGCCCACAAGCTCCATACGGAGCTTGATAAATGGGCCTCTAAGTAATTATTCAGGATTTTGTTTGCTTCATAGACTTAGTCTTTGATAGTTTTTTTTTATGTATAAATTGTTTAGTTGGTATATCTGTTGTATTTTGGGTATAGTCTATGATGTCAGTAAGCGGGAGGGGGGCGTGGTATATGGCTATTTAAGGATGGAGGATCTGTTCATTTGTAATGAGCCTGAGTAGGGGGTGTGAGCCCCGAAATGTTGCTCTGAATGTACTGCTGCCTATGAAGTAAAGTACTTATTGGACTTCATCTTATTGAGTGTCTGCCTGTTTTTTCTACTCTCTCTCTCTCTCTCTCTCTCTCTCTCTCTTTCTCTCTCTTTATATATATATATATACACAAACACACACATATATATATATATATATATATATATATATATATATATATATATACACAAACACACATATATATATATGTATTAAAAAATACCCATTGGAAATTTTGGAAATATGTGAATAATAAATGACTATATATCCTAAAAAAATAATAATGCTGTGATAAATATGTGTTGTACCTAAACAGTGAATAAGTGTGTTGAAACGTAAAACGCAAAAAGAGGGAGTGTAAACTCCTCATATTACAAATTACATGGCCATCTAAAATGCCACTAAATCCATATTCAGATTGAGACCATATGGATGCAAAGTTTTTAATTTATAAATGTAATATGTCTCTTTCTGATGCAACCTATTAAACCTACATGTACAAATGAGAATAAGGAATATATTCAATAGGAGTAATGGAAAATACATTTAGATTACCACCATGCACAAGATTGCAATGCTTGGGGACACTATGAGACTTCAAATTGTTTTTCATATTCCGAAAATGTTTATACAATCTATAATTGAGTTGTCTACAAGTGTGCCCCACATGTTGCAATACACATTAACAATTTACAAGATAAACCACATAATTAAAAGCACAAGTAATATAACTGGAAATAGAATACACATTATTAGACTCAGAATTAAAAATTAGTCAAACCATGTGTAATATAATCACACATCTTATAATTCTTGACCCTACATTTAAAAGATCTACAAGGAGGTACAGTCTAAGGCCTTGGTCATGGAGGTTCAGAAAAAAGCTCTCACCCTTGTGGCAGATGCTGCACCTCAGAGACCTATGGAGTCTGTAGCACAGGAACAAGCGGGCGTGCTTGCAACATTATCAGGAGCGGCAATGATTAGATTCCTCTCGAGTATGGCATTTTCAGACTCCATCCTATGAGGGAGTAACTTTATTTTCCTCCATAGTGCCCCCTTTACTGGTTAGTTGAGGATCAGTCGGAATGACAGTGGTTTAACACTGCTATACCGGGGGGTGTTGAGACCTCTCCTAGAAAGGGCCGCTGCAGGCCTCAACCCTTCGGATCATCAAGATCGTGCAGTTCCACAATAAGTTTGGTATCATTCAGCTGTGCTCAGTCTTCTGAAGAACAGACCTATGGTTTTAGGGATAATTTTATGGAAAGGCTGCTGATGAATAGCGAGTTTTAACAGCAGCCTGCTGTTGCTGGCTTGCATGATCTAATGTGCTGTGCTTGGATTTTACTGATAGCCTTTTGTAGCCTTTTACTTCAGTGCTATCCCTGCGGCACCCATTGTATACATTTGCCAATCTGATATGCACTCTGTGTTGTGTACATTGAATACACTTAATTGCATGATTCACTATGTTATGCTGGTGATTTTTCAGACAGCCTTCTACAGCCTCTCACTAACAGTTCTGTGGCTGTGGCACATGCTCGATATTTGGCAGTTTTGATTGGCCAAGCGCGTATGTTGTTAAATGTTGCCATGAAGACAGAACTTTACTGATTGGCTGTTGACACGGATGCTGGTTCCATTTCGACTTCCCATGTACTGTTGATATCATTTAGTCATGTTTGTTCTATGACTCACCTTGTATTATATCAATTAGGTTTATTGTTTGATTATTGATATATGCTTTGGGATAAAATGTATATTTGTCACTTTTGGTTTTAGGACTGCAATCCCGCATTGCCCAAGATGGTGACGTCACCGAGGGGTGACGACCTACCCGGGAGAGCGTATGTGATGGCGGTTACACAAATAACTGGGTGTTTGGTGTTGGGTAAATTAATCTGTTTTTTTGTATGTCTGAGGAAGGGGCTAAACCCCCAAACACGTTCACATTTATGGAAAACATTTATTTACAAGTCCTGGTGAGTGCACTATCTCTTATTATTATTATATATAAATATATATATGTATATATATAAAAACATAAATACAAATACTTACACACATACATACACATACTCATACATACACAAGCACACTCATTTATACTGTACATATATACACAAGTACACTGATATATATATATATATATATATATATATATACAGTGTATATATATATATATATATATATATATATATACATATATATACATATATATATATACATACACACAGTTTCCCACAAAAGTGAGTACACCTCTCACATTTTTGTAAATATTTCATTATATTTTTTCATGTGACAACACTGAAGAAATGACACATTTTTCTACAATGTAAAGTAGTGAGTGTACGGTTTAGACATTAATGGCTGTGTGTTGAGTTATTTTGAGGGGACACCACATTTACACTGTTATACAGGCTGTACACTAATTACTTTACATTGTAGCAAAGTGTCATTTCTTCAGTGTTGTCACATAAATAGATAGAATAAAATATTAACAAATATGTGAGGGGTGTACTCACTTTTGTGGGATACTGTATATACAGTATATATATATATATATATATATATATATGTGTATATATATATATATATATATATATATATTTTATATATATATTTTATATATATATATATATATATCTATATCTATATCTATATATATATATATATACTGTCACATAATCGCCAGAGGTGTTTTGATGTTTTGATGTCTAGCTGATTAACCCGTTCACTGCTGGGAATTTAAGAAGTGTGGTATACAGCCGCAATTAGTGGCATTCATTTAAATTACTCCGCCCTTTTTCAAGGAGTTGTATCATTTCACATTACACCTCCCCTAAATAATAGGGAAACAGACCAACAAAAGTAGGAGACTTTCATTCACTCAGCCCACAACTCTCTCTTTTTTAAGGTGGAATCTCCCAATGTCTAAATATGGCATAATTCTATGTAATGCTCACATATATACAATGTAGAACCAAACATTTACAAATTACAAAAATATTAAATCAGTAATTATCAATGAAGCCATAACATAATTACTCTAAATCTGAGTTATATACACAGCAATAATCGTATAATTGTTTAGGTGGTATTCCTTCTACGCAATGTCTACATCAATATTTACAGTAAACCCACCACAAATTAAAGAAGGTACAATGTAAAAAAATCACAGAACTCATCATATAATTATAGACAATAGAATAATGGTATTTACCACAAAATAATTAATTAATTATACAAAAGCACCACAAGCGATATCACAATTTAAACCCCTTGGAGATAAGGTATCTAGCCTTCTAATCCATTGGGCCTGCCTTTCACCTCCCCTTCTCAGTGGAGGTAACACCATCCACAATTTGAAATCTCATTTGGCTTTTATTGTGTGCTGCTGTCATAAATTAAATGCTACTGGGGCATCTTCATCTAATTTTCTTAAAGCCACCTTGTGTTGACAAATCCTATTGTTGACACATTGTGTTGTTTCACCCACATAGTCCAACCCACATTAGCATTTAATAAAAACAAAAATTACATATCTTGAATTACAGGTGAAGGAACCTTTAAGAAAGATTTGTTGTCGTGTATGTGGGCGTGTTACATATTTACCTGTGAATGGCATTGTGCACATTTCAATCAATGATAGAAACTAGACTTGTGCAGTAGCAAATAATTTGTTTCTAATTAATCATTCTAACGAATATTCTGATATTTTTTTATTTTTAGAATAATGGTTTACTGCACTATTATGGTATTTGTATAGTTTAAAACTAAACTAATCCTGAATATTTGGTAACATTTAGATTTGTTTTTGTTAAAATTAATGTATATGTTCCTTTTCTGCAGGTGAAAATTTTATTTTGCACTTTCATACTTTCCTTTAGCGCACTGGAGGAGCCAGGCTAATCCTGACCGTTCTTCACAGAGCCCAAGGCCACGCTAATAGGAGGCTGGAACTTCTCCTTTATCGCAGGCTCTGGATCCACCTCGCTAAGACTTCTATTAGCGTAGACCTGGGCTCTGTGAAGAAGGATCAGGATTAGCGCAGCTCCCCAGAGCACTATAGGTAATTATTTTACTTTTAATTTAAAAGAAACTAATATATACCAGCACATTTTGATAGTATATATTAATTTTATTTAAATTGATTTGTACATTCGTTCGAATATTTGTTTTGTTAAAACGAAATGAATACCCATATTTTTCTGATGAATATGCGTTTCTAATTAAACAAATGCACATGACTAATAGCAAACTGTTTTCTGTAGGGATGAGGGGCTATTGCATGATCCTAGGTATGCCCTCACTAAATCATCCCATTAAGTTCCTATTTCTTTTATATGAAAAGAATGGAGGGTCCATCCCTTTTGCTCCACGCTACACAATGTTTGCATATGTGGGAAAGTACAAGATGCTAGATGGATGCGGATGCAAATGGTTGCAAGTAATCACTGGATAAAGTGATAACTTTAAGTATACAATTGGATTTATATGTGTTTTTCAGTTTATGAATTAGAGTGGCTACCTTTAACCCCTTGTTGCCCATAATTGGCCGGATATCTAGATTGGGATGTTTCTGTTTAAAGAGCCTTCTTAGAGAAGTTAACAATATTGGTCTGATGATATAATTGTACCATCTTTCATATAAAATTGCTTCAGCAAGATTGCTACAGACACCCACAAGAGTTTCTGCCTTTACACTTTTAGGGGTAGACTTATCAAGCAGCGGATGCTGCAATCTACCTCCGATGTTACCGGATCACCAGAAACAAGAGTTAAGAAGCAGCGGTTAAAAGACCGCTGCTCCTTAACTTGTCCACCACCTCTGAGGTGGCGGACCACAATCATCCCGATCAGATACGATCGGGATGATTGACACCCCCTGCTAGTGGCCGCAAACGTACAGGGGGCGGCATTGCACAAGCATTTCACCAGAAATGCTTGTGCAATATTAAATGTCTGCATTTAGCAATGTCTGGCAGACATGATTCGCTGCAGCGAATCATGTCCATCAGGCAGTTGATAAATCGGCCCCATAGAGTGAATAGGATCTCTATGTCATGATTTTTGTGGATGAACTCTTGTTTATATATTGATTACAGACGTTTTATGTGGACTACTCCCTATTCATTTACGACTGTCTGAATTGGCTGGAACTGATTTCCGATTGTGACTGATGATTCCCTTAGAAAGCATTTGGAGTTATGTTTTTTCATTTTTTATTATGTTTGTTCCCCCCCTCTTTTTTTGTTTGATTGAGAGATCAATGGTTTGTGGGAATGGCTTTGGAGCTAGATATGTGGTTTTGTACACATTGATATATGAATTTTATATTGCAAATGGGTGAATAACAATTTTGGAAATGAGATAAGGTGGTTGTTGGCTACACCTAGTCCCTTGCACTCATTGGGTCTGTTTCTATGCTTATACTTAAGAGTGGTGCTGCCTCATAGTATATTAGTTATTTTTATTGTGTTCAAATCATGATGTTATTTGTGCAAAAGGGGGGTATAGCTTATAAGCTTACCATAGTATAGTTGACGACTCCTGTTCTCCTGTTTCTATGACTCTTTCATGTCAGCAAAACTGCTAACCTCAAATTTGCCGTATCCTCACACACTATAGCACTCACTGTGATGCAAATAGAATTTTTGACATGGTCAGTTTGAAAATAAAAAAATAAAGAACAAAATTGTACACCGTACAGCCTGCGCCAGTGATCTTAGTGTGGCCCTGAGGATCCCCTTAGTTTATCAATGCATGTTTTTGCCATTGGTTTTTGTTATTGCGAAGGCCACTAATTGTAGCTGTGTAGCACACTTCTGAAATTCCCAGCAGAGAAGGAATTAATCAGTTAGACGGCAAAACACTTTTTGGACTGGAACAGCCACTGAGATGTGGTGATTGTGTGACTCAGTGTCTCTCTCCCACCTAGCCTGGCAGAACTTTTAAATGTTATTGTTGTGGCTACCTGGGAAGTGGGTGTTCCGAGCCATTAAATATTTATTTGGGATACAAAGGGATTCATAAAAAATATTATTTATGCTTTTGAACTCTGACATATTGTTCTGAAGGATCTTTCAAATGTTCTACTATTTTTTTCATTAAGTTGACTAATTATCTGACTGTTCCATTCTAGCTTTTAGCCTATCCCATGTTTCTTAAAGATATATTTTTAATTAAAATACTACTAAGAGGTCTGAGACATAGGGGCCAATTTATCAAGGCCCAAATGGCCCTGAATATAACTGTTTTCACACGAGCCTTCAGGCTCGCCGGAAACAGGAGTTATTCTTAAAGGGACACAACCCAATTTTTTTCTTTTGTGATTCAGATAAAACATGCAGTTTTAATCAACTTTCTAATTTACTCCTATTATCAATTTTTCTTCGTTCTCTTGCTATCTTGAAAAAGAAGGCATCTAAGCTAAGGAGCCAGCCAATTTTTGGTTTAGCACCATGAACAGCACTTTTTTTTATTGGTGGGTGAATTTATCCACCAATCAGCAAGAACAACCAGGTTGTTCACCAAGAATGGGCCAGCATCTAAATGTACATTCTTGCTTTTTAAATAAAGATACCAAGAGAATAAAGAAAATTTAATAATTGGAGTAAATTAGAAAGTTGCTTAAAATTGCATGCTGTAACTGAATCATGAAAGAAAAAAATTTGGGTTCAGTGTCCCTTTAAGACTGCTGCTCCTTAACTTGTACGGACATCAATACGATACGATCGGGTTGATTGACACCCCTGCTAGCGGCCGATGGACCGGAACGGCAAGGGCAGCATTGCACAAGCAGTGCACCAGAACTACTTGTGCAATGATAAATGCTGATAGCGTATGCTTTCGGCATTTATCGATGTGCGGCGGACATGATCCACTACAGGGGATCATGTCCGTCCGCACAATAATAAATTGGCCCCCTAATCTTAACACATTTTTTATTTTTTAGAAATTTACAATTTTAACACATATTCTTTTTGCATCCTTCTTCGTCGTTAATACGTTTATGTGGGAATTTATTTCATTTAATTATTTTAAAAGATTATTAGATAAGGAATTTCTCATTCTCGTTTTAGAAATTAATTTTTGAACCTCTAAGTAAATCATTATAGGCAAATATTTATTCATGTGGACAGTTACGGTCTGCTTCATCGTGTTTTGTATAAATAGGCTGAAATGTGCAGCCCTTTAGCCAAATATGATGTTTGTAGCTAGTTCGAAAGGTCACTGTCACAGACATATATGTCCCTGTTCAGAAGATAAGGAGTATTAGTGGCTTTGTCAGAGGCGTTCTAATCATGACATCATTTCTCACTGCTACAAGCAAGATTTATTTTTTGGATGCCTTCATGTGTTAGACACTAAGCAGATAAAGTAAGTTTACCTTTAGCATAAAAAGGTAAACATGGTTTATTTTTAGGCAAATTTTAAGGATACAGCATTTTCATGAACTGTGTGTTTGCTTATCTTTAGGCTAAGTCACAATTGCAAAAAAGTAAATGAAAGGAACACTTTTGAGTAAACATACTACTCTGCATATAGTTTATGTTCTGCCTGACTATTCAATGTTAAACTCTGGTTTTAGGTGCTGGTAACTTTGGATTTGGTGAACAATTTACTTTGAAATTTTGAGGACCCCATCTGCACAATTAACCCTGATACTCCCCCACCTAAATGTAATACATTGTGTGGGTGCAGATGGGGAAGTGTGTAACACAGTGGGGAGACTAAAGGGTTAAACGAATTGGGCTGGCAGTGCTAGGGCTAATACAATTTCAGGTGGTTTGGGGTTCAGAGGATATCCTAATATTTAATAGGGTAACACTGGTGTTGTGTGAAACAGGTACCAGGGTTGGCACCAAACTGCAAGTCAGTGACCATCCTGTATTTGTGGATTCAGAAGATCTACAGATCAACAAAGAACAAAGTGAGATATGCGTATAATCTGTATCTTGACACATATTGCTCAAACACATGAAGGTTTAACATGATGCACATAACACGGATGCACAACAAACAGTGCAAGATATATTATCAAGATGTTATGCCAGTAGAGAGCAGAATATGTAGAAGAATATTCCAGTTTGGCCACAGCAAAATAAACAAAGTGTTTTTCAATATAACAAAATATACATGTGCCTATAAAAAAATCCCCTATGCTGAGTAGGAATGGGGGTTTACTACTAATAGTTAAATAACTTGTTTGTTATATGTAACAATTTTATTCAGACATATTAGACATATTCAGACATATTAGTGTAAACTAATCTAGACAGCATGTCAGCTGAACAGTTGGAAATGCAGACATTAGCTCAGTGTGGTTAAAGTTGCCAGTTGCCCTCCACAAAAATACTGGACATTCTGTTGGTCTTTGGGCATAATGGAAGGTAGAGTCACACAATGTCCCCCAAAACGGGCTCAATGGTAGGTAGGGTCTTCTTAACCCCACTCTTGATCCCGCCAAGTATATTTTTCACAACTGAGCAGTCATTTTATCCCTTAGCTGCCAGTAACACATATAAATATATTTACCTCTGTGTCTGACATTAACACGTCAAGTGACCACCTTGACTGAACCACATTTCTTTCTGCTCTATATTTGTGTATTGAGGCAAAGAAGGCTTTAACATTTAGGTAACACTTAGGGGTAGATTTACTAAGCAGCAAATGCTGCAATCTACCCCCGAAGTTTCAGGTCCGCCTGAAACTTAAGTTAAGAAGCAGCGGCCGTAAGACCGCTGCTCCTTAACTCATCCGCCACCTCTGAGGTAATGGACAGCAATCATCCCTATCGTATACGATCAGGATGATTGACACCCCCTGCTAGTGGCCCATTTGGCCGTGAATGTGCAGGGGGTGGCATTACACAAGCGTATGCTGTCGGAATTTAGCGATCTCGGGCAGACATGCAGTGAGTGGGCTTGTTGATAAATGTAACCTCCAGACTACTTTGTCATAAAAGCTTTACTGACGCAAACACTACATTTATAGACAATTCATTTTTAAAAAGGATTGGAAATATTTCTCATGCAATATTTAAAGTGACAGCAGAGACTACAGGGGTTGCCCTTTTTTTCTACATATGCATATGTTTGATCAAAGAAGGTTTTTGATCAGTGGAGATTTACATTAATGCTTTTCAAAGGATTTGTTCATGTATTAGGAAGATATTTGTTTATTTTCTTTTTACAGCTGAGATTACTCACAGAGAATTTTTTTATGTAGAACCTCTGGATTTTTAGAAGACAAGCAATTCAAGTACTAAACTTTTGGATGTCAATACTAATTTTATGAACTTTAATTTTGTGACTCAATAGTCCCCAAAGAATTTATTCTTTTATAGGTTTGATATAAAATGTTTATATTAGTATCGGAATATTCACTGCAATAAATTATATTGTTTATACTGTATATACTATTTCCTAGTATCTGATACCCTTTAATTCCGATTGGCTGATAGAATCCTATCAGCCAATCAGAATTCAAGGGACGCCATCTTGGATGACATCCCTTAAAGGAACCTTAATTCTGGAAGAGCTGTCGATTGAAGAGGATGCTCTGTGCCGGATGTTTTGAAGATGGAGCCGCTCCGCGCCGGATGGATGAAGATAGAAGATGCCGTCTGGATGAAGACTTCTGCCGGTGGGATGGAGACTTCGGCCCGCTTGGATGAAGACTTCTGCCGGCTTCGATGAGGACTTCTGCCGCTTCATTGAGGATGGATGTCGGGTCTTCAAAAACTGTAAGTGTATCTTTGGGGGTTAGTGTTAGTTTTTTTTAAGGGTTTATTAGTGGGTTTTATTGTTAGCTTAGGGTTTGGGCGGAAAAAGACCTAAATGCCCTTTTAAGGGCAATTTTCATACAAATGCCCTTTTCAGGGCAATGGGGAGCTTAGGTTTTTTTAGATTGGATTTTATTTTGGAGTTTTGGTTGTGTGGGTGGTGGGTTTTACTGTTGGGGGGTTGTTTGTATTATTTTATTACATGTAAAAGAGCTGATTTATTTGGGGCAATGCCCCGCAAAAGGCCCTTTTAAGGGCCATTGGTAGTTTATTTTGATAGGGCTATTAGATTAGGTGTAATTAGTTTAAATATTTGATCATTTCTTTTTATTGTGTGTAATTTAGTGTTTTTTTTGTTGTAATTTAGTTAATTGTATTTAATTAATGTAATTTATTTGATTGTAGTGTAAGGTTAGGTGTTAGTGTAACTCAGGTTAGGTTTTATTTTACAGGTAAATTTGTATTTATTTTAACTAGGTTGCTAGTAAATAGTTAATAACTATTTACTAACTAGTCTACCTAGTTAAAATAAATACAAACTTAACTGTAAAATAAAAATAAAACCTAAGATAGATACAATATAACTATTGGTTATATTGTAGCTAGCTTAAGGTTTATTTTATAGGTAAGTATTTAGTTTTAAATAGGAATTGTTTAGGTATTAATTGTAATTTTTATTTAGATTTATTTTAATTATATTAAAGTTAGGGGTGTTAGGGTTAGACTTAGGGTTAGGTTTAGGGGTTAATAACTTTAGTATAGTGGCGGCGATGTTAGGGACATCAGATTAGGGGTTAATATTATTTAACTAGTGTTTACGATGCGGGAGTGCGGCAGTTTAGGGGTTAATATGTTTATTTTAGTGGCGGCGATGTCTGGAGCAGCAGATTAGGGGTTAATGATTTTATTTTAGTGTTTGCGATGCGGGAGGGCCTCGGTTTAGGGGTTAATAGGTCGTTTATGGGTGTTAGTGTACTTTGTAGCACTTTAGTTATGAGTTTTATGTTACGGCGTTGTAGCATAAAACCCATAACTGCTGACTTTCAGTTTACGGTATGGATCTTGATGGTATTGGCTGTACCACTCACTTTTTGGCCTCCCAGGCAAACTCGTAATACCGGCGCAAAGGAAGACCCATTGAAAAAGGACTTTTGGAAAGCTGTGGTAGTTACTTTGCGTTACGGCCAAAAAAGTGTGCGGTGCAGCTAAACCTGCAAGACCAAGCGGTAGTGAAAAAGAGCCGCTTTTTCACTCATACTGCAAAACTCGTAATCTAGCTGAAAATTATTAACAAAACACACAGCACAAGCACACAGCTAGATTAAAAGCTAAATAAAATAGTTGAAGCATTTGGCATGCCCCATAGAAGTCAATTGGGAGAGGAAGTTAGTGCGCTTGTGATATCCAAAGTTCTGAAGTTAGCACACCTGAGTCTTTCACCCTTGTGCAAACTTTTTACTTTCAACTTGTAATACCAGCGCTATCCCGACAATGCAATTTTTTTACCTTGAGTGCAGTTAGCCATGAGCAATATACAATTAGGTTGCATATTTGCTGAATATTTGTTTATTCATTATTCTGTGAACTCAAAAAAAAACCTACAAAAGCTAGCACAAACCCCAATGTTAAAGGGACATGAAACCCCAAATTGTTCTTTCATGATTCAGATAGAGAATACAATTTTAAACAACTTTCCAATTTACTTCTATTATTTAATTGGCTTCCTTCTCTTGTTATCCTTTGCTGAAAGGTTTATCTATGCAAGCTCAGGAGCAACAAAGAACCCAGATTCTAACTGCTGATTGGTGGCTGCATATATACAGTCATTGCCTCACCCATATGTTCAGTTAGAAACCAGTAGTGCATTGCTTCTCATTCAACAAATGATACCAAGAGAATGAAGCAAATTAGATAATAGAAGTAAATTAGAAAGTTGTATAAAATTATATTCTCTATCTGAATCATTTTTGGGTTTCATGTCCCTTTGACTCGTAATCCGCCACAACGCCCATCCCAATAAACCCCTACACTATAAACCACTATACATCCACATCTCCATCACAATATAACTACCATACTATATTAACTCCTAAACCTCCACAACCCACATAACAATATAAACCCCTACACTATTAAACCCCAAACCGCCACAACCCCCATTGCAATAAACCTCCTACAAATAAAAAATAAACTTAAAAAGAGAAAAGCTTGCTTTGTTTGCAAAAATATCTTAATGGAAAATAGGCTTCAAAAAGCTTATTTTCCTCTTTTACACCTAGCTGAGCATCTGCAATGTTTGAGGCTTTAAAAGGACAGTCTAGTCAAAATTAAACTTTCATGATTCAGATAGGGCATTGAATTTAAACTGCTTTCCAATTTACTCACATTTGCTTTGTTTTCTATGTATTCTTTATTAAGAGGCTCACCTCTTAAAGGACACATCTTATCTCAGTGCATTTTGACAGTTTTTACAGCTAGACAGCGCTAGTTCATGTGTGCCATATAGATAAAATAGTGCTCACTCCTGTGTAGGGTGACCACATGTCCCGGATTGCCCTGGACAGTGCCACATTTTGCATGTCTGTCCCAGGTCTCGGGCACCTTCATGCAGCCAATAGAATGTGAGATCAATCCTATTGGCTGATTGGATCAGCCAATAGGATTGAACCTCAATCCTATTGGCTGATTGCATCAGCCAATAGGATTTTTTCTACCTTAATTCTGATTGGCTGATAGAATTCTATCAGCCAATCAGAATCTAAGGGACGCCATCTTGGATGACGTCACTTAAAGGTACCTTCATTCAGCTTTAGTCGTCGGATGAAGAGGATGCTCGCGTCGGATGTCTTGAAGATGGACCAGCTCCGTGCCGGATGGATGAAGATAGAAGATGCAGTCTGGATGAAGACTTCTGCCCGTCTGGAGGACCACTTCGCCCGGCTTGGATGAAGACTTCTCCCGGTAAGTCGATCTTCAGGGGGTTAGTGTTAGTTTTTTTTTAACCCCTTAAGGACAAGGCCATTTTTCAATTTCTTTCCCTTAAGGACCAGAGCTATTTTTACATTTCTGCGGTGTTTGTGTTTAGCTGTAATTTTCCTCTTACTCATTTACTGTACCCATACATATTATATACAGTTTTTCTTGCCATTAAATGGACTTTCTAAAGATACCATTATTTTCATCATATCTTATAATTTACTATAAAAAAAATTATAAAATATGAGGTAAAAATGGAAAAAAACACACTTTTTCTAACTTTGACCCCCAAAATCTGTTACACATACCCAAATGTTTACATGCTCTTTGATTTTTTGCAAGTTATAGCACTTTGCTATTTCCAAACCACTTTTTTTTCAAAATTAGCGCTAGTTACATTGGGACACTGATATCTTTCAGAAATCATTGAATATCCTGTGTATATCTATATTTTTTAGAAAACATCCCAAAGTATTGATATAGGCCCATTTTGGTATATTTCATGCCACCATTTCACCGCCAAATGAGATCAAATAAAAAAAATTGTTCACTTTTTCACATTTTTTTTCACAAACTTTAGGTTTCTCACTGAAATTATTTGCAAACAACTTGTGCACTTATGGCATAAATGGTTGTAAACACTTCTCTGGGATCCCCTTTGTTCAGAAATAGCAGACATATATGGCTTTGGCGTTGCTTTTTGGTAATTAGAAGGCCGCTAAATGCCACTGTGCACCACACGTGCATTATGCCCAGCAGTGAAGGGGTTAATTAGGGAGCATGTAGGGAGCTTCTAGGGTTAATTTTAGCCTTAGTGTAGTGTAGTAGACAACCCCAAGTATTGATCTAGGCCCATCTGGGTATATTTCATGCCACCATTTCACCGCCAAATGCGATCAAATGGAAAAAAACGTTCAATTTTTAACAATTTTAGGTTTCTCACTGAAATTATTTGCAAACAACTTGTGCAATTATGGCATAAATGGTTGTAAACACTTCTCTGGGATCCCCTTTGTTCAGAAATAGCATACATATATGGCTTTGGCGTTGCTTCTTGGTAATTAGAAGGCCGCTAAATGCAGCTGCGCACCACACGTGTATTATGCCCAGCAGTGAAGGGGTTAATTAGGTAGCTTGTAGGGAGCTTGCAGGGTTAATTTTAGCTTTAATGTAGAGATCAGCCTCCCACCTGACACATCACACCCCCTGATCTATCCCAAACAGCTCTCTTCCCTCCCCCACCCCACAATTGTCCACGCCATCTTAAGTACTGGCAGAAAGTCTGCCAGTACTAAAATAAAAGGTATTTTAAAAAAAAAATTTTTTTTTTTAGCATATTTACATATGCTGATGTGTAGGATCCCCCCTTAGCCCCCAACCTCCCTGATCCCCCCCCAAACAGCTCTCTATCCCTCCCCCTCTACCTTATTGGTAGCCATCTTGGGTACTGGCAGCTGTCTGCCAGTACCCAGTTTACTAAAATCTGTAGTGTAGCTTACCCCCCCAAGACCAACCCCCACTCCCTCCCAGATCCCTTAGATGCTTTTTTTTAATAAAATATTACCCCACTCTCTTACTTTTTTTTTTTTACATTTTCTGTAGCCGTTCCCACCCGCTTCCACCCGTGCACGCGCCCGCCCCGCCCCTGTGCACGTGCGCGCCCCCGACGATCCCGCCCCCCTCAACGTCATAGGACCCATCGATGGCCGCCCACCCGCCTCCCATGTAAGCTCCCACCCACCAACGATACCGGCCATCAATGTCCGGTGCAGAGAGGGCCAAAGAGTGGCTCTCTCTGCATCGGATGGCCAAGGGGTGTTATTGCAGGATGCCTCAATGTCGAGGCATCACTGCAATAACCGGAAAGCGGCTGGAAGCAATCAGGATTGCTTCCAGCCGCTTTAAACCCCAATGTCGTACAGGGTACGTCGCTGGTCTTTAAAGACCAGGTTGTGTGCGACGTACCCTGTACGACATGCATCGTTAAAGGGTTAAGGGTGTATTGGGTAGGTTTTATTTTTAGGTTAGGGACTTTAGGCTTGCAAAAGATCTAACTGCCCTTTTAAGGGCAATGCCCATCCAAATGCCCTTTTCAGGGCAATGGGTAGCTTAGGTTTTTTTAGATAGTATTTTATTTGGGGAGTTAATTGTGTGGGTGGTGGGTTTTACTGTTGGGGGGTTGTTTGTATTTTTTTTTACAGGTAAAAGAACTGATTACTTTGGGGCAATGCCCTGCAAAAGGCCCTTTTAAGGGCTATTGGTAGTTTAGTTTAGGCTAGGGTTTTTTTTTATTTTGGGGGGCTTTTTTATTTTAATAGGGCTATTAGATTAGGTGTAATTAGTTTAAATATCTGTAATTTGTTTATTATTTTCTGTAATTTAGTGTTTGTTTGTTTTTTGTACTTTAGCTATTTAATTTAATTTAGTTAATTGTATTTAATTTAGTTTATTTAATTATAGTGTAGTGTTAGGTGTTATTGTAACTTAGGTTAGGTTTTATTTTACAGGTAAATTTGTATTTATTTTAGCTAGGTAGTTAGTAAATAGTTAATAACTATTTAGTAACTATTCTATCTAGTTAAAATAAATACAAACTGGCCTGTAAAATAAAAATAAACCCTAAGCTAGATACAATGTAACTATTAGTTATATTGTAGCTAGCTTAGGGTTTATTTTACAGGTAAACATTTAGTTTTAAATAGGAATAATTTAGTTAATGATAGGAATATTTATTTAGATTTTTTTAAATTATATTTAAGTTAGGGGGTGTTAGGGTTAGGGCTAGACTTAGGTTTAGGGGTTATTACATTTAGTATAGTGGCGGCGACGTTGGGGCGGCACATTAGGTGTTATTAAATGTAGGTAGGTGGCGGCGATGTTAGGGACGGCAGATTAGAGGTTAATAATATTTAACTAATGTTTGTGAGGCGGGAGTGCGGCGGTTTAGGGGTTAATATGTTTATTATAGTGGCGGCGACGTTGGGGCGGCAGATTAGGGGTTAATAAGTGTAGGTAGGTAGCGGCGGCAACATTGGGGACGGCAGATTAGGGATTAATAAATATAATGTAGGTGTCGGCGATGTTGGGGGCAGCAGATTAGGGGTTCATAAATATAATGTAGGTGGCGGCGATGTCTGAAGCGGCAGATTAGGGGTAAATAATTTTTTTATAATATTTGCGATGCGGGAGGGCCTCGGTTTAGGGGTTAATAGGTAGTTTATGGGTGTTAGTGTACTTTTTAGCACTTTAGTTATGAGTTTTACATGACGGCGTTGTACATTAAACTCATAACTACTGACTTTTAAATGCGTTAGGGATCTTGACAGGGTAGGGTGTACCGCTCACTTTTTGGCCTCCCAGGACAGACTCGTAATACCGGCGCTATGGTAGTCCCATAGAAAAAAGACTTTATGGAGTTTACGTAAGTCGTTTGCGGTAAGGCCAAAGAAGTGTGCTGTGCCCCTAAACCTTCAAGACTCGTAATACCAGTGGGCGTAAAAAAGCAGCGTTAGGACCTCTTAACGCTGCTTTTTACCCTAACGCACAACTTGTAATCTAGCCAAATGTTTCTTCTCTTTAAATTATGTCTACTTTAAGTATATTTCTTTATATACAACATTTTTTAGTAAAACAGGCATCACTTCCAGTTATTAATTTCCCTTGTTCTTGTCCGATTATGACCTTAACTTTTACATCTGCAGATCTTTTGACCCTTGAAAAAGCTAAATATAACTGTCCATGGCTAAAAACTGGCTCTGGCAAATAGATGCCAACATTATTAACCTATTAACCCCTAATCCGCAAAACCCCAACATTGCAAATAACTATTTAAATAGCTAAGCACCCTAACCTAACACCCTCTAACCTAACCTAACACCCCTTTAAATTAAATTACCTAAACTAATAAATTCTAAAGTTAGAAAAAAAAGCTAAGTTTACAAAAAAATAAAAAAAGATTAAAGGGCCAGTAAACACAGTAGGTTTGCATAATAAACAAATGCAAGATAACAAGACAATACAATAGCATTCACTCTGAATTTCAAATGAGTAGTAGATTCTTTTCTAACACATTTCAAAGTTATGTCTATTTCCACTCCCCCTGTACCATGTGATAGCAATCAGCCAATCACAAATGCATATACGTATAGTCTGTGAATTCTTGCACATGCTCAGTAGGAGCTGGTGACTCAAAAAGTGTAAATATAAAAAAATGCACATTTTTTTAATGGAAGTAATTTGGAAAACTGTTTAAAATTACAGGCTGTATCTGAATCATGAAAATTTAATAAAACCTGAGTGCTCTTTAACATTACAGAAAATAAAGAAATCAAATTACCAAATTTTAAAAAATGAAACCTAATCCCTCTGAAAAGCCCACCAAAATAAAAACACCCCCTAATCTAAGAATACACAACCAGTAGCCCTTAAAAGGACTTTTTGCAGGGCATTGCCCCAAGATAATACACTATAAGTTCCCTCTAACAGTAAAATCCCCCCACCCACCAAACCCCCCAAAATAAAAAAACGTAACACTAAAAAAACCTAAACTACCCATTGCCCTGAAAAGGGCATCTGGATGGGCATTGCCCTTAAAAGGGCATTTAGCTCTTTTACAATTGCCCAAAAAAACCCTAAGTTATAAAAAAAACCCCCATAAAAAGTAAAAAAAAACCTCACACTAAAGCTCCAAATAGATACTCACAGGTAGTGATTTTGCGAACAGTTCGCCGGAGAACAGTTCCCGGCGAACATAGCTTGTTCGCGTTCGCCGCAGCGGGCGAACATATGTGATGTTCGATCCGCCCCCTATTCGTCATCATTGAGTAAACTTTGACCCTGTATCTCACAGTCTGCAGACACATTTCAGCCAATCAGCAGCAGACACTCCCTCCCAGACCCTCCCAGCTCCTGTGCCGCAGCCATTTTAGATTCATTCTGATCCTGCATTCTTAGTGAGAGGAGGGATAGTGTAGCTGCTGCTGATTTAATAGGGAAATTGATAGCTAGGCTAGTGTATTCAGTGTCCACTACAGTCCTGAAGGACTCATCTGATCTCTGCTGTAAGGACAGCACCCCAAAAAGCCCTTTTTATGGCTAGAACATCAGTCTTTTTTTTTTCTTTCTTTGTAATCTAATTGCATTTGCCTGCCTGTCAGCGTGTGTCAGGCTCACAGCATATACTGTGCCTACTTGCTCAGTGCCACCACTCATATCTGGTGTAACATTAGTGTAAATTAAAAAAAAACTAAAAACTTTTACATCAGTCTGCTAGTGTAATCTAATTTCAGTTTCCAGGCCAGCCTGCCACTGCCAGCCTTGCGTGTCAGCCTCACAGCATATACTGTGCCTACTTGCTCAGTGCCACCACTCATATCTGGTGTAACATTAGTGTAATTTAAAAAAAAAAAAAAACTTTTACATCAGTCTGCTAGTGTAATCTAATTTCAGTTGCCAGGCCAGCCTGCCACTGCCAGCCTGTGTGTCAGGCTTACAGCATATACTGTGCCTACTTGCTCAGTGGCTCCACCAGTCATATCTGGTGTAACAGTAGTGTACATTTTTTTAAAAAAACCTTTTACATCAGTCTGCTAGTGTAATCTAATAGCAGTTGCCTGCTTGCCACTGCCAACCTGTGTGTCAGGCTCACAGCATATACTGTGCCTACTTGCTCAGTGCCACCACTCATATCTGGTGTAACATTATTGAAAATTTAAAAAACAAAAACTTTTACATCAGTCTGCTAGTGTAATCTAATTTCAGTTGCCAGGCCAGTCTGCCACTGCCAACCTGTGTGTCAGGCTCACAGCATATACTGTGCCTACTTGCTCAGTGCCACCACCAGTCATATCTGGTGTAACAGTAGTGTACATTTTTAAAAAAAAAAAACGTTTACATCAGTCTGCTAGTGTAATCTAATAGCAGTTGCCAGCCTGCCACTGCCAGCCTGTGTGTCAGGCCCACAGCATATACTGTGCCTACTTGCTCAGTGCCACCACTCATATCTGGTGTAACAGTAGTGTACATTTTTTTAAAAAAAAACATTTACATCAGTCTGCTAGTGCAATCTAATAGCAGTTGCCTGCCTGCCTGCCACTGCCAGCCTGTGTGTCTGGCTCACAGCATATACTGTGCCTACTTGCTCAGTGCCACCACCAGTCATATCTGGTGTAACAGTAGTGTGATTTTTTTTAAAAAAACTTTTACATCAGTCTGCTAGTGTAATCTAATAGCAGTTGCCTGCCTGCCACTGCCAGCCTGTGTGTCTGGCTCACAGCATATACTGTGCCTACTTGCTCAGTGCCACCACTCATATCTGGTGTAACATTAGTGTAAATTTAAAAAAAAAAAAACTTTTACATCAGTCTGCTAGTGTAATCTAATTTCAGTTGCCAGGCCAGCCTGCCACTGCCAGCCTGTGTGTCAGGCTCACAGCATATACTGTGCCTACTTGCTTAGTGCCACCACCAGTCATATCTGGTGTAACAGTAGTGTAATTTTTTTTTTTTTAAAAACCTTTTACATCAGTCTGCTAGTGTAATCTAATAGCAGTTGCCTGCTTGCCACTGCCAGCTTGTGTGTCTGACTCACAGCATATACTGTGCCTACTTGCTCAGTGCCACCACTCATATCTGGTGTAACATTAGTGTAAATAAAATAAAAAAAAACTTTTACATCAGTATGCTAGTGTAATCTAATTTCATTTGCCAGGCCAGCCTGCCACTGCCAGCCTGTGTGTCAGGCTCACAGCATATACTGTGCCTACTTGCTCAGTGCCACCACTCATATCTGGTGTAACATTAGTGTAAATGTTTTTTTAAAAAAACTTTTACATCAGTCTGCTAGTGTAATCTAATTTCAGTTGCCAGGCCAGCCTGCCACTGCCAGCCTGTGTGTCAGGCTCACAGCATATACTGTGCCTACTTGCTCAGTGCCACCACCAGTCATATCTTGTTTAACAGTAGTGTAATTTTTTTTAAAAAGAACTTTTACATCAGTCTGCTAGTGTAATCTAATAGCAGTTGCCTGCCTGCCACTGCCAGCATGTGTGTCAGGCTCACAGCATATACTGTGCCTACTTGCTCAGTGCCACCACTCATATCTGGTGTAACATTAGTGTAAATTTAAAAAAACAAACTTTTACATCAGTCTGCTAGTGTAATCTAATTTCAGTTGCCAGGCCAGCCTGCCACTGCCAGCCTGTGTGTCAGGCTCACAGCATATACTGTGCCTACTTGCTCAGTGCCACCACCAGTCATATCTGGTGTAACAGTAGTGTAAATATTTTTTAAAAAAAAACTTTTACATCAGTCTGCTAGTGTAATCTAATAGCAGTTGCCTGCCTGCCACTGCCAGCCTGTGTGTCTGGCTCACAGCATATACTGTGCCTACTTGCTCAGTGCCACCACTCATATCTAGTGTAACATTAGTGTAAATTTTTTAAAAAAACTTTTACATCAGTCTGCTAGTGTAATCGAATTTCAGTTGCCAGCCACTGCCAGCCTTTGTATCAGGCTCTCAGCATATAATGTGCCTACTTGCTCAGTGCCACCACTCATATCTGGTGTAACATTAGTGTAAATATTTTTTACATCAGTCTGCTAGTGTAATCTAATTTCAGTTGCCAGGCCAGCCTGCCACTGCCAGCCTGTGTGTCAGTCTCACAGCATATACTGTGCCTACTTGCTCAGTGCCACCACTCATATCTGGTGTAACATTAGTGTAAATTTAAAATAAAAAAACTTTTACATCAGTCTACTAGTGTAATATAATTTCAGTTGCCAGGCCAGCCTGCCACTGCCAGCCTGTGTGTCAGGCTCACAGCATATACTGTGCCTACTTGTTCAGTGCCACCACCAGTCATATCTGGTGCAACAGAAAAAAAAAACTTTTACATCAGTCTGCTAGTGTAATCTAATAGCAGTTGCCTGCCTGCCTGCCACTGCCAGCGTGTGTGTCTGGCTCACAGCATATACTGTGCCTACTTGCTCAGTGCCACCACCAGTCATATCTGGTGTAACAGTAGTGTAAATTTAAAAAAAAAACTTTTACATCAGTCTGCTAGTGTAATCTAATAGCAGTTGCCTGCCTGCCACTGCCAGCCTGTGTGTCTGGCTCACAGCATATACTGTGCCTACTTGCTCAGTGCCACCACTCATACCTGGTGTAGCATTAGTGTAAATTTAAAAAAAAAAATGTTTACATCAGTCTGCTAGTGTAATCTAATTTCAGTTGCCAGGCCAGCCTGCCACTGCCAGCCTGTGTGTCAGTCTCACAGCATATACTGTGCCTACTTGCTCAGTGCCACCACTCATATCTGGTGTAACATTAGTGTAAATTTAAAATAAAAAAACTTTTACATCAGTCTACTAGTGTAATATAATTTCAGTTGCCAGGCCAGCCTGCCACTGCCAGCCTGTGTGTCAGGCTCACAGCATATACTGTGCCTACTTGCTCAGTGCCACCACCAGTCATATCTGGTGTAACAGTAGTGTAATTTTTTTTACAAAAAAAACCCTTTTACATCAGTCTGCTAGTGTAATCTAATAGCAGTTGCCTGCCTGCCTGCCACTGCCAGCGTGTGTGTCTGGCTCACAGCATATACTGTGCCTACTTGCTCAGTGCCACCACTCATATCTGGTGTAACATTAGTGTAAATTTAAAAAAAAAAAACTTTTACATCAGTATGCTAGTGTAATCTAATTTCAGTTGCCAGGCCAGCCTGCCACTGCCATCCTGTGTGTCAGGCTCACAGCATATACTGTGCCTACTTGCTCAGTGCCACCACTCATATCGGGTGTAACACTAGTGTAATTTTTTTTTTAAAAAAACTTTTACATCAGTCTGCTAGTGTAATCTAATTTCAGTTGCCAGGCCAGCCTGCCACTGCCAGACTGAGTGTCAGGCTCACAGCATATACTGTGCCTACTTGCTCAGTGCCACCACCAGTCATATCTGGTGTAACAGTAGTGTAAATTTAAAAAAAAAACTTTTACATCAGTCTGCTAGTGTAATCTAATAGCAGTTGCCTGCCTGCCACTGCCAGCCTGTGTGTCAGGCTCACAGCATATACTGTGCCTACTTGGTCAGTGCCACCACTCATATCTGGTGTAACATTAGTGTAAATTTTTTTTTAAAAAAACTTTTACATCAGTCTGCTAGTGTAATCTAATTTCAGTTGCCAGGCCAGCCTGCCACTGCCAGCCTGTGTGTCAGGCTCACAGCATATACTGTGCCTACTTGCTCAGTGCCACCACCAGTCATATCTGGTGTAGCAGTAGTGTAAATTTTTTTTAAAAAAACTTTTACATCAGTCTTCTAGTGTAATCTAATAGCAGTTGCCTGCCTGCCACTGCCAGCGTGTGTGTCAGGCTCACAGCATATACTGTGCCTACTTGCTCAGTGCCACCACTCATATCTGGTGTAACATTAGTGTAAATTTAAAAAAACAAACTTTTACATCAGTCTGCTAGTGTAATCTAATTTCAGTTGCCAGGCCAGCCTGCCACTGCCAGCCTGTGTGTCAGGCTCACAGCATATCATGTGCCTAATTGCTCAGTGCCACCACCAGTCATATCTGGTGTAACAGTAGTGTAAATATTTTTTTAAAAAAAACTTTTACATCAGTCTGCTAGTGTAATCTAATAGCAGTTGCCTGCCTGCCACTGCCAGCCTGTGTGTCTGGCTCACAGCATATACTGTGCCTACTTGCTCAGTGCCACCACTCATATCTAGTGTAACATTAGTGTAAATTTTTTAAAAAAACTTTTACATCAGTCTGCTAGTGTAATCTAATTTCAGTTGCCAGCCACTGCCAGCCACTGCCAGCCTTTGTATCAGGCTCTCAGCATATAATGTGCCTACTTGCTCAGTGCCACCACTCATATCTGGTATAACATTAGTGTAAATATTTTTTAAAAAAACTTTTACATCAGTCTGCTAGTGTAATCTAATTTCAGTTGCCAGGCCAGCCTGCCACTGCCAGCCTGTGTGTCAGTCTCACAGCATATACTGTGCCTACTAGCTCAGTGCCACCACTCATATCTGGTGTAACATTAGTGTAAATTTAAAATAAAAAAACTTTTACATCAGTCTACTAGTGTAATATAATTTCAGTTGCCAGGCCAGCCTGCCACTGCCAGCCTGTGTGTCAGGCTCACAGCATATACTGTGCCTACTTGCTCAGTGCCACCACCAGTCATATCTGGTGTAACAGAAAAAAAAAACTTTTACATCAGTCTGCTAGTGTAATCTAATAGCAGTTGCCTGCCTGCCTGCCACTGCCAGCGTGTGTGTCTGGCTCACAGCATATACTGTGCCTACTTGCTCAGTGCCACCACTCATATCTGGTGTAACATTAGTGTAAATTTAAAAAAAATTTTTTTTAAATCAGTATGCTAGTGTAATCTAATTTCAGTTGCCAGGCCAGCCTGCCACTGCCATCCTGTGTGTCAGGCTCACAGCATATACTGTGCCTACTTGCTCAGTGCCACCACTCATATCGGGTGTAACATTAGTGTAAATTTTTTAAAAAAAAACTTTTACATCAGTCTGCTAGTGTAATCTAATTTCAGTTGCCAGGCCAGCCTGCCACTGCCAGCCTGAGTGTCAGGCTCACAGCATATACTGTGCCTACTTGCTCAGTGCCACCACCAGTCATATCTGGTGTAACAGTAGTGTAAATTTTTTAAAAAACCTTTTACATCAGTCTGCTAGTGTAATCTAATAGCAGTTGCCTGCCTGCCACTGCCAGCCTGTGTGTCTGGCTCACAGCATATACTGTGCCTACTTGCTCAGTGCCACCACTCATATCTGGTGTAACATTAGTGTAAATTTAAAAAACAAACTTTTACATCAGTCTGCTAGTGTAATCTAATTTCAGTTGCCAGGCCAGCCTGCCACTGCCAGCCTGTGTGTCAGGCTCACAGCATATACTGTGCCTACTTGCTCAGTGCCACCACCAGTCATATTTGGTGTAACAGTAGTGTAAATTTTTTTAAAAAAAACTTTTACATCAGTCTGCTAGTGTAATCTAATAGCAGTTGCCTGCCTGCCACTGCCAGCGTGTGTGTCAGGCTCACAGCATATACTGTGCCTACTTGCTCAGTGCCACCACTCATATCTGGTGTAACATTAGTGTAAATTTAAAAAAACAAACTTTTACATCAGTCTGCTAGTGTAATCTAATTTCAGTTGCCAGGCCAGCCTGCCACTGCCAGCCTGTGTGTCAGGCTCACAGCATATACTGTGCCTACTTGCTCAGTGCCACCACCAGTCATATCTGGTGTAACAGTAGTGTAAATATTTTTTAAAAAAAAAACTTTTACATCAGTCTGCTAGTGTAATCTAATAGCAGTTGCCTGCCTGCCACTGCCAGCCTGTGTGTCTGGCTCACAGCATATACTGTGCCTACTTGCTCAGTGCCACCACTCATATCTAGTGTAACATTAGTGTAAATTTTTAAAAAAAACTTTTACATCAGTCTGCTAGTGTAATCTAATTTCAGTTGCCAGCCACTGCCAGCCTTTGTATCAGGCTCTCAGCATATAATGTGCCTACTTGCTCAGTGCCACCACTCATATCTGGTGTAACATTAGTGTAAATATTTTTTAAAAAAACTTTTACATCAGTCTGCTAGTGTAATCTAATTTCAGTTGCCAGGCCAGCCTGCCACTGCCAGCCTGTGTGTCAGTCTCACAGCATATACTGTGCCTACTAGCTCAGTGCCACCACTCATATCTGGTGTAACATTAGTGTAAATTTAAAATAAAAAAACTTTTACATCAGTCTACTAGTGTAATATAATTTCAGTTGCCAGGCCAGCCTGCCACTGCCAGCCTGTGTGTCAGGCTCACAGCATATACTGTGCCTACTTGCTCAGTGCCACCACCAGTCATATCTGGTGTAACAGAAAAAAAAACTTTTACATCAGTCTGCTAGTGTAATCTAATAGCAGTTGCCTGCCTGCCTGCCACTGCCAGCGTGTGTGTCTGGCTCACAGCATATACTGTGCCTACTTGCTCAGTGCCACCACTCATATCTGGTGTAACATTAGTGTAAATTTAAAAAAAAACAACTTTTACATCAGTATGCTAGTGTAATCTAATTTCAGTTGCCAGGCCAGCCTGCCACTGCCAGCGTGTGTGTCAGGCTCACAGCATATACTGTGCCTACTTGCTCAGTGCCACCACTCATATCGGGTGTAACATTAGTGTAAATTTTTTTTAAAAAAACTTTTACATCAGTCTGCTAGTGTAATCTAATTTCAGTTGCCAGGCCAGCCTGCCACTGCCAGCCTGAGTGTCAGGCTCACAGCATATACTGTGCCTACTTGCTCAGTGCCACCACCAGTCATATCTGGTGTAACAGTAGTGTAAATTTAAAAAAAAAACTTTTACATCAGTCTGCTAGTGTAATCTAATAGCAGTTGCCTGCCTGCCACTGCCAGCCTGTGTGTCTGGCTCACAGCATATACTGTGCCTACTTGCTCAGTGCCACCACTCATACCTGGTGTAGCATTAGTGTAAATTTAAAAAAAAAAAACGTTTACATCAGTCTGCTAGTGTAATCTAATTTCAGTTGCCAGGCCAGCCTGCCACTGCCAGCCTGTGTGTCAGGCTCACAGCATATACTGTGCCTACTTGCTCAGTGCCACCACCAGTCATATCTGGTGTAACAGTAGTGTAATTTTTTTTACAAAAAAAAACCTTTTACATCAGTCTGCTAGTGTAATCTAATAGCAGTTGCCTGCCTGCCTGCCACTGCCAGCGTGTGTGTCTGGCTCACAGCATATACTGTGCCTACTTGCTCAGTGCCACCACTCATATCTGGTGTAACATTAGTGTAAATTTAAAAAAAAAAAACTTTTACATCAGTATGTTAGTGTAATCTAATTTCAGTTGCCAGGCCAGCCTGCCACTGCCATCCTGTGTGTCAGGCTCCCAGCATATACTGTGCCTACTTGCTCAGTGCCACCACTCATATCGGGTGTAACACTAGTGTAAATTTTTTTAAAAAAAAACTTTTACATCAGTCTGCTAGTGTAATCTAATTTCAGTTGCCAGGCCAGCCTGCCACTGCCAGCCTGAGTGTCAGGCTCACAGCATATACTGTGCCTACTTGCTCAGTGCCACCACCAGTCATATCTGGTGTAACAGTAGTGTAAATTTTTTAAAAAAACTTTTACATCAGTCTGCTAGTGTAATCTAATAGCAGTTGCCTGCCTGCCACTGCCAGCCTGTGTGTCTGGCTCACAGCATATACTGTGCCTACTTGCTCAGTGCCACCACTCATACCTGGTGTAACATTAGTGTAAATTTAAAAAAAAAAACGTTTACATCAGTCTGCTAGTGTAATCTATTTTCAGTTGCCAGGCCAGCCTGCCACTGCCAGCCTGAGTGTCAGGCTCACAGCATATAATGTGCCTACTTGCTCAGTGCCACCACTCATACCTGGTGTAACATTAGTGTAAATCTTTTTTTAAAAACTTTTACATCAGTCTGCTAGTGTAATCTAATTTCAGTTGCCAAGCCAGCCTGCTACTGCCAGCCTGTGTGTCAGTCTCACAGCATATACTGTGCCTACTTGCTTAGTGCCACCACCAGTCATATCTGGTGTAACAGTAGTGTAATTTTTTTTTTTTTTTTAAAAACCTTTTACATCAGTCTGCTAGTGTAATCTAATAGCAGTTGCCTGCTTGCCACTGCCAGCTTGTGTGTCTGACTCACAGCATATACTGTGCCTACTTGCTCAGTGCCACCACTCATATCTGGTGTAACATTAGTGTAAATAAAAAAAAAAAAACTTTTACATCAGTATGCTAGTGTAATCTAATTTCATTTGCCAGGCCAGCCTGCCACTGCCAGCCTGTGTGTCAGGCTCACAGCATATACTGTGCCTACTTGCTCAGTGCCACCACTCATATCTGGTGTAACATTAGTGTAAATGTTTTTTTAAAAAAACTTTTACATCAGTCTGCTAGTGTAATCTAATTTCAGTTGCCAGGCCAGCCTGCCACTGCCAGCCTGTGTGTCAGGCTCACAGCATATACTGTGCCTACTTGCTCAGTGCCACCACCAGTCATATCTTGTTTAACAGTAGTGTAATTTTTTTTAAAAAGAACTTTTACATCAGTCTGCTAGTGTAATCTAATAGCAGTTGCCTGCCTGCCACTGCCAGCATGTGTGTCAGGCTCACAGCATATACTGTGCCTACTTGCTCAGTGCCACCACTCATATCTGGTGTAACATTAGTGTAAATTTAAAAAAACAAACTTTTACATCAGTCTGCTAGTGTAATCTAATTTCAGTTGCCAGGCCAGCCTGCCACTGCCAGCCTGTGTGTCAGGCTCACAGCATATACTGTGCCTACTTGCTCAGTGCCACCACCAGTCATATCTGGTGTAACAGTAGTGTAAATATTTTTTTAAAAAAAACTTTTACATCAGTCTGCTAGTGTAATCTAATAGCAGTTGCCTGCCTGCCACTGCCAGCCTGTGTGTCTGGCTCACAGCATATACTGTGCCTACTTGCTCAGTGCCACCACTCATATCTAGTGTAACATTAGTGTAAATTTTTTAAAAAAACTTTTACATCAGTCTGCTAGTGTAATCGAATTTCAGTTGCCAGCCACTGCCAGCCTTTGTATCAGGCTCTCAGCATATAATGTGCCTACTTGCTCAGTGCCACCACTCATATCTGGTATAACATTAGTGTAAATATTTTTTAAAAAAACTTTTACATCAGTCTGCTAGTGTAATCTAATTTCAGTTGCCAGGCCAGCCTGCCACTGCCAGCCTGTGTGTCAGTCTCACAGCATATACTGTGCCTACTAGCTCAGTGCCACCACTCATATCTGGTGTAACATTAGTGTAAATTTAAAATAAAAAAACTTTTACATCAGTCTACTAGTGTAATATAATTTCAGTTGCCAGGCCAGCCTGCCACTGCCAGCCTGTGTGTCAGGCTCACAGCATATACTGTGCCTACTTGCTCAGTGCCACCACCAGTCATATCTGGTGTAACAGAAAAAAAAAACGTTTACATCAGTCTGCTAGTGTAATCTAATAGCAGTTGCCTGCCTGCCTGCCACTGCCAGCGTGTGTGTCTGGCTCACAGCATATACTGTGCCTACTTGCTCAGTGCCACCACTCATATCTGGTGTAACATTAGTGTAAATTTAAAATTTTTTTTTTTAAATCAGTATGCTAGTGTAATCTAATTTCAGTTGCCAGGCCAGCCTGCCACTGCCATCCTGTGTGTCAGGCTCACAGCATATACTGTGCCTACTTGCTCAGTGCCACCACTCATATCGGGTGTAACATTAGTGTAAATTTTTTAAAAAAAAACTTTTACATCAGTCTGCTAGTGTAATCTAATTTCAGTTGCCAGGCCAGCCTGCCACTGCCATCCTGTGTGTCAGGCTCACAGCATATACTGTGCCTACTTGCTCAGTGCCACCACTCATATCGGGTGTAACATTAGTGTAAATTTTTTAAAAAAAAACTTTTACATCAGTCTGCTAGTGTAATCTAATTTCAGTTGCCAGGCCAGCCTGCCACTGCCAGCCTGAGTGTCAGGCTCACAGCATATACTGTGCCTACTTGCTCAGTGCCACCACCAGTCATATCTGGTGTAACAGTAGTGTAAATTTTTTAAAAAAACTTTTACATCAGTCTGCTAGTGTAATCTAATAGCAGTTGCCTGCCTGCCACTGCCAGCCTGTGTGTCTGGCTCACAGCATATACTGTGCCTACTTGCTCAGTGCCACCACTCATATCTGGTGTAACATTAGTGTAAATTTAAAAAACAAACTTTTACATCAGTCTGCTAGTGTAATCTAATTTCAGTTGCCAGGCCAGCCTGCCACTGCCAGCCTGTGTGTCAGGCTCACAGCATATACTGTGCCTACTTGCTCAGTGCCACCACCAGTCATATCTGGTGTAACAGTAGTGTAAATTTTTTTTAAAAAAACTTTTACATCAGTCTGCTAGTGTAATCTAATAGCAGTTGCCTGCCTGCCACTGCCAGCGTGTGTGTCAGGCTCACAGCATATACTGTGCCTACTTGCTCAGTGCCACCACTCATATCTGGTGTAACATTAGTGTAAATTTAAAAAAACAAACTTTTACATCAGTCTGCTAGTGTAATCTAATTTCAGTTGCCAGGCCAGCCTGCCACTGCCAGCCTGTGTGTCAGGCTCACAGCATATAATGTGCCTACTTGCTCAGTGCCACCACCAGTCATATCTGGTGTAACAGTAGTGTAAATATTTTTTAAAAAAAAACTTTTACATCAGTCTGCTAGTGTAATCTAATAGCAGTTGCCTGCCTGCCACTGCCAGCCTGTGTGTCTGGCTCACAGCATATACTGTGCCTACTTGCTCAGTGCCACCACTCATATCTAGTGTAACATTAGTGTAAATTTTTAAAAAAAACTTTTACATCAGTCTGCTAGTGTAATCTAATTTCAGTTGCCAGCCACTGCCAGCCTTTGTATCAGGCTCTCAGCATATAATGTGCCTACTTGCTCAGTGCCACCACTCATATCTGGTGTAACATTAGTGTAAATATTTTTAAAAAAAACTTTTACATCAGTCTGCTAGTGTAATCTAATTTCAGTTGCCAGGCCAGCCTGCCACTGCCAGCCTGTGTGTCAGTCTCACAGCATATACTGTGCCTACTAGCTCAGTGCCACCACTCATATCTGGTGTAACATTAGTGTAAATTTAAAATAAAAAAACTTTTACATCAGTCTACTAGTGTAATATAATTTCAGTTGCCAGGCCAGCCTGCCACTGCCAGCCTGTGTGTCAGGCTCACAGCATATACTGTGCCTACTTGCTCAGTGCCACCACCAGTCATATCTGGTGTAACAGAAAAAAAAACTTTTACATCAGTCTGCTAGTGTAATCTAATAGCAGTTGCCTGCCTGCCTGCCACTGCCAGCGTGTGTGTCTGGCTCACAGCATATACTGTGCCTACTTGCTCAGTGCCACCACTCATATCTGGTGTAACATTAGTGTAAATTTAAAAAAAAAAAACTTTTACATCAGTATGCTAGTGTAATCTAATTTCAGTTGCCAGGCCAGCCTGCCACTGCCAGCGTGTGTGTCAGGCTCACAGCATATACTGTGCCTACTTGCTCAGTGCCACCACTCATATCGGGTGTAACATTAGTGTAAATTTTTTTTAAAAAAACTTTTACATCAGTCTGCTAGTGTAATCTAATTTCAGTTGCCAGGCCAGCCTGCCACTGCCAGCCTGAGTGTCAGGCTCACAGCATATACTGTGCCTACTTGCTCAGTGCCACCACCAGTCATATCTGGTGTAACAGTAGTGTAAATTTTTAAAAAAAACTTTTACATCAGTCTGCTAGTGTAATCTAATAGCAGTTGCCTGCCTGCCACTGCCAGCCTGTGTGTCTGGCTCACAGCATATACTGTGCCTACTTGCTCAGTGCCACCACTCATACCTGGTGTAGCATTAGTGTAAATTTAAAAAAAAAAAACACGTGTACATCAGTCTGCTAGTGTAATCTAATTTCAGTTGCCAGGCCAGCCTGCCACTGCCAGCCTGTGTGTCAGGCTCACAGCATATACTGTGCCTACTTGCTCAGTGCCACCACCAGTCATATCTGGTGTAACAGTAGTGTAATTTTTTTTACAAAAAAAAACCTTTTACATCAGTCTGCTAGTGTAATCTAATAGCAGTTGCCTGCCTGCCTGCCACTGCCAGAGTGTGTGTCTGGCTCACAGCATATACTGTGCCTACTTGCTCAGTGCCACCACTCATATCTGGTGTAACATTAGTGTAAATTTAAAATAAAAAAACTTTTACATCAGTCTACTAGTGTAATATAATTTCAGTTGCCAGGCCAGCCTGCCACTGCCAGCCTGTGTGTCAGGCTCACAGCATATACTGTGCCTACTTGCTCAGTGCCACCACCAGTCATATCTGGTGTAACAGTAGTGTAATTTTTTTAAAAAAAAAAACCTTTTACATCAGTCTGCTAGTGTAATCTAATAGCAGTTGCCTGCCTGCCTGCCACTGCCAGCGTGTGTGTCTGGCTCACAGCATATACTGTGCCTACTTGCTCAGTGCCACCACTCATATCTGGTGTAACATTAGTGTAAATTTAAAAAAAAAAAACTTTTACATCAGTATGTTAGTGTAATCTAATTTCAGTTGCCAGGCCAGCCTGCCACTGCCATCCTGTGTGTCAGGCTCCCAGCATATACTGTGCCTACTTGCTCAGTGCCACCACTCATATCGGGTGTAACACTAGTGTAAATTTTTTTAAAAAAAAACTTTTACATCAGTCTGCTAGTGTAATCTAATTTCAGTTGCCAGGCCAGCCTGCCACTGCCAGCCTGAGTGTCAGGCTCACAGCATATACTGTGCCTACTTGCTCAGTGCCACCACCAGTCATATCTGGTGTAACAGTAGTGTAAATTTTTTAAAAAAACTTTTACATCAGTCTGCTAGTGTAATCTAATAGCAGTTGCCTGCCTGCCACTGCCAGCCTGTGTGTCTGGCTCACAGCATATACTGTGCCTACTTGCTCAGTGCCACCACTCATACCTGGTGTAACATTAGTGTAAATTTAAAAAAAAAACCGTTTACATCAGTATGCTAGTGTAATCTAATTTCAGTTGCCAGGCCAGCCTGCCACTGCCAGCCTGAGTGTCAGGCTCACAGCATATAATGTGCCTACTTGCTCAGTGCCACCACTCATACCTGGTGTAACATTAGTGTAAATCTTTTTTTAAAAACTTTTACATCAGTCTGCTAGTGTAATCTAATTTCAGTTGCCAAGCCAGCCTGCCACTGCCAGCCTGTGTGTCAGTCTCACAGCATATACTGTGCCTACTTGCTCAGTGCCAACACTCATATCTGGTGTAACATTAGTGTAAATTTAAAAAAAAAAAACTTTACATCAGTCTACTAGTGTAATATAATTTCAGTTGCCAGGCCAGCCTGCCACTGCCAGCCTGTGTGTCAGGCTCACAGCATATACTGTGCCTACTTGCTCAGTGCCACCACTCATATCTGGTGTAACATTAGTATAAATTTTTTTAAAAAAAACCTTTTACATCAGTCTGCTAGTGTAATCTAATTTCAGTTGCCAGGCCAGCCTGCCACTGCCAGCCTGTGTGTCAGGCTCACAGCATATACTGTGCCTACTTGCTCAGTGCCACCACCAGTCATATCTGGTGTAACAGTAGTGTAAATTTTTTTTAAAAAAACTTTTACATCAGTCTGCTAGTGTAATCTAATAGCAGTTGCCTGCCTGCCACTGCCAGCGTGTGTGTCAGGCTCACAGCATATACTGTGCCTACTTGCTCAGTGCCACCACTCATATCTGGTGTAACATTAGTGTAAATTTAAAAAAACAAACTTTTACATCAGTCTGCTAGTGTAATCTAATTTCAGTTGCCAGGCCAGCCTGCCACTGCCAGCCTGTGTGTCAGGCTCACAGCATATAATGTGCCTACTTGCTCAGTGCCACCACCAGTCATATCTGGTGTAACAGTAGTGTAAATATTTTTTTTAAAAAAACTTTTACATCAGTCTGCTAGTGTAATCTAATAGCAGTTGCCTGCCTGCCACTGCCAGCCTGTGTGTCTGGCTCACAGCATATACTGTGCCTACTTGCTCAGTGCCACCACTCATATCTAGTGTAACATTAGTGTAATTTTTTTAAAAAAACTTTTACATCAGTCTGCTAGTGTAATCTAATTTCAGTTGCCAGCCACTGCCAGCCTTTGTATCAGGCTCTCAGCATATAATGTGCCTACTTTCTCAGTGCCACCACTCATATCTGGTGTAACATTAGTGTAAATATTTTTTAAAAAAACTTTTACATCAGTCTGCTAGTGTAATCTAATTTCAGTTGCCAGGTCAGCCTGCCACTGCCAGCCTGTGTGTCAGTCTCACAGCATATACTGTGCCTACTAGCTCAGTGCCACCACTCATATCTGGTGTAACATTAGTGTAAATTTAAAATAAAAAAACTTTTACATCAGTCTACTAGTGTAATATAATTTCAGTTGCCAGGCCAGCCTGCCACTGCCAGCCTGTGTGTCAGGCTCACAGCATATACTGTGCCTACTTGCTCAGTGCCACCACCAGTCATATCTGGTGTAACAGAAAAAAAAAACTTTTACATCAGTCTGCTAGTGTAATCTAATAGCAGTTGCCTGCCTGCCTGCCACTGCCAGCGTGTGTGTCTGGCTCACAGCATATACTGTGCCTACTTGCTCAGTGCCACCACTCATATCTGGTGTAACATTAGTGTAAATTTAAAAAAATTTTTTTTTAAATCAGTATGCTAGTGTAATCTAATTTCAGTTGCCAGGCCAGCCTGCCACTGCCATCCTGTGTGTCAGGCTCACAGCATATACTGTGCCTACTTGCTCAGTGCCACCACTCATATCGGGTGTAACATTAGTGTAAATTTTTTTTAAAAAAACTTTTACATCAGTCTGCTAGTGTAATCTAATTTCAGTTGCCAGGCCAGCCTGCCACTGCCAGCCTGAGTGTCAGGCTCACAGCATATACTGTGCCTACTTGCTCAGTGCCACCACCAGTCATATCTGGTGTAACAGTAGTGTAAATTTTTTAAAAAAACTTTTACATCAGTCTGCTAGTGTAATCTAATAGCAGTTGCCTGCCTGCCACTGCCAGCCTGTGTCTGGCTCACAGCATATACTGTGCCTACTTGCTCAGTGCCACCACTCATATCTGGTGTAACATTAGTGTAAATTTAAAAAACAAACTTTTACATCAGTCTGCTAGTGTAATCTAATTTCAGTTGCCAGGCCAGCCTGCCACTGCCAGCCTGTGTGTCAGGCTCACAGCATATACTGTGCCTACTTGCTCAGTGCCACCACCAGTCATATCTGGTGTAACAGTAGTGTAAATTTTTTAAAAAAAACTTTTACATCAGTCTGCTAGTGTAATCTAATAGCAGTTGCCTGCCTGCCACTGCCAGCCTGTGTGTCTGGCTCACAGCATATACTGTGCCTACTTGCTCAGTGCCACCACTCATATCTGGTGTAACATTAGTGTAAATTTAAAAAACAAACTTTTACATCAGTCTGCTAGTGTAATCTAATTTCAGTTGCCAGGCCAGCCTGCCACTGCCAGCCTGTGTGTCAGGCTCACAGCATATACTGTGCCTACTTGCTCAGTGCCACCACTCATATCTAGTGTAACATTAGTGTAAATTTTTAAAAAAAAACTTTTACATCAGTCTGCTAGTGTAATCTAATTTCAGTTGCCAGCCACTGCCAGCCTTTGTATCAGGCTCTCAGCATATAATGTGCCTACTTGCTCAGTGCCACCACTCATATCTGGTGTAACATTAGTGTAAATATTTTAAAAAAAACTTTTACATCAGTCTGCTAGTGTAATCTAATTTCAGTTGCCAGGCCAGCCTGCCACTGCCAGCCTGTGTGTCAGTCTCACAGCATATACTGTGCCTACTAGCTCAGTGCCACCACTCATATCTGGTGTAACATTAGTGTAAATTTAAAATAAAAAAACTTTTACATCAGTCTACTAGTGTAATATAATTTCAGTTGCCAGGCCAGCCTGCCACTGCCAGCCTGTGTGTCAGGCTCACAGCATATACTGTGCCTACTTGCTCAGTGCCACCACCAGTCATATCTGGTGTAACAGAAAAAAAAACTTTTACATCAGTCTGCTAGTGTAATCTAATAGCAGTTGCCTGCCTGCCTGCCACTGCCAGCGTGTGTGTCTGGCTCACAGCATATACTGTGCCTACTTGCTCAGTGCCACCACTCATATCTGGTGTAACATTAGTGTAAATTTAAAAAAAAAAAACTTTTACATCAGTATGCTAGTGTAATCTAATTTCAGTTGCCAGGCCAGCCTGCCACTGCCAGCGTGTGTGTCAGGCTCACAGCATATACTGTGCCTACTTGCTCAGTGCCACCACTCATATCGGGTGTAACATTAGTGTAAATTTTTTTTAAAAAAACTTTTACATCAGTCTGCTAGTGTAATCTAATTTCAGTTGCCAGGCCAGCCTGCCACTGCCAGCCTGAGTGTCAGGCTCACAGCATATACTGTGCCTACTTGCTCAGTGCCACCACCAGTCATATCTGGTGTAACAGTAGTGTAAATTTTTAAAAAAAACTTTTACATCAGTCTGCTAGTGTAATCTAATAGCAGTTGCCTGCCTGCCACTGCCAGCCTGTGTGTCTGGCTCACAGCATATACTGTGCCTACTTGCTCAGTGCCACCACTCATACCTGGTGTAGCATTAGTGTAAATTTAAAAAAAAAAAACACGTGTACATCAGTCTGCTAGTGTAATCTAATTTCAGTTGCCAGGCCAGCCTGCCACTGCCAGCCTGTGTGTCAGGCTCACAGCATATACTGTGCCTACTTGCTCAGTGCCACCACCAGTCATATCTGGTGTAACAGTAGTGTAATTTTTTTTACAAAAAAAAAACCTTTTACATCAGTCTGCTAGTGTAATCTAATAGCAGTTGCCTGCCTGCCTGCCACTGCCAGAGTGTGTGTCTGGCTCACAGCATATACTGTGCCTACTTGCTCAGTGCCACCACTCATATCTGGTGTAACATTAGTGTAAATTTAAAATAAAAAAACTTTTACATCAGTCTACTAGTGTAATATAATTTCAGTTGCCAGGCCAGCCTGCCACTGCCAGCCTGTGTGTCAGGCTCACAGCATATACTGTGCCTACTTGCTCAGTGCCACCACCAGTCATATCTGGTGTAACAGTAGTGTAATTTTTTTAAAAAAAAAAACCTTTTACATCAGTCTGCTAGTGTAATCTAATAGCAGTTGCCTGCCTGCCTGCCACTGCCAGCGTGTGTGTCTGGCTCACAGCATATACTGTGCCTACTTGCTCAGTGCCACCACTCATATCTGGTGTAACATTAGTGTAAATTTAAAAAAAAAAAACTTTTACATCAGTATGTTAGTGTAATCTAATTTCAGTTGCCAGGCCAGCCTGCCACTGCCATCCTGTGTGTCAGGCTCCCAGCATATACTGTGCCTACTTGCTCAGTGCCACCACTCATATCGGGTGTAACACTAGTGTAAATTTTTTTAAAAAAAAACTTTTACATCAGTCTGCTAGTGTAATCTAATTTCAGTTGCCAGGCCAGCCTGCCACTGCCAGCCTGAGTGTCAGGCTCACAGCATATACTGTGCCTACTTGCTCAGTGCCACCACCAGTCATATCTGGTGTAACAGTAGTGTAAATTTTTTAAAAAAACTTTTACATCAGTCTGCTAGTGTAATCTAATAGCAGTTGCCTGCCTGCCACTGCCAGCCTGTGTGTCTGGCTCACAGCATATACTGTGCCTACTTGCTCAGTGCCACCACTCATACCTGGTGTAACATTAGTGTAAATTTAAAAAAAAAAACCGTTTACATCAGTATGCTAGTGTAATCTAATTTCAGTTGCCAGGCCAGCCTGCCACTGCCAGCCTGAGTGTCAGGCTCACAGCATATAATGTGCCTACTTGCTCAGTGCCACCACTCATACCTGGTGTAACATTAGTGTAAATCTTTTTTTAAAAACTTTTACATCAGTCTGCTAGTGTAATCTAATTTCAGTTGCCAAGCCAGCCTGCCACTGCCAGCCTGTGTGTCAGTCTCACAGCATATACTGTGCCTACTTGCTCAGTGCCAACACTCATATCTGGTGTAACATTAGTGTAAATTTAAAAAAAAAAAACTTTACATCAGTCTACTAGTGTAATATAATTTCAGTTGCCAGGCCAGCCTGCCACTGCCAGCCTGTGTGTCAGGCTCACAGCATATACTGTGCCTACTTGCTCAGTGCCACCACTCATATCTGGTGTAACATTAGTATAAATTTTTTTAAAAAAAAACCTTTTACATCAGTCTGCTAGTGTAATCTAATTTCAGTTGCCAGGCCAGCCTGCCACTGCCAGCCTGTGTGTCAGGCTCACAGCATATACTGTGCCTACTTGCTCAGTGCCACCACCAGTCATATCTGGTGTAACAGTAGTGTAAATTTTTTTTAAAAAAACTTTTACATCAGTCTGCTAGTGTAATCTAATAGCAGTTGCCTGCCTGCCACTGCCAGCGTGTGTGTCAGGCTCACAGCATATACTGTGCCTACTTGCTCAGTGCCACCACTCATATCTGGTGTAACATTAGTGTAAATTTAAAAAAACAAACTTTTACATCAGTCTGCTAGTGTAATCTAATTTCAGTTGCCAGGCCAGCCTGCCACTGCCAGCCTGTGTGTCAGGCTCACAGCATATAATGTGCCTACTTGCTCAGTGCCACCACCAGTCATATCTGGTGTAACAGTAGTGTAAATATTTTTTTTAAAAAAACTTTTACATCAGTCTGCTAGTGTAATCTAATAGCAGTTGCCTGCCTGCCACTGCCAGCCTGTGTGTCTGGCTCACAGCATATACTGTGCCTACTTGCTCAGTGCCACCACTCATATCTAGTGTAACATTAGTGTAATTTTTTTAAAAAAACTTTTACATCAGTCTGCTAGTGTAATCTAATTTCAGTTGCCAGCCACTGCCAGCCTTTGTATCAGGCTCTCAGCATATAATGTGCCTACTTTCTCAGTGCCACCACTCATATCTGGTGTAACATTAGTGTAAATATTTTTTAAAAAAACTTTTACATCAGTCTGCTAGTGTAATCTAATTTCAGTTGCCAGGTCAGCCTGCCACTGCCAGCCTGTGTGTCAGTCTCACAGCATATACTGTGCCTACTAGCTCAGTGCCACCACTCATATCTGGTGTAACATTAGTGTAAATTTAAAATAAAAAAACTTTTACATCAGTCTACTAGTGTAATATAATTTCAGTTGCCAGGCCAGCCTGCCACTGCCAGCCTGTGTGTCAGGCTCACAGCATATACTGTGCCTACTTGCTCAGTGCCACCACCAGTCATATCTGGTGTAACAGAAAAAAAAAACTTTTACATCAGTCTGCTAGTGTAATCTAATAGCAGTTGCCTGCCTGCCTGCCACTGCCAGCGTGTGTGTCTGGCTCACAGCATATACTGTGCCTACTTGCTCAGTGCCACCACTCATATCTGGTGTAACATTAGTGTAAATTTAAAAAAATTTTTTTTTAAATCAGTATGCTAGTGTAATCTAATTTCAGTTGCCAGGCCAGCCTGCCACTGCCATCCTGTGTGTCAGGCTCACAGCATATACTGTGCCTACTTGCTCAGTGCCACCACTCATATCGGGTGTAACATTAGTGTAAATTTTTTTTAAAAAAACTTTTACATCAGTCTGCTAGTGTAATCTAATTTCAGTTGCCAGGCCAGCCTGCCACTGCCAGCCTGAGTGTCAGGCTCACAGCATATACTGTGCCTACTTGCTCAGTGCCACCACCAGTCATATCTGGTGTAACAGTAGTGTAAATTTTTTAAAAAAACTTTTACATCAGTCTGCTAGTGTAATCTAATAGCAGTTGCCTGCCTGCCACTGCCAGCCTGTGTCTGGCTCACAGCATATACTGTGCCTACTTGCTCAGTGCCACCACTCATATCTGGTGTAACATTAGTGTAAATTTAAAAAACAAACTTTTACATCAGTCTGCTAGTGTAATCTAATTTCAGTTGCCAGGCCAGCCTGCCACTGCCAGCCTGTGTGTCAGGCTCACAGCATATACTGTGCCTACTTGCTCAGTGCCACCACCAGTCATATCTGGTGTAACAGTAGTGTAAATTTTTTAAAAAAAACTTTTACATCAGTCTGCTAGTGTAATCTAATAGCAGTTGCCTGCCTGCCACTGCCAGCCTGTGTGCCTGGCTCACAGCATATACTGTGCCTACTTGCTCAGTGCCACCACTCATATCTGGTGTAACATTAGTGTAAATTTAAAAAACAAACTTTTACATCAGTCTGCTAGTGTAATCTAATTTCAGTTGCCAGGCCAGCCTGCCACTGCCAGCCTGTGTGTCAGGCTCACAGCATATACTGTGCCTACTTGCTCAGTGCCACCACCAGTCATATCTGGTGTAACAGTAGTGTAAATTTTTAAAAAAAAACTTTTACATCAGTCTGCTAGTGTAATCTAATAGCAGTTGCCTGCCTGCCACTGCCAGCCTGTGTGTCTGGCTCACAGCATATACTGTGCCTACTTGCTCAGTGCCACCACTCATATCTGGTGTAACATTAGTGTAAATTTAAAAAACAAACTTTTACATCAGTCTGCTAGTGTAATCTAATTTCAGTTGCCAGGCCAGCCTGCCACTGCCAGCCTGTGTGTCAGTCTCACAGCATATACTGTGCCTACTAGCTCAGTGCCACCACTCATATCTGGTGTAACATTAGTGTAAATTTAAAATAAAAAAACTTTTACATCAGTCTACTAGTGTAATATAATTTCAGTTGCCAGGCCAGCCTGCCACTGCCAGCCTGTGTGTCAGGCTCACAGCATATACTGTGCCTACTTGCTCAGTGCCACCACCAGTCATATCTGGTGTAACAGAAAAAAAAACTTTTACATCAGTCTGCTAGTGTAATCTAATAGCAGTTGCCTGCCTGCCTGCCACTGCCAGCGTGTGTGTCTGGCTCACAGCATATACTGTGCCTACTTGCTCAGTGCCACCACTCATATCTGGTGTAACATTAGGGTAAATTTAAAAAAACAAAACTTTTACATCAGTATGCTAGTGTAATCTAATTTCAGTTGCCAGGCCAGCCTGCCACTGCCAGCGTGTGTGTCAGGCTCACAGCATATACTGTGCCTACTTGCTCAGTGCCACCACTCATATCGGGTGTAACATTAGTGTAAAATTTTTTTAAAAAAACTTTTACATCAGTCTGCTAGTGTAATCTAATTTCAGTTGCCAGGCCAGCCTGCCACTGCCAGCCTGAGTGTCAGGCTCACAGCATATACTGTGCCTACTTGCTCAGTGCCACCACCAGTCATATCTGGTGTAACAGTAGTGTAAATTTTTAAAAAAAACTTTTACATCAGTCTGCTAGTGTAATCTAATAGCAGTTGCCTGCCTGCCACTGCCAGCCTGTGTGTCTGGCTCACAGCATATACTGTGCCTACTTGCTCAGTGCCACCACTCATACCTGGTGTAGCATTAGTGTAAATTTTAAAAAAAAAAACGTTTACATCAGTCTGCTAGTGTAATCTAATTTCAGTTGCCAGGCCAGCCTGCCACTGCCAGCCTGTGTGTCAGGCTCACAGCATATACTGTGCCTACTTGCTCAGTGCCACCACCAGTCATATCTGGTGTAACAGTAGTGTAATTTTTTTTACAAAAAAAAACCTTTTACATCAGTCTGCTAGTGTAATCTAATAGCAGTTGCCTGCCTGCCTGCCACTGCCAGCGTGTGTGTCTGGCTCACAGCATATACTGTGCCTACTTGCTCAGTGCCACCACTCATATCTGGTGTAACATTAGTGTAAATTTAAAATAAAAAAACTTTTACATCAGTCTACTAGTGTAATATAATTTCAGTTGCCAGGCCAGCCTGCCACTGCCAGCCTGTGTGTCAGGCTCACAGCATATACTGTGCCTACTTGCTCAGTGCCACCACCAGTCATATCTGGTGTAACAGTAGTGTAATTTTTTTTTTAAAAAAAACCTTTTACATCAGTCTGCTAGTGTAATCTAATAGCAGTTGCCTGCCTGCCTGCCACTGCCAGCGTGTGTGTCTGGCTCACAGCATATACTGTGCCTACTTGCTCAGTGCCACCACTCATATCTGGTGTAACATTAGTGTAAATTTAAAAAAAAAAAACTTTTACATCAGTATGTTAGTGTAATCTAATTTCAGTTGCCAGGCCAGCCTGCCACTGCCATCCTGTGTGTCAGGCTCCCAGCATATACTGTGCCTACTTGCTCAGTGCCACCACTCATATCGGGTGTAACACTAGTGTAAATTTTTTTAAAAAAAAACTTTTACATCAGTCTGCTAGTGTAATCTAATTTCAGTTGCCAGGCCAGCCTGCCACTGCCAGCCTGAGTGTCAGGCTCACAGCATATACTGTGCCTACTTGCTCAGTGCCACCACCAGTCATATCTGGTGTAACAGTAGTGTAAATTTTTTAAAAAAACTTTTACATCAGTCTGCTAGTGTAATCTAATAGCAGTTGCCTGCCTGCCACTGCCAGCCTGTGTGTCTGGCTCACAGCATATACTGTGCCTACTTGCTCAGTGCCACCACTCATACCTGGTGTAACATTAGTGTAAATCTTTTTTTAAAAACTTTTACATCAGTCTGCTAGTGTAATCTAATTTCAGTTGCCAAGCCAGCCTGCCACTGCCAGCCTGTGTGTCAGTCTCACAGCATATACTGTGCCTACTTGCTCAGTGCCAACACTCATATCTGGTGTAACATTAGTGTAAATTTAAAAAAAAAAAAACTTTACATCAGTCTACTAGTGTAATATAATTTCAGTTGCCAGTCCAGCCTGCCACTGCCAGCCTGTGTGTCAGGCTCACAGCATATACTGTGCCTACTTGCTCAGTGCCACCACTCATATCTGGTGTAACATTAGTGTAAATTTTTTCAAAAAAACCTTTTACATCAGTCTGCTAGTGTAATCTAATTTCAGTTGCCAGGCCAGCCTGCCACTGCCAGCCTGTGTGTCAGGCTCACAGCATATACTGTGCCTACTTGCTCAGTGCCACCACCAGTCATATCTGGTGTAACAGTAGTGTAAATTTTTTTAAAAAAAACTTTTACATCAGTCTGCTAGTGTAATCTAATAGCAGTTGCCTGCCTGCCACTGCCAGCGTGTGTGTCAGGCTCACAGCATATACTGTGCCTACTTGCTCAGTGCCACCACTCATATCTGGTGTAACATTAGTGTAAATTTAAAAAAACAAACTTTTACATCAGTCTGCTAGTGTAATCTAATTTCAGTTGCCAGGCCAGCCTGCCACTGCCAGCCTGTGTGTCAGGCTCACAGCATATAATGTGCCTACTTGCTCAGTGCCACCACCAGTCATATCTGGTGTAACAGTAGTGTAAATATTTTTTTTAAAAAAACTTTTACATCAGTCTGCTAGTGTAATCTAATAGCAGTTGCCTGCCTGCCACTGCCAGCCTGTGTGTCTGGCTCACAGCATATACTGTGCCTACTTGCTCAGTGCCACCACTCATATCTAGTGTAACATTAGTGTAATTTTTTTAAAAAAACTTTTACATCAGTCTGCTAGTGTAATCTAATTTCAGTTGCCAGCCACTGCCAGCCTTTGTATCAGTCTCTCAGCATATAATGTGCCTACTTTCTCAGTGCCACCACTCATATCTGGTGTAACATTAGTGTAAATATTTTTTAAAAAAACTTTTACATCAGTCTGCTAGTGTAATCTAATTTCAGTTGCCAGGTCAGCCTGCCACTGCCAGCCTGTGTGTGAGTCTCACAGCATATACTGTGCCTACTTGCTCAGTGCCACCACTCATATCTGGTGTAACATTAGTGTAAATTTAAAATAAAAAAACTTTTACATCAGTCTACTAGTGTAATATAATTTCAGTTGCCAGGCCAGCCTGCCACTGCCAGCCTGTGTGTCAGGCTCACAGCATATACTGTGCCTACTTGCTCAGTGCCACCACCAGTCATATCTGGTGTAACAGAAAAAAAAACTTTTACATCAGTCTGCTAGTGTAATCTAATAGCAGTTGCCTGCCTGCCTGCCACTGCCAGCGTGTGTGTCTGGCTCACAGCATATACTGTGCCTACTTGCTCAGTGCCACCACTCATATCTGGTGTAACATTAGTGTAAATTTAAAAAAAAAAAACTTTTACATCAGTATGCTAGTGTAATCTAATTTCAGTTGCCAGGCCAGCCTGCCACTGCCATCCTGTGTGTCAGGCTCACAGCATATACTGTGCCTACTTGCTCAGTGCCACCACTCATATCGGGTGTAACATTAGTGTAAATTTTTTAAAAAAAAACTTTTACATCAGTCTGCTAGTGTAATCTAATTTCAGTTGCCAGGCCAGCCTGCCACTGCCAGCCTGAGTGTCAGGCTCACAGCATATACTGTGCCTACTTGCTCAGTGCCACCACCAGTCATATCTGGTGTAACAGTAGTGTAAATTTAAAAAAAAAACTTTTACATCAGTCTGCTAGTTTAATCTAATAGCAGTTGCCTGCCTGCCACTGCCAGCCTGTGTGTCTGGCTCAAAGCATATACTGTGCCTACTTGCTCAGTGCCACCACTCATACCTGGTGTAGCATTAGTGTAAATTTAAAAAAAAAAAACTTTTACATCAGTCTGCTAGTGTAATCTAATTTCAGTTGCCAGGCCAGCCTGCCACTGCCAGCCTGTGTGTCAGTCTCACAGCATATACTGTGCCTACTTGCTCAGTGCCACCACTCATATCTGGTGTAACATTAGTGTAAATTTAAAATAAAAAAACTTTTACATCAGTCTACTAGTGTAATATAATTTCAGTTGCCAGGCCAGCCTGCCACTGCCAGCCTGAGTGTCAGGCTCACAGCATATACTGTGCCTACTTGCTCAGTGCCACCACCAGTCATATCTGGTGTAACAGTAGTGTAATTTTTTTTTTTTAAAAAACCTTTTACATCAGTCTGCTAGTGTAATCTAATAGCAGTTGCCTGCCTGCCTGCCACTGCCAGCGTGTGTGTCTGGCTCACAGCATATACTGTGCCTACTTGCTCAGTGCCACCACTCATATCTGGTGTAACATTAGTGTAAATTTAAAAAAAAAAAACTTTTACATCAGTATGCTAGTGTAATCTAATTTCAGTTGCCAGGCCAGCCTGCCACTGCCATCCTGTGTGTCAGGCTCACAGCATATACTGTGCCTACTTGCTCAGTGCCACCACTCATATCTGGTGTAACATTAGTGTAAATTTAAAAAAACAAACTTTTACATCAGTCTGCTAGTGTAATCTAATTTCAGTTGCCAGGCCAGCCTGCCACTGCCAGCCTGAGTGTCAGGCTCACAGCATATACTGTGCCTACTTGCTCAGTGCCACCACCAGTCATATCTGGTGTAACAGTAGTGTAAATATTTTTTTTAAAAAAACTTTTACATCAGTCTGCTAGTGTAATCTAATAGCAGTTACCTGCCTGCCACTGCCAGCCTGTGTGTCTGGCTCACAGCATATACTGTGCCTACTTGCTCAGTGCCACCACTCATATCTGGTGTAACATTAGTGTAAATTTTTTTAAAAAAAACCTTTTACATCAGTCTGCTAGTGTAATCTAATTTCAGTTGCCAGGCCAGCCTGCCACTGCCAGCCTGTGTGTCAGGCTCACAGCATATACTGTGCCTACTTGCTCAGTGCCACCACCAGTCATATCTGGTGTAACAGTAGTGTAAATTTTTTTTAAAAAAACTTTTACATCAGTCTGCTAGTGTAATCTAATAGCAGTTGCCTGCCTGCCACTGCCAGAGTGTGTGTCAGGCTCACAGCATATACTGTGCCTACTTGCTCAGTGCCACCACTCATATCTGGTGTAACATTAGTGTAAATTTAAAATAAAAAAACTTTTACATCAGTCTGCTAGTGTAATCTAATTTCAGTTGCCAGGCCAGCCTGCCACTGCCAGCCTGTGTGTCAGGCTCACATCATATAATGTGCCTACTTGCTCAGTGCCACCACCAGTCATATCTGGTGTAACAGTAGTGTAAATATTTTTTTTTAAAAAAACTTTTACATCAGTCTGCTAGTGTAATCTAATAGCAGTTGCCAAGCCAGCCTGCCACTGCCAGCCTGTGTGTCAGTCTCACAGCATATACTGTGCCTACTTGCTCAGTGCCAACACTCATATCTGGTGTAACATTTGTGTAAATTTAAAAAAAAAAAAACTTTACATCAGTCTACTAGTGTAATATAATTTCAGTTGCCAGGCCAGCCTGCCACTGCCAGCCTGTGTGTCAGGCTCACAGCATATACTGTGCCTACTTGCTCAGTGCTACCACTCATATCTGGTGTAACATTAGTGTAAATTTTTAAAAAAAAACCTTTTACATCAGTCTGCTAGTGTAATCTAATTTCAGTTGCCAGGCCAGCCTGCCACTGCCAGCCTGTGTGTCAGGCTCACAGCATATACTGTGCCTACTTGCTCAGTGCCACCACCAGTCATATCTGGTGTAACAGTAGTGTAAATTTTTTTAAAAAAAACTTTTACATCAGTCTGCTAGTGTAATCTAATAGCAGTTGCCTGCCTGCCACTGCCAGCGTGTGTGTCAGGCTCACAGCATATACTGTGCCTACTTGCTCAGTGCCACCACTCATATCTGGTGTAACATTAGTGTAAATTTAAAAAAACAAACTTTTACATCAGTCTGCTAGTGTAATCTAATTTCAGTTGCCAGGCAAGCCTGCCACTGCCAGCCTGTGTGTCAGGCTCACAGCATATAATGTGCCTACTTGCTCAGTGCCACCACCAGTCATATCTGGTGTAACAGTAGTGTAAATATTTTTTTAAAAAAAACTTTTACATCAGTCTGCTAGTGTAATCTAATAGCAGTTGCCTGCCTGCCACTGCCAGCCTGTGTGTCTGGCTCACAGCATATACTGTGCCTACTTGCTCAGTGCCACCACTCATATCTAGTGTAACATTAGTGTAAATTTTTTAAAAAAACTTTTACATCAGTCTGCTAGTGTAATCTAATTTCAGTTGCCAGCCACTGCCAGCCTTTGTATCAGGCTCTCAGCATATAATGTGCCTACTTTCTCAGTGCCACCACTCATATCTGGTGTAACATTAGTGTAAATATTTTTTAAAAAAACTTTTACATCAGTCTGCTAGTGTAATCTAATTTCAGTTGCCAGGTCAGCCTGCCACTGCCAGCCTGTGTGTCAGTCTCACAGCATATACTGTGCCTACTTGCTCAGTGCCACCACTCATATCTGGTGTAACATTAGTGTAAATTTAAAATAAAAAAACTTTTACATCAGTCTACTAGTGTAATATAATTTCAGTTGCCAGGCCAGCCTGCCACTGCCAGCCTGTGTGTCAGGCTCACAGCATATACTGTGCCTACTTGCTCAGTGCCACCACCAGTCATATCTGGTGTAACAGAAAAAAAAACTTTTACATCAGTCTGCTAGTGTAATCTAATAGCAGTTGCCTGCCTGCCTGCCACTGCCAGCGTGTGTGTCTGGCTCACAGCATATACTGTGCCTACTTGCTCAGTGCCACCACTCATATCTGGTGTAACATTAGTGTAAATTTAAAAAAAAAAAAACTTTTACATCAGTATGCTAGTGTAATCTAATTTCAGTTGCCAGGCCAGCCTGCCACTGCCATCCTGTGTGTCAGGCTCACAGCATATACTGTGCCTACTTGCTCAGTGCCACCACTCATATCGGGTGTAACATTAGTGTAAATTTTTTTTAAAAAAACTTTTACATCAGTCTGCTAGTGTAATCTAATTTCAGTTGCCAGGCCAGCCTGCCACTGCCAGCCTGAGTGTCAGGCTCACAGCATATACTGTGCCTACTTGCTCAGTGCCACCACCAGTCATATCTGGTGTAACAGTAGTGTAAATTTAAAAAAAAAACTTTTACATCAGTCTGCTAGTGTAATCTAATAGCAGTTGCCTGCCTGCCACTGCCAGCCTGTGTGTCTGGCTCACAGCATATACTGTGCCTACTTGCTCAGTGCCACCACTCATACCTGGTGTAGCATTAGTGTAAATTTAAAAAAAAAAAACTTTTACATCAGTCTGCTAGTGTAATCTAATTTCAGTTGCCAGGCCAGCCTGCCACTGCCAGCCTGTGTGTCAGTCTCATAGCATATTCTGTGCCTACTTGCTCAGTGCCACCACTCATATCTGGTGTAACATTAGTGTAAATTTAAAATAAAAAAACTTTTACATCAGTCTACTAGTGTAATATAATTTCAGTTGCCAGGCCAGCCTGCCACTGCCAGCCTGTGTGTCAGGCTCACAGCATATACTGTGCCTACTTGCTCAGTGCCACCACCAGTCATATCTGGTGTAACAGTAGTGTAATTTTTTTTAAAAAAAAACCTTTTACATCAGTCTGCTAGTGTAATCTAATAGCAGTTGCCTGCCTGCCTGCCACTGCCAGCGTGTGTGTCTGGCTCACAGCATATACTGTGCCTACTTGCTCAGTGCCACCACTCATATCTGGTGTAACATTAGTGTAAATTTAAAAAAAAAAAACTTTTACATCAGTATGCTAGTGTAATCTAATTTCAGTTGCCAGGCCAGCCTGCCACTGCCATCCTGTGTGTCAGGCTCACAGCATATACTGTGCCTACTTGCTCAGTGCCACCACTCATATCGGGTGTAACACTAGTGTAAATTTTTTTTAAAAAAAAACTTTTACATCAGTCTGCTAGTGTAATCTAATTTCAGTTGCCAGGCCAGCCTGCCACTGCCAGCCTGAGTGTCAGGCTCACAGCATATACTGTGCCTACTTGCTCAGTGCCACCACCAGTCATATCTGGTGTAACAGTAGTGTAAATTTTAAAAAAAAACTTTTACATCAGTCTGCTAGTGTAATCTAATAGCAGTTACCTGCCTGCCACTGCCAGCCTGTGTGTCTGGCTCACAGCATATACTGTGCCTACTTGCTCAGTGCCACCACTCATATCTGGTGTAACATTAGTGTAATTTTTTTTAAAAAAACCTTTTACATCAGTCTGCTAGTGTAATCTAATTTCAGTTGCCAGGCCAGCCTGCCACTGCCAGCCTGTGTGTCAGGCTCACAGCATATACTGTGCCTACTTGCTCAGTGCCACCACCAGTCATATCTGGTGTAACAGTAGTGTAAATTTTTTTAAAAATTTTTTTACATCAGTCTGCTAGTGTAATCTAATAGCAGTTGCCTGCCTGCCACTGCCAGCATGTGTGTCAGGCTCACAGCATATACTGTGCCTACTTGCTCAGTGCCACCACTCATATCTGGTGTAACATTAGTGTAAATTTAAAAAAACAAACTTTTACATCAGTCTGCTAGTGTAATCTAATTTCAGTTGCCAGGCCAGCCTGCCACTGCCAGCCTGTGTGTCAGGCTCACAGCATATAATGTGCCTACTTGCTCAGTGCCACCACCAGTCATATCTGGTGTAACAGTAGTGTAAATATTTTTAAAAAAAAAAACTTTTACATCAGTCTGCTAGTGTAATCTAATAGCAGTTGCCTGCCTGCCACTGCCAGCCTGTGTGTCTGGCTCACAGCATATACTGTGCCTACTTGCTCAGTGCCACCACTCATATCTAGTGTAACATTAGTGTAAATTTTTTAAAAAAACTTTTACATCAGTCTGCTAGTGTAATCTAATTTCAGTTGCCAGCCACTGCCAGCCTTTGTATCAGTCTCTCAGCATATAATGTGCCTACTTGCTCAGTGCCACTACTCATATCTGGTGTAACATTAATGTAAATATTTTTTAAAAAAACTTTTACATCAGTCTGCTAGTGTAATCTAATTTCAGTTGCCAGGCCAGCCTGCCTCTGCCAGCCTGTGTGTCAGTCTCACAGCATATACTGTGCCTACTTGCTCAGTGCCACCACTCATATCTGGTGTAACATTAGTGTAAATTTAAAATAAAAAAACTTTTACATCAGTCTACTAGTGTAATATAATTTCAGTTGCCAGGCCAGCCTGCCACTGCCAGCCTGTGTGTCAGGCTCACAGCATATACTGTGCCTACTTGCTCAGTGCCACCACCAGTCATATCTGGTGTAACAGAAAAAAAAAACTTTTACATCAGTCTGCTAGTGTAATCTAATAGCAGTTGCCTGCCTGCCTGCCACTGCCAGCGTATGTGTCTGGCTCACAGCATATACTGTGCCTACTTGCTCAGTGCCACCACTCATATCTGGTGTAACATTAGTGTAAATTTAAAAAAAAAAAACTTTTACATCAGTATGCTAGTGTAATCTAATTTCAGTTGCCAGGCCAGCCTGCCACTGCCATCCTGTGTGTCAGGCTCACAGCATATACTGTGCCTACTTGCTCAGTGCCACCACTCATATCGGGTGTAACATTAGTGTAAATTTTTTAAAAAAAAACTTTTACATCAGTCTGCTAGTGTAATCTAATTTCAGTTGCCAGGCCAGCCTGCCACTGCCAGCCTGAGTGTCAGGCTCACAGCATATACTGTGCCTACTTGCTCAGTGCCACCACCAGTCATATCTGGTGTAACAGTAGTGTAAATTTAAAAAAAAAACTTTTTACATCAGTCTGCTAGTGTAATCTAATAGCAGTTGCCTGCCTGCCACTGCCAGCCTGTGTGTCTGGCTCACAGCATATACTGTGCCTACTTGCTCAGTGCCACCACTCATACCTGGTGTAGCATTAGTGTAAATTTAAAAAAAAAAACTTTTACATCAGTCTACTAGTGTAATATAATTTCAGTTGCCAGGCCAGCCTGCCACTGCCAGCCTGAGTGTCAGGCTCACAGCATATACTGTGCCTACTTGCTCAGTGCCACCACCAGTCATATCTGGTGTAACAGTAGTGTAAATTTAAAAAAAAAACTTTTACATCAGTCTGCTAGTGTAATCTAATAGCAGTTGCCTGCCTGCCACTGCCAGCCTGTGTGTCTGGCTCACAGCATATACTGTGCCTACTTGCTCAGTGCCACCACTCATACCTGGTGTAGCATTAGTGTAAATTTAAAAAAAAAAACTTTTACATCAGTCTGCTAGTGTAATCTAATTTCAGTTGACAGGCCAGCCTGCCACTGCCAGCCTGTGTGTCAGTCTCACAGCATATACTGTGCCTACTTGCTCAGTGCCACCACTCATATCTGGTGTAACATTAGTGTAAATTTAAAATAAAAAAACTTTTACATCAGTCTACTAGTGTAATATAATTTCAGTTGCCAGGCCAGCCTGCCACTGCCAGCCTGTGTGTCAGGCTCACAGCATATACTGTGCCTACTTGCTCAGTGCCACCACCAGTCATATCTGGTGTAACAGTAGTGTAATTTTTAAAAAAAAAAAAAACCTTTTACATCAGTCTGCTAGTGTAATCTAATAGCAGTTGCCTGCCTGCCTGCCACTGCCAGCGTGTGTGTCTGGCTCACAGCATATACTGTGCCTACTTGCTCAGTGCCACCACTCATATCTGGTGTAACATTAGTGTAAATTTAAAAAAAAAAAACTTTTACATCAGTATGCTAGTGTAATCTAATTTCAGTTGCCAGGCCAGCCTGCCACTGCCATCCTGTGTGTCAGGCTCACAGCATATACTGTGCCTACTTGCTCAGTGCCACCACTCATATCGGGTGTAACACTAGTGTAAATTTTTTTAAAAAAAAACTTTTACATCAGTCTGCTAGTGTAATCTAATTTCAGTTGCCAGGCCAGCCTGCCACTGCCAGCCTGAGTGTCAGGCTCACAGCATATACTGTGCCTACTTGCTCAGTGCCACTACCAGTCATATCTGGTGTAACAGTAGTGTAAATTTTAAAAAAAAACTTTTACATCAGTCTGCTAGTGTAATCTAATAGCAGTTACCTGCCTGCCACTGCCAGCCTGTGTGTCTGGCTCACAGCATATACTGTGCCTACTTGCTCAGTGCCACCACCAGTCATATCTGGTGTAACAGTAGTGTAATTTTTTTTTTAAAAAAAACCTTTTACATCAGTCTGCTAGTGTAATCTGATAGCAGTTGCCTGCCTGCCTGCCACTGCCAGCGTGTGTGTCTGGCTCACAGCATTTACTGTGCCTACTTGCTCAGTGCCACCACTCATATCTGGTGTAACATTAGTGTAAATTTGAAAAAAAAAAACTTTTACATCAGTATGCTAGTGTAATCTAATTTCAGTTGCCAGGCCAGCCTGCCACTGCCATCCTGTGTGTCAGGCTCACAGCATATACTGTGCCTACTTGCTCAGTGCCACCACTCATATCGGGTGTAACACTAGTGTAAATTTTTTTTAAAAAAAAACTTTTACATCAGTCTGCTAGTGTAATCTAATTTCAGTTGCCAGGCCAGCCTGCCACTGCCAGCCTGAGTGTCAGGCTCACAGCATATACTGTGCCTACTTGCTCAGTGCCACCACCAGTCATATCTGGTGTAACAGTAGTGTAAATTTAAAAAAAAAACTTTTACATCAGTCTGCTAGTGTAATCTAATAGCAGTTACCTGCCTGCCACTGCCAGCCTGTGTGTCTGGCTCACAGCATATACTGTGCCTACTTGCTCAGTGCCACCACTCATATCTGGTGTAACATTAGTGTAAATTTTTTAAAAAAAACCTTTTACATCAGTCTGCTAGTGTAATCTAATTTCAGTTGCCAGGCCAGCCTGCCACTGCCAGCCTGTGTGTCAGGCTCACAGCATATACTGTGCCTACTTGCTCAGTGCCACCACCAGTCATATCTGGTGTAACAGTAGTGTAAATTTTTTTAAATTTTTTTTTACATCAGTCTGCTAGTGTAATCTAATAGCAGTTGCCTGCCTGCCACTGCCAGCATGTGTGTCAGGCTCACAGCATATACTGTGCCTACTTGCTCAGTGCCACCACTCATATCTGGTGTAACATTAGTGTAAATTTAAAAAAACAAACTTTTACATCAGTCTGCTAGTGTAATCTAATTTCAGTTGCCAGGCCAGCCTGCCACTGCCAGCCTGTGTGTCAGGCTCACAGCATATAATGTGCCTACTTGCTCAGTGCCACCACCAGTCATATCTGGTGTAACAGTAGTGTAAATATTTTTTAAAAAAAAAACTTTTACATCAGTCTGCTAGTGTAATCTAATAGCAGTTGCCTGCCTGCCACTGCCAGCCTGTGTGTCTGGCTCACAGCATATACTGTGCCTACTTGCTCAGTGCCACCACTCATATCTAGTGTAACATTAGTGTAAATTTTTTAAAAAAACTTTTACATCAGTCTGCTAGTGTAATCTAATTTCAGTTGCCAGCCACTGCCAGCCTTTGTATCAGTCTCTCAGCATATAATGTGCCTACTTGCTCAGTGCCACTACTCATATCTGGTGTAACATTAATGTAAATATTTTTTAAAAAAACTTTTACATCAGTCTGCTAGTTTAATCTAATTTCAGTTGCCAGGCCAGCCTGCCTCTGCCAGCCTGTGTGTCAGTCTCACAGCATATACTGTGCCTACTTGCTCAGTGCCACCACTCATATCTGGTGTAACATTAGTGTAAATTTAAAATAAAAAAACTTTTACATCAGTCTACTAGTGTAATATAATTTCAGTTGCCAGGCCAGCCTGCCACTGCCAGCCTGTGTGTCAGGCTCACAGCATATACTGTGCCTACTTGCTCAGTGCCACCACCAGTCATATCTGGTGTAACAGAAAAAAAAAACTTTTACATCAGTCTGCTAGTGTAATCTAATAGCAGTTGCCTGCCTGCCTGCCACTGCCAGCGTATGTGTCTGGCTCACAGCATATACTGTGCCTACTTGCTCAGTGCCACCACTCATATCTGGTGTAACATTAGTGTAAATTTAAAAAAAAAAAACTTTTACATCAGTATGCTAGTGTAATCTAATTTCAGTTGCCAGGCCAGCCTGCCACTGCCATCCTGTGTGTCAGGCTCACAGCATATACTGTGCCTACTTGCTCAGTGCCACCACTCATATCGGGTGTAACATTAGTGTAAATTTTTAAAAAAAAAACTTTTACATCAGTCTGCTAGTGTAATCTAATTTCAGTTGCCAGGCCAGCCTGCCACTGCCAGCCTGAGTGTCAGGCTCACAGCATATACTGTGCCTACTTGCTCAGTGCCACCACCAGTCATATCTGGTGTAACAGTAGTGTAAATTTAAAAAAAAAACTTTTACATCAGTCTGCTAGTGTAATCTAATAGCAGTTGCCTGCCTGCCACTGCCAGCCTGTGTGTCTGGCTCACAGCATATACTGTGCCTACTTGCTCAGTGCCACCACTCATACCTGGTGTAGCATTAGTGTAAATTTAAAAAAAAAAACGTTTACATCAGTCTGCTAGTGTAATCTAATTTCAGTTGACAGGCCAGCCTGCCACTGCCAGCCTGTGTGTCAGTCTCACAGCATATACTGTGCCTACTTGCTCAGTGCCACCACTCATATCTGGTGTAACATTAGTGTAAATTTAAAATAAAAAAACTTTTACATCAGTCTACTAGTGTAATATAATTTCAGTTGCCAGGCCAGCCTGCCACTGCCAGCCTGTGTGTCAGGCTCACAGCATATACTGTGCCTACTTGCTCAGTGCCACCACCAGTCATATCTGGTGTAACAGTAGTGTAATTTTTAAAAAAAAAAAAAACCTTTTACATCAGTCTGCTAGTGTAATCTAATAGCAGTTGCCTGCCTGCCTGCCACTGCCAGCGTGTGTGTCTGGCTCACAGCATATACTGTGCCTACTTGCTCAGTGCCACCACTCATATCTGGTGTAACATTAGTGTAAATTTAAAAAAAAAAAACTTTTACATCAGTATGCTAGTGTAATCTAATTTCAGTTGCCAGGCCAGCCTGCCACTGCCATCCTGTGTGTCAGGCTCACAGCATATACTGTGCCTACTTGCTCAGTGCCACCACTCATATCGGGTGTAACACTAGTGTAAATTTTTTTTAAAAAAAACTTTTACATCAGTCTGCTAGTGTAATCTAATTTCAGTTGCCAGGCCAGCCTGCCACTGCCAGCCTGAGTGTCAGGCTCACAGCATATACTGTGCCTACTTGCTCAGTGCCACCACCAGTCATATCTGGTGTAACAGTAGTGTAAATTTAAAAAAAAAACTTTTACATCAGTCTGCTAGTGTAATCTAATAGCAGTTACCTGCCTGCCACTGCCAGCCTGTGTGTCTGGCTCACAGCATATACTGTGCCTACTTGCTCAGTGCCACCACTCATACCTGGTGTAACATTAGTGTAAATTTAAAAAAAAAACCGTTTACATCAGTCTGCTAGTGTAATCTAATTTCAGTTGCCAGGCCAGCCTGCCACTGCCAGCCTGAGTGTCAGGCTCACAGCATATAATGTGCCTACTTGCTCAGTGCCACCACTCATACCTGGTGTAACATTAGTGTAAATCTTTTTAAAAAAACTTTTACATCAGTCTGCTAGTGTAATCTAATTTCAGTTGCCAAGCCAGCCTGCCACTGCCAGCCTGTGTGTCAGTCTCACAGCATATACTGTGCCTACTTGCTTAGTGCCAACACTCATATCTGGTGTAACATTAGTTTAAATTTAAAAAAAAAAAACCTTTACATCAGTCTACTAGTGTAATATAATTTCAGTTGCCAGGCCAGCCTGCCACTGCCAGCCTGTGTGTCAGGCTCACAGCATATACTGTGCCTACTTGCTCAGTGCCACCACTCATATCTGGTGTAACATTAGTGTAAATTTTTTTAAAAAAACCTTTTACATCAGTCTGCTAGTGTAATCTAATTTCAGTTGCCAGGCCAGCCTGCCACTGCCAGCCTGTGTGTCAGGCTCACAGCATATACTGTGCCTACTTGCACAGTGCCACCACCAGTCATATCTGGTGTAACAGTAGTGTATTTTTTTTTTAAAAAAAAACCTTTTACATCAGTTTGCTAGTGTAATCTAATAGCAGTTGCCTGCCTGCCACTGCCAGCTTGTGTGTCTGGCTCACAGCATATACTGTGCCTACTTGCTCAGTGCCACCACTCATATCTGGTGTAACATTAGTGTAAATTAAAAAAAAAAAACTTTTACATCAGTATGCTAGTGCAATCTAATTTCAGTTGCCAGGCCAGCCTGCCACTGCCATCCTGTGTGTCAGGCTCACAGCATATACTGTGCCTACTTGCTCAGTGCCACCACTCATATCTGGTGTAACATTAGTGTAAATTTTTTTTAAAAAACTTTTACATCAGTCTGCTAGTGTAATCTAATTACAGTTGCCAAGCCAGCCTGCCACTGCCAGCCTGTGTGTCAGTCTCACAGCATATACTGTGCCTACTTGCTCAGTGCCACCACTCATATCTGGTGTAACATTAGTGTAAATTTAAAAAAAAAAACTTTTACATCAGTCTACTAGTGTAATATAATTTCAGTTGCCAGGCCAGCCTGCCACTGCCAGCCTGTGTGTCAGGCTCACAGCATATACTGTGCCTACTTGCTCAGTGCCACCACTCATATCTGGTGTAACATTAGTGAATTTTTTTTTAAAAAAAACCTTTTACATCAGTCTGCTAGTGTAATCTAATAGCAGTTGCCTTCCTGCCACTGCCAGCTTGTGTGTCTGGCTCACAGCATATACTGTGCCTACTTCCTCAGTGCCACCACTCATATCTGGTGTAACATTAGTGTAAATTAAAAAAAAAATTTTACATCAGTATGCTAGTGCAATCTAATTTCAGTTGCTAGGCCAGCCTGTCACTGCCATCCTGTGTGTCAGGCTCACAGCATATACTGTGCCTACTTGCTCAGTGCCACCACTCATATCTGGTGTAACATTAGTGTAATTTTTTTTTTAAAAAACTTTTACATCAGTCTGCTAGTGTAATCTAATTTCAGTTGCCAGGCCAGCCTGCACTGCCAGCCTGTGTGTCAGGCTCACAGCATATACTGTGCCTACTTGCTCAGTGCCACCACCAGTCATATCTGGTGTAACAGTAGTGTAAATTTTTTTTAAAAAAACTTTTACATCAGTCTGCTAGTGTAATCTAATAGCAGTTACCTGCCTGCCTGCCACTGCCAGCCTGTGTGTCAGGCTCACAGCATATACTGTGCCTACTTGCTCAGTGCCACCACTCATATCTGGTGTAACATTAGTGTAAATTTTTTTAAAAAAACCTTTTACATCAGTCTGCTAGTGTAATCTAATTTCAGTTGCCAGGCCAGCCTGCCACTGCCAGCCTGTGTGTCAGGCTCACAGCATATACTGTGCCTACTTGCACAGTGCCACCACCAGTCATATCTGGTGTAACAGTAGTGTATTTTTTTTTTAAAAAAAAACCTTTTACATCAGTTTGCTAGTGTAATCTAATAGCAGTTGCCTGCCTGCCACTGCCAGCTTGTGTGTCTGGCTCACAGCATATACTGTGCCTACTTGCTCAGTGCCACCACTCATATCTGGTGTAACATTAGTGTAAATTAAAAAAAAAAAACTTTTACATCAGTATGCTAGTGCAATCTAATTTCAGTTGCCAGGCCAGCCTGCCACTGCCATCCTGTGTGTCAGGCTCACAGCATATACTGTGCCTACTTGCTCAGTGCCACCACTCATATCTGGTGTAACATTAGTGTAAATTTTTTTTAAAAAACTTTTACATCAGTCTGCTAGTGTAATCTAATTACAGTTGCCAAGCCAGCCTGCCACTGCCAGCCTGTGTGTCAGTCTCACAGCATATACTGTGCCTACTTGCTCAGTGCCACCACTCATATCTGGTGTAACATTAGTGTAAATTTAAAAAAAAAAACTTTTACATCAGTCTACTAGTGTAATATAATTTCAGTTGCCAGGCCAGCCTGCCACTGCCAGCCTGTGTGTCAGGCTCACAGCATATACTGTGCCTACTTGCTCAGTGCCACCACTCATATCTGGTGTAACATTAGTGAATTTTTTTTTAAAAAAAACCTTTTACATCAGTCTGCTAGTGTAATCGAATAGCAGTTGCCTTCCTGCCACTGCCAGCTTGTGTGTCTGGCTCACAGCATATACTGTGCCTACTTCCTCAGTGCCACCACTCATATCTGGTGTAACATTAGTGTAAATTAAAAAATTTTTTTTACATCAGTATGCTAGTGCAATCTAATTTCAGTTGCTAGGCCAGCCTGTCACTGCCATCCTGTGTGTCAGGCTCACAGCATATACTGTGCCTACTTGCTCAGTGCCACCACTCATATCTGGTGTAACATTAGTGTAATTTTTTTTTAAAAAAACTTTTACATCAGTCTGCTAGTGTAATCTAATTTCAGTTGCCAGGCCAGCCTGCACTGCCAGCCTGTGTGTCAGGCTCACAGCATATACTGTGCCTACTTGCTCAGTGCCACCACCAGTCATATCTGGTGTAACAGTAGTGTACATTTTTTTTAAAAAAACTTTTACATCAGTCTGCTAGTGTAATCTAATAGCAGTTGCCTGCCTGCCTGCCACTGCCAGCCTGTGTGTCAGGCTCACAGCATATACTGTGCCTACTTGCTCAGTGCCACCACTTATATCTGGTGTAACATTAGTGTAAATTTAAAAAAAAATTTTTTTACATCAGTCTGCTAGTGTAATCTAATTTCAGTTGCCAGGCCAGCCTGCCACTGCCAGCCTGTGTGTCAGGCTCACAGCATATACTGTGCCTACTTGCTCAGTGCCACCACCAGTCACATCTGGTGTAACAGTAGTGTAAATCTTTTTTAAAAAAAAACTTTTACATCAGTCTGCTAGTGTAATCTAATATCAGTTGCCTGCCTGCCACTGCCAGCCTGTGTGTCTGGCTCACAGCATATACTGTGCCTACTTGCTCAGTGCCACCACTCATATCTGGTGTAACATTAGTGTAAATTTAAAAAAATAAAACTTTTACATCAGTCTGCTAGTGTAATCTAATTTCAGTTGCCAGGCCAGCCTGCCACTGCCAGCCTGTGTGTCCGGCTCACAGCATATACTGTGCCTACTTGCTCAGTGCCATCACTCATATCTGGTGTAACATTAGTGTAAATTTTTATAAACAAAACTTTTACCTCAGTCTGCTAGTGTAATCTAATTTCAGTTTCCAGGCCAGTCTGCCACTGCCAGCCTGTTTGTCAGGTTCACAGCATATACTGTGCCTTCTTTCTCAGTGCCACCACCAGTCATATCTGGTGTAACAGTAGTGTAATTTAAAAAAAAACAAAAACTTTTACATCAGTCTATTGTGTAATCTAATTGCAGTGCCAGGCCAGCCTGCCACTGCCAGCGTGTGTGTCAGGCTCACAGCGTATACTGTGCCCACTTGTCCAGTGCCACCACTCACATTATCTTGTTTAATAATAGTGTAAGTGTACATTTTAAAAATAAAAAAACTATTTTGACTTTGAAACATCAGTCTGCTTTTTTGTGTCAGGCTCACAGCGTATACTGTGCCCACTTGTCCAGTGCCACCACTCAAATTATCTTGTTTAATAATAGTAGTGTAAGTGTACATTTTAAAAATAAAAAAACAATTTTGACTGTGAAACATCAGTCTGCTTTTTTGTGTCAGGCTCACAGCGTATACTGTGCCCACTTGCCCAGTGCCACCACTCATATCTTGTTTAATAGTAGTGTAAGTGTACATTTAAAAATCAAAAAAATATTTTGACTGTGAAACATCAGTCTGCTTTTTTGTGTCAGGCTCACGGCGTATACTGTGCCCACTTGCCCAGTGCCACCACTCATATCTTGTTTAATAGTAGTGTAAGTGCACATTTAAAAATAAAAAAAATATTTTGACTGTGAAACATCATTCTGCTTTTTTGTGTCAGGCTCACAGCGTATACTGTGCCCACTTGTCCAGTGCCACCACTCACATTATCTTGTTTAATAATAGTAGTGTAAGTGTACATTTTAAAAATAAAAAACTATTTTGACTGTGAAACATCAGTCTGCTTTTTTGTGTCAGGCTCACAGCATATACTGTGCCCACTTGTCCAGTGCCACCACTCATATTATCTTGTTTAATAGTAGTGTAAGAGTACATTTTAAAAATAAAAAACTATTTTGACTTTGAAACATCAGTCTGCTTTTTTGTGTCAGGCTCACAACGTATACTGTGCCCACTTGCCCAGTGCCACCACTCATATCTTCTTTAATAGTAGTGTAAGTGTACATTTAAAAATCAAAAAAATATTTTGACTGTGAAACATCAGTCTGCTTTTTTGTGTCAGGCTCACAGCGTATACTGTGCCCACTTGTCCAGTGCCACCACTCATATTATCTTGTTTAATAGTAGTGTAAGTGTACATTTTAAAAATAAAAAAACTATTTTGACTTTGAAACATCAGTCTGCTTTTTGGTGTCAGGCTCACAGCGTATACTGTGCCCACTTGCCCAGTGCCACCACTCATATTATCTTGTTTAATAGTAATGCACTGTCAGTGTACATTTTAAAAAAAAATCTCACAGCGTATACTGTACCCACTCACAGTAGCTTGCACGCATAGTAGCACTAATTGAAAAAAAAAATGACAGGCAGAGGGAGGCCAACCCGCAGGGGCCGTCGTGGTCGTGGTGCTGTGATTCCCTTTGGCCATAGAATAATGCCCAGTGTTAGGCCACGTACCATGAACACGAAAAGTTCTGATGAAATAGTTGACTTTATAACACAGGACACCCAATCTTCTACAGCTTCCGCTCGTAATCTTGACACACTATCCTCCTCCTCTAGCTTAGCTTCGGCACCTCTCAACTTACCACTCGCCTGCCTGCCGCCACCACCGACACTAGCACCACAGCCGCCTCACTTGATCTGTCAGAGGAGTTATGTACACCTCAGTGTGAAGAAATGAGTGATGTGCAACCATCATTGACAGAGGATGTAGATAACTGTGATATGTCTCAGTCAGGCAGCATTACAGACATGGACGACGCACGGTGTGATGATGATGATGATGTTGTACCCGCCGTTGCTTCCGTTGTTGAGTTGTCAGATACAAGTGAAGGGGTTGATGATGACGATGCGTCCGTGGATGTCATGTGGGCGCCCGGTAGAAGAGAAGAACAGGTGGAAAGTTCAGATGGGGAGACAGAGAGGAGCAGGAGGAGGAGATGAGTTGGAAGCAGGGGGAGGTCATCGCAAGGAGCTAGTGGCACAGTCAGACAGCATGCATCGGCACCCGGGGTCAGCCAGACAGCACGCCAATCAACGCATGCTGTTGCCACCACCAGAATGCCGTCATCGCAGAGCTCAGCAGTGTGGCATTTTTTTTATGTGTCTGCCTCTGACAACAGCAATGCTATTTGCAACCTGTGCCAAAAAAAACTGAGTCGTGGAAAGTCCAACACCCACCTAAGTACAACTGCTTTGCGAAGGCACAATATCTCACATCACAAATGCCTATGGGATGAACACATGAGTACAAGCAGCACACAAACTCAACGCCGCCATCCTCCTCCTGGTCCAGCATCTTCAGCCACGTCAACCACTGCTGTGCTCCTTGCCCCCTCTCAACCATCTGCCAATCCGTCTCTCTTCCGGAGCAGTTCCTGCTCATCTGCCCACAGTCAGGTGTCTGTCAAGGACATGTTTGAGCATAAGAAGCCAATGTCACCAAGTCACCCCCTTGCCCGGTGTCTGACTGCTGGCTTGTCTGAACTGTTAGCCAGCCAGCTTTTACCATACAAGCTGGTGGAGTCTGAGGCGTTCAAAAAATTTGTAGCTATTGGGACACCGCAGTGGAAGGTACCCAGGCGAAATTTCTTTGCACAAAAGGCAATCCCCAACCTGTACTCGATTGTACGAAAGGAAGTAATGGCATGTCTAGCACACAGTGTTGGGGCAAGGGTCCATCTGACCACTGATAGCTGGTCAGCAAAGCATGGTCAAGGCAGGTATTTCACCTACACTGCGCATTGGGTAAACCTGCTGACGGCTGCCAAGCACGGAATGCGTGGCTCTGCAGAGGATTTGGTGACATCGCCACGACTTGCAGGCAGGCCTGCTGCCACCTCCTCTACTCCTCTTACTCCATCCTCTTCCATAACCTCCTCGGCTGAGTCCTCTTCTGCTGCTGCGTCTTGCTCCACATCAATGGCACCCCCCAGCTCCCCAGGTACTATTCCACATCCCGGATACGGCAGTGTCACGCCGTCTTGGGGTTGACTTACCTGAAAGCAGAGAGTCACACCGCAGCAGCACTCCTGTCCGCCCTGAACGCACAGGTGGATCAGTGGCTGACTCCACAACAACTGGAGATCGGCAAAGTGGTTTCTGACAACAAAGTAATTTGGTGGCGGCATTGAAATTGGGCAAGTTGACACATGTGCCGTGCATGGCACATGTGTGTAATCTGATTGTACAACGCTTTGTGCATAAGTACCCAGGCTTACAGGATGTCCTGAAGCAGGCCAGGAAGGTGTGTGTCCATTTCAGGTGTTCCTACATGGCCATGGCGCACTTGTCAGATATCCAGCGGGGAAACAACCTGCCAGTGACGCGCTTGATTTGCGACAGCCCGACACGTTGGAATTCAACACTCCTAATGTTTGACCACCTGCTCCAACAAGAAAAAGCTGTTAATGAGTATTTGTATGACCGGGGTGCTAGGACAGCCTCTGGGGAGCTGGGGATTTTTTTGCCACGTTACTGGACACTCATGCGCAATGCCTGTAGGCTCATGCGTCCTTTTGAGAAGGTGACAAACCTAGTCAGTCGCACCGAAGGCACCATCAGCGACATCATACCATTTGTTTTCTTCCTGGAGCGTGCCCTGCGAAGAGTTCTGGATCAGGCCATAGATGAGTGTGAAGAGGAAGAGTTGTGGTCTCCATCACCACCTGAAACAGCCTTATCAGCATCGCGCGCTGGACCTGCGGTAATGCAGGAAGAGGATTGTGAGGAAGAGGAGTCAAAGGAGGAATGTGGCTTTGAGGAGGAGGAGGAAGACCAAGCACAACAGGCATCCCAGGGTTCTCGTTGTTGTCACCTATGTGGTACCCATGGTGTTGTACGTGGCTGGGGGGAAGAAGATACCTTCAGTGAGATCAGTGAGGATGAAGAACGGGGCATGAGTAGCTCGGCATCCAACCTTGTGCAAATGTGGTCTTTCATGCTGTCGTGACTGTTGAGGGACACTCGTATAAAAAAGCTGAAGGAGAACGAACTGTACTGGGTGTCCACGCTACTAGACCCCCGGTATAAGCATAAAGTGACTGAAATGTTAACGAATTCCCGCAAGTCGGAAAGGATGGAGCAGTGTATAAGGGTGATGTCACAGCACAACGGGAATCTAACAGGGGAAGAGATGAAATTAATACTCCTCCTCCCACGACCACGCCGACAAGAACAGGATACTTTCAGACGTGTTGTTGATGGAGGACATGCGGACCTTTTTAACTCCTATGCATTGCCACAGCCCTTCGGGATCCAGCCTCAGAGAACGACTCAACCAACAGGTAGCAGACTACCTCGCATTAACTGCAGATCTCGACACTCTGAGGAGCGATGAACCCCTTGACTACTGGGTGTGCAGGCTTGACCTGTGGCCTGAGCTATCCCAATTTGCAATCGAACTTCTGGCCTGCCCCGCTTCAAGTGTCCTGTCAGAAAGGACCTTCAGTGCAGCAGGAGGTATTGTCACTGAGAAGAGAAGTCGCCTAGGTCAAAAAAGTCTTGATTATCTCACCTTTATTAAAATGAATGAGGGATGGATCCCGAAGGGACTGACATTGGGCGATACATTCGAGTAAAAAAGGCCTAATGAGATGAGCTGCCTTGGGCTAAAAATGGTACACACGCTGCTGTATTTTATCTTCGAATGCCGGATGACTTGCGTGACTTATCCGCCAACAACTAGGGTTCAAGCCGCAATGTTTTAGGGCACTTTCTAACTGTCAAACAAACATTAATTTTTCTGGCTGCTGCTACAGCAGCGGCTGCAACAATACCTAATTTTTCAGGCATGTGTACATGCCTAATTTTTCTGGCCTCTGGTGCTGCACTGTGGCTTCAAAACCCAAACCAAAAAAAAGGCACATAACAGGGATTAAACTGCTAAGAATAGTACTACTTAACACACCACTCATATCTGGTGGCACAGTAGATTGCACGCGCAGTGCCCCAAATTTGAAGTAGGAGGACCGAACAAGCATCTTTTTCCATCTCCCGGTTCCTAAAATCATCTCCGGGTTCCTAAAATCGATGCCATACCTACCTGTACTCGATTGTGCAAAAGGAAGTCATGGCATATGGGGTCTTTCATGCTGTCGTGCCTGTTGAGGGTCGGGGACCCCTGTATAAAAAGGCTGAAGGAGAACAACCTGTACTGGGTGTCCAAGCATCTTTTTCCATCTCCCGGTTCCTAAAATCCATACCATATACACGTCCCCTGATAGGGAACACCGCAGTGGAAGGTACCCGGCCACAATTTCTATGCACAAAAGGCAATCCCCAACCTGTACTCGATTGTGCAAAAGGAAGTAACCTTACCATGGGTCCCATAACGCACGTCTTGTAATTGTCTGGTAAATTATATATCTATCAAATCTATCTATTTATCTATCAAATCTATCTAACTATCAATCGTATCTATCAAATGTATATTGCATCTATTGATCTATGTAATTCGTATCTATCAAATGTATATTGCATCTATTGATCTATGTAATTCGTATCTATCAAATGTATATTGAATCTATTGATCTTTATGGCTTTAAACCAGACTCTGCATCAACTATGTAATTTTCCGTGGGAGTTTTGCCATGGATCCCCCTCCGGCATGCCACAGTCCAGGTGTTAGTCCCCTTGAAACAACTTTTCCATCACTATTGTGGCCAGAAAGAGTCCCTGTTGGTTTTAAAGTTAGCCTGCCTATTGAAGTCAATGGCGGTTTGCCCGGTTGCAGAAGTTTGAGTCCGCCGTTCGCAAACCGAAATTTTTAGGTTCGCAACATCACTACTCACAGGTCCTGAAGTCTGGCGGAGAAAATCTTCTTCCACACGGGTCCATCATCTTCATCCACAGTGAAGGTGGCGCAGAGTGGAGATGCGGAGCGGTGTATCCAGATGTGGCGATCCTCGGAGGTGGCGATGGTCCTTGGTGGCGGTTCCCAGAGGCGGTTCCCGGCGACGTGGAGGTTCCCCTTCATACGATAGTTGACCACACACTGAAGATTAAATGCAAGGTACCCAATATTTATTCCTATTGGCTTATTGGTTGGTGAACAGCCAATAGGATTTCACTTGCTTTCATCCTATTGGCTCGTGTACAGCCAATAGGATGAGAGCAAGTGAAATCCTATTGCCTGTTCACCAACCAATAAGATTTCACTTGCTCTCATCCTATTGGCTGATTTGAACAGCCAATAGGATTTAAGTAGCTCTCATCCTATTGGCTGATTTGAATTTGAAGAATCAAATCAGCCAATAGGAATTCAAGGGGCGTCATTTTTAATCGTGTACCTTGATTTCACTATCTAGTGTATGGCGGCGATCATAACAAGAGGATCCTCCACGCTCCATGGCTCCGCGGTCGCCAGTCTTCAGTTCCAGGGTCGCCAGTCTTCAGCTATGCAGTCATCGGTCTTCAGCTCCGCCCTCCACTCCAGATGTTCCTGGAAGAAGAAAGAAGATGTTGCCGCTTGGAAGAAGACTTCACCGCATGGGACTGAACCTTCTCCACCGGACTTCAGCAACCGTGAGTATCAACCTATGGGTTAGACTTAGGTTTTTTTAAGGGTTTTTTGGGTGTTTGTTTTATTTAGATTATGGATGGGGAGTAAAAGAGCTAAATGCCCTTTTAAGGGCAATGCCCAAACAAATGCCCTTTTCAGTGCAATGGGTAGTTTAGGTTTTTTAGTGTTAGGTTCTTTTATTTTAGGGGATTTGGTGGGTAAGGGTTTTTTACTGTTAGGGGGGACTTTTGAATGTAAAAGAGCTGTTTATCTTGGGGCAATGCCTTTCAAAAAGCCTTTTTTAAGGGCTACTGGTAGTTTATTCTTAGAGTAAGGGGTGTTTTTATTTTGGGGGGCTTTTTTATTTTCATAAGGATTAGGTTTAATTTTGTAAACTTTGGTAATTTGTTTTTTTATTTTCTGTAATGTTAGCCTTTTTTATTTTTTGTAATTTTAACTTTTTTTTATTTTTTGTAACTTTAGTAATTTTTAGTTTAGTTAATTTGTTTTAATTTAGGAGGTGTTAGGTTAGGGGGTGTTAGGTTAGGGGGCTTAGTAATTTAATTAGTTATTTGCGTTGTGGGTTTTGGCGGTTTAAGGGGTTAATAGCTTAATTAGGTTTATTGCGATGTGGGGTTTTTGCAGTTTAGGGGTTAATAGGGTAAATAGGTTATTGCGATGTGGGGGGTTTGCAGTTTATGGGTTAATAGGTTAATTATGTTTATTGTAATGTAGCGTTTTTGCGGTTTAGGGGTTAATAGGATAATTAGGTTTATTGCGATGTGGGGTTTTGGGGTTTAGGGGTTAGTAGGGTAATTAGGTTTATTACGATGTGGGTGGTTGATGGTTAAGGGATTAAGTGGTTAATTACTTTATTTTTTTGCGATGTGGGGGTTTGCGGTGTATGTGTTAATACTTTGTGTGGGAGGTTGGTTTTTTTTTGTTATACTTCGTGCAAGCAGTTATTTATTTTTAATACCTGATGCGGGCGGTTAGTTTTTGCTTTTGTAATGCTCTGTTTTCCTTCGCCGCCGACATTACAAACGCAATTATAGTATAGATGGGACACATAATTTATTTATTTGTAATGTTGGAAAATGCACCTTTGGAAACTATTGGTTAGTGTAATGCCTCATAACAGCATTTTTTTTCGATTTGCAAGTTAATGCAAAGCCAATTGCCACTCAATGAAAACATGCCCTGAGTTGGCATTGACCCCTGTTCTTGATAGTCTAAACTAAATTGCAAGTAATGCTATTTTGATAGTCATGCCTTTAAGTGCATAGCCTGATAATCTACTCACATTAGGACAATAGCCATTAGCCATGTTCTATTGTGTGGATTAAACAAAATAAATGTTATAAACACAGAGATAAATCAGTATTTAAAAATACATTTCAACAGTAAGCCACTGGAAACAAATTATAGAGTTAATTTTAAATAAATATTTATTAGCTACATCTAGGACAGTGCAGTAGCAATAACCTATTTTTGGTATATGAGTGTTTCAGTAGCATGAACAATATAAATAGCCTCTATTAATACTCCAGTCAAAAAGTTTTCTTGTAATAAAATGGCTTGTTCTGTACTAGTTAAAGGCATTTGGTGTTTTTTTTTCAGAGATGATTTGTAAATGTTTTAATTGTTCATTTGATATATTTAAAAATCAAAGAAAATTCAGTGTTGACATATTTTCATGAATGCTTATCTAATTCACAAAATGGTAGAGACTGTGAAGAGGTGCACAGTGCCCTCTGGTGGTTTAAACTGTACCCAATGCATTTACTTTTATTATCAGCCCTCTAAGGTGGCCACTGGCCAATGAGTTAATATTTAATTCAATTAAAAAAAAACATATTTGCAAGCTGCAAGGCAGTTTATCAACACAGAATTTAACAGATTGCAAAGGAAGTATTCATTTGACTTTTTGGATTTCACTTTTTCTAAGGTGTACAAATATAGGGCCAGATCACAAGTGGTGCGTTAACAGTTACGTGCACGACTGTTTGTGTGAGTTGGATGTAGCGCTCGTATTACAAGTAGAAAGTACACTCGATCACTTGAGCGCAATTGAAGTTAACGTGCATTGGGATAGCACATCCTCAGAGCTCTGGTTAACTGTTCCGTGAAAACCAAAAAAAGTGTCACAAAACACATACAAAATACATATACAGTTACACTCTAATAACAATTATTGAAAAAAATATTCCACAAAAAAATTATAAGGGCTTAAAGATATGAGGTCTCAGGTGTTAGGGAAAAGGGCTTTAACATAGAGATACATACATACACGTTTAAATATTTATGTATGTATATACTCCAACACGTTCCAAAAAAGTTGGGACAGGGGCAATTTAGGACTAATAGTGATATAACAAGCTAATATAAGAAGGTGATGTGATACAGGGGAAGCAATCGTGTAATCATAGTATATAAGGAGCCTCCAAAAAACACTTCTGAATGTGCGTGATCTCCGATCCGCCAGACGTCACTGTCTCAAAAACCTGAAATGGATATCCTGACATGGGCTCGGGAATACTTTGGTAAACCTTTGTCAGTCAACACCATTCGCCGCTGCAACAACAGATGCAAGTTAAGGCTTTACTATGCAAAGCAGAAGCCATACATCAACACTGTCCAGAAGCGTTGTCGACTTCTCTGGGCTCGGCCTCATCTGAGATGGACAGTAACACAATGGAATCATGTTTTGTGGTCCAACGAGTCAACATTTCAAATAGTTTTTGTTCTTTGGTCCAAAGAGGAAAAGGAACATCCAAGCTGTTATCAGTGTCAGGTCCAAAAGCCAGCATCTGTCATGGTATGGGAGTGTGTCAGGGCCCATGGCATGGGTAACTTCTACATCTGTGAGTGCACCATTAATGCAGAAAGATATGTATACATTTTGGAGCAACACATGCTGCCATCCAGACGTTGTCTTTTCCAGGGATGTTCCTGCATTTTCCAGCAGGACAATGCCAAACCACATTCTGCCCAGATTAAAAACACATTGTTGCGTAAGCAGTGGCCTGCCTGCAGTCCTGACCTGTCTCTGATTTGAGAATGTGTGGCACATTATGAAGCGCAAAATAAGGCAACGAAGGCCCCTTACAATTGTGCAGCTAAAGGCATGCATAATGGATTAATGGGGGAAAATTCTGCTTGCTAAGCAACCAAATGGTGTTATATATTGCAGCTAAGATTAGCAGCAATAAAACGTATACACATATAGCACTCAATTCTCACATTGGTGGGTAAATCCCAGGAGGTGGGTATGCTACCACTCTAAATTAAAAATGTAACTTTATTAGAAATTCTTCAAAATGGGTGTATTAAAATCAACTGGAAGTGTGGGGAGAGTCACTAGTATAATAATGATACTGAGCGATAGTGTCGGTTGCTTGGTCTAAACAATATCAATATAAATATAACCACTCTTTGTGTACCCCTTATTTGGGGTTAATTCTAAAGTGAGGTAGATAAAATAACCTAATATTCATCTAGGATTATATAAACTTATATGATCAGTATGAATATTATTATGCAGGTAGGTGTCACAATAATGAACCCCCTGGTTACAATATGGTAAGTAAATATCAACTTAGGCTACTTGTTGTGTTGCGGTTATCAATACTGCTGCCTGTTGATACTGTTGTCTGCTATGCTAAAGAAGGCATGTTATTTGCTCGATGTATCAATATAGTGGGTATCAGTGGGAAGTGTGAATAACAAAGTGTGTGTGTATCACGCTATTCTCTTGTAAATTATTAGATCAATAGTTCCCTTAGTATATATCTTTGATATGATACCAACTACAGATTGATTCTCTATTAGTTAAACGAAACCCCCAGTCATGCTTGACACCAGTTACTGATATGGGATTTCTAACGTATTTTTGCCATTTTATTCAGGAAAGGTGTTAATATTTTCATCTTAGTATAATTAAATAAACCTGAATTTCACAACTAAATTCGTTGTATAAAGTTTATTATATTCAGAGGTTACATAATTCTTTGGTTAGATAACTTGTTAGTTGAAGTTACACAACCGTTATATTGGTTAGCTATATTGCACGTCCTTTATTTTGTATAGATTGCTGAGATAGCTATCTGTTTAGCAATCCAACGGGAATGCTTGCCTCAGATTCAACGTGTTAAAATTATAAGCGTATTTAAACCTGTTGATTACAGCAAAGGAGCTACGATTTTATTAGACACCACAGATTACACTAAGCACCCGAGTTCAATTGCTGTGTCACGTCAAACCACATATCTATCAAATTTATGCTGAGATATGCTGCCAAAATCCACTTATTGTGTTTTCTGAGTCCACTCAAATCCAGAAACACAATCGCCTAGATTATGAGTCTTGCGTTAGCCTTAAAAAGCAGCGTTGATAGGTCCCAATGCTGCTTTTTAACGCCCGCTGGTATTACGAGTCTGGCAGGTACAGGTGTACAGCTCACTTTTTTTCCGTGACTCGAACATACCGCAAATCCACTTACGTCAATTGCGTATCCCATATTTTCAAAGGGATTTTCCTAAAGCCGGTATTACAAGTCTTGGAAAAAGTGAGCGGTACAGCCTCTCCTGTCAAGACTCGTACCGCATTTAAAAGTCAGTAGTTAAGAGTTTTATGGGCTAACGCCGTAACATAGAACTCTTAACTAAAGTGCTAAAAAGTACACTAACACCCATAAACTACCTATTAACCCCTAAACCGAGCCCCCCCCACATCCCAAACACTTAAATAAAAATTTTAACCCCTAATCTGCCGACCGGACATTGCCGCCACTTTAATAAATATATTAACCCCTAAACCGCTGCACTCCCGCCTCACAAACACTAGTTAAATTTTATTAACCCCTAATCTGCCGTCCCTAACATCACCGACACCTACCTACATTTATTAACCCCTAATCTGCCATCCCCAATGTCGCCGCAACTATATTAAATGTATTAACCCCTAAACCTAAGTCTAACCCTAACACCCCCCCTAACTTAAATATAATTTAAATAAATCTAAATAAAATTACTACAATTAACTAAATTATTCCTATTTAAAACTAAATAATTACCTATAAAATAAACCCTAAGATAGCTACAATATAACTAATAGTTACTTTATAGCTATTTTAGGATTTATTTTTATTTTACAGGCAACTTTGTATTTATTTTAACTAGGTACAATAGTTATTAAATAGTTATTAACTATTTAATAGCTACCTATTTAAAATAAAGACAAATTTACCTGTAAAATAAGTTCTAACCTAAGTTACAATTACACCTAACACTACACTATAATTAAATTAATTACCTAAATTAAATACAGTTAAATACAATTTAAAACAATTATCTAAAGTACGAAACCCCCCCCACTAAATTACAGAAAATAATAAAATAATTAAAAAAAATTAAACTAATTACACCTAATCTAATCCCCCCTAATAAAATAAAAAAGCCCCCCAAAATAATAAAAATCCCTACCCTATACTAAATTACAAATAGTCCTTTAAAGGGCTTTTTGCGGGGCATTCCCCAAAAGTAATAAGCTCATTTACCTGTAAAAAAAAGTACAATACACCCCCCAACATTAAAAACCACAGCCCACACACCCAACCCTACTCTAAAATCAGCCAATAGGATTGAGCTTGCATTCTATTGGCTGATCCAATCAGCCAATAGAATGCGAGCTAAATCCGATCAGCCAATAGGATTGAACTTCAATCCTATTGGCTGATTGCATCAGCCAATAGGATTTTTTCTACCTTAATTCCGATTGGCTGATAGAATTCTATCAGCCAATCGGAATTCAAGGGACGCCATCTTGGATGACGTCATTTAAAGGAACCTTCATTCTTCAGTTGGACTTCGTTGGAAGAGGATGCTCCGCGTCGGATGTCTTGAAGATGGACACGCTCTGTTCCGGATGGATGAAGATAGAAGATGCCGTCTGGATGAAGACTTCTTCCCATCTGGAGGACCTCTTCTGGCCGGCTTCGATGAAGACTTCTGCCCGTCTGGAGGACCACTTGTGCCCGGCTTCGTAGAGGACTTCGGCCCGGCTGGGTGAAGACATCTCAAGGTAGGGTGATCTTTAAGGGGTTAGTGTTAGGCTTTATTAAGGGGGAATTGGGTGGGTTTTAGAGTAGGGTTGGGTGTGTGGGTGGTGGGTTTTAATGTTGGGGGGGTATTGTATTTTTTTTACAGGTAAAAGAGCTGATTACTTTGGGGAAATGCCCCGCAAAAAGCCCTTTTAAGGACTATTTGTAATTTAGTATAGGGTAGGGCTTTTTATTATTTTGGGGGGGCTTTCTTATTTTATTAGGGAGATTAGATTAGGTGTAATTAGTTTAAAAAACTTGTAATTATTTTATTATTTTCTGTAATTTAGTGTGTTTTTTGTACTTTAGTTTATTTTATTTAATTGTAATTAATTTAATTTAATTTAGATAATTAATTTATTTATAGTGTAGTGTTAGGTGTAATTGTAACTTAGCTAAGGTTTTACTTTACAGGTACTTTTGTATTTATTTTAGCTAGGTAGTTATTAAATAGTTAATAACTATTTAATAACTATTGTACCTAGTTAAAATAAATACAAAGTTGCCTGTAAAATAAAAATAAAACCTAAGATAGATACAATGTAACTATTAGTTAAATTGTAGCTATCATAGGGTTTATTTTATAGTTTTAAATAGGAATAATTTAGTTAATTGTAGTAATTTTATTTAGATGTATTTAAATTATATTTAAGTTAGGTGGGTGTTAGAGCTAGGGTTAGATTTAGGTTTAGGGGTTAATACATTTAATATAGTGGCGGCGACCTTGTGGACGGCAGATTAGGAGTTAATAAATGTAATTAGGTTGCGGCGACATTGGGGACGGCAGATTAGGGGTTAATAAATATAATGTAGGTGTCGGCGATGTTGGAGACATCAGATTAGGGGTTAATTAGTATAATGTAGGTGGCGGCAGTGTCTGGAGCGGCAGATTAGGGGTTAATAATATAATGCAGGTGTCTGCGATGTCGGGGGCGGCAGATTAGGGGTATTTAGATTCGGGGTTCATGTTAGGGTGTTAGGTGTAGACATAAAAAGTATTTTCCCATAGGAATCAATGGGGCTGCGTTAGGAGCTGAACGTTGCTTTTTTGCAGGTGTTAGGTTTTTTTTCAGCCGGCTCAGCCCCATTGATCCCTATGGGGAAATCGTGCACAAGCATGTTTAGCCAGCTCACCGCTACCGTAAGCAGCGCTGGTATTGAGGTGAGATGTGGAGCTAAATTTTGCTGTCTGCTCACTTTTCTGCGGCTAACACCCGTAATACCAGCGTTGTCTGTAGGTGAGCGGTGAGCATAAACTGCTCGTTAGCACCGCAAGCCTTACCGACAAAAACTCGTAATCTAGCCGAATAAAAGGTAGTTTTATAGAAATTCAAGAGATAGGTGGATTGGCAAAAAAAAACATTTTTTGTTTCCCTGATAGTGCTAGTTTTGATAAACAATTATAAATATGAATGTAAATATGGTTCGATATATAGTGGGCCTCTTAGGTGACCAAAGCTACTAATAGTAACGCAATGTTAGTGTTGATTTACACATACATTAAACAGAAATACTTTTTTATATGTTAATCAATACACCTTTAAAAAAATCTTTAAAAGATACAATATAATTCATATACCTAAAACACTAAAGTTATGAAAAAGATTTATCATAGAATTTCCTCGGAATTCCTTGAAAGTCCCAGCAATTAGTAAATAATTTAAAAGTTCATATGGCTTAGTTACTTCCATCTGAGACCCTCATTGCTCTAACATGCCCAGGGCAATGTTGTATTTCCAATATTGCTACTCCCCAATCCCAGAGGGATAAAACTTGCTGACAGACCTGACAGCCGGCTTCTATGCTGCTATAAGGGATTGGGAACTTTTCATGATTCAATACACAAATAAAAAATCAAACAGTAAGGGCCAGATTTAGTGAAATTGGTATTTGCGCTCCACTGTGTAATACCAGTGCACGCTAATGTACGCTGGTATTACAAGTTGTCAGCAATGTGAACACAAGCTCGCATTCGCATTACTGGGAAGCATTGCGCTCACGAGAGCGCACTTCGATAGGCTTCTAAGGGAGCCTCGTTCTCATGCCATGACACACGGCATGAGAACATCGCACAGAAAAGGGGGTAAGTAGCACAGCGATGGCAGCAGATTGAGTCTGTGTATATATATACTATTACTATACTATACTAGAAATACTATTTTGAATTTGAATGTTACATTCAAATTTGAATGTAACATTCGAATTTGAATATTACATTTATAAAACACAGTATTAGACTAGAAATACTATTTCAAATTCGAATGATACATTCAAATTCAAACGTAGTATTCAAATTAGAATTTTACATATATAAAACACAGTTGTAGACTAGAAATACTATTTTGAATTTGAATGTAACATTCAAATTCAAATATTATATTTATAAAATACAGTATTAGACTAGAAATACTATTTTGAATTTGAAAGTTACATTCGAATTCTAACGTCACATTCGAATATTACATTTCAAAATTGAATGTGACATAAAATACATAGCTAAACATTCTATTATTCAAACGAATATTTTCGAATGTTATTGAAAAATTCGAAAACGAAAATTAAAAAATAGAATGTTATATAAACATTCGAAACTCGATGCGAACGAACGTATAAACATTTATTTTAAATTTCAAATTTTTATAAACATTCTCCCATCCCAAGGTGTAGGGTTAGCACGCAAGTGATGTGCAACTTTTTTTAAGTCTGCATTCGCCATAGAAGTCTATAGGGAGAAGAATTTAGCATGGTTGTGATATCCGAAGTCCTCAAGTAAGTGCGTGTCGGCTCTCGTTTGTGCACAAACATTTTACTTTCAACTTGTAATCCTCACGCTTTAACACACACACACATGTTAAAAGCTAATCCTGGCAGTGTTTTTGTGCGTGAGCAAAGCGCTTAATAGTGCACCACTTGTAATCTGGCCTATAGTTTTTTATGTCCGTTTCACTTAGAATCCCAGTTTAAAGCCTTGGCTGAAGTAACTTTATGTACAAAAACTAATCTAATAAACAGTGATAGCTTTTTATTGCAAAAGTTGTATACAAGTTCACCTTGAGATAACATGCTTGAAGTCAGCGATAGTGATCTCTCATGTTTTAAATCAGGGTAAATCATTTTCAACAGGGATGTTAAATGTGCCGCATTCAGACATTTTGTAGGTGATATACATCTTTCTTTTTATATGAAGGTGATACAAATCTTCCTTTTATATGTCGTCAAATGAAATACGGTAACTCTGTTTTGTCCTCTGAAAAAGTGAATGGCAAATACAAATCCTTAGATAATATTAATTGAATGCCAATTTCCAGAAGGTGGTGAAGTGATTGCCTGTGTTGCTCAGTAGAGGACATTTCCACAGTGAATGATTTGATCTGTGACTTTATTCTGCAAAAGTATAGCTAGGTTAATCGGTTTATCATTAAAGATACACAGCTGACAGAGTTTAATCTGCAGGCATACGTATAGATGCAGCAGGTGATTTAGGCGGATTTCAATTTTAAGCGGCATACACACATATGCTATATGTAACTAGAGAATCTGAATCCAAACACCATGTCTGCTCAGAATGTATTGTGTCAGTAAACAAGCAAAGGGCCACTATGGGCTCCATTTATTAAGCAGCGGATGCGGTTTCAGAGGCCCATCGTTTCATGCTTGTCTGAAATGGAAGTTAAGAAGGTAACCTCTTGGGGGGAACTTCCGGGCAGCGGCCATGTTCAGTCGCATAGCTGCGTGCTGCTACAGCTTTTCTTTGACAAACTTCAAAATTTACCTTCCTGCAGGTCAATTCATGTAATTAATTACAAATATTGTTTTATACATTGGAAGCCGCATCTTTTTATGCCTATAGCTACTGAAATTGCTGCTGGCACCAGCACCCGGAGCTGTTATAAGATCTCGGCCCTTTATTATACCCCCGGCGGGAAGCCTCTGGCCCTGTTGTTACGATGCACTGTGTGCTTTACTGAGAATCCACTTTATCTAATCTGCCTGACTACAGATCTGGGTAAAAGACTATGGAGTGTGCTGCCGATGTTTTAAGGGAGCTGAATCAATTGCTAATAAAACACCATGCTGCATTTGAGGCTGTTCTGTTTACAACATTTAAGCTTGAGAGCAATCAAGAACCAGTATCGCATGGAGTCGCCCAAACTGAGCCTGTTCTTCTGGAAAGACCGACCGAAGGTAGGCTGGGACCTCAGCGTGCCGTCTATATACAGATTGACAGCGAGAGATCAGCAGAAGCCACCCCCATCCTGCCTGCATTAAATAATGGAAAACCAGCTAACGAAGGTACTGTGGCGGCTATGGGGACTGTTGCCGTATCAAGGTTCACTCAAAGCGACGTAGTGGTCAGCCAGCAAACTCATTTGGCGAGTCGTTCAGCTGAGCTGTGTACATTCAAAGGACTCCCGATTACATGCTACCGTCGAGACTGGAGTGAGACATGGCTACGAGGGATGCTGCCTTTAAGTTCATTTCTCCCTAAAGAACTGTTGCAATCTCAAGGGACCATAAGTTTCGCATTGCTTGCTGAGGGGAACTGTCTGCCCATATCACCTGCTGGAATAGGGTAGACATGGAACACACACTATGGAACTCTCAGGCAGTTTGAGTATCTGTTTATCTTTGACTCTTACCGATTACTCGTCGCATTAGAGAGCTCTGATTTAAGTTTAGTTATGCTGATTACTCATATATATGCCTTTTCTGTATTGGTTCTTATTATTCTATGGGGACATGCTTATTTCTAATGTATAGCTTAATTTTCCTAAGGCTTATAATACCAAACTCCTGTAATTGATGCAATGCTTACACTGTGATGTATAGGTCAAATTTCAAGCCCTTTTATTGTTCCTTGAGCTCCAGCTTAGCATTATGCAGGGATGCGTGTTGCCAGCGGCCGGAGCGGCACAATATCTATCTATCTATTTATCCTACTTATGAAGCCAGTTGCTGGAGCTACGAGAAATTGCCTTTACACTTCAGTTATATTTGAAATGCACACGTATAAGCTTTACCCCTATTGCTAACAATCCTTAAGGCGCACCATCATGGTATAGCCTGCAGCTGACCTAGTAATGTAGCATAATTGTCCTATCCCATGGAAAGATATTAAACCTCTACCTTGCTGGTGGCAGATGAGTTCTCCATATCCTAAATTTGATATGCATACTTGGTTGGGCTCTGTAGGTCTCACATATAACTCTTTTATATGCCTGTTTGGTTCCTTTAGCTATTTTTTTTTATTTTAAGTGCCTACCCACCCCATATTAAGTGCCTATAGAGCTCTTTCTTTTTTGTTTTTAGTAGCTACATCCCAGGTAGAGTAAAAATAATTTTTTAATTGCATGTTGTCATTTATTTCTTATGTTGATAGATCCTAAGGTGTACCATCATGTTAATGAATGCAGCTAATCCTGTAATGAAGCATAACTGTAATCCTCTGTGACAAGCTACTTAACCTCTTCTTTGCTGGTGGCAGACGAGTTTCTCATAGCATAAATGTGACACGTATACTTGGTTGAGCTCTATAGGTGCTATCTATAAATCTTTTATATGCCTTTCTGGCTCCTATAGTTAATTTTCTTGCTACAAGTGGCTACCCACTCCCCTTCAAGCAATAAAAGAACTATTTCTTTTCTATAGCTACATTTCAGGCAGAACTCCATATATAAATTCTATATTTCTTTATTAACAAGTTGTAATGTTACCTTATACAGTTGTTCAGTATTCTAATAGAAAAATAAGGTTTGTCAGTTGAGATCCATGAGTGGTCTCCTACATTTCTAGGAGCCTTCTACATATTCAATGTTTTATATATGGTCCAAAAGTGGCCAATTGTGTCCAGAGTAAGGCTCAAAAAATGTTGGGCATGTATACTGTATATTATGTTTTGATATTGTACTGCAACTTTTACTTATACTGGTCTTAACAAGCTTGTATGCCTTCTTCCAAACCTCAATAAAAAAAAATATATTTAAAAAAAAATAAAATAAGAAGGTAACCTCCTTAACCTCTCCAATATGATCGGGATGATTGACTGCTCCTCCTAGCTGTCGATTGGCCACTAGTGAGCAGTGGACGGCATTGCACACGCATTTCACCAGAAATGCTTGTGCAATGATAAATGCGGACAGCGTATGCTGTCTGCATTTAGCAATATCAAGCGGACATGATTCACTATTGCGAATCATGTCCGCTCAACAAATGATAAATCAACCCCTAAGTGTCTATTTAAAATTGAAATACCCTCATGCACATTCAAATTTTGACCTTCCTATCCCTTTAAATGTTTGTTTTTTTTAAAAAAAAATCTGTGAAATACGTGTAGGTATTTTTTTTGGCCGCGAATCTGCAGGGGGCGGCATTGTACCATGAGTTCACAAGAACTGCTGGTGCAGCATTTATTGATGTGGGGCCAATATTTTAGGTCATATTTGCAATTAATAAAAACATTACAACACACTGGTATTCATAAAAACAACTGGTGATAAGCTGACATCTAAGTTATGAATATTTGCTTTCTAACTATATCAAATAAAATGGAATGTTTGAAATTAACATAATTGGAGACACCTTATTTATACTTATTCAAAATAATATACCTTGGGATTTCAGACAGTGGTAATGTATTTCAGTGTTATTAATGGAAATCATATCATACTTTAAAATTAAAATATATATTTCTCTTGTTAAGTGTATCCAGTCCACGGATCATCCATTACTTATGGGATATTAACTCCTCCCCAACAGGAAGTGCAAGAGGATTCACCCAGCAGAGCTGCTATATAGCTCCTCCCCTAACTGCCATTACCAGTCATTCTCTTGCACCCAACGAATAGATAGGATGTGTGAGAGGACTGTGGTGATTATACTTAGTTTCATACCTTCAATCAAAAGTTTGTTATTTTATAATAGCACCGGAGTGTGTTATTCCTTCTCTGGTAGAATTTGAAGAAGAATCTACCTGAGTTTTTCTATGATTTTAGCCGGAGTAGTTAAGATCATATTGCTGTTTCTCGGCCATCTGAGGAGAGGTAAACTTCAGATCAGGGGACAGCGGGCAGATTAATCTGCAAAGAGGTATGTAGCAGTTTATTATTTTCTGACAATGGAATTGATGAGAAAATTCTGCCATACCGATATAATGTAAACTCAGCCTTAAATGCAGTAGCAGCAACTGGTATCAGGCTGTCATGTATGTATATTTTACACTTCAGTATTCTGGGGAATGGCACTTCACTGGAATTATACTGTATGCATAAAACTTTAGCCTAATTTGCAGGGACTAGCAACAGGCTTTTTAATAACACTCAATTTATTAATGTTAAACGTTTTTTGCTGGCATGTAAAATCGTTTAATTTTCTGAGGTACTGGGTGAAAAAATGTTTTGGGCACTATTTTTTTCCACTTGGCAGTCGTTTTATTTAATTTATGACAGTTTACTGATCTCTCTCACTGTTATGTGTGAGGGGGAGACATCAAAAAATTCAGTCAGAAGTTTATTGTCTTCCCTGCATGATCCGGTTCATCTCTACAGAACTCAGGGGTCTTCAAAACTTGTTTTGAGGGAGGTAATCACTCACAGCAGAGCTGTGAGATTGTAGTTGACTGTGATAAAAAAAACGTTTATTTCTGTATTTTTTTTTTTTCTGCTATCAGGGTTAGTTATCCTTTGCTAATGGAGAGCAATCCTTTGCTAAAATTGTGTTTTTTACAAAGATTTGATGCTATAACTTTTCAGTTTATTAATTTTCAACTGTCATAACTTTTTCTGTGCTTCTTATAGGCACAGTACATTTTCATATTATAGTAAATTACTTGAAAAGTATTTCCAAGTTGCTAGTTTATTTGCTAGTGTGTTAAACATGTCTGATTCAGAGGAAGATATCTGTGCTATATGTGCTAAAGCCAAAGTGGAGCCCAATAGAAATTTATGTACTAACTGTATTGATGCTACTTTAAATAAAAGTCAATCTGTACAAATTGAACATATTTCACAAAACAACGAGGGGAGAGTTATGCCGACTAACTCGCCTCACGTGTCAGTACCTGCATCTCCCGCTCGGGAGGTGCGTGATATTGTAGCGCCGAGTACATCTGGGCGGCCATTACAAATCACATTAAAGGATATGGCTACTGTTATGACTGAAGTTTTGGCTAAATTACCAGAACTAAGAGGTAAGCGTGATCACTCTGGGGGTGAGAACAGAGTGCGCTGATAATATTAGGGCCATGTCAGACACTGCGTCACAATTTGCAGAACATGAGGACGGAGAGCTTCATTCTGCGGGTGACGGTTCTGATCCAAACAAACTGGATTCAGATATTTCAAATTTTAAATTTAAGCTGGAAAACCTCCGTGTATTACTAGGGGAGGTGTTAGCGGCTCTGAATGATTGTAACACAGTTGCAATACCAGAGAAAATGTGTAGGTTGGATAAATATTTTGCGGTACCGGCGAGTACTGACGTTTTTCCTATACCTAAGAGACTTACTGAAATTGTTACTAAGGAGTGGGATAGACCCGGTGTGCCGTTCTCACCCCCTCCGATATTTAGAAAGATGTTTCCAATAGACGCCACCACACGGGACTTATGGCAAACGGTCCCTAAGGTGGAGGGAGCAGTTTCTACTAGCTAAGCGTACCACTATCCCGGTGGAGGATAGCTGTGCCTTTTCAGATCCAATGGATAAAAAGTTAGAGGGTTACCTTAAGAAAATGTTTGTTCAACAAGGTTTTATATTGCAACCTCTTGCATGCATTGCGCCTGTCACGGCTGCAGCAGCATTTTGGTTTGAGTCTCTGGAAGAGACACTTGAATCAGCTCCATTAGATGAGATTACACACAAGCTTAAAGCCCTTAAGTTAGCTAACTCATTTATTTCAGATGCCGTAGTACATTTAACTAAACTTACGGCTAAGAATTCCAGATTCGCCATTCAGGCACGCAGAGCACTGTGGCTAAAATCCTGGTCAGCTGACGTTACTTCTAAATCTAAATTGCTTAATATACCTTTCAAAGGGCAGACCTTATTCGGGCCCGGGTTGAAAGAAATTATCGCTGACATTACAGGAGGTAAAGGCCATGCCCTGCCTCAAGACAGAGCCAAACCTAAGGCTAGACAGTCTAATTTTCGTTCCTTTCGTAATTTCAAAGCAGGAGCAGCATCAACTTCCTCTGCACCAAAACAGGAAGGAGCTGTTGCTCGCTACAGACAAGGCTGGAGACCTAACCAGTCCTGGAACAAGGGCAAGCAGGCCAGGAAACCTGCTGCTGCCCCTAAGACAGCATGAATCGAGGGCCCCCGATCCGGGAACGGATCTAGTGGGGGGCAGACTTTCTCTCTTCGCCCAGGCTTGGGCAAGAGATGTCCAGGATCCCTGGGCGTTAGAGATCATATCTCAGGGATACCTTCTAGACTTCAAATTCTCTCCCCCAAGAGGGAGATTTCATCTGTCAAGGTTGTCAACAAACCAAATAAAGAAAGAGGCGTTTCTACGCTGCGTACAAGATCTTTTATTAATGGGAGTGATCCATCCGGTTCCGCGGTCGGAACAAGGACAAGGGTTTTACTCAAATCTGTTTGTGGTTCCCAAAAAAGAGGGAACTTTCAGGCCAATCTTGGATTTAAAGATCCTAAACAAATTCCTAAGAGTTCCATCGTTCAAAATGGAAACTATTCAGACAATTTTACCCATGATCCAAAAGGGTCAGTACATGACCACAGTGGATTTAAAGGATGCTTACCTTCACATACCGATTCACAAAGATCATTACCGGTATCTAAGGTTTGCCTTTCTAGACAGGCATTACCAGTTTGTAGCTCTTCCATTCGGATTGGCTACGGCTCCGAGAATCTTCACAAAGGTTCTGGGTGCTCTTCTGGCGGTACTAAGACCGCGAGGAATTGCGGTAGCTCCGTACCTAGACAACATTCTGATACAAGCTTCAAGCTTTCAAACTGCCAAGTCTCATACAGAGTTAGTACTGGCATTTCTAAGGTCGCATGGATGGAAGGTGAACGAAAAGAAGAGTTCTCTCTTTCCACTCACAAGAGTTCCCTTCTTGGGGACTCTTATAGATTCTGTAGAAATGAAGATTTACCTGACAGAAGACAGGTTAACAAAGCTTCAAAATGCATGCCGTGTCCTTCATTCCATTCAACACCCATCAGTAGCTCAATGCATGGAGGTGATCGGCTTAATGGTAGCAGCAATGGACATAGTACCCTTTGCACGCCTACATCTCAGACCGCTGCAATTGTGCATGCTAAGTCAGTGGAATGGGGATTACTCAGACTTGTCCCCTACTCTGAATCTGGATCAAGAGACCAGAAATTCTCTTCTATGGTGGCTTTCTCGGCCACATCTGTCCAGGGGGATGCCATTCAGCAGGCCGGACTGGACAATTGTAACAACAGACGCCAGCCTACTAGGTTGGGGCGCTGTCTGGAATTCTCTGAAGGCTCAGGGACAATGGAATCAGGAGGAGAGTCTCCTACCAATAAACATTCTGGAATTGAGAGCAGTTCTCAATGCCCTTCTGGCTTGGCCCCAGTTAACAACTCGGGGGTTCATCAGGTTTCAGTCGGACAACATCACGACTGTAGCTTACATCAACCATCAGGGAGGGACAAGAAGCTCCCTAGCATGATGGAAGTATCAAAGATAATTCGCTGGGCAGAGTCTCACTCTTGCCACCTGTCAGCAATCCACATCCCGGGAGTGGAGAACTGGGAGGCGGATTTCTTAAGTCGTCAGACTTTTCATCCGGGGGAGTGGGAACTTCATCCGGAGGTCTTTGCCCAAATACTTCGACGTTGGGGCAAACCAGAGATAGATCTCATGGCGTCTCGACAGAACGCCAAGCTTCCTCGTTACGGGTCCAGATCCAGGGATCCGGGAGCGGTTCTGATAGATGCTTTGACAGCACCTTGGACCTTCGGGATGGCTTATGTGTTTCCACCCTTCCCGATGCTTCCTCGATTGATTGCCAGAATCAAACAGGAGAGAGCATCAGTGATTCTAATAGCGCCTGCATGGCCACGCAGGACTTGGTATGCAGATCTAGTGGACATGTCATCCTGTCCACCTTGGTCGCTACCTCTGAAACAGGACCTTCTGATCCAGGGTCCCTTCAAACATCAAAATCTAATTCTCTGAAGCTGACTGCTTGGAAATTGAACGCTTGATTTTATCAAAACGTGGTTTTTCTGAGTCAGTTATTGATACCTTAATACAGGCTAGGAAGCCTGTTACCAGAAAGATTTACCATAAGATATGGCGCAAATACTTATATTGGTGCGAATCCAAGAGTTACTCATGGAGTAAGGTTAGGATTCCGAGGATATTGTCTTTTCTACAAGAAGGTTTAGAAAAGGGTTTATCCGCTAGTTCCTTAAAGGGACAGATTTCAGCTCTGTCCATTCTTTTACACAAACGTCTGTCAGAAGTTCCGGACGTTCAAGCTTTTTGTCAGGCTTTAGCTAGGATCAAGCCTGTGTTTAAAACTGTTGCTCCACCATGGAGTTTGAACTTAGTTCTTAATGTTTTACAGGGGGTTCCGTTTGAACCCCTTCATTCCATTGATATCAAGTTGTTATCTTGGAAAGTCTCTGAGTTATCTGCCTTACATTGTGATTCTCCTTATCTGATTTTTCATTCAGACAAGGTAGTTCTGCGTACTAAACCTGGGTTCCTACCTAAGGTGGTCACTAACAGGAATATCAATCAAGAGATTGTGGTTCCATCTTTGTGTCCTAATCCTTCTTCGAAAAAGGAACGTCTGCTACACAATTTAGATGTAGTCCGTGCCCTGAAATTTTATCTACAGGCAACTAAGGATTTTCGACAAACGTCTTCCCTGTTTGTCGTTTATTCTGGTCAGAGGAGAGGTCAAAAAGCTTTGGCTACCTCTCTCTCCTTTTGGCTTCGTAGCATAATACGGTTAGCCTATGAGACTGCTGGACAGCAGCCTCCTGAAAGAATTACAGCACATTCTACTAGAGCTGTGGCTTCCACTTGGGCCTTTAAGAATGAGGCTTCTGTTGAACAGATTTGCAAGGCTGCAACTTGGTCTTCTCTTCATACTTTTTCCAAATTTTACAAATTTGACACTTTTGCTTCTTCGGAGGCTGTTTTTGGGAGAAAGGTTCTTCAGGCAGTGGTTCCTTCCGTATAAAGAGCCTGCCTGTCCCTCCCGTCATCCGTGTACTTTAGCTTTGGTATTGGTATCCCATAAGTAATGGATGATCCGTGGACTGGATACACTTAACAAGAGAAAACATAATTTATGCTTACCTGATAAATTTATTTCTCTTGTAGTGTATCCAGTCCACGGCCCGCCCTGTCACTTTAAGGCAGGTAATTTTTCCATTAAACTACAGTCACCACTGCACCCTATGGTTTTCCTTTCTCTGCATGTTTTCGGTCGAATGACTGGTAATGGCAGTTAGGGGAGGAGCTATATAGCAGCTCTGCTGGGTGAATCCTCTTGCACTTCCTGTTGGGGAGGGGTTAATATCCCATAAGTAATGGATTATGCGTGGACTGGATACACTACAAGATAAATAAATTTATCAGGTAAGCATAAATTATGTTTTTTTTAAATGAACAAAAAACCAATTGCCATAAGTGCCCCTGCAAATCTGGTGCCAAATGGTTGCTATTTCCAAATTGTTATGTATTTTTTGTATCCTCAAATTGTATTGAAAAACAAAATTTTATCTTCTGTATTTTAAGGGATGTAGAAGTCCAAATTAAATTTGCAAATCTGTTTTCCATTACTATAAAACTTACCTTTTCCCCTTGATATAATTTATTGATACATGAGAGCAATAGTGATTATAAAAGGCAATAGTGACATTGGGGCCGATTTATCACGGCCTGAATGGGGCTGTATACCTCTGTTTCCACGCAAGCCTTGAGGCTCGCCGTAAACAGGAGTTAAGTAAGGACTTAAGACCTCTGCTCCCTAACTCGTCCACCACCTCTAAGGCTGCGGACATCAATCTGCCCAATCTCATATGTTAATTGACACCCCCTAATCTGAAAGGGGTGGCATTGCACAAGCAGTTCACCAGAACTGCTTGTGCAATGATAAATGCCGACAGTGTATGCTGGTGGCATTTATCAATGTCTGGCAGACATGATCACTACAGTGGATCATGTCCGCCAGACACTTAATAAATCGACCGCATAGGGGTAGATTTACCAAGCAGCGGATCCTGCAATCTACCCCCGATGTTATTGGATCACCGGAAACAAGATTTATGATTCAGTGGTCAAAAGAATGTGCAGGAAATGCTTGAGCAATGTAAAACCAGAAATACTTATGCAATGTGTATGCTGTCGGTATTTAGCGATGCCTGTCGGACATGATTTGCAGGAAATTATGTCAGTCCGGCATATGATAAATCGGCCCCATAGCCTCACCCAGGGCCTGATATTCAGAACCAAGCCACTCAGGTGAGATAATTTAAGTAGTCTCATTGGTACAGTGAGGACTTAATAAAATTAGAAACACAAATTTTATCTTAAGAAATGTTTATGTTGCTATTTAGTGTTCTTTATGTGAAACAGAGACTTCTACATTACAATACAAGGTCTAAAAAATCCTAAAGATTTTGTGTAATTTATCTCGATGTAGGCGAGGTTTTGAATATCAGGCCAGCAGAGAAGGGTAGTAGACCAGGAAGGGGGAAGTCCCAAGAGGACCCTGTAGGGAGAGCAAAGTTGTGCATTTAAAAAAAAAAAAAAAAAACAACCTTATTTTTTGTTTTATTTTTCAATGTCCTTTAGGTTGGCAAAAAAAAAATTCGTAAGAGGCAGACCCTGATATGCATTATACTGGGATGGTATTTCCAGTAGTCCTCTCGTCCTAGACGAGTAAGAAATTGCAGTGGATGAGTAATACATTTGACTTTTTCCTATATTTAACTATAGGTTGACTAGTAACTCTGAGTAGCAAACTATAGTGATACTGTATATACAGACACACACACATGTTTAATAAAGGCAATGAATGTTCAGGTACAGACTTTTCCCTTGTGAAGAGATTTACAAAATAATATATCAAGAAAGGAAGGAATCTGTTTATGTTGTCACAGCAGAGACAGAACTGGTTAGTGGGACTAATGATAAAAAGGTTATTGCTACTATATGGGGGTCATGATAGTACTAAATAATTAGTTATGACATGTTCATATGGTGCAAAACAAGGCAGAACAAGCCATGAACTGCTGGCTACACAAGTGTGGAATACCATGAATGCTTTGTTTTTTAACTCTTTGAGTCACAGAGTTTTGCTATATACTACTTTATCAGCCAATGGGGTTATATGAGTAAAACTATTTTACAAAACAGAGAGGTTAGTGCACACAACATCGTGAGCCCTAATAATAAAGTGCAGCAATATCACAATCTCACAGAAACCTTCCCGTGGATTATCCCATCCACTCAACATACGGCGAAAGTTCAAACATTCAGTGACTAATCAGTGTCAAAGTCTGTTCATACATTCAGAAAGCCATTGGTATGTGGATTAAATTCTGTTTCTGTATCACTGCTACCTTTAGCGTGTGTATACAGGCATACTCACACATATAAACTGGAGGTCAGACGTCTGCAGGGGCCATGGCGTCCTTTTAAAACTCTCTGGACAAAACTGTGCCGTTCCGACCGCACGTCCTAGTTCCTCCTTCCTCGTAACAGGCTGAGAAGTGGTGTATGACTCGTCACGATACACATGACCATATAATCCAATTGCTGGCGGATTTGGTAGAAACCTCCAACAGGGTTCTGTGTGCTGTGCTCCAATGAGGTTCACAGGAAACCGGCAAAGGACAAATAATCAAAGTAGAATCCGTGAACCTTGATGTAACCATAAAACTTGACTTTTTATTCCAAAAGGTTGAAACATATCAACAATGGTATACTTCAACTGGGTGAAAAAGATAAACAAGCTTACGCGTTTCGGCCGTAGCCTTATTCATAGCTTGGTGTGATACTGCCCAACTGCTCTATTTAAAAGACACAAAGCTGCTGTGCTTGGATAAAAAATAAGCTATTTTTAACTAGACTAAAGATTTGAACATATGATACAAAAAGGCAAGCATATAAATATAGTAGAATATACTGTAATAAGTACTAATGCCTGATATAATATTGACAAAAGAACAAAATGTATAATTGTTATATATATTAGGGTGTTAGACAGTTGTGATGATAGTAATAATTATGATGCTATGACCATTATATATTGAATTTTAAACATGGAAATATATATATATATATATATATATATATATATATATATATATATACATGATAGCATCGCTTATTGGTATTGTTTTATGTCCCTTATTGAAGGAATCAACATTAATGTTGGGGATCGGTTAGAAAATATACATCATATGGATGCAAACCAAAACGGTATAAACATATTTGGTGGTTCTAAAGATAAGCACACCCCTGTGGGTAAAAATCCAACTTTACCATGAAATAGCTGGAACATGTATAACTACTCCCAATAATTGATGAAATCATATTGGGAAACCACCAAATATGTTTATACATTTTTGGTTTGCATCCATATGATGTATATTTTCTAACCGATCCCCAACATTAATGTTAATTCCTTCAATAAGGGACATTAAACAATACCAATAAGCGATGCTATTATATATACTGTATATATATATATATATATATATATATATATATGTTTCTATGTTTGAAATTCAATATATAATGGTCATGGCATCATTATTATTATTATCACACAACCGTCTAACACCGTGATATATATTACAATTATAAATTCTGTTCTTTTGTCAATATTATATCAGGCATTAGTACTTATTACAGTATATTGTACTATATTTATATGCTTGCCTTTTTGTATAATATGTTCAAATCTTTAGTCTAGTTAAGAATAGCAGTGTTTCATACTATTGTGTATCAAGGGTTAAACCGCCAAATTTTTTTTTATCCAATCACAGCAGCTTTGTGTCTTTTAAATAGAGCAGTTGGGCAGTATTATTTATTTATTTATAAAAATTTTACCAGGAAAGATACATTGAGATTTCTCTCGTTTTCAAGTATGTCCTGGGTACACAAAACATTGCATTGATACAATGGGTACAATAAAATACAAAACAATAATAATACATGATATATGCACAAAAATTTAACATAGAACAGATAGGAAATATATAATCAACAATGAGAGGTGCATTCTGTTTTGAGATATGTAGAGAGCGATCTCTTAAAGGATATTAGGCATGGGGAAGGTTTGAAAGTGTGCGGGAGGTCGTTCCATAATTGTGGTGCTCTGTAGGAAAAGGAGCACCAAGCTATGAATAAGGCTACGGCCGAAACGCGTAAGCTTGTTTGGTGTTTTCACCTAGTTGAAGTATACCATCGTCGATATGTTTTAACCTTATGGAATAAAAGTCAAGTTTTATGATTACATCAAGGCTCACTGATTCTACTTTGATTATTTAAAACTATTAGAGTCTGTGACACTTTTTATTTTAGATCAGGTGGGGTAGCAGTGCTCTCTGTTCAATGCAAATATAGGTTGAGATAATACAGTCATGGTAAAGTCACACGGCACTATCAGGGCACAGAGCTGTAGAGAGAATAGTTCCCATAGTTTAATACACAGACAAATTCCTCAGTTCCTCGTTCCTACAAAAAGACAGTAATTTGCAGCACACATTTTTATAACAACAACGTACATGTATGTGCTGTTTAACCATGTAGTTGCCTTTATAATCATACACAGAGTGTGCACTGCACTTTCTGCTACCCCCTATGCAGTTTATTTGTATTTATTTCATTTTCTTCCGTGACATTGAAGCATTTACCAGCACCACTTTTTTCCAATTAATTTTAAAACAGTGTAGGAACAAATTACATCGTTAACTACCACTATGGGGCCTAGTTATCAAGCCGTCAACCTCAAATACGCTGCGTATTCCGCAGCGTATTTGTGGCGAGGCTGATACGCCTTAGTTATCAAAGGCTCGAGACAGGCAAAAGTAGAATTTTGTGACGTAAGCTTCGATCCGCCGGACTCAGTCCGACACAGATCGATTCTTACGTCACTCCAGATGTTCCGCACACAAGTGCGGCACATTCTCACTACTTTTGCTAGCTATCAAAAAACTAGCAGGTACGCTCGGCACTTTTACGGCCCAGCGTACCTGGTTTTCAATCCGCCACCCCTGGAGGCGGCGGATCCCATAGGAATCAATGGGAGTCTGACCATAGCGAAAGTACAAGTTCGCTGCTGACAGACATCCCATTGATTTCTATGGGAGCTGTCTACACCTAACACCCTAACATGTACCCCGAGTCTAAACACCCCTAATCTGACCCCCCCTACACCGCCGCAACTAAATAAAGTTATTACCCCCTAAACCGCCGCTCCCGGAGCCCACCGCAAGCTACTCTATACATATTAACCCCTAAACCGCCGCTCTCGGAGCCCACCGCAACTATAATAAATGTATTAACCCCTAACCCGCCGCTCCCTGAACCCGCCGCAACCTATATTAAATGTATTAACCCCTATCCTGCCCCCCCTACACCGTCGCCACCTATAATACATTTATTAACCCCTAATCTGCCCCCCCTACACCGTCGCCACCTATAATAAATTTATTAACCCCTATCCTGCCCCCCACTACGCCGCCGCCACTGTAATAAAATGATTAACCCCTAAACCTAACCCTAACCCTAACGCCCCCTAACTTAAATATTAATTAAATAAATCTAAATAAATTAACTCTTATTAACTAAATGAATCCTATTTAAAACTAAATACTTACCTTTAAAATAAACCCTAATATAGCTACAATATAAATAATAATTATATTCTAGCTATCTTAGGATTTATTTTTATTTTACAGGTACCTTTCAATTTATTTTAACCATGTACAATAACTATTAAATAGTTATTAACTATTTAATAGCTTACCTAGCTAAAATAAAGAGAAATGTACCTGTGAAATAAATCCTAACCTAAGTTACAATTACACCTAACACTACACTATACTTTAATAAATTATTCCTATTTAAAAATAAATACTTACCTGTAAAATAAACCCTAAGATAGCTACAATGTAATTAATACTTATATTATAGCTATTTTTGGATTTATATTTATTTTACAGGTAACTTTGTATTTATTTTAGCTAGTTAGAATAGTTATTAAATAGTTATTAACTATTTAATAACTACCTAGCTAAAAGAAATACAAAATTACCTGTAAAATAATTCCTAACTTAAGTTACAATTAAACCTAATACTACACTATCATTAAATTAACTAAATAAACTACCTACAAAGAACTACAATGAAATACAATTACATAAACTAACTAAAGTACAAAAAATAAAAAAAGCTAAGTTACAAAAAATAAAAAATTACGTTACAAACATGTTAAAAATATTACAACAATTTTAAGCTACTTACACCTAATCTAAGCCCCCTAATAAAATAACAAACCCCCCCAAAATAAAAAAAATCCCTACCCTATTCTAAATTACATAAATTTCAATGCTCTTTTACCTTACCAGCCCTTAAAAGGGCCATTTGTGGGGGCATGCCCCAAAAAGTTCAGCTCTTTTGCCTGTAAAATAAAAATACAACCCCCCCCCAACATTAAAACCCACTACCCACATACCCCTAATCTAACCCAAACCCCCCTTACAAAAACCTAACACTAATCCCCTGAAGATCATCCTACCTTGAGTCGTCTTCACTCAGCCGAGCCACCGATGGAACTGAAGAGGGCATCCGGAACGGAAGAAGTTAATCCTCCAAGCGGCGCTGAAGAAATCTTCCATCCGATGAAGTCATCATCCAGGCGGCGCTGAAGAAGTCTTCGATCCGGCCGATGTCATCTTCAAAGAGGCGCTGAAGAGGTCTTCTATCCGGGCGAAGTCATCTTCCAAGCCGGGTCTTGAATCTTCCTTCCGCCGACGCGGAACCACCTTCTTCACCGACGGACTACGACGAATGACGGCTCCTTTAAGGGACGTCATCCAAGATGGCGTCCCCTCAATTCCGATTGGCTGATAGGATTCTATCAGCCAATCGGAATTAAGGTAGGAAAATCTGATTGGCTGATGGAATCAGCCAATCAGATTCAAGTTCAATCCGATTGGCTGATCCAATCAGCCAATCAGATTGAGCTCGCATTCTATTGGCTGATCGGAACAGCCAATAGAATGCGAGCTCAATCTGATTGGCTGATTGGATCAGCCAATCGGATTGAACTTGAATCTGATTGGCTGATTCCATCAGCCAATCAGATTTTCCTACCTTAATTCCGATTGGCTGATAGAATCCTATCAGCCAATCGGAATTGAGGGGACGCCATCTTGGATGACGTCCCTTAAAGGAGCCGTCATTCGTCGTAGTCCGTCGGTGAAGAAGGTGGTTCCGCGTCGGCGGAAGGAAGATTCAAGACCTGGCTTGGAAGATGACTTCGCCCGGATAGAAGACCTCTTCAGCGCCTCTTTGAAGATGACATCGGCCGGATCGAAGACTTCTTCAGCGCCGCCTGGATGATGACTTCATCGGATGGAAGATTTCTTCAGCGCCGCTTGGAGGATTAACTTCTTCCGTTCCGGATGCCCTCTTCAGTTCCATCGGTGGCTCGGCTGAGTGAAGACGACTCAAGGTAGGATGATCTTCAGGGGATTAGTGTTAGGTTTTTGTAAGGGGGGTTTGGGTTAGATTAGGGGTATGTGGGTGGTGGGTTTTAATGTTGGGGGGGGGTTGTATTTTTATTTTACAGGCAAAAGAGCTGAACTTTTTGGGGCATGCCCCCACAAATGGCCCTTTTAAGGGCTGGTAAGGTAAAAGAGCATTGAAATTTATGTAATTTAGAATAGGGTAGGGATTTTTTTTATTTTGGGGGGGTTTGTTATTTTATTAGGGGGCTTAGATTAGGTGTAAGTAGCTTAAAATTGTTGTAATATTTTTAACATGTTTGTAACGTAATTTTTTATTTTTTGTAACTTAGCTTTTTTTATTTTTTGTACTTTAGTTAGTTTATGTAATTGTATTTCATTGTAGTTCTTTGTAGGTAGTTTATTTAGTTAATTTAATGATAGTGTAGTATTAGGTTTAATTGTAACTTAAGTTAGGAATTATTTTACAGGTAATTTTGTATTTCTTTTAGCTAGGTAGTTATTAAATAGTTAATAACTATTTAATAACTATTCTAACTAGCTAAAATAAATACAAAGTTACCTGTAAAATAAATATAAATCCAAAAATAGCTATAATATAAGTATTAATTACATTGTAGCTATCTTAGGGTTTATTTTACAGGTAAGTATTTATTTTTAAATAGGAATAATTTATTAAAGTATAGTGTAGTGTTAGGTGTAATTGTAACTTAGGTTAGGATTTATTTCACAGGTACATTTCTCTTTATTTTAGCTAGGTAAGCTATTAAATAGTTAATAACTATTTAATAGTTATTGTACATGGTTAAAATAAATTGAAAGGTACCTGTAAAATAAAAATAAATCCTAAGATAGCTAGAATATAATTATTATTTATATTGTAGCTATATTAGGGTTTATTTTAAAGGTAAGTATTTAGTTTTAAATAGGATTCATTTAGTTAATAAGAGTTAATTTATTTAGATTTATTTAATTAATATTTAAGTTAGGGGGCGTTAGGGTTAGGGTTAGGTTTAGGGGTTAATCATTTTATTACAGTGGCGGCGGCGTAGTGGGGGGCAGGATAGGGGTTAATAAATTTATTATAGGTGGCGACGGTGTAGGGGGGGCAGATTAGGGGTTAATAAATGTATTATAGGTTGCGGCGGGTTCATGGAGCGGCGGTTTAGGGGTTAAACTATTTATTTAGTTGCGGAGAGGTGCGGGATCAGCAGGATAGGGGTTAATAATTTTATAATAGAGGGCGACGGTATAGGGGGGGCAGGATAGGGGTTACTAGGTATAATGTAGGTGGCAGCGGTGTCCGGGAGCGGCGGTTTAGGGGTTAATACATTTATAAGAGTTGCGGCAGGGTCTAGGAGCGGCGGTTTAGGGGTTAGTAACTTTATTTAGTTGCGGGGGGCTCCGGGGGCGCCGGTATAGGGGGCAGAACAGTGCAGTTTAGTGTGAGTGCTTAGTGACAGGCTAGCAATAAAGCTGGGAAAAAGCCGAAGGGCAGCGAGATCGGATGAGTGATAACTCTCACAGTCCGCTGCTCATCGCCCCGCGGCTTTTTGACAGCTTTATTTGATAACTTAGGCGAACGTATTCAAGGTCCGCGGCGGCGAAGGTAGGCGAGCTTAGGCGGACGTATTGGGCCGGCGAAGCCAGAAAAGTAGACGGCTTGATAACTACCCCCCTATATCTGCACATTGGAAGTAACTGTAGATAAAAACTCTTCCTTGATCTTTGTTGTCTCTTGTATGTAATTAAGTGCTTAGGCTTTATTTTGGTGTGGGGGGGGGGGGGCGTCATTACTGCATCATCAGATTAGGGTATTCTAAGGGATTTATCACAAGGTGAATGTCCCTATTGGTTGCAGGCTAGCTCATTTGAGCTTACAACTAGGATTGCCAGGTGTTCAGTATTCGACCCAACAGTCCAGTATTTTAGTCGGCTATCCATTAAAATCTTTACAAAAATGCTGGACACTTAAATGTTCAAGTTTTATTTAAAGTCCATGAGTGTAATGCTTCCTATGCCTCAATGCATTACAACTATGGAGCAGGAAAAAATGAGGGACACTCAAGGGAGTTACCCATCTACTATTTACATGTGTTACTGGCAAACAAAGAAGCACAGTTATTGATTTGTGTTACTGGCAGCCAAGGAGTAAAATGACTGTCTAGTTGTGAAAAATATACATGTAGAATCAAGAGTGGGGTCTAAGGTGAGCTTTATGGAGGGGCATTGTGTGAGCCTACAGATCATTGTGCCCAGTCACCTACAGATTGCTCAGTATGGAGGACAGCTGGCAGTCCTATTTATGACTGATATTTAAGAAGCAGTGGTTTCAGATGAAAATCAACCTGAATTAATTCGGAATGATTTGCAAGCCCTGCTCTTGTGCAATTGATTGCGCAGATTGGAGCATGGGGTGGCATTCAGTGCTAAATATGAGGAACAAATGTGCCTCACAATTTGCAGGAAGATACAGATAGGTTCAATACATGTGAACCTTGCCCATCTGTAAACTGGTAAATCTAGCCCTAAGACTGAGGAAGCAATGAGGAGGAGATACAAAAAGTAAATGCAAATGGAGCATGGCAGGGATACAACCTGAGTTGTCTTTTTGATGTCTGGATGGTGTCTCTCTTAAGTCCTCCATTTGCATCTTCTTTTCTGAGACCCTCCTTATTCTTTCCTCATTCTTAGTATCTCCTCTTCTAATTTGGATCATGACCTAGCATAGAGAATTTGGCACTACATAAGCATATAGGGGCCGATTTAACAACTGTCTGACGGACATGATCCGCTGTAGCTTATTATTGCACAAGCATTTCTTGTGAAATGCTTGTGCAATACCGCCCCCTGCACATTCGTGGCCTATCGGCCGCTAGCAAGGTATGTCAATCATTGCTATCTGCCACCTCAGAGTTGGTGGATGAGTTAAGGAACAACGGTCTTATGACCGCTGCTTCTTAAATCTACCCCATAGTGTCTGATAAAAGGTTAAACTGAAGTTTATCTTGATTTGATAATAACAGGAAATATGTCTGTGTACAAATATGCCTTAGAACTGATTTCTCACTGGCTGATAAGTAGAACTACCACTACTTTATTGGCGGACAGTAACAGTGTCCCTTAAAAGAGGAGATGTACCGCTTTTGAATAAAGGGTAATTTGTTCTCTAAAATGAAATAGACCAGGGAATTATTCTGTGAAGATGGAGGGGTCATTACAGAGTCTCCTCATCTTCTGTAATTGGAGGGGAATGAGAATCATCAATTTTAATAGGATATTCGCTACTTTTACGTGAAGGGTCACATGACCTTCTAATCTGCATGTTTTTATAGTGGTAATAGGGATCATCAGCATTACTTTTAACCTGGAAGGTGTTTGATAAAGGGGAGGGGGCTTTTTCAGTCCCACTATATCAGATAACATACAGATGGGCATGAGATCCACTTATAGAATGAAGGGTAAGTCTCTTTTCAATGACTGTCTAATGCTCCTGCAATATTTATGACATTCACCTACTAATACATTTACGCTTATGGGATAGCAACTTTTAAGGAGCCCTATCCTCTTAAGACAGCATACATCACATCAGATACTTAAAACAAAGCTCATATGATAGAGGGAATTATTCTCTTTAAAGGAGAGATCTCATGTCTCGCTAGGCAGCTGGTGATTACAATTGAATTTGCAGTCACCTTTCTACTTAATGACTTTAAGAATGCTATGAGCTCTACAGGAGTCCACACATTCTCTAATCTCCCCTGATGTTTCCTTTAGGAAGTATCAGGTGGTCATTACTGAAACATACATTTTTATGAGATCCTTTTCAACTCAAGTGATATTTTTATTAAATGCTTTATTCCTTTTTCATTTTCTGCATAAACTGCAAGATCAACAAAGCAACAACAATTTTTTTTTTAATTCCAGTTACTTATATTTAGTTATTGATTTGGTGGGTTGGTGAATGCAAGCTAAATATAGAACCATCAATTGTTTGCTTGTAATTTTTAGGAATGAATTTAATGACTCTCTTGGTTGTCTATGCAAACCAAAGTTATGTCAAATGGCTTGTTCTGCTGAAAAAACCAATATGATTTGTATGGGTAATGAACGATGCTTTAGTTTACAAACACACATACAGATCTTCACTGAGAGGACAAGAATAGTTTATCTGCCCCAGTCAGCTTCATAGAAGTGTCATTTGGATGGGAACTTAGGGGCCATTTTGACAAGGGCTAAATGGCCCTGAATGTAACTGTTTCCGCACGAGCCTTCAAGCTCGCCGGAAACAGGAGTTAAGAAGCAGCGGTTTTAAAACCACTACTCCTTAAATCGTACTCCTCTTCTGAAGTGACGGACATCAATCTACCCGATCGCTTACGATCGCATGAAGCAAAAGTAAAAGTGGTGTAAAATACCTTAAAATCACTTGGAGAGTCAAAATGTGGAACTCAAGCCTTTGAATAAACATCTCTAATTTAAACAGTTGCAGTTAAAGGGACAGTCTAGTAAAAAATAAGCTTATATGACTCAGATAGGGCATGCATTTTTAAACAACTTTCCAATTCATTGCTATCATCAAATTTGCTTTGTTTACTTGGTATTCTTAGTTGAAAGCTAAACCTAGGTAGGCTCATAAACTAATTTCTAAGCCCTTGAAGGCTGCCTCTTATCTGAATGCATTTGACAGTTTTTTTACAGCTTGAAGGCATTAGTTCATGTGTGCCATATAGATAACACTGTGCTCATGCCCTTGTAGTTACTTATAAGAGAACACTGATTGGCTGAAATGCAAGTCTTTAAAAAGAACTAAAATAAGGGAGCAGTCTGCAGAGGCTTAGATACAAGGTAATCACAGAGGTAAAAAGTGTATTAATATAACTGTCCTAGTTATGCAAAAGAGGGGAATGGGTTATAAAGGGATTATCTATCTTTTTAAACATTAAAAATTGTGGAGTAGACTGTCACTTTAAATGTTGCCTCTATTTTGAGAGCTCCACGAGCAGCACAATAAATATATAATACTGATCTGATTGGAGCTCATTTACACAAGGGGAAAATACAAAAGACCATCAGAAAAAAAACGATTTAGCAGTTTAGCTACTCTGTCTCTACAGAATATACAGTTATACCCTTATTTTTTTATGGAAGGACAGCCAGCTACCTTTTTGTGAATTCTGTGACGTTTATGATTCATGCTTTCTATAATTTTAATTGATTTTCTGTAAGAAACATGCCATAAATGTGAAATACAACTTTACTTGTTCCGTGACCTTGTCTAGTTGTCTCCAGTTTTCTATATAACTTGACTTTTGGCACTGTACAGTAGCAACTACAATACCATATGTCATATATTGGGCAAAATGTATTTCTGTAATGCTTTTAAAACTTTTTCACTGACCTTGTCAGGAAAGATGTATGTTTAAAATTATAGTCACCTCCAATGCCCACAAAATGCAATCATTAAACTCTTCTTGCAGGCCTCACTTTTTTTCTTATAGCGTAGATTAGTTATGTTGCATTTACCATTTAAAAATGTTTCTTTATATTGCTGGAAAAGCAGAACTGCATATTTTATCCTACATAACCTATAATTTAACAATAACATAAATCCTGCAATTCTTAACTCAATGACCAAAAAAAATGTTGATATTACCAACTGATTTAGTCAAACCTAGACTTTTTTTTTTTTTTAATAAAAAAATTGCCCAATCATAGGCCTAGATTTGGAGTTTGGCGGTAGCCGTGAAAACCAGCGTTAGAGGCTCCTAACGCTGGTTTTAGGATACCTCCGGTATTTGGAGTCACTCAAAAAAGGGTCTAACGCTCACTTTTCAGCCGCGACTTTTCCATACCGCAGATCCCCTTACGTAAATTGCGTATCCTATCTTTTCAATGGGATTTTTCTAACTCCGGTATTTAGAGTTGTGTCTGAAGTGAGCGTTAGAAATCTAACGACAAAACTCCAGCCGCAGAAAAAAGTCAGTAGTTAAGAGCTTTCTGGGCTAACGCCGGTTCATAAAGCTCTTAACTACTGTACTCTAAAGTACACTAACACCCATAAACTACACTAACTACCCCTAAACCGAGGTCCCCCCACATCGCCGCAACTCGATTCAATTTTTTTAACCCCTAATCTGCCGACCGCCACCTACGTTATCCTTATGTACCCCTAATCTGCTGCCCCTAACACCGCCGACCCCTATATTATATTTATTAACCCCTAATCTGCCCCCCACAACGTCGCCGCCAGCTACCTACACTTATTAACCCCTAATCTGCCGTCCGCATGCCGCCGCCAGCTACATTATCCCTATGTACCCCTAATCTGCTGCCCTAACATCGCCGACCCCTATATTATATTTATTAACCCCTAACCTGCCCCCCACAACGTCGCCGCCACCTACCTACAATAATTAACCCCTAATCTGCCGACCGCAAAGAGCCGCCAGCTACATTATAGCTATGTACCCCTAATCTGCTGCCCCTAACACCACCGACCCCTATATTATATTTATTAACCCCTAACCTGCCCTCCCTAACATCGCCGACACCTAACTTCAATTATTAACCCCTAATCTGCCGACCGAATCTCGCCGCTATTCTAATAAATGTATTAACCCCTAAAGCTAAGTCTAACCCTAACACTAACACCCCCCTAAATTAAATATAATTTTAATCTAACGAAATTAATTAACTTAAATAAATTATTCCTATTTAAAGCTAAATACTTACCTGTAAAATAAATCCTAATATAGCTACAACATAAATTATAATTATATTATAGCTATTTTAGGATTAATATTTATTTTACAGGTAACTTTGTAATTATTTTAACCAGGTACAATAGCTATTAAATAGTTAAGAACTATTTAATAGCTAAAATAGTTAAAATAATTACAAATTTACCTGTAAAATAAATCCTAACCTAAGTTACAATTAAACCTAACACTACACTATCAGTAAATTAATTAAATAAAATACCTACAATTACCTACAATTAAACCTAACACTACACTATCAATAAATAAATTAAATACAATACCTACAAATAACTACAATGAAATAAACTAACTAAAGTACAAAAAATAAAAAAGAACTAAGTTACAAAAAATAAAAAAATATTTACAAACATAAGAAAAATATTACAACAATTTTAAACTAATTACACCTACTCTAAGCCCCCTAATAAAATAACAAAGCCCCCCAAAATAAAAAAATGCCCTACCCTATTCTAAATTACTAAAGTTCAAAGCTCTTTTACCTTACCAGCCCTGAACAGGGCCCTTTGCGGGGCATGCCCCAAGAAGTTTTTTATTTTGGGGGGCTTTGTTATTTTATTAGGGGGCTTAGAGTAGGTGTAATTAGTTTAAAATTGTTGTAAGATTTTCCTTATGTTTGTAAATATTTTTTTATTTTTTGTAACTTAGTTCTTTTTTATTTTTTGTACTTTAGTTAGTTTATTTCATTGTAGTTATTTGTAGATATTGTATTTAATTAATGTATTGATAGTGTAGTGTTAGGTTTAATTGTAGGTAATTGTAGATATTTAATTTAATTAATTTAATGATAGTGTAGTGTTAGGTTTAATTGTAACTTAGGTTAGGATTTATTTTACAGGTAATTTTGTTATTATTTTAACTAGGTAACTATTAAATAGTTATTAACTATTTAATAGCTATTGTACCTGGTTAAAATAATTACAAAGTTACCTGTAAAATAAATATTAATCCTAAAATAGCTATAATATAATTATAATTTATAGTGTAGCTATATTAGGATTTATTTTACAGGTAAGTATTTAGCTTTAAATAGGAATAATTTATTTAATAAGAGTTAATTAATTTCGTTAGATGTAAATTATATTTAACTTAGGGGGGTGTTAGTGTTAGGGTTAGACTTAGCTTTAGGGGTTAATACATTTATTAGAATAGCGGTGAGCTCCAGTCGGCAGATTAGGGGTTAATAATTGAAGTTAGGTGTCGGCGATGTTAGGGAGGGCAGATTAGGGGTTAATACTATTTATTATAGGGTTAGTGAGGCGGATTAGGGGTTAATAACTTTATTATAGTAGCGCTCAGGTCCGGTCGGCAGATTAGGGGTTAATAAGTGTAGGCAGGTGGAGGCGACGTTGTGGGGGGCAGATTAGGGGTTAATAAATATAATATAGGGGTCGGCGATGTTAGGGCAGCAGATTAGTGGTACATAGGGATAATGTAAGTAGCGGCGGTTTATGGAGCGGCAGATTAGGGGTTAATAATAATATGCAGGGGTCAGCGATAGCGGGGGCGGCAGATTAGGGGTCAATAAGTGTAAGATTAGGGGTGTTTAGACTCGGGGTACATGTTAGAGTTTTAGGTGCAGACGTAGGAAGTGTTTCCGCATAGCAAACAATGGGGCTGCGTTAGGAGCTGAACGCGGCTTTTTTGCAGGTGTTAGGTTTTTTTTCAGCTCAAACAGCCCCATTGTTTCCTATGGGGGAATCGTGCACGAGCACGTTTTTGAGGCTGGCCGCGTCCGTAAGCAACTCTGGTATCGAGAGTTGAAGCTGCGTTAAATATGCTCTACGCTCCTTTTTTGGAGCCTAACGCAGCCTTTATGTGGACTCTCAATACCAGAGTTATTTTTATGGTGCGGCCAGAAAAAAGCCGGATTTAGCTACGCGGGTCGTTACCGACAAAACTCTAAATCTAGCCGTTATTTAGCATAAACTGCAGTAAGTAAATATGGTCAGAAATCTGTTTTGATCATTTTAGGGCCCAGCTGCTACTAAATGATACTAATCACAATACGCCCATAATTCGCTTGCTAAATGGGCCTCTAAAACTAATCAACACGCATGATTATCAGATCATGCCATTATAAACATTACTCCCAATATTTCCCAGGACCAATCCAGAACTTGCAGGCTTTAGGTGAGTTAAAAAAACCTGTGGGTGGAGTTATAATGAGCAGGGGTGTGGTTCATGCATGTTTCTTTGGTGCTGTAGGTGTGGTGAGGAAAGGATGGAGTGGGCTAAGGGTTTGGTCAGTGCAGTCCAGGCAATTTTATAAAGGTGAAAGAGCTGTGGGAGGGACAGTGGAACAAAGCTGCAAAGCTGTGACAGTCCTGCAAGATCCTTGGGAAACTCTCTGATGTAAGGAATGATCCAGCACCTGGGTAACTTGCAATGGGCTGTACACTAACAAAATAAACCAAAATGTAAGTAGCAAAAGATTATCTCAGCGTCTTTAGTTGCATATCCAAAGAGAACATGAACACATATTTAAAGGGACAGTCTACCATAGAATTGTTATTGTTTTAAAAGATAGATAGTCCCTTTATTAACCATTCCCCTCTTTTGCATAACCAACACAGTTATATTAATATACTTTTTACCTCTGTGATTACCTTGTATCTAGGAACCTTCTTCCAGCCCCCTGATCACATGACTATGACTGTTCATTATCTATTGTCTTAAATTTAGTATTGTATTGTGCTAAATCTTAAATAACCCCCTGTGCCTGAACACAGTGTTATCTATATGGCCCACATGTACTTTCTGTCTCTTTGTGTTGAAAAGAGATTTAAAAAGAATGTGATTAGAGGCAGCCCTCAAAGGCTTAGAAATTAGCATATGAGCCTACCTATGTTTAGTTTAAACTAAGAATTCCAAGAGAAAAAAGCAAATTTGATGATAAAAGTAAATTGGAAAGTTGATTAAAATTAAATGTCCTATCTGAATAATGAAAGTTTAATTTATACTAGACTGTCCCTTTAAATACCAGATAAGACACCTCCCTCACTAAGGTTAACTGGTAGATATATTAACAGCATTTGGGTATTTTTCTATTACATCATCCCCTAGAGATTGCAAAATAATATAACATTTACTTAGAACTTAAAGGGATAATAAACACTTTTCTTTCATGTAATTGGCAAGAGTCCATGAGCTAGTGACGTATTGGATATGCAATCCTACCAGGAGTTGCAAAGTTTCCCAAACCTCAAGATGCCTATAAATACACCACTCACCACACTCACAATCCAGTTTTACAAACTTTGCCTCCCTATGGAGGTGGTGAAGTAAGTTTGTGCTTGATTTTCTTCTGTGATATGCGCTTCTCAGCATTTTGAAGCCCGATTCCTCTCAGAGTACAGTGAATGTCAGAGGGATGTGAAGGGAGTATCACCTATTGAATTCTATGGTTTTCCTCACGGGAAATCTTTTCATAGGTTCTCTGTTATCGGTCATAGAGATTCATCTCCTACCTCCCTTTTTCAGATCGACAATATACCCTAATATTCCATTACCTCTACTGTTACTGTTTCAGTACTGGTTTGGCTATCTGCTATATGTGGATGGGTGTCTTTCGGTAAGTATGTTTTCATTACTTAACACTCTCAGCTATGGTTTGGCACTTTATTTATTAATGTAAAGTTCTAAATATATGTATTGTACTTATATTTGCCATGAGTCAGGTTTATGTATAATTCCTTTTGCAGACTTTCAGTTTCAAAAATGGGAAAACATATTTAGGAAGTTATTTTTTCTTACCTGGGGTATAGTCTTTTCTTCAAAATTGACTGTTTTTCATTAATTTTCATGGGCAAAATTAGGCTTGCGAGGCCGCAAAATGCTGATATTTATTGCGTCATTCTTGGCGCAAGAATTTTTTTGGCGAGAAGGTACGTTCGGTGTCATTTCAGGCATCTTAGTTGACGCCAGGTCTCCTTGCACAAGGTTGCGTCTGCCATGACGCAAGTTGCGTAATTTCCGGATGTTGTTAGCGCCAAAAAATTTCATTTTGTGTTGCGCGTCATACTTGGCGCCAAATAATTTCATTATTTAAACCCCACTTCTGATATGCCTCTTGCCTTTTTCTATGCTCAGAGGGCTATGCTGTTAACATTTTTTTCCCATTCCTGAAACTGCCATATAAGGAAATTGATAATTTTGCTTTATATGTTGTTTTTTTCTCTTACATTTGCAAGATGTCTCAATCTGATACTGTTTCAGAAACCACTGTTGGATCCCTGCTGCCTGATAACAGTTCTACCAAAGATAAGTGTATCTGTTGTAAGTTAGCAGAGTTTATATCTCCAGCTGTAGTATGTAACAGTTGTCATGATAAGCTTTTACATGCAGAGAATGTATCCATCAGTACTAGTACAATGCCTGTTGTTCCTTCAACATCTAATGTACATGATATCCCTGTGAATATAAAAGATTTTATTGCTGATGTGATTCAGAAGGCTTTGTCTGCTTTTCTGCCTTCTAATTAGTGATGTCGCGAATAGTTCGCTGGCGAATAGTTTGCGGCGAACATAGCATGTCCTCGTTCGCCGCGGCGGGCGAACATATGCGATGTTCGATCCGCCCCTATTCATCATCATTGAGTAAACTTTGACCCTCTACCTCACAGTCAGCAGACACATTACAGCCAATCAGCAGCAGACACTCCCTCCCAGACCCTCCCACCTCCTGGACAGCATCCATTTTAGATTCATTTGGAAGCTGCATTCTTAGTGAGAGGAGGGACAGTGTAGCTGCTGCTGATTTAATAGGGAAATTGATAGCTAGGCTAGTGTATTCAGTGTCCACTACAGTCCTGAAGGACTCATCTGATCTCTGCTGTAAGGACAGCACCCCAAAAAGCCCTTTTTAGGGCTAGAACATCAGTCTATTTTTTTTCCCTGTGTAATCTAATTGCAGTTGCCTGCCTGCCTGCCAAGTCACTTGCCCAGTGCCACCACTCATATCTGGTGTAACAGTAGTGTAAATTATAAAAAAAAACTTTTTTTGACTGTGAAACATCAGTCTGCTTATGTAATCTAATTGCAGTTGTCTGCCTGCCTGCCAGCGGGTGTGCCAGGCCCACTTGCCCAGTGCCACCACTCATATCTGGTGTAACAGTAGTGTAAATTAAAAAAAAAAAAACTTTTTTGACTGTGAAACATCAGTCTGCTTGTGTAATCTAATTGCAGTTGCCTGCCTGCCAGCATGTGTGCAAGGCCCACTTGCCCAGTGCCACCACTCAGGGCCGCCATCAGGGGGTGACAGGGGTGACTCCTGTCAGGGGCCCAATGGGCCAGGGGCAGCCACCAGTGGGTACTACAGCAGAGTGCTAACTGAGCATGGAAAATGTTATTACAAGGAGTAAAGTATTAGCATTTGAGAGGATTTCTGAGTGTGCACTAAACCACTATGCACAGTGTGAGACAGACTTGGCACTTTGTTTGTACAGTGTGTGCCTGAGTCAGACGGCAGATCACTTTCATTTGCAGAGGAGGTAGGACTTACTTAGCAAATGTTTTTTATTTCTTTGTGCAATTTCGGATTGTAACTTCAGTGTGGTAGTAGTTGTATGGTGGGGCCAGGGGTCCATAAAAACACATTTTTTTAGCAGCAGTGTATTTATGATTATTTGACAATGCTGTGGAAATTCTATATTTAAAACCATGCAGAAATGTTTCCTCCTCAATACACAAATGGTAGGTTCCCTTTAGTTACATACCAACAAGCCTAAATCCTGCATTTAACCAGATCTAATGGTATGAGTACCACAGCTTATGGTTCCACTAAGACCATATAGAGTAAAGCATTTTCAAAATCCATAAGTACAGCTGACAGATGGGAACATTTGTACACTATATTTGAAGTTGTGCTCTTGGTTGGGGAAAATGGGGAAAAAAAAACAAACAAACACATGTCAACCTTTTAAAAGTACTTTTCTTCATCTAGCCATCTACCCAGATCATTAATGTACAATTTTGAATTCATAGCATTATTTTTGTTTACACGTTTACAAATATGATTCTTTAAAAAGTGATCTCTTAATTTCTGCAATTTTTTTCATCATGCATGTCACACACTGTTGATTTAGGGGATGCAAGGTGCATAAATGTTTCCTCCTGTGAGTGTTTCTGTGGGTGTCTGTGTTTATGTCTTTGTGCTTTGGTTTGTGTCTCTATGAGTGTGTATGTATTTTTTTCTGTGGGTCTATCTGTGAGGGTGGGTGTGTATGTCTTTGTGCATTTTCTGTGGATGTCTGTGAGGGTGTGTGCATATGTCTTTGAGATTTTTCTATGGGTGTCTCTGCGAGGGTGTGTGTATGTTTGCCTTTGTGTATTTTCTCTGGATGCCTCTGTGAGGTTGGGTGTATATGTCTGTTTCTGTGGATGTCTCTGTGAGGGTGTGTGTGTATGTATGTATGTATGTCTGTGTTTTCTTTGGATGTCTCTGTGAGGGTGTGTGTTTTCTGTGGGTGTCTCTGTGAGGGTGTGTGTATGTCTTTGTGTGTTTTCTGTGGATGTCTTAGTGACGGTGTGTGCCTGTATGTCTTTCTGTGTGTTTTATGTGGTTGTCTCTCTGTGTGTGTATGTCTTTGTGCATTTTCTGAGGCTGTCTCTGTCAGTGTTTCCTTGGGTGTATGTGCAAGTTTGAGTTTGTGTGTGTGTGTATCCATTGTCTGTTCCTTTTTTAGTACATTTTGACCTTACTACTGATTATTCACATCTTTCTACAGACTTTGAGACCTTTACGGAAGTCACCAATCCACCATTTAACCTTTAAATTATTGTTTAGGCAGTTCAGGGCCCTTCCTTTCAGCCACTGCATGCTGTTGTCATCATTTAGTTGGCATCTTCCTTTACAAAAAGATAATCAGAACTCCATATTTTGTTTTCTAAATCTCCTTTTTTTTTTTACAGAACTGTAGTCTACCTCATTACTTGCCAGGTCAATGTAATCAAGTGCTGAGTGTATGTGTCTGAGTGCGTTTGTGTGTTCCTTTACGTGTCTGCTAGAGTGTCTATATGTGAATCCTTATGTGTGAGTGTGTGTGTGTTTCAGTGTATGAGTGTGTCTGTGTGTTTGTATGTTTGTATGTTACTACCTTTATAACATTTCCAAGTTTAAATAGACACTTTAGAAAAAAGTGCATATACGTTTTAGTCACTTGGTCAAAAATTGTACATGTCAAAGGGGGGGGGCTGATCAATGGTTAAGTCAGGGGCCCCAAAATTTCTAGTGGCGGCCCTGCCACCACTCATATCTGGTGTAACAGTAGTGTAAATTTAAAAAAAAAACTTTTTTGACTGTGAAACATCAGTCTGCTTGTGTAATCTAATTGCAGTTGCCTGCCTGCCTGCCTGCCTGCCAGCGTGTGTGCCAGGCCCACTTGTCCAGTGCCACCACTCATATGTGGTGTAACAGTAGTGTAAATTTAAAAAAAAAAAAACTTTTTTGACTGTGAAACATCAGTCTGCTTGTGTAATCTAATTGCAGTTGCCTGCCTGCCAGTGTGTGTGCAAGGCCCACTTGCCCAGTGCCACCACTCATATCTGGTGTAACAGTAGTGTAAATTTAAAAAAAAAAAACTTTTTTGACTGTGAAACATCAGTCTGCTAGTGTAATCTAATTGCAGTTGCCTGCCTGCCAGCGTGTGTGCCAGGCTCACAGCATATACTGTGCCCACTTGCCCAGTGCCACCACTCATATCTGGTGTAACAGTAGTGTAAATAAAAAAAACAAAAACTTTTTTGACTGTGAAACATCAGTCTGCTTGTGTAATCTAATTGCAGTTGCCTGCCTGCCTGCCAGCGTGTGTGCCAGGCTCACAGCATATACTGTGCCCACTTGCCCAGTGCCACCACTCATATCTTGTTTAATAGTAGTGTAAGTGTACATTTAAAAAAAAAAAAACTTTTTGGACTGTGAAACATCAGTCTGCTTTTTTGTGTCAGGCTCACAGAGTATACTGTGCCCACTTGCCCAGTGGCACCACTCATATCTTGTTTAATAGTAGTGTAAGTGTACATTTAAAAAAAAAAAAAACTTTTTGGACTGTGAAACATCAGTCTGCTTTTTTGTGTCAGGCTCACAGCGTATACTGTGCCCACTTGCCCAGTGCCACCACTCATATCTTGTTTAATAGTAGTGTAAGTGTACATTTAAAAAAATAATAATTTTTGGACTGTGAAACATCAGTCTCTTTTTTGTGTCAGGCTCACAGCGTATACTGTGCCCACTTGCCCAGTGCCACCACTCATATCTTGTTTAATAGTAGTGTAAGTGTACATTTAAAAAAAAAAAAAAATTTTTGTACTGTGAAACATCAGTCTGCTTTTTTGTGTCAGGCTCACAGCGTATACTGTGCCCACTTGCCCAGTGCCACCACCCATATCTTGTTTAATAGTAGTGTAAGTGTACATTTAAAAAAAATGACAGGCAGAGGCAGGCCACCCCGCAGGTGCCGTCGTGGTCGTGGTGCTGTGATTCCCTTTGGCCCTAGAATAATGCCCAGTGTTCAGAGGCCACATACCATGAACTCGAAAAGTTCTGAGGACATAGTTGACTTTTTAACACAGGACACCCAATCTTCTATAGCTTCCGCTCCGAACCTTGATGCACCCTCCTCCTCCAGCTTATCTTCAGGCAGCACCTCTCAAGTTACCACCCGCCTGCCGCCACCACCAACACTAGCACCACAGCCGCTTCACTTGATCTGTCAGAGGAGTTATTTACTCAGTTGGAAGAAATGAGTGATGCGCAACCATTATTGCCAGAGGATGTAGATAACAGGGATATGTCTCAGTCAGGCAGCATTACACACATGGACGTACGGTGTGATGATGATGATGTTGTACCCGCTGCGGGAGTTTGGTCTGTCACTGTGAAGCGGGCTTAACCCTTACACTACCTGATCGATACAACATCATACCTGATGTTTTAAAGCACGTTATTCCAAACAATTTAGGAATGTTAGGCGATTTATGCCCTTTCTGGATTAAAACCAGACTCTGCATCAACTATGTAATTTTCCATGGGAGTTTTGCCATGGATCCCCCTCCGGCACGACACAGGTCCAGGTGTTAGTCCCCTTGAAACAACTTTCCCATCACTATTGTGGCCAGAAAGCGTCCCTGTGGGTTTTAAAATGTGCCTGCCCATTGAAGTCAATGGGGGTTTGCCCAGTTCGCCGGTTTGCGAACTTTTGCGGGAGTTCGCGTTCGCAGTTCGCGAACCCAAATTTTTAGGTTCGCAACATCACTACTTCTAATAAAGGTAAAAGGTCTTTTAAAACTTCTCATAAAGTTGATGAATTTTCAAATGACCGACAATATACTGAATTATCCTCCTCTCATGAGGATCTATCTGATTCAGATGATCCTTCCTCAGATATTGACACTGACATATCTGCTTATCTCTTTAAGATGGAGTATACTCGTTCCTTGTTAAAAGAGGTGTTGATTACTTTGGATATTGAGGAAACTAGTCCTCTTGATACTAAAACTACTAAACGTTTACATTCTGTTTATAAACCTCCTGTGGTTACTCCAGAGGTTTTTCCAGTTCCTGATGCTTTTTCTGATATGATTTCAAAGGAATGGAAGAGGCCTGGTACTTCTTTTATTCCTTCTTCTAGGTTTAAAAAGTTGTCTCCTTTGCCAGCAGTCAGATTGGAGTTTTGGGAAAAAATCTCAAAAGTTGATGGGGCTATTTCTACTCTTGCCAAATGTACTACTATCCCTATGGAAGATAGTACCTCCTTTAACCTCTTAAGGACATATGACGGAATTTTTCCGTCATAAAACAATTGAGCAAACTGAAAGCTGTGTCCTTAAAGGGTTAAGGATCCTTTAGATAGGAAACTTGAATCTTATATAAGGAAAACTTATTTATATTCTGGCTATCTTCTCAGGAGTTTTTTTACCTTAGGATAAAAGATCTAAGGACAAATCTAAAGCTTCTAATTGGTTTAGTTCTTTTCGACAGAATAAGGGACAGAAACCAAATCCTTCCCCCAAACAATCTGGTTCCAATTGGAAACCTTCAAGTTGGAATAAATCCAAGCCTTTTAAGAAACCAAAGCCAGCCCCCAAGTTTGCATGACGGTGAGGCCATCATTCCAGCTCAGCTGGTGGGGGTCAGATTAAAAAAATTCTAAAACATTTGGGCATATTCTGTCCAAAATCATTGGATTCAGAGTATTGTCTCTCAAGGGTATCGAATAGGATTTAGAGTAAGACCTCCTGTGAGAAGATTTTCTTTCTCACATGTTCCAGCAAATCCAGTGAAGGCTCAGGGTTTTCTGAAGTGTGTTTCAGATCTAGAGTTTTCAGGGGTAATCATACCAGTTCTATTTCAGTAACAGGGTCTGGGGTTTTATTCAAAGCTATTCATTGGCCCAAAGAAAGAAAATTCATTAAGGCCAGTTCTGGATCTGTAAATTTTGAATAGTTTTATAAGAGTGCCAACTTTCAAAATGGTGACTATAAGGACTATTCTGCCTTTTGTTCAGCAAGGTCATTATATGTCCACGATAGACTTACAGGATGCATATCTTCATATTCCAATTCATCCAGATCACTATTGGTTTCTGAGATTCTCTTTTCTAGACAAGCATTACCAATTTGTCGCTCTTCCATTTGGCCTAGTGACAGCTCCAAGAATGTTTTCAAAGGTTCTCGGTGCCCTACACTCTGTAATCAGAGAACAGGGTATTGCAGTGTTTCCTTATTTGGACGATAGCTTGGTACTAGCTCAGTCTTTACATTCTGCTGAATCTTACATGAATCAACTAGTGTTGCTTCTTCAAAGACACGGTTGGAGGATCAATTTACCAAAAAGTTCTTTGATTCCTCAGACAAGGGTCATCTTTTTAGGTTTCCAGGTAGATTCAGTGTCCACTTTAACAGACAAGAGAGGAATAAAATTGGTTTCAGCTTGTCGGAAACTTCAGTCTCAATCATTCCCTTCAGTGACTATGTGCATGGAAATTTTAGGTCTCATGACTGTAGCATCAGACGCAATCCCCTTTGCTCATTTTCATATGAGACCTCTCCAGCTTTGGATGCTGAAACAATGGTGCAGGGATTATACAAAGATATCACAGTTAATATCCTTAAATCCCAATGTTCAACTCTCTCTGACTTGGTGGTTAGACCACCATCATATAGTTCAAGGGACCTCTTTTGTTCGTCCAACCTGGACTGTAATCACAACAGATGCAAGTCTTTCAGGTTGGGGAGCTGTCTGGGGATCTCTGACAGCACAAGGAGTTTGGAAACCTCAAGAGGCGAGGTTATCCATCAATATTTTAGAACTCTGTGCTATTTTCAGGGCTCTTCAGGTTTTCAGACAGACAATATCACAACTGTGGCAAATGTCAATCATCAGGTTGGGACTCACAGTCCCCTAGCTATGAAAGAAGTATCTCAGATACTTTCTTGAGCGGAAACCAGCTCTTGTCTAATTTCTGTGGTGCATATCCCAGGTGTAGACAATTGGGAAGCGGATTATCTGAGCCGTCATACTTTACATCCAGGGGAGTGGTCTCTCCATCCAGATGTGTTTTTTCAGATTGTTCAGATGTGGGGTCTTCCAGAAATAGATCTGATGGCTTCCCATCTAAACAAGAAACCTCCCAGGTACTTGTACAGGTCCAGGGATCCTCATGTGGTGTTGGTGGATGCGTTAGAAGTTCCTTGGTTTTACCAACCTGCTTATATCTTCCCGCCTCTAGTTCTTCTTCCAAGAGTGATCTCCAAGATCATCATGGAACAATTGTTTTTGTTTCTGGTAACACCAGCATGGCCTCACAGGTTCTCTTATATGGATCTTATCTAGATGTCCAGTTACCAACCTTGGCCACTTCCTTTAAGACCAGACCTTCTGTCTCATGGACCGCTTTTTCCATCAGGATCTCAAATCATTAAATTTGAAGGTATGGAAATTGAACGCTTAGTGCTTAGTCATAGAGGTTTCCCTGACTCAGTGATTAATACTATGTTACAGGCTCGTAAATCTGTTTCTAGGAAGATTTATTATTGAGTTTGGAAGACATATTTCATGGTGTTCTTCTCATAAATTCTCCTGGCATTCTTTTAGAATTCCTAGAATTTTACAGTTCCTTCAGGATGGTTTGGATAAAGGTTTCTCTGCAAGTTTCTTGAAGGGACAAATCTCTGCTCTTTCTGTTTTATTTCACAGAAAGATTGCTAAGCTTCCTGATATTCACTGTTTTGTGCAGGCTTTGGTCCGTATATCAATCGCTCCTCCTTGGAGTCTTAATTTGGTTTTGAAGACTTTACAGGCTCCTCCTTTTGAGCCTATGCATTCTTTGGAAAGTGTTGTTCCTTTTGGCTATCTCTTCTGCTACAAGAGTTTCTGCGGACTTCATTTAAATGTTTACCTAAAGTTGTGAATTCTAACAACATTAATGGGGAAATTGTTGTTCCCTCTTTGTGTCCTAATCCTAAGAATTATTTGGAGAGATCCTTACATTCTCTGGATTTCTCAAAAAGGAGAAAAGAAAAAAGATATCTTGGGGCACACTTAGGTGAGAGCCTAAATAATCAAGTTAAAGGTGAACATATGAGACATCAACTTAAAACATAACTTTTATTAGTTAAAACATTTATTTATTATATTAAAATGAAGGTATCACTATTATGTTACACCTTATTCAGGGTACAACGTCCACTTCAATGAGTAATATATGTCCCCACGTTCATCAAAACAGTCCCATTAGATTAATGTCTATTAAATAAGGTTGTCACTACTCACTAGTAGTAATAAGTTTATCTAGTGCCCATTAGATTATGGGATTGTACAATTAATTGTGGATAGTCTAGTATCGATACTGGACAGGGTAGACATTGCTATATCAATTATACTGCGGTAACATAGTATACCTGGGATGACATATACAATGTCATCTATAAAATCCTAAGTATAAAATCAAAAAAGTCAGATGGAAGAATGTGTCAAAAATAGACACATTTGTGTTGCAAATTGCATGCACTTGCTCCTCTTTAAGGTGTGGGAGAACATAAAGCGTTCCCAAAGACAATAGTAGAATAACAGTGGTTTGATCTATTAGATGCTAGTGGTTAGTTGGGAATGGACCGTGTATTAAGCACATTATACACATAGGTTATAATAGAGCTGCAGTGGCGTTATTACCTGTGGCAGTATGTGTCAATATTGACCGCCACTGTGCCGCCACTAATTATCAACTTGTGCTATATTATATACATTATCAATCAAACAATACTCCTCATGGGGTTAATACTGTGGATGCTTTATTGCAGGGTAACAATGTGGGTCAGGAATGACTGCCACTACATCAACTGTTCCATATCCACTTGTGCTATATTAAATGCTCTATCTATCCATAATATATAGCAATGGGGTTAGTATTGTAGTAGTATAGTTACATGTGACATAGGAGATCAAACTGACTTCCGCTAAAAAATATGTTTAACTTCATCTCTATTTGTGCTATATCATGCACACTACTTGAGTCACAAGTTACACTGGTAGTATTAATACTGTGGTAGTGATCTAATAAGTGTCAGTATGTTATGTTATGCACGTTATATACTCACAAATATTAACAATGGTGTTAGCGCTGTAGTAATAACAATAAGTATGACATGATAGATCACATTAACGGCCACTATAAAACGTTACTCTATCTCCCCTTGTGCTGTATCATGCTCATTTTTTGCACCGTAAGTTATGCTAATAAAGTAAACACAGTGGCAGCAATCTAATCTATGTCAGTAGGAGTCAGGGCTGACAACAGTTACAAACACCATTCTGTCCCCACTGATACTATAGTTAGTTTCACCATGTTCTAAATTCCCACTCTTACCAACTAGTAAAAAAATGCCAATGAAGGCCAACAGTTAAGTATTAGTCTATTAAATTTTAACAATGAAGTTAAAGAGAAGCAATGCGAACGCCTGACGCGTGTTTCGCCAACTGCTTTGTCAAAGGCGTTGAACATCTCATTATGCTGCTCCTTTTATGCCAAGAATGACCAATCAAAATAGGGGGTGTGTAGCCCAATCACGTGTCGTATTGCAACAAATCATTGATATGTAAGATGTAGTCAGGTTCATTACGTCACGAATTGCTTCCTGAGTGGCTATGGAAAATAAAGGTGTGTAGCGATCTAACCAATCAGAATTGGAGTGCACGCATGAAGTATATCTATGTAAACAAACGACTACGCTGTTGTGAACATAAGTTCTCACTACAAACACACAAAGACTGTTAGTCAATCATATATAATAGTATTTACAAGGTGTCATTTCATGTATTAATACTAATAACATAGAAGGGGAAGGACCGATTAGTAAGGTTTGGATCGTTAAAATAGAGGATGTGACAGAGATAATACTAAAAAGGGGATTGTCGAATATCACTACTAGATATTATTTTGTGAAATTTATGTTTCTAAAGTACTTCTATGATTTCTACATACTCATAGCAGGTTATCAATCTAGTTGGAATACTATTTAATAAATGCTATTGTGTACTTATTCCCTCAGGTTTCAGGGAGTTCCCTGGGTTGCATCGATCATGGGATAAGTAATCCGTATATTCTTATGTACAGTTTGTATAGATTGTGCCAAATAGTGGATTAGTGCGATCATTAGTTATGTTATATTGCATACCATAGATAAGATCCTAAGTAGGACTTAATGTCCCAAGATAAAGGGATCATGGATATGGAAGGGTAGTTTTTCTATATACATAAATTCTGACATAATTCCAAAATGTATATACATTATATCCTATTGCATACAATATAACCTCTATCACCTTTCCTCACTGAAGGAAAGGTCCAAAGGATAGTTGTTCGTTGAGACCTTTGGGGGACATAGATTGGAGCCTGAATATCCATTTTGTTTCTTCCTTGAGGAGGGTTGTTTCAATGTTCCCCCCTCTGATGCCTGGTCTCACTCTTTGTAAGATCCAGCATCTTAGATCAGGTTTTCCTCCATGTTTATCAAGAAAATGTCTAGCCACTGATGTAATCTTCTTGCCATTTTTAAGGTCATTCTTGGCATTGTGGATATTTCCAATATGTTCCCCTAATCTTATTCTTAACTCCCTGGTCGACATACTCCCGTATTTTTTGCCACATATACATTCAATACAGTAAATGATGTTGTAGGTTCGGCAATTATAAAAATCATTCATATATATAATTCCGTTGGGGTAAATTTCCATCTGTTTTACTGTTCGTATATATGGACAAAATTTGCATGTTCCACTGGAGTATGTGCCTTTGAGATTATCTTTCCTTTTGTTTACACTTTTGACAAAATGGCTTTTTACAATTCTGTCTCTGATTGTTGGTGCTCTCCTCCAACTTGCCAGATCTTCATCCGTATGAAGTATATGAAAATGCCGGTTCAGAATTTCGGATATTATTTTGTGAGCTTCATTATATGTGCTTATGAACCTCACTTTCTGGTCGCTCACATCCCTGGCTTTGGGTATCAAAAGATCTGTTCTTGTCCTATGTAGCGTCCTATGGTAAGCTTTTTTAAGCACTGAGTTAGGGTAACCTCTATCTTTGAATCTCACTGTCAGATCCTTAGCTTGTTCTTTAAATTTGGTTACATCTGAGCAGTTACGTCGTAGGCACAAGAATTCTCCATAGGGGATTGCTCTCTTGGTTGAGTTATTATGTGCACTCTCATATCTTAGAATATAGTTAGTAGCTGTCTCTTTTCTATGCAAATTGGTTTCAATTTTATTGAACATATCTCTAGAGATACTTAGATCAAGAAAGGTAACTTTTTCATAATTAATGTCATAGGTTAGCCTTAAATTTAATTAATTGACATTAAGTTCATTCTCTGGATGTCATAAGAGCTTTGGAATATTACGTTGAAGCTACTAAAGATTTCAGGAAGACTTCTAGTCTATTTGTTGTCTTTTCTGGTCCTAGAAAAGGTCAGAAAACTTCTGCCATTTCCTTGGCATCCTGTTTAAAGCTTTTGATTCATCAGGCTTATATGGAGTCGGGTCAAGCCCCGCATCATTCTACTAGATCAGTTTCCACTTCATGGGCTTTTAAGAATGAAGCTTCAGTTGATCAGATTTGCAAAGCAGCAACTTGGTCTTCTTTGCATTCATTTACTAAATTCTACCGTTTTGATGTATTTGCCTCTTCGGAAAGTTTTTGGTAGAAAGGTTCTTCAGGCAGCTGTTTTAGTTTGATTAGTCTGCTTATGTTTTAAGTTTTTTCTTTTTAAATTATGAGAAAAAACATAATTTATGTAAGAACTTACCTGATAAATTCATTTCTTTCATATTAGCAAGAGTCCATGAGCTAGTGACGTATGGGATATACATTCCTACCAGGAGGGGCAAAGTTTCCCAAACCTCAAAATGCCTATAAATACACCCCTCACCACACCCACAAATCAGTTTAATGAATAGCCAAGAAGTGGGGTGATAAGAAAAAAAGTGCGAAAGCATAAAAATAAGAAATTGGAATAATTGTGCTTTATACAAAAAAATCATACCCACCACAAAAAAAGGGTGGGCCTCATGGACTCTTGCTAATATGAAAGAAATGAATTTATCAGGTAAGTTCTTACATAAATTATGTTTTCTTTCATGTAATTAGCAAGAGTCCATGAGCTAGTGACGTATGGGATAATTAATACCCAAGATGTGGAACTTCCACGCAAGAGTCACTAGAGAGGGAGGGATAAAATAAAGACAGCCAATTCCGCTGAAAAAATAATCCACACCCCAAAATAACTTTAATTTTATAATGAAAAAAAACTGAAATTATAAGCAGAAGAATCAAACTGAAACAGCTGTCTGAAGTACTTTTCTACCAAAAACTGCTTCAGAAGAAGAAAATACATCAAAATGGTAGAATTTAGTAAAAGTATGCAAAGAAGACCAAGTTGCTGCTTTGCAAATCTGATCAACCGAAGCTTCATTTCTAAACGCCCAGGAAGTAGAAACTGACCTAGTAGAATGAGCTGTAATCCTTTGAGGCGGAGTTTTACCCAACTCGACATAAGCATGATGAATCAAAGACTTTAACCAAGACGCCAAAGAAATGGCGGAGGCCTTCTGACCTTTTCTGGACCCAGAATAGATAACAAATAGACTAGAAGTCTTTCTAAATTCTTTAGTAGCTTCAACATAATATTTCAAAGCTCTTACTACATCCAAAGAATGTAAAGATCTCTCCTTTGAATTCTTAGGATTAGGACACAATGAAGGAACAACAATTTCTCTACTAATGTTGTTAGAATTCATAACTCTAGGTAAAAATTTAAATGAAGTCCGCAACACCGCCTTATCCTGATGAAGAATCAGAAAAGGAGATTCACAAGAAAGAGCAGATAACTCTGAAACTCTTCTAGCAGAAGAGATGGCCAAAAGGAACAACACTTTCCAAGAAAGTAATTTAATATCCAAAGAATGCATAGGTTCAAACGGAGGAGCTTGTAAAGCCCCCAGAACCAAATTCAAACTCCAAGGAGGAGAGATTGACTTAATGACAGGTTTGATATGAACCAAAGCCTGTACAAAACAATGAATATCAGGAAGTTTAGCAATCTTTCTGTGAAACAACACAGAAAGAGCAGAAATTTGTCCTTTCAAAGAACTTGCAGACAAACCTTTATCCAGACCATCCTGAAGAAATTGTAAAATTCTAGGAATTCTAAAAGAATGCCAGGAAAATTGATGAGAAGAGCACCAAGAAATGTAAGTCTTCCAGACTCGATAATATATCTTCCTAGACACAGATTTTCGAGCCTGTAACATAGTATTAATTACGGAGTCAGAGAAACCTCTATGACTGAGAATCATGCGTTCAATCTCCATACCTTCAAATTTAATGATTTGAAATCCTGATGGAAAAAATGACCTTGCGATAGAAGGTCTGGTCTTAATGGAAGAGTCCAAGGTTGGCAAGTAGCCATCCGGACAAGATCCGCATACCAAAACCTGTGAGGCCATGCTGGAGCCACCAGCAGAACAAACGAACGTTCTTTTAGAATCTTGGAGATCACTCTTGGAAGAAGAACTAGGGGCGGAAAGATATAGGCAGGATGATACTTCCAAGGAAGTGACAATGCATCCACTGCCTCCGCCTGAGGATCCCTGGATCTGGACAGATACCTGGGAAGTTTCTTGTTTAGATGAGAGGCCATCAGATCTATTTCTGGAAGTCCCCAGATTTGAACAATCTGAAGAAATACCTCTGAGTGAAGAGACCATTCGCCCGGATGTAACGTCTGGTGACTGAGATAATCCGCTTCCCAATTGTCTATACCTGGGATGTGAACCGCAGAAATTAGACAGGAGCTGGATTCCGCCCAAGCAAGTATCTGAGATACTTCTTTCATAGCCAGAGGACTGTGAGTCCCCCCTTGATGATTGACATATGCCACGGTTGTAACATTGTCCGTCTGAAAACAAATGAACGATTCTCTCTTCAGAAGAGGCCACGACTGAAGAGCTCTGAAAATCACACGGAGTTCCAAAATGTTGATTGGTAATCTCGCCTCCTGAGATTCCCAAACCCCTTGCGCTGTCAGAGACCCCCATACAGCTCCCCAACCTGTCAGACTCGCATCTGTTGAGATCACAGTCCAGGTTGGAAGAACAAAAGAAGCCCCTTGAACTAAATGATGGTGATCTGTCCACCACGTCAGAGAGTGTCGTACAATCGGATTTAAAGATATTAACTGTGATATCTTTGTATAATCCCTGCACCACTGGTTCAGCATACAAAGCTGAAGAGGTCGCATGTGAAAACGAGCAAAGGGGATCGCGTCCGATGCAGCAGTCATAAGACCTAGAATTTCCATGCATAAGGCTACCGAAGGGAATGATTGAGACTGAAGGCTTCGGCAAGCTGAAACCAATTTCAGACGTCTCTTGTCCGTCAGAGACAAAGTCATGGACACTGAATCTATTTGGAAACCTAAAAAGGTTACCCTTGTCTGAGGAATCAATGAACTCTTTGGTAAATTGATCCTCCAACCATGTTCTTGAAGAAATGACACAAGTTGATTCGTATGAAATTCTGCTAAATGTGAAGACTGAGCAAGTACCAAGATATCGTCCAAATAAGGAAATACCACAATACCCTGTTCTCTGATTACAGATAGAAGGGCACCGAGAACCTTTGAAAAAATCCTTGGAGCTGTTGCTAGGCCAAACGGCAGAGCCACAAACTGGTAATGCTTGTCTAGAAAAGAGAATCTCAGAAACTGATAGTGATCTGGATGAATCGGAATATGCAGATATGCATCCTGTAAATCTATTGTGGACATATAATGCCCTTGCTGAACAAAAGGCAGAATAGTCCTTATAGTTACCATTTTGAATGTTGGTATCCTTACATAACGATTCAATATCTTTAGATCCAGAACTGGTCTGAAGGAATTCTCCTTCTTTGGTACAATGAATAGATTGGAGTAAAACCCCAGACCCTGTTCCAGAACTGGAACTGGCACAATTACTCCAGCCAACTCTAGATCTGAAACACATTTCAGAAATGCTTGAGCCTTCACTGGGTTTATTGGAATGCGAGAAAGAAAAAATCTTCTTGCAGGAGGCCTTACCTTGAAACCTATTCTGTACCCTTGTGAAACAATGTTTTGAATCCAAAGACTGTGAATCGAATTGATCCAAATGTCTTTGAAAAATCGTAATCTGCCCCCTACCAGCTGTGCTGGAATGAGGGCCGCACCTTCATGTGTACTTGGGAGCTGGCTTTTGCTTTCTGAAAGGCTTGGATTTATTCCAGACTGGAGATGGTTTCCAAAAAGAAACTGTTCCTTTAGGGGAAGGATCAGGCTTCTGTTACTTATTCTGACGAAAGGAACGAAAATGATTAGCAGCCCTATATTTACCTTTAGATTTTTTATCCTGAGGTAAAAAAGTTCCTTTCCCCCCAGTAACAGTTGAAATAATAGAATCCAACTGGGAACCAAACAATTTATTACCTTGGAAAGAAAGGGAAAGCAAAGTTGACTTAGAAGACATATCTGCATTCCAAGTTTTAAGCCATAAAGCTCTTCTAGCTAAAATAGCTAAATACATATACCTGACATCAACTCTAATGATATCAAAGATGGCATCACAAATAAAGTTATTAGCATGTTGAAGAAGTTTAACAATGCTATGAGTATTATGATCTGACACTTGTTGTGCCAAAGCCTCCAACCAAAAAGTGGAAGCTGCCGCAACATCAGCCAAAGAAATAGCAGGCCTAAGAAGATTACTTGAACATAAATAAGCTTTCCTTAGAAAGGAATCAATTTTCCTATCTAAAGGATCCTTAAAGGAAGTACTATCTGCCGTAGGAATATTAGTACATTTAGCGAGAGTAGAGATGTCCCCATCAACTTTAGGGATTTTGTCCCAAAACTCTAATCTGTCAGATGGCACAGGATACAATTTCTTAAACCTTTTAGAAGGAGTAAATTAATTACCCAGATTATTCCATTCCCTAGAAATTACTTCAGAAATAGCATCAGGGACAGGAAAAACTTCCGGAATAACTGTAGGAGGTATAAAAACCGAATGTAAACGCTTAGTAGATTTAGTATCAAGAGGACTAGATTCCTCCATCTCTAATGCGATTAAAACTTCTTTAAGTAAAGAACGAATAAATTCCATTTTAAATAAATATGAATATTTATCAGTGTCAATATCTGAGACAGAATCCTCTGAACCAGAAAAATCATCATCAGAAACCGACAAATCAGAATGATGATGTTCATTTAAAAATTCATCTGAAAAATGTGAAGTTTTAAAAGACCTTTTACGTTTACTGGAAGGAGGAATAACAGACATAGCCTTCCTAATAGATTTAGAAACAAAATCTCTTATATTAAGAGGAACATCCTGAGTATTAGATGTTGATGGAAATGCAACAGGTAATGGAATATTACTAATGGAAATACTATCTGCATTAGCAAGCTTATCATGACATTCATCACAAATTACAGCCGGAGGGATAGTTACCACAAGTTTACAGCAGATACACTTAACTTTGGTAGAACCAGCATCAGGCAGTGTTTTTCCAGAAGCAGCTTCTGATCCAGGGTCAATCTGAGACATCTTGCAATATGTAAGAGAAAAAACAACATATAAAGCAAAATCTATCAAATTCCTTAAAAGGCAGTTTCAGGAATGGGAAAAAATGCCAATGAACAAGCCTCTAACAACCAAAGCAAATAAAAAATGAGACTTAAATAATGTGAGAAAAAAGGTGGAGACAATAATGACGCCACATCCGGTGACGCCGACACACATCCGCGCCAAGAATGACGCAATAAAATGAAGCATTTTCAGCCCCCGCGAGCCTAACAGCCCACAGGGAAAAAAGTCAAATTTTAAGGTAAGAAAAAATGTTTTATTCATATGCATTATCCCAAATAATGAAACTGACTGTCTGAAATAAGGAATATTGATCATCCTGAATCAAGGCAAATAAATGTTTAAACACATATATTTAGAAATTTATATAAAAGTGCCCAACCATAGCTTAGAGTGTCACACAGAAAATAAGGCTTACTTACCCCAGGACACTCATCTACATGTAGTAGAAAGCCAAACCAGTACTGAAACGAGAATCAATAGAGGTAATGGTATATAAGAGTATATCGTCGATCTGAAAAGGGAGGTAAGAGATGAATCTCTACGACCGATAACAGAGAACCTATGAAATAGATCCCGCAGAAGGAGACCATTGAATTCAAATAGGCAATACTCTCTTCACATCCCTCTAACATTCACTGAACACTGAGAGGAAAACCGGGCTCCAGCCTGCTGCGAAGCACATATCAACGTAGAATCTAGCACAAACTTACTTCACCACCTACACGGGAGGCAAAGTTTGTAAAACTGATTTGTGGGTGTGGTGAGGGGTGTATTTATAGGCATTTTGAGGTTTGGGAAACTTTGCCCCTCTTGGTAGGAATGTATATCCCATACGTCACTAGCTCATGGACTCTTGCTAATTACATGAAAGAAACTTATTTTTTTGGATGTAGATTAAATTTTTTCAGCGGAAAATGGCTGTTTTTATTTTTATCCCTCCCTCTCTAGTGACTCTTCTGTGGAGTTACACATCTTGGGTATTAATATCCCATATGTCACTAGCTCATGGACTCTTGCCAATTACATGAAAGGAAAGAATTTATTTAAGAACTTACCTGATAAATTAATTTCTCTCATATTGGCAATAGTCCATGAGGCCAACCCTTTTTATGGTGGTTATGTTTTTTTGTATAAAGCACAATTATATTTCCAGTTCATTTTTTGATGCTTTTTACTCCTTTTTCTATCACCCCACTCGTTAAACTGAATTGTTGGTGTGGTGAAGGGTGTATTTATAGGCATTTTGAGGTTTGGGAAACTTTGCCCCTTCTGGTAGGATTGTATATCCCATACGTCACTAGCTCATGGACTCTTGCCAATATGAAAGAAATTAATTTATAAGGTAAGTTCTTACATAAATTATGTTTTTTGTGTAATACATTATGTTTGTACCACGCTTCCTAGAAAATCCAAAGAGCAAAGCAAGGTTCTTGTGTAAATATTGTGCTTGTCCCATTCAACCTAAAGAGACCAAAAAACAAATTCTGTAACTTAGGTTACCTTGATGGTTTAGCCAATTTGCAGCATTTTGAAAATCTAAGTTACGTTATTTGCTTTTTGACCTCTCTATGTTGCACGGGACAAGCACAATTTTCACACAAAACTAAGAGGCGTTTAACCCTTTAACTGCTGTTGACAACACATTATGGCGCATGATGACCACATGTCATCATCCTAGGGGGGACACTTTCATAGCTGATTGCTGCCTCCTCCAGTAGTCTTAGGTGGGTTAGGACTCAGCTGGGGAATTCATGGGATGTGGTGACGTCACTTCCGGGGTTTCTGGGCTACCTCACTAAATATGAGAAGTGAGTTAGATTGGGGTGCTTATAAAATCCCCTCAATTTCAGATCTCTTAACTCCTACAGACCTCCAAGACACACAGTGAGAAAGGTACTTGCCTGCCCTGGTATATGTCTTGGGGTATGCAATGTAAAAATAGGAAAAAATAAATAAATAAAGAAAAACAGAATTTATGCTTACCTGATAAATTACTTTCTCCAACGGTGTGTCCGGTCCACGGCGTCATCCTTACTTGTGGGAAATATCTCTTCCCCAACAGGAAATGGCAAAGAGTCCCAGCAAAGCTGGCCATATAGTCCCTCCTAGGCTCCGCCCACCCCAGTCATTCGACCGACGGACAGGAGGAAAAATATAGGAGAAACCATATGGTACCGTGGTGACTGTAGTTAGAGAAAATAATTCATCAGACCTGATTAAAAAACCAGGGCGGGCCGTGGACCGGACACACCGTTGGAGAAAGTAATTTATCAGGTAAGCATAAATTCTGTTTTCTCCAACATTGGTGTGTCCGGTCCACGGCGTCATCCTTACTTGTGGGAACCAATACCAAAGCTTTAGGACACGGATGAAGGGAGGGAGCAAGTCAGGTTACCTAAACGGAAGGCACCACGGCTTGCAAAACCTTTCTCCCAAAAATAGCCCCCGAAGAAGCAAAAGTATCAAATTTGTAAAATTTGGCAAAAGTGTGCAGTGAAGACCAAGTCGCTGCCTTACATATCTGGTCAACAGAAGCCTCGTTCTTGAAGGCCCATGTGGAAGCCACAGCCCTAGTGGAGTGAGCTGTGATTCTTTCAGGAGGCTGCCGTCCGGCAGTCTCATAAGCCAATCGGATGATGCTTTTAAGCCAAAAGGAAAGAGAGGTAGAAGTCGCTTTTTGACCTCTCCTTTTACCAGAATAGACAACAAACAAAGAAGATGTTTGTCTGAAATCTTTTGTAGCCTCTAAATAGAATTTTAGAGCACGGACTACGTCCAAATTGTGTAACAAACGTTCCTTCTTTGAAACTGGATTCGGACATAAAGAAGGTACAACTATCTCCTAGTTAATATTCTTGTTAGAAACAACCTTTGGAAGAAAACCAGGCTTAGTACGCAAAACCACCTTATCTGCATGGAACACCAGATAGGGTGGAGAACACTGCAGAGCAGATAACTCTGAAACTCTTCTAGCAGAAGAAATAGCAACCAAAAACAAAACTTTCCAAGATAGTAACTTAATATCTATGGAATGTAAAGGTTCAAACGGAACCCCTTGAAGAACTGAAAGAACTAGATTTAGACTCCAGGGAGGAGTCAAAGGTCTGTAAACAGGCTTGATCCTAACCAGAGCCTGAACAAATGCTTGAACATCTGGCACAGCTGCCAGTCTTTTGTGTAGTAAGACAGATAAAGCAGAGATCTGTCCCTTTAGAGAACTTGCAGATAATCCTTTCTCCAAACCTTCTTGTAGAAAGGAGAGAATCTTAGGAATTTTTATCTTATTCCATGGGAATCCTTTGGATTCACACCAACAGATATATCTTTTCCATATTTTATGGTAAATCTTTCTAGTTACTGGTTTTCTGGCCTGAACCAGAGTATCTATCACAGAATCTGAAAACCGACGCTTTGATAGAATCAAGAGTTCAATCTCCAAGCCGTCAGCTGGAGGGAGACCAGATTTGGATGTTCGAATGGACCCTGAACAAGAAGGTCCTGTCTCAAAGGTAGCTTCCATGGTGGAACCGATGACATATTCACCAGGTCTGCATACCAAGTCCTGCGTGGCCACGCAGGAGCTATCAAGATCACCGAGGCCCTCTCCTGTTTGATCCTGGCTACCAGCCTGGGAATGAGAGGAAACGGTGGAAATACATAAGCTAGGTTGAAGGTCCAAGGTGCTACTAGTGCATCTACTAGAGTCGCCTTGGGATCCCTGGATCTGGACCCGTAGCAAGGAACCTTGAAGTTTTGACGAGACGCCATCAGATCCATGTCTGGAATGCCCCATAATTGAGTTAGTTGGGCAAAGATCTCCGGGTGGAGTTCCCACTCCCCCGGATGGAATGTCTGACGACTCAGATAATCTGCTTCCCAGTTTTCCACACCTGGGATGTGGATCGCAGATAGGTGGCAGGAGTGATCCTCCGCCCATTGAATTATTTTGGTCACTTCTTTCATCGCCAGGGAACTCCTTGTTCCCCCCTGATGATTGATATACGCAACGGTCGTCATGTTGTCTGATTGGAATCTTATGAATCTGGCCTTTGCTAGCTGAGGAGAAGCCCTGAGAGCATTGAAGATCGCTCTTAGTTCCAGAATGTTTATCGGGAGAAGAGACTCTTCCCGAGACCATAGTCCCTGAGCTTTCAGGGATTCCCAGACCGCGCCCCAGCCCACTAGACTGGCGTCGGTCGTGACAATGACCCACTCTGGTCTGCGGAAGCTCATTCCCTGGGATAGATGGTCCAGGGTCAGCCACCAACCGAGTGAATCTCTGGTCTTCTGATCTACTTGAATCATTGGAGACAAGTCTGTATAGTCCCCATTCCACTGTTTGAGCATGCACAGTTGTAATGGTCTTAGATGAATTCGTGCAAAAGGAACTATGTCCATTGCTGCAACCATCAACCCTACTATTTCCATGCACTGCGCTATGGAAGGACGTGGAACAGAATGAAGAACTTGACAAGTGCTTAGAAGTTTTGACTTTCTGACCTCTGTCAGAAAAATCCTCATTTCTAAGGAATCTATTATTGTTCCCAAGAAGGGAACTCTTGTTGACGGAGACAGAGAACTTTTTTCTATGTTCACCTTCCATCCGTGTGATCTGAGAAAGGCCAGAACGATGTCTGTATGAGCCTTTGCTTTTGACAGGGACGACGCTTGTATTAGAATGTCGTCCAAGTAAGGTACTACTGCAATGCCCCTCGGTCTTAGAACCGCTAGAAGGGACCCTAGTACCTTTGTGAAAATCCTTGGAGCAGTGGCTAACCCGAATGGGAGGGCCACAAACTGGTAATGTTTGTCCAGAAAGGCGAACCTTAGGAACTGATGATGTTCTCTGTGGATAGGAATATGTAGGTACGCATCCTTTAGATCCACGGTAGTCATAAATTGACCTTCCTGGATAGTGGGTAGAATCGTTCGAATGGTTTCCATCTTGAACGATGGTACCCTGAGAAATTTGTTTAGGATCTTCAAATCCAAAATTGGTCTGAAAGTTCCCTCTTTTTTTGGGAACTACGAACAGATTTGAATAAAATCCCATTCCTTGTTCCTTTATTGGAACTGGGTGTATCACTCCCATCTTTAACAGGTCTTCTACACAATGTAAGAACGCCTGTCTCTTTATTTGGTTTAAGGATAAGTGAGACATGTGGAACCTTCCCCTTGGGGGTAGTTCCCTGAATTCCAGAAGATAACCCTGAGAAACTATTTCTAGTGCCTAGGGATCCTGAACATCTCTTGCCCAAGCCTGAGCAAAGAGAGAGAGTCTGCCCCCTACTAGATCCGGTCCCGGATTGGGGGCTACTCCTTCATGCTGTTTTGTTAGCAGCAGCAGGCTTCTTGGCCTGCTTACCCTTGTTTCAGCCTTGCATCGGTTTCCAGGCTGGTTTGGGTTGTGAGGCATTACCCTCTTGCTTAGAGGATGCAGAATTAGAGGCCGGTCCGTTCCTGAAATTGCGAAAGGAACAATAATTAGACTTATTCTTGGCCTTGAAAGGCCTATCTTGTGGAAGGGCGTGGCCCTTTCCCCCAGTGATGTCTGAGATAATCTCTTTCAATTCTGGTCCAAATAGAGTTTTACCTTTGAAAGGGATGTTAAGCAATTTTGTCTTGGATGACACATCCGCTGACCAAGACTTTAGCCAAATCGCTCTGCGCGCCACGATTGCAAACCCTGAATTTTTCGCCGCTAATCTACCTAATTGCAAAGCGGCATCTAAAATAAAAGAGTTAGCTAACTTAAGTGCGTGAACTCTGTCCATAACCTCCTCATATGGAGTCTCTCTACTGAGCGACTTTTCTAGTTCCTCGAACCAGAACCACGCTGCTGTAGTGACAGGAACAATGCACGAAATGGGTTGTAGAAGGTAACCTTGCTGTACAAAAATCTTTTTAAGCAAACCCTCCAATTTTGTATCCATAGGATCTTTGAAAGCACAACTATCCTCGATAGGAATAGTAGTGCGTTTGTTTAGAGTAGAAACTGCGCCCTCGACCTTAGGGACTGTCTGCCATAAGTCCTTTCTGGGGTCGACCATAGGAAATAATTTCTTAAATATAGGGGGGGGGGAACAAAAGGTATGCCAGGCTTTTCCCACTCCTTATTCACTATGTCCGCCACCCGCTTGGGTATAGGAAAAGCGTTGGGGTGCACCGGAACCTCTAGGAACTTGTCCATCTTGCATAATTTCTCTGGAATGACCAAGTTGTCACAATCATCCAGAGTAGATAACACCTCCTTAAGCAGTGCGCGGAGATGTTCTAATTTAAATTTAAATGTCACAACATCAGGTTCAGCTTGTTGAGAAATTTTTCCTGAATCTGAAATTTCCCCATCTGACAAAACCTCCCTCATGGCCACTTCAGATTGGTGTGAGGGTATGACAGAACAATTATCATCAGCGTCCTCCTGCTCTTCAGTGTTTAAAACAGAGCAATCGCGCTATCTCTGATATGTAGGCATTTTGGATAAAATATTTGCTATGGAGTTATCCATTACAGCCGTCAATTGTTGCATGGTAATAAGCATTGGCGCGCTAGATGTACTAGGGGCCTCCTGTGTGGGCAAAACTGGTGTAGACACAGTAGGAGATGATGTAGTATCATGTTTACTCCCCTCATCTGAGGAATCATCTTGGGCAATTTCATTATCTGTGGCAGTACTGTCCTTACTTTGTTTGGACGCTATGGCACAATTATCACACAAATTTAAATGGGGAGACACATTGGCTTTCATACATATAGAACATAGCTTATCCGAAGGCACAGACATGTTAAACAGGCTTAAACTTGTCAATAAAGCACAAAAAACATTTTAAAACAAAACCGTTACTGTCTCTTTAAATTTTAAACAGAAAACACTTTATTACTGAATATGTGAAAAAGTATGAAGGAATTGTTCCAAAATTTCACCACAGTGTCTTAAAGCATTAAGAGTATTGCACACCAATTTTCAGAGCTTTAACCCTTAAAATAACGGAACCGGAGCCGTTTACAAATTTAACCCCTATACAGTCCCAGCTATAGCCTTTGCTGTGACCTAACCAAGCCCAGAGGGGAATACGATACCAAGTGACGCCTTCTAGAAACTTTTCCAGCTACTTTCAGATCCTCACACATGCATCTGCATGTCTTGCTCTCAAAAAACAACTGCGCAGTAATGGCGCGAAAATGAGGCTCAGCCTACAACTGGGTAGGCCCTCCCTGACTGGAAAAGGTGTCTAACATAGTGCCTGCCGTTAAAAAACGTTCCCCAAGTTTATAAATGTGAATTATCAGCATAAACATGTATAAAATGCAGAAATAAAGCAATCGATTTAGCCCATAAAAGTGTCTACCAGTTTTATAGCCCATATTAAGCCCTTTATTCTGTTTGCTTGACTAAGAAAATGGCTTACCGGTCCCCCTGAGGGGAAATGACAGCCTTCCAGCATTACATGGTCTTGTTAGAAATATAGCTAGTCATACCTTAAGCAGAAAAGTCTGCTAACTGTTTCCCCCAACTGAAGTTACTTCATCTCAACAGTCCTATGTGGAAACAGCAATCGATTTTAGTTACTGTCTGCTAAAATCATCTTCCTCTCACAAACAGAAATCTTCATCCTTTTCTGTTTCAGAGTAAATAGTACATACCAGCACTATTTTAAAATAACAAACACTTGATAGAAGAATAAAAAACTACATTTAAACACCAAAAAACTCTTAACCATCTCCGTGGAGATGTTGCCTGTGCAACGGCAAAGAGAATGACTGGGGTGGGCGGAGCCTAGGAGGGACTATATGGCCAGCTTTGCTGGGACTCTTTGCCATTTCCTGTTGGGGAAGAGATATTTCCCACAAGTAAGGATGACGCCGTGGACCGGACACACCAATGTTGGAGAAACATATATTTTTTAGGAAGGGGTTCTCTAAGTGTATGTAAAATGTGATCAAAAAAGTCTAGAGACCCCATGTCCTCTTGTTTTAAAGCTCATAACCCCTCTTTAAAATTAACTTTTACTTTAAAATTTAGAGAAAAAAATCTACAAACACACAATTGTTTGCCACCTTATTTATTTAATTTATTTGTTGCAGAATCCTCACGTCATGATATATATATAAGTTAGTGGTATAGTTTAAACCTGCTGGTCTTGCGGATAAATGTGAGCAGCACCTAAAATCTCCAAAACAACTCCACACAGGGATGGAAATGGCTTAGCAGTTAAAGGGTTAAATGGACAGTACCCAACTTGAGATTGTAAAATATAAAATGTTTAATCATGTGTAGTAATGCAACTTTGCAATGTGCTTTCATAACATATATTTGCCCATTTCCTGTAATTTACAAATGAAAAGTTTTCTATTTCTGAGAATTAGAAGTGTACACTGCAGACTTCACAAACCTAACCCTGCCAGTGGCTAGCTTTATCTACTCCAGTAACAAATCTGGATTGGCTCCTTCAAATAAGGCAAGTTGTGAAAAACAATAGCAGCAAACAAGATGTTAACGCATTAAACATTTTTTTACACTTGCCTGCTAGGATAAATTGTTTACACTCAGTGTTAATTTGTTTGACAAATTATTGACAGTAGCAAAATAATGTAGTAATATAACAGATCATAACATCTTTCAGCAGTAATCTCTGATAAATAGAAAGGCCCAATATCAATACAGTTACCAGCTATGTTCTTTCCATTAGGGTCTTTTGCTTCTAATATGAAAATCCATAAGACTTCTTGTTGTTTTAAAATCTACTCCCTATTCCCACCCGACTGGGATTTTTAAATTATTGTGTTATCTGAACTCTAAGGCCTACTTTTCATTGAGTTGGTAAAGTTTGGAAACTATTGGTAACATAAAAATTATCCTTAGACTTTAATTGAGATAAATGTTTTTACCACCAGTTTCCCAACTTTACCACCTCTATGGTTGGTGAGTTGGTTGACACTATGGCCAGCAAATGTGAAATTATCTCATACTGGTTCTCAGTTATCTGAGAACGCAGGTCCAGAATGGGAATATAAAAAGCAGCAACATTTGAAGACTAGCCCTATTTTCTGTAGAATGCATATGCCCATTTTTCTTGAGGGGATTAATGAGATACTTCTTCACCCAATAGTTTTATTTCAGAATTAGATTAATGCAGTTTGTAATTAAAAAAGCAAGATTGTTGTTATATAGGCACACAACCAAAGTTAATCCATGACTCCTTTTCGCAGTGTGAAAATGATAGTGTGATCTGGAGAAGACACCCAAACCAGTGTGTGTATCTCACAGTGAAACATAACTAGACACTAGAAGCCATTCAAAGGAGGGCTACTAAAATAGCAAAGGGTTTAGGAAATACATATAGCTTAGAGGAAAAAATAAGAGAGATGATACAGCTGCATCATATCACCAGCAGATCCTCCCTCTTAAATTGTAGCTGGCCAGCTCACTGGCAAATCTCCTGGAAGGCCAATCCAGTCTTGCTGCATTCTGAATAAAAGCGAATACAAATCTATCTGTCTGTCTATCTATCTGTTCATCTGTACCATGTAGGTGTGTGTACATTTGTGTGTTTATGCATAATGCTTAAAATTTAAAGGGGAATGATACCAAAATGCTGAATCACTTGAAAATGATGCAGCATCTCTGAAAAAAGCGGACTACAAAATATCACGGGAACATTTGTATTTTACCTCAAAATTTCCTCAGTAGCCACATCCCACTGTAAACGGACTTAAAGCATCAAATCAGGCTGCTAGTCCCAGGACTTGCAAGGCATTGTGCATCTGGCATGTGCAGTCACTTTATTTCCCTCCTCAGTTTAAGTAAGTTTACTATGATTTCCTGCAAGATGTGCTGCCCTCCCCATAACCCTTACCATAGGCATGGTCCTAGCTGGCATAGGGGCATAAATTACCTGGCTTCCCTAATTAAATTTTCAGTAGCCCAGCCCTGTATAAATATTTTTTATACTATAACTCTATATTTTCAACCTTCTTGAAATTACATACTTGCTCAGAGAAACAGTCAAATAATATGTTTAATATCCATAATACAGTCATTTGTATTCATCGCCTTCTAAAAGCATCTAACCTTGTTGGTGTTAATCTTTACTTTGTGAAATTATGTTACACCAATAACATGTCAAACAGGACGCGTGTGAACTACAGAACTGACATTTTAGTTTTTTCATACATCAGTGTCACCAGTGTGCCATTGTCACCATAACAATGCCATATTAACACATTCTGGGTAATCCAGCACAGCTTTACTTTGTGTTTAACAAAAAAATTTGCATTTCATAAAAAAAAATTAAATTTTAGTCACAAACTTAGCTTTTGTTTTTCTTCTTAAGTTCTATCTGTATTTAAAAATTACATAAACAAATCCTAATTTAAAACAAATGCCACATAATTCTAATTTATCCACAAGAGGGCACCCACCCCCTGATATTCTATATTGTGGAAAGTAAGGAGCATAATGCTTTGAGGTAAATTTGAGGTAAATCGTAATCTCACACTTATGTTAGGCTTCCCTAAACCAAGCAATTTTACCTAAATTATAGAAGCAGGGACATTACGTTAAAATGGTGCTGTAAGCTCATCTTATTTTGTTGTAAAAGATAAATTAAACAAGGGTTTCTCTAGGTCTTTTAAAATACAATATACAGTGTACTTGACAACTTCACTGGGCACAAAAATGGGACATTAAGTTTTAAGCACATTTTACATTTTTATAACATGGTATTTTTTATGTTTTGAGTTGGAAATAGGTCACCTGTTTTAGACATGCGCACAAGCAAAGGTAGATCACACTAGTCAAGAAAGAAAAATGTACCACTCAGTATTAAAGGGACTTTAAATACTAAGGAAAATAATACAAATAGAGAGCAAAAATATTAGCAAATTATGTTATAGCATTGCTTAAGTTAAATCAATAGCGCTTTTATTTTTGTGCTCATATTAAGTTGAAAGTAATATATTAGCGCTCAAGCGAAAATGTAGGGTATGGTAATGCCTGAATGTCAGATAGCCAAGGTGCATTAAATCCCTCACATAAAATACTTCTGCTGGCTCACACTTAAAGGGATAGTAAACACCAAACAGGTTATTGTTTAAAAAGATAGATAATCACTTTATTTACCATTCCCCAGTTTTGCACAACCAACATGGTTATAGAAATTTACTTTTTACCTCTGTAATTACCTTGTATCTAAACTTCTGCGGACTGCCTCCTTATCTCAGATCTTTTGACTTGCATTTCAGGCAATTATTGCTGACTCTTAAATAACTCCACGTGCATGAGTACAATGTTATTTATATGAAACACATGAACTAATGCCCTCTAGTTGTGAAGAACAGTCAAATGCTTTCAGATAAGAGGTGGCCTTTAAAAGGGACATTATACACTCATTTTTTCTTTGCATAAATGTTTTGTAGATTATCTATTTATATAGCCCATAAAGTTTTTTTTTTGTTTTTTTTATAGTTTTGCTTATTTTTAAATAACATTGCTCTGATTTTCAGACTCCTAACCAAGCCCCAACGTTTTATGAGAATACCGTCAGCTACTTACTCCAGCTTGTTCCTGTTTGTGTAAAGGGTCTTTTCATATGCAAAAGAAGGGGGAGGGGGGGTGTCTTATTTCCCACTTGCAGTGGGCTTTCCAGCTACCTTTACAACAGAGTTAAACTGAGAGCTTCTAAGAAAGTTTTTAAACCGTTTTATACTGGATTTTTATATCAGTATCTGTGCATATAATTCTTTATAGTAGTGTCTATTACATGCAGTTATATGAAAATGAGTGTATACTGTCCCTTTAAGGGCTTAGAAATTAGCATATGAGCCACCTAGGTTTAGCTTTCAACTAAGAATACCGAGCGAATAAAGCAAATTTGATGTTAAAAGTAGTTGTTTAAAATAACCTGCCCTATCTGAATCATGAAAGTTTAATTTGGACTTTACTATCCCTTTAAAAACTCATGTCAGCTATCGCTCAAGCGCTAAATCGAAGGTCAACTAGAGAAGTTCTTCACTTACTTTTAAAGGGACATGAAACCCAACATTTTTATTTCATTCTTCAGATAGAGAATACAATTTTAAAAGAGTTTTCAATTTACTTATACTATCAAACTTGGTTTGTTCTTTTGTTATTCTTTGTTGAATAGATATATAGATAGGTAGCATGCAGATGTCTGGAGCACTACATGACAGGAAACAGTGTTGCGATCTAGTGCTGTTGCTAATGTATAACATTGTTGCAAAACGTGCATGCTCCTGAACTTACCTTTCTGCTTTTCAACAAAGGGTAACAAGAAAACAAATATTTTTGATCATAGAAGTAAACTGGAAAGTTGTTAAAATAGTATGTTCTATCTGAATCATGAAAGAAAAATGTGGGGTTTTATGTCCTTTTAAACTATGATTCTCTTTTTAAATATAAGTTACAAACACTGCACACATTCATACACACACATACACACACACATACACACACGCATACACACGCATACACACGCATACACATACATACATACACACATTCATACACATACACACACATACACACACATACACACACACACATGCATACACATGCATACACATATACATACATACACATACATACACATACATACACACACGCATACACATACATACACATACATACACACATGCATACACATACATACATACACACACACACACACATACATACACATACATACACATACATACATACACACACACACACACATACATACACATACATACACATACATACATACACACATACATACACACACATACACACACATACACACACATACATACACACATGTCAATATTTTGTGTTGCCACCATTATTTTCCAGCACTGCCTTAACCCTCTTGGGCATGGAGTTCACCAGAGCTTCACAGGTTGTCACTGGAGTCCTCTTCCACTCCTCCATGACAACATCACAGAGCTGGTGGATGTTAGAGACCTTGCGCTCCCCCACCTTCCATTTGAGGATGCCCCACAAATGGAGGTGTGTTTGGGGTCGTTATCATGTTGGAATACTGCCCTGCGACCCAGTCTCCGAAGGGAGGGGATCATTCCCTGTTTCAGTATGTCACAGTACATATTGGCATTCATGGTTCCCTCAATGAACTGTAGCTCCCCAGTGCCGGCAGCACTCATGACGGCCCAGACCAGGACACTCCCACCACCATGCTTGACTGTAGGCAAGACACACTTGTCTTTGTACTCCTCACCTGGTTGCCGCCACACATGCTTGACACCATCTGAACCAAATAAGTTTATCTTGGCCTCATCGGACCACAGGAGATGGTTCCAGTAATCCATGTCCTTAGTCTGCTTGTCTTTAGCAAACTGTTTGTGGGCTTTCTTGTGCATCATCTTTAGAAGATGCTTCCTTCTGGGACGAGAGCCATGCAGATCAATTTGATGCAGTGTTCAACATATGGTCTGAGCACTGACAGGCTGACCCCCCCCACCCCTTTAATCTCTGCAGCAATGCTGGCAGTACTCATACGTCTATTTCCCAAAGACAACCTCTCGATATGACGTTGAGCATGTGCACTCAACTTCTTTGGTCGACCATGGCCTGTTCTGAGTAGAACCTGTCCTGTAAAACCGCTGTATAGTCTTACCCACTGTGCTGCAGCTCAGTTCCAGGGTCTTGGCAATCTTCTTTAGCCTAGGTCATCTTTATATAGAGCAACAATTCTTTTTTTCAGATCCTCAGAGTTCTTTGCCATGTGGTGCCATGATGAACTTCCAGTGACCAGTATGAGAGAGCGTGAGAGCGATAACACCATATTTAACACACCTGCTCCCCTTTCACACCTGAGACCTTGTAACACTAATGAGTCACATGACACCGGGGAGGGAAAATGGCTAATGGAGTGGAAGAGGAATGGAGTGGAAGGGGACTCCAGTGACAACCTGTGAAGCTCTGGTGAACTCCATGCCCAAGAGGGTTAAGGCAGTGCTGAAAAAACTTTTGTTGCCAACGGTTTAGACATTATTTGCTGTGTGTTAAGTTATTTTGAGGGGACAGCAAATTTACACTGTTATACAGGCTGTACACTCACTACTTTATATTGTAGCAAAGTGTTGTTTCTTCAGTGTTGTCACATGAAAAGATATAATAAAATATTTACAAAAATGTGAGGGGTGTACTCACTTTTGTGGGATACTGTATTTTAATTGCCTTTGTTTGACTTGTAAACAGCTGAAAAGTTTGTACATTTTGACAATAAACCTGATTTGCAATGGAGGTTGAATAATTTTGAATACAACTGCGCATATATATTTATTTCCAATGGCATGGAGAGTCCACAATTCTATTCGATTACTGTTAATTTCAGCTCCTGGCAACCAGGAGGAGGCAAAGACACCCCAGCAACGCATAAGTATCCCTCCCCCTTCCAACCCTACAATCCCCCAGTCATTCTTTGCCTTTGTACATCATGGAGGTGTGCGAAGATGGTGTCTGAAGAAAATCAACTCTTTAATCCAGTTTAATGGGTAGTTTCCCTGCAAGCAACGATTAGGGCAATGCTGTGTCCATGTAATCCTCTTCAGTAAGATTACAACTGTGTGTGTATATATATATATATATATATATATATATATATTTATTTATGGGCATATGTATATTTGTGTATGTTAGTGCACATATGCATGTGTACACAAACATATGTATACACACATAAATGCAATACATACCTACATATATATACAATACCTACACATATATACAATACGTACATATACATATGTATACACACATACACATATATACAATACATGCACCCATACACAAATATACAGTACATACACACATACAAACACTTATCTGCTAAAGTTTCTTGCAAGTCTAGGACTGATTATGTCTGCTATTTTTCTAAAATGGTTTCCATTTCCCAATGTAACCACTATTAACAATTTAGCTAATACACCCACTTGCAGGCTACTCCAACTGATGCACTTAACCTGATATAAAACGTGGCTTGCAGCACCATACAGAACATTAATCCTCCATCACCTATAGCAACCCACTTCTTTGAGCCCCAGTGTACTTCATCTTCCCAACACCTAAGGCACCCATCTTTGTAACTCCCAGCAACCCAAGGAACCCTATAAGTGTGTCACTGCAGCGGCTACTGCTATATCTCATTGTCTGAAACTTATAGTTTGTTTAGTTTGTGGCCCCAGAAATGCTCTTATGTTCTTGTCAAAAGTACTGTGCACTATATTAAAGGGCCATAATACCCAAATGTTTAAACACTTGAAAGTGATGCAGCATAGCTGTAAAAAGCTGATTAGAAAATATCACCTGAACATCTCTATGTAAAAAAGAAAGATATTTTACCTCAAAAGTTCCTCAGTAGCCACCTCCCATTGTAAAGGATTTCTAAGCAGCATTTTAGTGTGTTTGTCCTGGGACATCTGAAGGGACTAGCATCGTGCACTCTCATATTATTTCACCAATCAGGTAAAGGAAGCTTACTATGAAATCTCATGAGAGTTAAAGTGATTGTAAAGTCAGCCTCCGGTCTAAACATCTGTGTAACATTTGTCTATAAAAAACTTGACTTTCATTCATCAATTCCTCACATTTTACTTCTTTACCTTTATTTTCAATACTTTATATTCTTTTTCGCTGTAATCTTCCTCCTCCCGGCATTCGCGCTCCGTTCCTGTTGTTTCTAACCTACGTCTTCATAGCCAATAACGGCTCTAACCACAGGGGGACCCACCCCCTTACCATGACGTAATAACTCCTTCTTGCGCATGCGTTTGATTGCGCTGCAAACCTCTTCTATTCTAAGCTCGTGCACATTTTGCGCATGCGCAATAGAAATGTATACGGCGTCGCAATAGAAATGTATACAGAGTCTTGTCATTTCCTAACATTATTATCGCTGGGTAAGTTGATATGAAAGGGCTCCGTATACAAGTACTTTCTCTTCTCTATCTAACCAACGATGCCCCTATTTTGAATCGAAAATATAAATGATATTACTTACACAACTATCTTCTATATGTATAAATGTAATAAATATTTTAAAAACATACTGTGCTATATAATGAGTTTTATTTATATAAGCGTTTATAATTTGGATGTATTTAGCATCAAATTAAAATATAAATTTGCGCATGTGCAATGGCTAATCTAAACTGGAGCGCGCAATGCCGATACGTAAACAGCGGGTGGGACCGCTGTTTACGTATTTTCGAGGAGAATTAGGAAACAGTGAGTGGGAGGAGCGGGTAAAGTACTTTAACGATATTTATGATATAAAATTATAAAGAAATAATAACTTTTATTAAAAAATGATTGTGGCGGTATGCTTTATAGGATGATTCTATACATAACTATATCATCCAAACATTAAAAATTGACATTCACTTTAAGTCAAATCTCATGAGATCACAGAAAGAGTTCATGACCTCAGCACTGCTGATGCTGATTGGCTGCTGTTCATTTCTTCATTTTTTTAATTTTTTTTACCTGCAGCTGGGAGCAGCTGAGTATAACTTTTTACACAGAACTTATTCTGCTGAGCTGAGGAAATTGTGAGGTAAAATATCTTCCTTTTTTACATAGAGATGCTCAGGTGATATTTTCCTGTCAGCTTTTTACAGTTATACTGCATCAGTTTCAAGTGATTTAGCATATGAGTATTATGTCCCTTTAAGATCAGCTATGCTCTTTCAAATGGATAACATTGTTCAAAACTGCTGCCATAAAGTGCTCCAAAAATGGACAGGCTCATAAGCATATGTTCCTGATTTTATACAAAAGATACCATGAGAACAAAGAAAAATTGAAATAGGAGTAAATTAGAAAGTTGTTTTAAAATCACATGCTCTCTCCTTTTTATCTCTCTCTATTTTACAAAAAAAATTATATATATAAAATGTATTTTAACCCCTTAGTGACCAGAGCACTTTTCCATTTTCTGTCCGTTTGGGACCAAGGCTATTTTTACATTTTTGCGGTGTTTGTGTTTAGCTGTAATTTTCCTCTTGCTCATTTACTGTACCCACACATATTATATACCGTTTTTTCTCGCCATTAAATGGACTTTCTAAAGATACCATTATTTTCATCATATTTTATAATTTACTATAGTAAATTATAAGATATGATGAAAAAAATGGAAAAAAACACACTTTTTCTAACTTTGACCCCAAAAATCTGTTACACATCTACGACCACCAAAAAACACCCATGCTAAATAGTTTCTAAATTTTGTCCTGAGTTTAGAAATACCCAATGTTTACATGTTCTTTGCTTTTTTTGCAAGTTATAGGGCCATAAATACAAGTAGCACTTTGCTATTTCCAAACCACTTTTTTTCAAAATTAGCGCTAGTTACATTGGAACACTAATATCTTTCAGGAATCCCTGAATATCCCTTGACATGTATATATTTTTTTTTAGAAGACAACCCAAAGTATTGATTTAGGCCCATTTTGGTATATTTCATGCCACCATTTCACCGCCAAATGCGATCAAATAAAAAAAATCGTTCACTTTTTCACAAATTTTTTCACAAACTTTAGGTTTCTCACTGAAATTATTTACAAACAGCTTGTGCAAATATGGCACAAATGGTTGTAAATTCTTCTCTGGGATCCCCTTTGTTCATAAATAGCAGACTTATATGGCTTTGGTGTTGCTTTTTGGTAATTAGAATGCCACTAAATGCCACTGCGCACCACACGTGTATTATGCCCAGCAGTGTAGGGGTTAATTAGGGAGCATGTAGGGAGCTTTTTGGGGTAATTTTAGCTTTAGTGTAGTGTAGTAGACAACCCCAAGTATTGATCTAGGCCCATTTTGGTATATTTCATGCCACCATTTCACCGCCAAATGCGATCAAATAAAAAAAAAAGTTACATTTTTCACAATTTTAGGTTTCTCACTGAAATAATTTACAAACAGCTTGTGCAGTTATGGCACAAATGGTTGTAAATGCTTCTCTGGGATCCCCTTTGTTCAGAAATAGCAGACATATATGGCTTTGGCATTGCTTTTTGGTATTTAGAAGGCCGCTAAATGCCGCTGCGCATCACACGTGTATTATGGCTAGCAGTGAAGGGGTTAATTAGGTAGCTTGTAGGGAGCTTGCAGGGTTAATATTAGATTTAGTGTAGAGCTCAGCCTCCCACCTGAAACATCAGACCCCCTGATCCCTCCCAAACAGCTCTCTTCCCTCCCCCACCCCACAATTGTCCCCGCCATCTTAAGTACTGGCAGAAACTCTGCCAGTACTAAAATAAAAGGTATTTGGCCCTTTTTTTTTAAAAAAAAAAAAGAAGCATATTTACATATGCTGATGTGTACGATCCCCCCTTAGACCCCAACCTCACTGATCCCCCCTAAAAAGCTCTATAACCCTCCCACTCTAACTTAATGGGCGCCATCTTGGGTACTGGCAGCTGTCTGCCAGTACCCAGTTTAGAAGAAAAAAATGGGTTTTTTTTACATTTATTAAAAGTTTCTGTAGTGTAGCTTCCCCCCACACAAAACCAACCCCCCCACCCCTCCATGATCCCCTCCATGATCACTTTTTGTGCTTAGATTTGGGTCTTATTTATTAATACATTTTCCGTAGTGTAGCGGTTCCCACCCGCTCCCGCCCCGTGCACGCGCCCGCCCGCCACCCTCCGTGCACGCGCGCGCGCCCGTGCGCGCCCCCGACGATCGCGCCCCCGATCCCGCCCCCCTTGACGTCATGCGGCACACCGATGGCCGCCCACCCGCCTCCCAAGTCGGCTCCCACCCACCAACGAAACCGGCCATCGATGTCCGGTGCAGAGAGGGCCACAGAGTGGCTCTCTCTGCATCGGATGGCCGTAAAAGGTTATTGCAGGATGCCTCCATATCGAGGCATCACTGCAATAACCGGAAAGCAGCTGGAAGCGAGCAGGATCGCTTCCAGCTGCTTTCCACACCGAGGACGTGCAGGGTACGTCCTCAGGCGTTAACTGCCTTTTTTTTGAGGACGTACCCTGCACGTCCTCGGTCATTAAGGGGTTAAAATAAAAATAACATTTTATTCTATGTGAAGAACATTGGAATGTGAAATATGAATAACTACCTTCAGGTTAAGCACTGTAGGTCTCAAGCACTCCATTGAAGTCCGTAGGGAGAAGAAGTTAGCGTGGTTGCGATACCCGAAGTCCTGAAGTTAGCACGCATCGGGTTTCATAACGAATATTTGGGGAAATTCCCTGAATCTTTGTTGGTTGCACTATTCTCTAATCATTTAGTTTTAAACAAAACGAATACTGAGTATTCCTAGAACATTTACATTCATTTTAGTTAAACAAATGTAAATGTTCCAAGGCTACAGGTGAAAAAGTTTCATCTGTAGCTTTATACTCACCTTTAGTGAGCTGGAGAGCCGTGCTAACCCAGTCCACTTCTTCACAGAGCCCTGTTCTGTGCTAATAGGAGTCTTAGTAAAGCAGATCCCAGAGCCTGTACAAATGGATATTCTCCTTTTAAAAGGGACAGTCTATTCAAAATTAATTTTTCATGATTCAGATAGGGCATGCGATTTTAAACAACTTTCCAATTTATGTTTATCATCAAATTTGCTTTGTTCTCTTGGTATTCTTTATTGAATGCTAACCTAGCTAGGCTCATATGCTAATTTCTAAGCCTTTGAAGGCCGTCTCTCAATGCATTTGGACAACTTTTCACAGCTAGACAGCTGTAGTTCATGTGTGCCATATAGATAACATTGTGCTCACTTCAGTGGAGTTATTAATGAGTCAGTCCTGTTTGGCTAAAATGCATGTCTGTCAAAAGAACTGAAATAAGGGGGCAGTCTGGAGAGGCTTAGATACAATGTAATCAAAGAAGTAAAAAGTTTATTAATATAACAGTGTTAGTTATGCAAAACTGGGGAATGAGAAAGGGCCAGATGATCAAAAGCTCCATGGCATAGAGAGAAATCTCTCTGTTTTGCATATGTAATATGACCCTAAGGATAGTCTCCCTAAGGGTGATGGGGAAACCAGAAATGGACTCCTTGCCCAATGGGCTTAGAGGGATATGGATTTTAACCAATCAAAGGACTCAAAAGATTAATTTGAATGGAACCTGGTCTAACGGCTATAAAAAAAATGACATTTGGAATCACAAAAGCCTCCTTGAAAAAGCTGAACTTGGTCAGCGAAACATACGTCGGAGTATAGAAATTATATAGACTGGTCACCAAGAGGGGGACACTTTGTTAACGGCAACGGCTTCCAACCCACTGTGTTTTTGTAGTTAAATTTTCAAAGGACTTACATACACGAAGTGTGGGCATTTGCCACAGCTGTCATACCCTTAGTGATGTTTGTCTGTTTTTAATAATTTGTATGCTGCTATCTGGGAGATACATTTATTTGTGAGCGCTTACTCTAGAGCTAGTTTTAGCTCCCAGTCACGTTAGTAGGATCGACTCCGGTGTGATACTGTATTGCATTGTATGCAGATTTATGCTATGATCTCTTTCTCTTCCTTTGAGGAGAACTGTTGAGGATCTTTCTGAAAATAAAGACGGTCTCACTTTACATCAAAGGTCTGTGGACATTTGGTATTTGATTTATGGTCGGTATTGGATTTTTTGTACGTGATTTTTATGTTTTAAGATATCTTTATTTTTTACTTAATCACGGTATTGTGTTATTTTTTATTTTACATTGCGAAGCATCTTTATTTAGAAAGAAGCTACTCCCAGGTGGCAACCGGGCCATAGAACAAGCTATTGAGCTGCTGTTTGTTCCAGGCAGACTACTTCTCTTTCTGTTTTGCATAGAGAAATCATGTAAAGTGGGTGTCTTCTTCATACGCTGAGCCCTGCATAGAGAGATAAACAGCTCTAAAGGTAAAATGTGCCTTTATAAACACTTTTGAGGGACCTTGCAGTACTGTCAAGACTTCTTAGATAATCTTGCCAGAGAGGAGAGCATTACGTTCATTGGAGGACAATTTAATCCTTTATTGGACTTAAAAAGAAACACAAAATTGAATATTTCATAGTCTATGGTCATAGTGTATATTGCAGAAACACTGAGGGATTCATATTTCAGCTTTACATAGGATATGGTTTAAAAAGGCCAGTTTCCTTCTTTAAAGGGACATGAAACCCACAATTTTCTTTTATTATTTAGATAGAACATACATTTTTAAGCAACGTTTCAATTTACTCCTGTTATCGATTTTGCTTAAAGGGACAGTTCACCCAAAATTTTTCTCCCCTTTAAATTGTTCTCAATGATTCATTTTACCTGCTGGAGTGGACTTTTTTTTCTAAACAATATCAAATGTAAAATATAGAACTGTTACTAATATCCAATAAAACTTTATTGATTTTTCAAACATTTCATAAAAACTTTAAAATGCATGATTATTACATATAATTAAGATTCTGTTTCTTTACAGTTAAGTGTATTTCAAAATTAATGATTGAAAAAAAAATTAAAAAGTTTAAATCACATGACCCAAATAAAATGGAAAACACTGTATTCAATGTTATAGCAAATGCGACATAGGGATCTTTCGAGTACAAAATAAATCTGTATATGCCCCTTTTCAACAACTAAATAGATAAATTGATTTGAAACCGTTATAAAGGAAACTTTATTTTGGGTCAAAACATTAGATCTTTTTTGCACACTTTAATTGCACAATTTTACAATGGCATCTGTCCAAGCTGGAAAGACCAAAAGCAAGAGAAGTATAATGCTCACGCATCTGCAGAATTGTATTTTGGTTGAATTGGTTATCGAACATTACAATGAAATTATTGGGTACCAAGCAAGAACGGTAAACCCACAGAGAAAGAGAGCTATTTGGTCCCAAATAAGTCGATCGGTTTCTGCAGAAGGAAGTTTTCCGAAGGATGTAAAGGGCCTGTCGGAAGAGGGTAACTGATATTAGAAAAACATTAAGAAAATGGTAAGCAGAGAAAAGCAATCTGCTAAAGGAAGCGGTGGAGGCCCAGGATATAGGGCAGAATGGACTTCGAACAGCTGCTTTATTCACGGATGGGTAATGCTGTTGTGGTTGGCCTGGATGTTCCATCTGACACTATGGATTTTAGAGGTCAGTTAATAATTTAGTTATTTAAAAAAATTTTTTTTTAATATATTTTTTATTTTAATACTTGTTTCTTTCATGTAATTGGCAAGAGTCCATGAGCTACTGACGTATGGGATATACAATCCTACCAGGAGGGGCAAAGTTTCCCAAACCTCAAAATGCCTATAAATACATGCACCCCTCACCACACCCACAATTCAGTTTTACAAACTTTGCCTCCTATGGAGGTGGTGAAGTAAGTTTGTGCTAAGATTTCTACGTTGATATGCGCTTCTCAGCATTTTGAAGCCCGGCTCCTCTCAGAGTACAGTGAATGTCAGAGGTATGTGAAGGGAGTATCACCTATTGAATGCAATGGTTTTGCTCACGGGAGATCTATTTCATAGGTTCTCTGTTATCGGTCGTAGAGATTCATCTCCTACCTCCCTTTTCAGATCGACAAAATAATCTCATATTCCATTACCTCTACTGATAACCATTTCAGTACTGGTTTGGCTATCTGTGGATGGGTGTCTTTCGGTAAGTATGTTTTTATTACTTAAGACACCCTCAGCTATAGTTTGGCACTTTATGCATTAATATAAAGTTCTAAATATATGTATTGTACTTATATTTGCCATGAGTCAGGTTTATGTATATTTCCCTTTGCAGACTGTCAGTTTCATATTTAAGGAAAAACATATTTAGGAAAAAAAATTCTTAACTGGGGTTTAGTCTTTTTTCAATTTGACTGCTTTTTTCTTTCTATTTTGCGGGCAATATTAGGCCTGCGAGGGCGCAAAATGCCAAAGATTATTGCGTCATTCTTGTTGCGAGAATTTTTTTGGCGCAAGATTTTTTTTGGCGCGAAGGTACGTCCGATGGCGCAAATTCGTCATTTTCGGCGTCTTAGTTGACGCCGAATTCTTTGCACAAGATTGCGTCATTAATGACGCGAGTGTGTCATTTCCGGATGTTAGCGCCAAAAAAATTTCAGTTATGTTGTGCGTCATACTTGGCGCCAAATAATCTTATTATTTAAGACCCCATTCCTATATGCCTCTTACCTTTTTTCTATGTCAGAGGGCTATGCTATTTGCATTTTTTTCCCATTCCTGAAACTGCCATATAAGGAAATTGATAATTTTGCTTTATATGTTGTTTTTTCTCTTACAGTTTGCAAGATGTCTCAATCTGATCCTGTCTCAGAAATCACTGTTGGAACCCTGTGCCTGATAACAGTTCTACCAAAGCTAAGTGCATTTGTTGTAAACTTGTGGAGATTATATCTCCAGCTGTGGTTTGTAATAGTTGTCATGATAAACTTTTACATGCAGTTAATGTGTCCATCAGTAATAATACATTGCCTGTTGCTGTTCCTTCAACATCTAATGTACAAGATATACATGTGAATCTAAAATATTTTATTGCTGATTCTATTCAGAAGGCTTTATCTGCCGTCCCACCTTCTAATAAACGTAAAAGGTCTTTTAAAACTTCTCATAAAGTTGATGAAATTTCAAATGACCGACAACATACTGAATTGTCCTCCTCTGATGAGGATCTATCTGTTTCAGAAGATCCTTCCTCAGATATTGACACTGACAAATCTACTTATTTATTTAAAATGGAGTATATTCATTCTTTGTTAAAAGAAATGTTGATTACATTGGATAGAGGAAACTAGTCCTCTTGATACTAAAACTAGTAAACATTTAAATTCTGTTTATAAACCTCCTGTGGTTACTCCAGAGGTTTTTCCATTTCCTGATGCTATTTATGATATGATTTCTAAGGATTGGAATAGGCCTGGTACTTCTTTTATTCCTTCTTCAAGGTTTAAAAATTGTATCTTTTGCCAGCAGTTACATTAGAGTTTTGGGAAAAGATCCCCAAAGTTGATGGGGCTCTCTCTACTCTTGCTAAACATACTACTATTCCTATAGAAGATATTTCTTCTTTTAAAGATCCTTTAGATAGGAAACTTGAAACTTATCTAAGGAAAGTCTATTTATATTCTGGTCATCTTCTCAGGCCTGCAATTTCCTTGGCTGATGTTGCAGCTGCATCAACTTTTTGGTTGGAAAATTAAGCTCAACAAGAATTGCTTGCTTCAACATGCTAATCATTTTATTTGTGATGCCATTTTTGATATTATCAAAATTGATGTTAGATCTATGTCTTTAGCTATTTTAGCTAGAAGAGCTTTGTGGCTTAAATCTTGGAATGCTGACATGATTTCTAAGTCTAGATTGCTATCACTTTCTTTCTAAGGTAATAAGTTATTTAGTTCTCAGTTGCATTCGATTATTTCAACTGTCACTGGGGGGGGAAGGGAGTTTTTTGCCTCAGGATAAAAGACCTAAGGGTAAATCTAAAGTTTCTAACGGTTTTCGTTCCTTTCGACAAATTAAGGAACAGAAACCTAATCCTTCCCCCAAGGAATCTGTTTCCAGTTGGAAACCTTCTTCAAATTGGAATAAATCCAAGCCATTTAAGAAACCAAAGCCAGCCCCTAAGTCCACATGAAGGTGTGGCCCTCATTCCAGCTCAGCTGGTAGAGGGCAGATTAAGATTTTTCAAGGTTGTTTGGACAAATTCTGTCCAAAATCAATAGATTGAGTATTTTCTCTCAGGGGTATCGAATAGGATTCACAGTAAGACCTCTTGTGAGAAGATATTTTCTCTCACGCATCCCAGCAAATCCAGTAAAGGCTCAGGCTTTCCTGAAGTGCGTTTCAGACCTGGAGTTTTCAGGAATAATCATGCCGGTTCCGTTTCAGGAACAGGGTCTGGGGTTTTATTCAAATCTATTCATTGTCCCAAAGAAAGAAAATTCATTCAGACCAGTTCTGGATCTGAAAATTTTGAATCGTTATGTAAGTGTACCAACTTTCTAAATGGTGACTATAAGGACTATTCTTCCTTTTGTTCAGCATGGGCATTATATGTCCACAACAGACTTACAGGATGCATATCTTCATTTTCAGATTTATCCAGATCATTATCAGTTTCTGAGATTCTCTATTCTAGACAAGCATTACCAATTTGTTGCTCTTCCTTTTGGACTAGTGACAACTCCAAGAATCTTTTCAAAGGTTCTTGGTGCCCCACTCTCTGTAATCAGAGAGCAGGGTATTGCGGTGTTTCCTTATTTGGACAATATATTGGTACTATCTCAGTCTTTACATTCTGCAGAATCTCACACAAATCAACTAGTGTTGTTTCTTCGAAAACATGGTTGGAGGATCAATTTACCAAAAAGTTCTTTGATTCCTCAGACAAGGGTCTCCTTTTTAGGTTTCCAGATAGATTCAGTGTCCATGACTCTGTCTCTAACAGACAAGAGACGTTTAAAATTGGTTTCAGCCTGTCTGAACCTTCAGTCTCAGTCATTCCCTTCAGTAGCTTTGTGCATGGAAGTTTTAGGACTCTTGCCAATATGAAAGAAATTAATTTATCAGCTAAGTTCTTACATAAATTATGTCTTCTTTCATGTAATTCGCAAGAGTCCATGAGCTAGTGACGTATGGGATAGCAATACCCAAGATGTGGAACTCCACGCAAGAGTCACTAAAGAGGGAGGGATAAAATAAAAACAGCCATTTTCCGCTGAAAAAAATTAATCCACAAACCAAAATATAAGTTTATTCTCATAAATGAAAAGAAAAACTTAAAACATAAGCAGAAGAATCAAACTGAAACAGCTGCCTGAAGAACCTTTCTACCAAAAATTGCTTCCGAAGAAGCAAATACATAAAAACGGTAGAATTTAGTAAATGTATGCAAAGAAGACCAAGTTGCTGCTTTGCAAATCTGAATCTGAATTCAACTGAAGCTTCATTCTTAAAAGCCCACAAAGAGGAGACTGATCTAGTAGAATGAGCAGTAATTCTCTGAGGCGGGGCTTGACCCGACTCCAAAATAAGCTTGATGAATCAAAAGCTTTAACCACGATGCCAGCATCAGACGTGATCCCCTTTGCTCGTTTTCATATGAGACCTCTCCAGCTTTGTATGCTGAACCAATGGTGCAGGGATTATAGAAGAATATCACAATTAATATCCTTAAATCCCAATGTTCAACTATCTCTGACTTGGTGGTTAAATCACCATCATTTAATTCTAGGGGCCTCTTTTGTTTATTCAACCTGGAATGTGATCACAACAGATGCAAGTATTTCAGGTTGGGGAGCTGTTTGGGGATCTCTGACAGCACAAGGGGTTTGGAAATCTCAAGAGGCGAGATTACCAATCAATATTTTGGAACTCCGTGCGATTTTCAGGGCTCTTCAGATTTGGCCTGTGTTGAAGAGAGAACCGTTCATTTGTTTTCAGACAGACAATATCACAACTGTGGCATATGTCAATCATAAGGTTGGGACTCACAGTTCCCAAGCTATGAAGGTAATATCCTGGATACTTGCTTGGGCAGAATCCAGCTTCTGTCTAATTTCATATCCCAGGTATAGACAATTGGGAAGCGGATTATCTCAGCCGTCAGACTTTACATCCGGGGGAGTGGTCCCTCCATCCAGATGTGTTTTCTCAGGTTGTTCAGATGTGGGGTCTTCCAGAAATAGATCTGATGGCTTCTCATCTAAACAAGAAACTTCCCAGGTACCTTTCCAGGTCCAGGGATCCTCAGACGGAAGCAATGGATGCGTTGACACTTCCTTGGTGTTATCAACCTGCTTATATTTTCCCACCTCTAGCTCTTCTTCCAAGAGTGATCTCCAAAATCATCATTGAGCAATCTTTTGTGTTGCTGGTGGCTCCAGCATGGCCTCACAGGTTTTGGTATGTGGATCTTGTTCAGATGTCCAGTTGCCAACCTTGGCCACTTCCATTAAGGCTGGACCTTCTGTCTCAAGGTCCGTTTTTCCATCAGGATCTCAAATCATTAAATTTGAAGGTATGGAAATTGAACGCCTAGTGCTTAGTCATAGAGGTTTCTCTGACTCAGTGATTAATGCTATGTTACAGGCTCATAAATCTGTTTCTAGAAAGATTATCAAGTTTGGATGACTTATATTTCATGGTGTTCTCATAATTTTTCTTGGCATTCTTTTAGAATTCCTAGAATTTTACAGTTTCTTCAGATGGTTTGGATAAGGGTTTGTCTGCAAGTTCCTTGAAGGGACAAATCTCTGCTCTCTGTTTTATTTCACAGAAAGATTGCTAAGCTTCTCCTGATATTCACTGTTTTGTACAGGCTTTGGTTCGTATCAAGCCTGTCTTTAAATTAATCTCTCCTCCATGGAGTCATAATTTGGTTTTGAAGGCTTTACAGGCTTCTCCATTTGAGCCTATGCATTCTTTGGACATTAAACTACTTTCTTGGAAAGTGTTGTTCCTTTTGGCCATCTCTTCTGCTAGAAGAGTTTCTGAATTATCTGCTCTCTCTTGTGAATCTCCTTTTCTGATTTTTCATCAGGATAAGGCGGTTTTGCAGACTTCATTTAAATTCTTACCTAAGGTTGTGAATTCTAACAACATTAATAGAGAAATTGTTGTCCCTTCCTTGTGTCCTAATCCTGAGAATTCTTTGGAGAGATCCTTACATTCTTTGGATGTGGTAAGAGCTTTGAAATATTATCTTGAAGCTACTAAAGATTTCAGGAAGACTTCTAGTCTATTTGTTATCTTTTCTGGTTCTAGGAAAGGTCAAAAGGCTTCTGCCATTTCCTTGGCATCGTGGTTAAAGCTTTTGATTCATCAAGCTTATTTTGGAGTCGGGTCAAGCCCCGCCTCAGAGAATTACTGCTCATTCTACTAGATCAGTCTCCTCTTTGTGGGCTTTTAAGAATGAAGCTTCAGTTGAATTCAGATTCAGATTTGCAAAGCAGCAACTTGGTCTTCTTTGCATACATTTACTAAATTCTACCGTTTTTATGTATTTGCTTCTTCGGAAGCAATTTTTGGTAGAAAGGTTCTTCAGGCAGCTGTTTCAGTTTGATTCTTCTGCTTATGTTTTAAGTTTTTCTTTTCATTTATGAGAATAAACTTATATTTTGGTTTGTGGATTAATTTTTTTCAGCGGAAAATGGCTGTTTTTATTTTATCCCTCCCTCTTTAGTGACTCTTGCGTGGAGTTCCACATCTTGGGTATTGCTATCCCATACGTCACTAGCTCATGGACTCTTGCGAATTACATGAAAGAAGACATAATTTATGTAAGAACTTAGCTGATAAATTAATTTCTTTCATATTGGCAAGAGTCCATGAGGCCCACCCTTTTTATGGTGATTATGATTTTTTTGTATAAAGCACAATTATTTCCAAATTCCTTTGTTGATGCTTTTTACTCCTTCTTTATCACCCCACTACTTGGCTATTCATTAAACTGAATTGTGTGTGTGGTGAGGGGTGAATTTATTGGCATTTTGAGGTTTGGGAAACTTTGCCCCTCCTGGTAGGATTGTATATCCCATACGTCACTAGCTCATGGACTCTTGCCAATATGAAAGAAATGAATTTATCAGGTAAGTTCTTACATAAATTATGTTATAGAAAAAAGTGGAAGAACCAGGCGCCAACTAACGAAGGCTTGGTGAAAAATGAGAGTAAAATAACAGAAGTTTAATGCTAAATTAATAACATGTATAGATACAATTAATATAATAAAATTTCAATAAAATTCCTAGTCTGTGGATCCAAGACTTCTTACAGTATAAAAATATATGACAATGCAATAATCAATATAATGGAACATATATGTGAAATTCAACGTTAATAAAATCCTGGTAGAGGAGATAGAAGAGTTTTCTCAAAAAATATATATGTGTGTATTCTACTGTACTTTTAGATACAACCTTGCTGCAATCAAAGGTTATACAAAATAGTCCATAAGTTGATGTTCAGTATAATGGGTATTGGTGTTGGTTTCTAAAAATAAACAATATTCAAATGTTAAGTGTTCAATATCAGTTCCTGAATTGTGTCCTAATGTGATAATCCAAAAAATGCAATCCAAAAGATAACTTGAAAGCCAAAAATTGCTAGTGAAATCCAATAAAAAATAAAGTCAAATGTCAAATTCCAGAAAAATAATTAGTGCCAAAAAATCCAATGTTAAAAAAGAAAAATTATGCCTAAGTACTTAGCATGAGTGAAGAAATTCTGTTAACCTAGGTGTGAAAAAAATTCTTGCTATTTCAGCACCAAAAACAAATAAACCTCAAAAAGAGTTGTGATTCCAATGCAAAATGAATGTGCGTGAAGTATATGCAAAAAAATGCAAAAAAAATAATAATAATGTGACGCAATGTGCTATTACAACACCAAGAAATAATGTGCTATTTCAACACCAAAAACAATGTCATAAGTTGCAGATCCTGGGGTAAAAGATGGGTTTTGTTCCAAACCTTTAAACACAGAGGGTCAACTCATACAATGGGAGAACAATCCATAGTAGATGGTAGAAGTGTTAAAACAAAAATGGCAAAAAAATAAAAAATAAAAATGCTGATGAAAAATACCTGTGGAGAAAAGAAATGGATACAATGTGTAGCAGGTTTTTCACAAGGTGCTCCAGTAGAATTAAACTTACCAGTACAAGGTCTACGCGTTTCGGCCTCTCATTAGGCCTTTATCAAGACTCTTGTACTGGTAAGTTTAATTCTACTGGAGCACCTTGTGAAAAACCTGCTACACATTGTATCCATTTCTTTTCTCCACAGGTATTTTTCATCAGCATTTTTATTTTTTATTTTTTTGCCATTTTTGTTTTAACACTTCTACCATCTACTATGGATTGTTCTCCCATTGTATGAGTTGACCCTCTGTGTTTAAAGGTTTGGAACAAAACCCATCTTTTACCCCAGGATCTACAACTTATGACTTATTGTTTTTTGGTGTTGAAATAGCACATTATTTCTTGGTGTTGTAATAGCACATTGCATCACATTATTATTATTTTTTTGCATTTTTTTGCATATACTTCACGCACATTCATTTTGCATTGGAATCACAACTCTTTTTGAGGTTTATTTGTTTTTGGTGCTGAAATAGCAATAATTTTTTCACACCTAGGTTAACAGAATTTCTTCACTCATGCTAAGTACTTAGGCATAATTTTTCTTTTTTAACATTGGATTTTTTGGCACTAATTATTTTTCTGGAATTTGACATTTGACTTTATTTTTTATTGGATTTCACTAGCAATTTTTGGCTTTCAAGTTATCTTTTGGATTGCATTTTTTGGATTATCACATTAGGACACAATTCAGGAACTGATATTGAACACTTAACATTTGAATATTGTTTATTTTTAGAAACCAACACCAATACCCATTATACTGAACATCAACTTATGGACTATTTTGTATAACCTTTGATTGCAGCAAGGTTGTATCTAAAAGTACAGTAGAATACACACACCTATATTTTTTGAGAAAACTCTTCTATCTCCTCTACCAGGATTTTATTAACGTTGAATTTCACATATATGTTCCATTATATTGATTATTGCATTGTCATATATTTTTATACTGTAAGAAGTCTTGGATCCACAGACTAGGAATTTTATTGAAATTTTATTATATTAATTGTATCTATACATGTTATTAATTTAGCATTAAACTTCTGTTATTTTACTCTCATTTTTCACCAAGCCTTCGTTAGTTGCCGCCTGGTTCTTCCACTTTTTTCTGATTCATTTATCACTGGTGACAGCTAGGGATTCACCATTTTCCGGGCAGAGTGGTGTCAGTTGGCGCTTATGTAGAGATTCTTTCTATATAAATTATGTTATATTTATCCCATTAGAGCAACATGATGAGGGACGTGAGGAAGAGGAGGTAGATGCACAGGAGGATCAACCTTTTGACCATGAAAACAGCTCACAAGAGCCACAACCATCCACCTCACATAATATAGCACAAAGAGAAGAAGGCGTCAGTAAGTGAATGTTTATTTATTATTATGTAATATATATATTTATTTATTTATTTATTGAAATGTATAGTTTGTAGATGATAGCAATGAAACTATTGACTATTTTAATTTACGATTTAATAATTTTTAGTATTTGAACAATTAGATTAACCATTTGAAAGGGTAAATGGAAGAACATTGTTATAATACAATGGCTGAGTAAATAAATAAAAAAAACTAGAATTAGAATAACTATAAAAAATAATAGTTTTTCTTTGTAAACATTTTTAACTGTTGTGTTTTCAAACAATATGGATTGCAATACACATTCTAAATAATAATGGATTTAATGTTTGGAATATGTACTAAATGAAATCACATATTTAAAACATGTTTTACTTAAATTTGTATTGTAATGTATATTTTTGATAACTGTAGATATTTTTTTTTTTTAATGTAAACTATAACGTTATTTTAAAATACCAGATTTATTTATATTATTTGATTCCTTTTTCTTAGAAATTATAGTAACTAGTTTGATATTGAATGTATGTATGAACGGAAGTTGCAGGCCTAGAGCAGTGATGTCGAAATTTAGATTAAACAATCTTTATACGGTACATTATACATTGTACATTTAATAAACTACATTTGTGCATAATCATCTTGTTACATTTTTTGGTCGAAACATCATTAATTCAAAAATTAAATCACAGCTTTAGAGGCCGTTAAAGGGACATAAAAACCATTATGTTTCTATATTTTTCATATATCAGATATCATTTAAGAAAGAATACAATTACATGTTATCCATATTTTAGATTAATATTGTTATATTTGTTTAAAAATCAGTAAAATCTGCATTTTATTCTAGTCTGCAAGTTTCTGCTGAATATGTGGCAGTAGTTTAGCAACAATGTTATACCTTAGCAAGACAACAACATGTCATTACTATTTCCTGTCTTGTAGTGCTTCCGGCATGTTAAACCTTCAACAAAGAATAACTTAAGAAAAAAGCAGATTTGATAGTACATTTTTTAAAACATTTTTAATCAAAGTTATCCACTTTATGAATTTATTTAGAAGATTGTGTTTTTGGTCCCTTTCACAGAATTTTAATTTGTAGTCTAAACACTGATCAAAAGGGTGTCGATAGCCACAATATTAAACATTTTTATTTCACTGTTATTTTTAGTTACTATTCGTAAAACTCATATTCTAATTTTGTATGCATTTACATTGTTATAGGTGTTTGTGCATTGCTACAGACTATGCAGGACAGTTCGATGTCGTTATTCGATGGTATGTAATAATTTAAATGTAATCTTTGGTTTGTTAAAATATTACTGTATGTTATATGGTAATAATACATCAATTATTTGTATTATACAGATGAACATGTTGAATCACTTTGGAACCTCTGGTTGAGTATACTGTATGTGCAGAAGATGAGGATGAGACACAGATAGAGGGACACACACCAGAGCGACCAACTCCACCTGAAACACCAAATCTAATGGTTAATGAATCAGACAAAGATGAAAGCCCTGAAGAATTGAGAAACCAACAAGATGTACCAGGCAGGGGCAATGACATTCAAAACCTTACCGACATGGCTTTGTCATTTCGGAATGAGCTAAGTGAATTTTTAAAGTAATGTAAGATTGCAAAAAGAAAGAAATGCAATACTGAAAGCTGATTCTGAATTTAAGAGCGATTATTACACCAAAAAATTAGAAATTATGAAAAGAAGATATTCAAATCAATGATAAATAATTTTTCTATTGTCATATTTTTGCACTTTATCTTGTTTAAAAGAAAATTTTGTTTTGTGAAAAGTTGTTCAATCTAATTTATTCTATGTTAGAGTTTATATAGAAAAATAGATACATGTTCTAAAATGTTGGCTATAAATAAATATGGTTTAAATAATAAAAGTAATAATAATTATGAAAAAATACAATGTGTAGATTTTTTAAAACTTTATTAATATTTCTTTTATTAACAAAAACTAAAAAAAAAGGATTTTCTCTCTCTCACATTACATAACGAAATAAACGGATAAATTGTAATGATTATTCTTATAACGTCTGTACAGTGGATTAATCAATGTAATATAGATGGGTACTCACAAGGGTGAAGCACCCAATGGTGCCAATGGGGCAGACTGGAACAATAGCAGTGGTCCACCTCACTGTGTGCCAACAATTCAAGCACCCGATCAGATAAACAGGTGAGGCATTCGTTCCTGCAAGTAAAAATACACAGCTACTATAGCCTAGTACAGTGTAGAAAGTCAGAAATAACACTTAATGGTTACACTTACAAAATGTAGCGCACCTCCAAGTGCATTAATGGCAAGCTGGGACCTCTCAGTCGCCCAGTAGACAGTGCTTAGGTGTTGACAGGATCCACTCCCAACCACACGATATAAGAGTCCCAAACAGCAGCAAGTGTATCATAAAAACAGAATTTTATTTAACAAAGCAACGCGTTTCACAGCCTCTCAAGGGCTGTTTCCTCAGGCTATACAATAACCAATGATATTACATGCCCCTCGAACCTAACCACCTTATGAAAACCTTAGGATGTGGGGAAACCCAAATTCTGCCCCCCTGCCTTAGTGAGGGCTCAGATCGCCACCCAATGAATAAAGAAATGGCCAGTGATCCACCCTCTTGAGGCGGCCTTGCTTGCACCTAGGCGGTCAAGCGTAATTGGTTCCTGACTATTTTTTTCTCTTGTGACCGGCCCCATCCTTTATGAGTCTGCCTAATAAAAAAGGAATTTGTGGGATCTGGGAACCCTAAGATCTTATAAAAGAATGATAATGCCGCTAATTGGAATTGGATTGCTCCCTTGCGTAAACCTGTCGCCTGTAAACACACCAACCACTCACACAGTATCACCTGAGAGGCAACCATAGCATCTACCTTGCTATTACTGAAAAACTGGTCCAACATAGGATTGCCATGTCACTGGGGCGAGAAAAGAGTGAACTCAGGGGATTAGGGAAAGCCAGTATCCACCAACTGCCAAAGAAAACTGGGACAGGTTAGCCCATCTTTAGCTGCATGAGGCGCTAATTTTCTAAAAGTCAGCCAATCAAACCTGGAAAGGGCATCCGCCAAAACATTGTTAACCCCTGGATATTAAGCCTGTAAATGGATATTAAGCTGAAGGCATCTCAATACCAGATGGCGCAATAGTTGAACAACTGTGGCTGATGATGCAAACAGCCTGTTAATAGAATACACAACACTGATGTTGTCAGTCTAAAATATCACCGACTGATTCTGCAGCCTCCGTCCCCAAAGCTCGATTGCCATCACGATGAAAGATAACTCTAGCAGTGTGAGGTTCCTAGTGAGGCCAGATTATTCCCATTCGCATGGCCAGGGTCCTGCGCACCAATCCCCTTGAAAGTATGCTCCATAGCTGTAAGATCCTGCTGCATCAGTAAACAAAGAGCCTCCCACACTTTCAAATCCTCCACCATATCCCGGGAAACTATGATTCTGTCTGACACCCCAGGGCTGTCCTTGAGTTGCCTTTCCAATCTCCTATTAAAGACCCTACCCATGGGAATGACTCTGCAAGCAAAATTTAACAAGCCTAATAAGAAGCTCCCTCAAAGATAAGTATTTATTAGAAATAGCCAATCTAACTGAATCTAGCATGACTTGGACTTTATCCAAAGGCAGTATACATAACATCTGAGGTGTTAATCTTTATTTCTAGAAAGGTTAATTTAGTACATGACCCTTGAGTCTTGTCCTCAGCTAGGGGAACCCCGAATTGACCCATGAGGCTTCTCATTTCGGACATGAGCTGCATACACCTATCAGACCCCCTTTCCCCCAACTAGCAGAAAATCGTCTAAGTAGTGTGCTATGGAGTCTGTACCCATTAACTTAGCTACTGCCCAATGTATGATAGTGCTGAAGCATTCAAACAATGAGCAAGAAATAGCACAACACATTGGTAAACAGTGATCTACATAGTAGCTACTCTTAAATTTACAGCCCATTAGGGAAAAGGACACTGGATGCAAAGGCAACAGATGAAACACAGATTCAATATCAAGCTTCGCTAGCAAAGCACCCCTACCTGCCCCGCGAACTAGGTCAAGAGCTTTATCAAATGACTGATAATGACTGATGTGCACTGGGCTCAACTCAGGGTTAATAGCATTGTTGACCGAGTTCCCTTTGGGGTAGGAGAGGTGCTGAATTAATCGAAACTTGCCTGCCTCTTTCTTTGGGGCCAGGCCTAATGGTGAGATAGCCAAATGAGGAAGGGGAGGTTCAGAAAGGGCCCTTGAATCCTACCCTTGGATATTTCTTTCGCTAGCTTCTCTCTAACAACTACCGGATGTTGGTAAGCTGTTGTAACCAAGTTACGGTGAGTGTGTGAACCTACAACAGATATACCCACAGGGATCACAAAGCCCTCACTAAATCCCGCCAAGAGCAAGCCTGCGGATCAGGGTATGTACGCAACCACGGCTCTAGAGTGCCCACCCTTACTGGGGTGGGTGCTCTTAGCCACAGGGGAAGACCTAACTATTTTCTCAGTACAGTACTAGGGTCCTTTTTTCTGGTACAGTCAGAGTCTGCATGGAATCCCCCACAAAACTTGCAAATGTGCCGGTAGAGACAAGCACTGCCTTTCTTACCCCTTTTCTCTTGAAAAAGCATTCCCTGCCCTTACACCTATTTCGGCATTGAAAACGGGACCCTAACCTCCTAGCAATTGGTGGAGGAGAAGGGGATCTCTCTGGGCCTAAACAGGACCATAAATGCATTTCTGGGGACCCAAAGGTTAGGGAAGGATTCCGGGCCATCTTTCTCCTAAACTCTTCCCGCCATAAACCCTCCTTATGATGCTTATATATCCAATGATTAGTGTCAGTATGTTTCAGTAATGCTTGCCCCTGATCTGGGTATTTATCCATATAACCATGGTGATGAGAGTATTCTAAAGCATTTAAGCCACTCATTAAAAATCTCGGGCCTCTTAACTCTTTTAGGACCTGTCCCATCTGAACTCGTCTTTCTGCCTAAGAGCTTCCACCGATAGCTCGAAAAGGTTAACATACCTCCAATCCTGAATCATTCTAACGATTTGGTGCTTCAAGTGAGCATGGAGGGAAAAAAATGGGACATGGTAAAGTGTCCTCAGCTATAGCTGCCCTATGACTGTCTACTACTGTGGCTACCTGTGCTTCTACCACTCTATTATCTTTAGTTAGTTGACCTGCTTTTATTTGTTTAAGCATTTTATACATGCATTTCTGCCCCTTAGACTTTAAACCTAGGGATGTGTCACTGTCCAGGTCAGAATCTGTGGTTGAAGAGTCAGATAAATGTTCCTTACAGTGTGTAGTGACGTGAGACTCACCAATAGGTGCAGAAGAAGTTGATGGGACTTCTGCTGAGACTGATGTCCCTGCTGATGAGGTTGGCAAAGGACCGCCTACTGGAGCAGACACAACCGTAACAGGGGGTATGGTAGTACCCATGTTAACCATCACTTGAAGTACCCAAGGGCCCGATGGTACTGTAGGGGTTGTGGCATTTCTGGCAGTACACTCTATCGCTTACAACACTTCCTGTAAAACAGATACAAAAAATTGCGAGCACTTTGCCCAGAAGCCAGATAAAACCCAGGGTGTCCTGTGGGGCCCCAAGCATCGTCTAAACCCCTGTCTGAAAAACACCCTCCCTAGGCTCACACACTGCAATTTCAGCACTCTCATTCATTGATGGAACCCCCTTTTGATTTGCATTCACAGCTTTTCCATCATGCATCACCACATTTGCATATCCTAACTGTATTGTAGAAGGGCCAGCAGGGGATGCCTGGCTTCTCTGGGAAGTAGAACCCACTTGATCATGCAAAGTATTTCTATTCACACTAGAAAGTGGTGACTGAGGCCTAACTATCACATTTAAACTCCTATTATCATTCAACTTCTCTCATTCCTGAGAAACATAATGCCTACTAATAAGGCCCTCTTGATTAACATTATGCCCTGGGATTGATCCCCCTTGTTGAGGGTTATTGATTTCTATAATTGGCTCCCTCTGCTGAGTATTGTCAATTATTGGCCCCATCCACCCCCCAAGTTCCTGACCGGAGAACAACCCTTGCCTATTAATGGAAGAAACCTATGACCTGCCACGCAGGTGACCCACCAGGCACCCTCTGGCTGCTGAGTGCATATGGTGCTCACCTTCGCCATGCCTAATGGCCAACCTGCCTCAAGGGACCCAAAAGTATAGGCCTGTGACATCACTAGAAGTGACTTGAGCCATTACTGGAAGGCCTACAGATGCCACACCAGACCCAGAAACAACAGCGGCTTGAAGATAAGGCCTAGCGATGATGGATGACCAATGCGGGGCTAGCTGGGATGTGGCCGGGAGTAAGATAAGTATAGATGCCTCCCGCCGGGTGTATAGTGCGTCACTGGAGGGGAGGCTGCTACATTATGGGAGGGGAGGCTGCTACATTATGGGCCGGGTGCTGGGCAGTGGCAAGCAGTAGATGAGGAGGACAGGGAACAATAGAGGATGGCTGACCTGCTTGTGTCTGGTCTGCCTGACACATGTTAGCTGCATGGGGTAAATTAGAGGATGCAAGGCCTAAATCAACATAAACAGGCACATGGCCTAGCTCTCTTGTCACCGCCGACTGGCCTTGAGGAAGGATAGAGGCCGCATAGCCTGAATCAGGGGTATGCCACAAAATAGTTGTTGAAAGAACCTTGTGGCCTAAGGGAAGATTAGGGGCTGTTAGGTCTGTCATAGTGGTGGTTGTTGCCTGGCATGTGATAATTGCAGAAGCGATGGAAGAAAGGGATGTAAAGATGTAGATGGTGGTTCATGAATATCTACAACTAAGACATTTTGGGGAGATATAACTTGAGGGGGAATCATGGGAGGATTAGTAGGGGGAGGTGGAGGGATATTGGTTTGAGATGAGGGAACAAAATCCTCAAGTTCTTGAATATTTATCTGCTGTTCTAGGTCTCTTTGTGCAGAAGAAGATTTCTTTCCTTTTCTGAATCTCAAAGGAGCAGCAGAGCGTCTGGAACGTCTCATGGTGAAGATGAAGATCAGAGCAACTTGACAGCTTCTTGTCCTGGAGCAAAGAGGAACAGGAAATCCAGATTCATCTAGATAAAAGGTAAGCCACTCCCTGTCCCTGCAACAATGTTGCAAACTCACAGCAACTCCCATTCCTCTATCCCTCTCCCTTACAGCCTTAACCCTTATGACGCTGCAAGCCTATCTGGCTCTACACTTACATATTATAGGGATTTAACTTTACTTAAACTTAATTGAAAATAAAGCTGTCATCTGTTGTAACTAATGATACTTGTGCTCAAATTTGAATTTATGGACACTGACAATGATTAATAGCAAATTTGGTGTTTTAAATATGAACTGTTTTTAGGGTCACGTTTATATAGAGACACATCTTGTCTTATGCACTGTTTAATTACCTGATACTGCATCTCGATAGAATGAAATGTACTAATAGAGTGCATAAATGAGAATTAATATCAAAATGTTATTACTGTTTTATGCCTAACAATTTTACACACTGTCGTTATTAAAATGATTATGTTTAGATGGTTAAGATAGTATGCATTGTTTTACACTTTTGTTTTCATTATTTGACTGCTGTTGATTAATTAATCAAGAACTTATACACTTAGAAACACCCATTAGGTTCACTATGCCTGATGAAACAGCCCATGCCAGGGCTGAGAAATGCGTTGCATTGTTCCATTGCTTGACAATGTTTTTAATATTTGTTTTAATAAAATAAACTTGTTTTATACAAGCTTTGGTTCATTACCTTCTACAGCAGTTACACTCACTGCTACTGACTATCCACTAGCAGCTAATGTGACAGGATCCCCCTGCACTGATTTATCTACACCTGGAGAGGTTTAGCTGGTACACCTCAAGCTACCAGTCGGCACCTACCAGTACATAAGTGTACTTCGCCAAATGTGAGTACCCATTTGGCTGTTTATGCTTATATATTGTTTGATATACTGATGTACACATGAGGTGCCCCTCTTGTCTCTTATCTTGAATCTCAAAGGAGCAGCAGAGCATCTGGAACGTCTCATGGTGAAGATGAAGATCAGAGCAACTTGACAGCTTCTTGTCCTGGAGCAAAGATTCATCTATATAAAAGGTAAGCCACTCCCTGTCCCTGCAACAATGTGGCAAACTCACAGCAACTCCCATTCCTCTATCCCTCTCCCTTACAGCCTTAACCCTTATGACGCTGCAAGCCTATCTGGCTCTACACTTATTTACAGGGATTTAACTTTACTTAAACTTCATTGATAATAAAGCTGTCTTCTGTTGTAACTAATGATACTTGTGCTCAAATTTGAATTTAAGACAAACCAATTTAAATACTAAACTTCTCTAATATTCTCTCTGTTCAATATTGCAACTTATCTCTCTTCTTCTTTAATATTAGTATTTGTCCCTTAATCTCGCGGCTTTACTTATTTAACCACAAAATGTTAGTATGAATGCCTTTTTTGCCTGTCCTTGTATATTGCCTACATCTGCATCTTGAAGGGTGTTGCTTATATCTTGATAGTTATGGATGACTAATTTTTTTTATAGTTTCTGCAATATGGATCAGTAGCCCTTCATGATATACTGCTTAGCTGACCTATAAATTTATTCTGAAGCATACAAATTCACAGTGGATTTAAACAACCTTTGTGGGTCACCTGGCATACTGTAGAATCCCCCAAGAGTGTCTTTGAATCAAAGAGTATATTTAATTTCCTCTCTTTTGATTCAGTTAGGTTCTAAAATGTTATAATATGCTAAAATGATACCAGTCGAAGAAAAATGTCACTTCCTAGAAAAGATAATTTGTGCTTCTCTGCTGTATCAGACACTATTAAAATATCTAGCTCAGTGCTTCCAAACGTTTACAGCCTGTGGCCCTGCAAATTTCTGCCATGGCACACTGTGTTCTTAATGCTGCACTCTTGTGTAATTAAATGTAAATTTGTAATATTTTACTGTGTACACTAACTACACTGACTATATTCAAATTCTATTACAATATATTTTTCAGTCAGACATGATAAAAATGAAATATTTGACAGTGATGAATGTTTAGCTATTCGCCCCCTTCCACCCCAGCTCTCCTTTGGCGGCAGCAATTCACTGACCAAATTTAACATTGCACACAAGCTCTATTTTGCACTCGCATGCAACCCCGCCCCCTGCCGCACACAGCCAATCATGTGCAGGCAGGAGCTGTCAATCTCCCCAATGACCGCTGCTTCATAAATCCTGACTGCAGGTTCTCTTGTGAGAACCTGCAGTCGAAGGGAGGAGAAGGGCTTAATAAATCAAGCCCTTACTGTCAATATGTCTTTTTAAATTACTTAGTACCATAGACTCATTTGAAATTGTCTCGCCATATACAAAAATAACATCAATGATAAAGAATCACCCGGCCATGAAAATCTGAATTGTAATTATTTGTTGTTATATAGTCTGTTTACTATCTGAAGCTTTGCTTGATGCTTAAATCAGAGGATATTTCCTTTAGTAACCAGATACTTTATTCACTGTGAAAAGTCAAATGGAAATAAAATTCATAAACTTTCAAAACAGTTGAAGTTGGAAGAGCTAAACTAAACAGTTCTGCTGTACTAGCAAGCACTTCACAAGACCCTAGGCCGAAGGAGCTTCTCATACATGCACATTATTTGTCAGTCTGATTCTAGGTCAGCCTCTCATGCCTCGCAACCAAAACCAATCATGTTAACCCAAGCCTGATGTGTAATCATAATACTGGTAGTCAATTAATGGTGCTGTCATTTAGCATTTGCAGCCAAGTAAACGACTGTTGCATATACAGTATATTAGAAAGTTTCCAAACCTTCAGTGCTCGGACTCAGACACCTGCCTGAAGCGTTCTTCAGCATTGACACGTTCAGAGGGAATGGTCATGTGGCAGGTGCTAGGAGACCGCCTTCGTCACGGGGGTAGATTCAAACAAGGATTAAAGTACTCTGCACTCAAGCCTTACCAAATGCCTGTATGTATAAAACTTCAAAAATGTATTGCTTCAAGTGGTCCTTTTTACCTTTTTTCACTATAGCTTCTATTTACAATCTCCAATTTACTTCTATTATCTAATTTGCTTCATTCTCTTGACATAATTTGTTAAAAGGCTTATCTAAATATGCGTAGTAGTTGCTGATTGGTGGCTGCACATAGATGACTCATGTCATTGGCTCACCCATGTGCATTGCTATTCTTCAATAAAGGATACCTAAAGAATGAAGCAAATTAGATAAAATAATTCAATAGGAATGTTGTTTAAAATTGTATTCTCTATCTGAATCATGAAAGAAAAAAAATTGGCTTTCATGTGCCTTTAATAGAAATCTTTGCAATATGTATTATTAATCCTTTTAAAACATTACTACATTTTATTTCTGATTTTTAACTTAATTTATGCAGGGTCCATTAATTCCTGTTACTGCCCTACAAGGAGGTTAGGGCCTCTGCAGGAAGGCATTTATAGCTTGATGTCATAACTCTTCTGGAGTAATATGAGCTGGTTTACTATTCAGATAATGCTAGAGAAACAGTAAGTCTGTTTGGCTACATATGTAGTGGCAAAATGCAACTTAGAGAGACAGTTTACTCTAAAATTGTTATTGTTTAAAAATATAGATAATCCCTTTATTACCCGTTCCCCAGTTTTGCATAACCAACACTGTTATATTAATACACTTTTTACCTCTGGGATTACCTGGTTTCTAAGCCTTGGCAGACTGCCCCCTTATCTCAGTTCTTTTGACAGACCTGCATTTTAGCCAATCAGTGTGGACTCATAAATAACTCCACGGAAGTGAGCACAATGTTATCTATATAACACACATGAACTAGCAGTGTCTAACTGTCAAAAACTGTAAAAATGCACTGAGGTAAGAGGCAGTTCAAGGGCTTAGAGATTAGCCTGAGCATACCTAGGTTTCGCTTTCCACAAAGAACACAGAGAGAGCAAAGCAAATTTGATGATAAAAGTAAATTGGAAAGTTGTTTAAAATTGCATGACCTATTGAAATCATAAAACTTTAGTTTAGACTAGACTGTCCCTTTAAGTTAAAAAAAATGTCTGCTCCCTTATCTCCCTGAGGGATATAATGAGAAATTCTAATTGACCATTTTGTAAGAAAACATTTAAGTTGTTTGCTGTCTTTTACACAATCTGTTTCTTTTTATGTTTAATTTTATTTAACATTTTAGTTTTACTATAGGAGCACTGGTAATATCCCTTTAACCAAATAAGTATATGCATTTTCGCTAGCATGATACATTTATACTCCAGTATGTAGTCATCTGACAAGCTGTAATTTTTGCATTAATTTTATTAGGCAAAAATATTATATAATCAAACAAACAACATTATACTATAACTATACCAACCAACTAACAAAAAGGACCAGGTTTTCTTCACTCATCAACATTATACATGCCCAAGATCCCCACCACTCTTCATTATTTCTAATTAAGCTCAGTGACAAATTCTGCTTGTGGGCGTGTCACTGTCCACCAGGAGAGCTGTAAGAGTTGTCTAGACTAGAGATCGATCTATTCCTAGGAATGAGCTGTGTACAAACATCTGTTTCCTGTCAATTCCTGTTATCAACCGAAAAACACCTATTACCTTTTCTCATACAAAACTATCAGTATTTTTAAAATATTTACTTTCATATGGACAGTATAAATGTTGCAAGTTTAATACAGATGTGGTAATTTCAAAACAATAATTAGTTTATATTCTATTAATAATGCACAATTAATTATGCAAATAACCGTAGACTTTAGCCTAGTTTGAAGCTTATGATGTCAAAATTGCCTGCAAAAATGGGGTTCTTATCTATGCTACAAGGAACTTATCTATTTATGTTCAGGCTAAATCAAACCAATCTCATTGAAAACATTTAGAAAATAAGATTAAAATCTAACTACCCATGTGTCCCTCCAACTGTAACTGTCTCTGCTTTTCCGCAAATCAGCCTGAGCTCCACTGGTCTTGCCCATGACATGCCCCGCATGGCCTACCCCGCCCCTATCCATTGCAGACACACCCAAAATTTCAGAGAAATGCCCTCCTATTCTGGCAATGCCACTGACTGAAGGATGGATCTGATATCCATAATTGTTTATGTCTTTTTATCCTTTGCATAACCTGTCATGAACATTCTCCATAGTTTCTTCAGTGGCTACTGATGTTGGACGACCAAAACAAGAGACTTCCCCATATGACTATTTTTCCAGCTTTATGTATCATATTATGGAATTAAGTTTTTATCATCAAGTCAAGTATTTAATGACTGCAAAATATTAACTTTGCTCAATTTCCTAAAAAAAAAAAAAAAAAACCCACATCAAAAGTTGACACAAAATTTCCTGTAAATAATAAAATGTGGTTTTTGTTTTTATGCTTGTGGGCCACTGTTCATCAGTAGTTTTAGGTGTTATCCTTAAAATAGACAGTGTAAATGTATTCTACAGACTAGTTGTACACTGACATGTTTCGTATCAGTTTCCATGAAAAAAGTATATATTTTAATACTGCACTTTCAATAATTGTTTAGTAACCCTTTAAGCCTATATCTATTAATGTTGTATTTTATTATGCTGAATAAGAACCATGTATTTTGTATTCCTATTAACCTTACTCAGGTAATCAGTGATATGGAATATGATAGCACTTTAACACATACATACAGAAAGAGAAGTGCTCTACCAGGTATGAACAACAGCTCAGTGGCTTGTTCTATGGTGAGTCACCATCTAGGAGCAGCCTCTTTTAGCTCAATTGTGCTTTTCACAGTGGAAAACTTTCCTGAAGTACATCAGTCTGATTCCGCAAAGTAAGGTCACTTCAGCCCTGAAATACCAGGCAATCCTCCTCTGAACAAGGAACATGGCAACCCCAGACAATTGTTTCAGCCTTCTTTGGGCCTTGTAAGTAAGTAGCAGCCATATTCCTCTAAGCTCCACTGGGCAAGGAGTCTATGTCTTGTTTCCCCCCATCACCCATAAGGAGACCTCCACAGGGTCTTAATACAAATACATACAGAAAGAGAAGCGCTATATCAGGAACAAACAACATCTTAGTAGCTTGTTCTATAGAAAATTACCACCTGGGTGCAGCCTCTTTTAGCCCAATTGTGCTTTTCACAAAGGAGAACTATCCTGAAGTACATCAGTCTGATCCCACCTAGTAAGGTCAGCCCAGCCCCAAAAACACCAGGCAATTCTCCTCTGATCAAGGGACATGGCAATCGCAGACGATATTAAGCAATGGATAATTATAAACGAAATAGGACCACTTACTAGGTTAAACTGAAAGGTTTAATTAAAAATGTATTTTTTTTTGTCAAATATCCAAAATAAGCTAATTTGCATTTAAACAGGCATTGTAACAATGTATTAGGAAAAAAAGACAAAATTCAAACCTAACTCACTCCCTGATGTGTGTAGCAACTTAGAAAAAGAAGTGTCACGCTCCGGTCTCTGTGTCACACTCCGGTCTCTGTTCCGGATTCCACTCTGGTCCGTTGTCATGCCTGTTGCCATGGACGCGGAAGCTGATTCAGGGGCACGGCGATGACATTTAATTTATTGTATACATAGGCTCACATTTGCTGATAAATAGAATACATTATTTTATTGAACATTTGCTGATTTATAGAATAATTACATTTTATTGTACATATCCCTATTGGCTTGTGCTGTTGCAGCGCACTTTTTGATTTTATACATTGTAACAATGTATATCATGCATGTGAAAGGGTAACTATAAAACACAGTTTTGCATAAAAAAAAAAAAGTTTGAAGAGACACAAAAATGGATGCTTGAAAATCTTTATTTGAAAAAACAGGAATGTAAGCTTATGAGCCGGCCCATCTTTGGCTCGTAAGCTTACATTGTATCTTTATTTGAAAAAGCAGGAAAGAGAACGAAGAAAAATTGATAATAGGAGTAAATCAGAAAGCTGCTTAAATGTGCATGCTCTACCTGAATCAAGAAAGAAAAAAAATTGGGTTCAGTGTCCCTTTAAGCATTGTACTCCTAGCTCAGCAGCCATTTCCTCCCCCCCCCATCTTCAATAAACAGAGCGCTTAGGCCAATCAGAAGCTGTAGCTCTTGCTTATGATCTAGCTGCATTTTATTAGATCTGCAGATGCTTCAGTCTCAATAGGAAGAGTGCTTTAGCTTCTGATTTTTTTTTTCCCCTGTGGAAATTAAAGTATTAAAGGTATTTAATATTTAGTTTGACAAGAAATGTACATAGTACACTGCAGTATTCATTCTTATTGGCTCATAGGAATAATTCCTACAAACCTATGACAAGAAAATGCATTTTAGAGGGAACATAAAAAGATGTGCAGTGTCCCTTTAGAATATTTGGTCATTTTTATTCATTATGAAGTGACGTCTGCTCTTCAATTGCCTTAAACCGAACTAACACAACTGCAGAAAACAGAATCTGTGATTGCAAAGCATTATATCTGTTTATTTTTAAATATTACTGATAATCTTCAATGTGCATTTAAAATACTGTAACTACATTCATGTCTGAGTCAAAAAATCATTACATTTCTGTTAATGCATATTATAAAAGTGTTTCCCTAATGCTTAGCAATTCCTATAGCTACTAAAATATTGTGGCAGCATTTTGGCGCCACCCCTCCTTTCCCTCATAAATTCTCTATAGATAAATGGTGTCTAACCACCACCTGCCCACTGAACTGTGCTTGTTTTTATTCCCTTCAGCCCAAGCTTCTATTCTCAATAATTAATAGGAGCCCAGGGGACAACCAAATGGACTTCCAGTCTCTGTATGTTTCTCAAAAGGGCACCTTACTTCCATCTCTCTGAAATTGAGTATCTTAGTGTCAGAGAATATGGAAAGACCTTTCACTTCCTCTTCATGCTCACAAATCGAACTAATATTAGTTTTAAGTCTCTTCTGAGCCATTTACAACAATTTGCACATTTGTAAATGGATTACTGTTTTGTAAGCTGGGGAAAGTAATGTCTGGTAAGTGGTTGCACAGGAGATTCATAACAATATCACAGAGAACTGACATTATAATTGATGTGGAGAGAAGGGACATACATTGCATTGTTGTTTCTTTGTTAGTCTCAATACTATGCTATTATGTTGTATAATATGTTCAATATATTAGAAAACCTCCCGATTATTTTATATATATATATATATATATATATATAATATATATACATCACACACACACACATACATACATACACACACACACTCTTTAATATTGATTGGAACCCTGGGCAAACATGCCCCCCCCCCCCCCCGACCTAATTATTGGGCAGCTCTTTAAAATAAATATTATATAATACAATATCATGAAACCCACAATGTTTTCTTTCTTGATTCAGACTGAGAATGCCATTTCTAAACAATTTTCCAATTTAATTATATTATTTGCTTTGTTCTTTTTAGTATCCTTTGTTCAAAAGCATACCTAGGTTGGCTAAGGAAAGTAGCAACGAACTACTGGAAGCTAGCTGCTCATGGTGCCCTACACACACACACACACACTATATATCTATATATCATCTATTTATATCTATATATATATATATATATTATATATATATATATATATATATATATATATATATGCTTGGTCTCATTAGCTCAATAGATGTGTTCAGCTAACCCCCAGTAGTGCGTGTATGCTAATTCAACAAAAGATATCAAACAGAGGAATAAAGCTAAATTGATAATAGAAGTTTAAATTTGAAAGTTCTTTAAATTGTATGTTCTATTTGAATCATTAAAGGACAATGTGGGGCTTTATGTCACTTTAGATTAAGAACAAACAGGAGGACTGACTAATGATAAATGTAGTACACACAGAACAAATAGTACTTAGAAAAATTATAAAACATAATCCTGAATTAGCTGTAGCACATTGAGTTTTAGGCAGTCCAATTCAGGAAAATTGTCTAACATAAGTAGAAAGTGTGGGCTCAAACAGCACATGACATAAGATGGGGGGTTCTGCATCTGAGTTCTAATGGGACCCATACTGGCATAAGAGGGGTTCAGGGTACCATGCATTTATACAGACACATCTGCTCACAGATCTGATTTAGACCCACCCTAGCTTTAACTGGGGTGAAGCTTGCCATTGTAGCAGCTAATAAAATATATCAGCACATACTTCATAAGGGGGACAGCAAGAAATGCAATGTAAGAACATATTAATCCACAAGAACTATAAAAATAGCTCTATAGTGGGCGCTTAAGAATAGAATACATAAAACATACAAGGTGAAACAAAGTATATACAGATAATGATACACAACAGTAACCCTAGTCACAGGATATACTGAACTCACATATATTGTCACTTCATCAGGGGTTAAAAGCTCCCTGGACTCCCATATATTGTCAGTTCATCAGGGGTTACATTTCCTGGACTCCCATATATTGTCAGTTCATCAGGGGTTAAATTTCCTGTTGCAATTTCAGGATCACAGTGGCTGCACTCTCTTCACATGAATGTAGTGGAATAAAACAACAGCACCAAAACAAAAATAAAATCAGTGCGCCAAAGGTCGAAATTACTAATAATTAGGTAACAAAAGTGAACTCATCACCTACAAAATATAATAATCTACTGATTGGTAGTAAAATGACTACTCAAAAGTGAATATACGATAATCCCAGTGCAATATAACCACACAAATAAAGTGCATTCAGTGCAATAATCAAAACGATACAGTGCATTAATAATACTTAATATCCAATCGTATGAAACAAAATGTCCACATGAGAGTTCAAATCAAGTTGGATGACATAACAGATGTCAAATGGCAAGCAGCTTCTTCAAACAAATCTTGTTGGTGGCCCAAGACGAGGTATCTACAGGTAGAGTGAAACAAAAGAAGGCGCCAACATAGTGCAAAATCAATAAGGCATGACACGCCGCTGCTGTAAGTGTTGTTATACTCACAAGATAGCAGACACTTGAGAAGTGTCACAAACGCCTTCTGGACTCTTGGAGTCATCCAGCTAACTCCCACTCCTGTGTGGTGTGAATACTGGTTTAGTAGCCTACACGTCCTCTTTTGTGTGCAGTCTGTGCTTTCCTGGATGATAATCAACACTCCAAACTTGTGATGTATCAGGGCAGGGCTCCAGACCCAGCAAACACGCTCCAGACCCAACAAAACAAGTGGATCAAACACACTAAACACTCTAAACAGATCCAGACCAAATGCTGGAGAAAGTGTGTGTTTGGCAGTGTTACCCGTATTGATAGAGATAAAATAAAGGTTCGTGGCAAAAGTCTTAAATCAATAAAAAGACTTTATTTAGCACAACGTTCTCGGTCAGTACGTGACGTTTCCTCAGGTGCATATATGTAAAATAAAACACAATAACCACGAACTTATAACACCCTGTTCGGGGTCTTAGAAATCATACTGCACTTGCGTGTAGGTGTGTCCGCATTCTGGAGTTCCAATTGGAGTTGTAAGCACCAATGAGGTGCTGTATACTGGACATACCTCCAAATTCATGGCGGAGCAAAAGTACTACTTCAATACAACTGAGATCGGTTAATGATTCACAGTTAAGGTCGCTAGTCCTCTATCGCTGTTTGGTGTGACTATCTATGTGTTGTGATGCAGTTAGGACTACCATAGCGGACACATCTACTAATACAGCGCAGTCACATAGAACATATTTAAAATACACAGTTGTATTAATATATCGGAACATCCATCAAAACATTTAAAACATGATAAGGTGATATTTGGATATATAAAGCATAAATCAATAAATGGCAAAAATAAAAATACAAAAACTGCATGCAAAAAATTAAATAATTCAAGATAACAACCCTAATTCATAATAACACATATAGGTTCACTAAATATCAAGACAAAATTCATATTTAATAAAAAAATAAATAAAAAAAAAAAAATATTATTAAAATGAATAAAACTGATTATAAAGAAATGTAGTATTAATATGCACTCTCAACCGAGGTGCTGTGTGAAGTATTCACAAACACTAATCCTATAAGTGCCAATGAGTGCAAGTGATGATATATAATGATGATATAATGATGGCTCCCTAAGTCTTACCTAGGAGACGAGTATATAAATGAAACAGCCTTCAAATAGTATCCAAGGGTATAAGAACTCTGTGAGAAAGCCCATAACGTAGTGGATATTGCAATAGGGTATATGGCTGAGATATACACACCCACAGAATAAGACCGGTACAGGTAAAAATACCTACAATGTTTTAATCTAGTTCCGTTAAGTGAATGGCTCCAAACTCAACACTAATAACTAATGGTTGTGTTGTACAATGGGTAACCTTTCTGCAACAGTAATTGCCTTATAATCAAAAGCAACACATCCCTACTATTAGTTAATGGGATAGTGCTCAACAGACCAAAGTTACCGTTCCCTGCAACAGTGATTTGCTAGATTAAAGAAAAATTAATCGTTCGACACTGTGCAAGCGAACCAGAAAGGTATAAACATATACAATATCTAAAAATGTATATACATATTAGCCATTGTGCAAAAGATAATAAAGTACACATATACAGGGGGAAGCTGATAATATGCTATTGTGACAATCAAAAAAAAAATATTAAAAAAAAATAAACATTTTTTTGCCAACCAGTAAACTCTTAAAGTGGTCTAGAACAATATGGGACCCCAATATGTTAAAGATAACTGAAATCCATTGGGATTATAGTGGTGGGGGAGAAATATCAAAACCAAAGATAAACACAAAGGGGATATTCACACTAAGGGGACATCAATTGAAAGCTGCCATATCAATGTTTGCATTCAAGCCATATGGAGACAAAGTTCGAATTTCCAAATCCAGAACGTCTCCCTCTGTCTCAAATGCAAATATCTATTCCTACCCCATTTGGGGGTTGACCAGTTCTAATGGGAAAATGCAAAAGGAATCAGATGCACCTACATGACAATGATTGGCATGTCTGGGAACACTATGATTTAAAACATTCTTCGTAATATTCCTCTTATGTCCCCCCCATCTTTTCTTAAGGGGTCTCGAGGTTCTCCCCACGTACTGGACCCCACAACTGCACTCTAGCATATAAACTACAAATGCTGAATCACACGTGAAGCGTGTTTTAATGTTGAATTTCTCTTTGCTCACATAGGATACAAATTCTGTCCTTTTGCTATTAGTATGTTCACAAAGACCACAATTAGCACGATTACATTTATAAAAACTCGGTTTACCCAGGGCTCTATTAACAGATCTAGCATTATGATTCATGTTCTTATTAACACCTGGAGAATGTTTCTTCATTAAAAATCTTACTTGGAGCCACATGTTTTTAATGTTGGGGCCGTCTGAAGGTACATAATGGCGATTTCCCTATGCAGTCCCTCAAAAGAGGGTCCCCTGTCAAAATGTGCAAATATTTGCCTAAAATATTTTTGATCTTATTGTGATTATTGTTGTATTGTGTTATAAATCTAACATTCTTAGTTTTAGCTTTCTCTATTTTACCTGCAGTGACTTTATCCTTCTTGATAAGAAAATTCCTCTCTACATTTATTTCTCCGCTCTAATGTAACTATTATCCACCAAATCTTTAGGGTAGTGTTTCTCAAGGAAACTATTTTTCAATATAGAGGCTCTGATTATCAAAAGTTTCTAAGTCAGTCAGTCAGTTTGCTGGGTCTGGAGCCCTGACCTGATACATCACAAGTTTGGAGTGCTGATTATCATCCAGGAAGCACAGACTGCACACAAAAGAGGACGTGTAGCGCTACGGAAACCAGTATTCACACCACACAGGAGTGGGAGTTAGCTGGACGACTCCAAGAGTCCAGAAGGCGTTTGTGACACTTCTCAAGTGTCTGCTATCTTGTGAGTATAACAACACTTACATGCCTTATTGATTTTGCACTATGTTTGGCGCCTTCTTTTGTTTCACTCTACCTATGAAACAACAGCATCTAACAATATAAGAGAGGCGCCTCATGTGTGTATCAGTCACCAAATAAATAAATCAGATAGAAAATGTCAAACACAGGGTGCTCACATTTCCATAGAGCACCTTTATGTGCTGGTAGACACAGGCTGGCAATATAAAGGTGTGTCAGCTCACCTCCTCCCGACAGCTGCACGTAGTCCAGGGACAGCTCAAACACACTCAGAGTGATCAACCAAACAGGTGACCCAACATATATGTGCACCTGGCAATTAGGGCTTGTAAACACTGTTGTAGTTAAAAACTGATTTATTAAAACAATATAAAATTCAAACAATACAGTCTGGGCCGTCTTTAACACAGGGCAAAAGGGGCAGCTTCCCAGGGCCCAGTTTCTGTTGAGGGGCCCAAGAGTCGTAAAAAAAAAAATTTTTTTTTTTTTTTTTAATGGTTCATACCAGACTGCTGATGTGACATTGGGAACACACACATTCAGTCCTAATACTGTCACAGTCAAAAGTACTCTGCTTATATATTTTTTTTAAAAAAACTGTGCCAGACCGTGCCGGTGTCATGTGACATGCCAAGCTATTGCCATGTGCTGTTTTAGCTGTGCACTGTGCAGCACTGAATGCAAAGCCCTAACTCAGCAATCCAGCCATTCCCACTGCTTCATAAAAGGTCCCTACTGGGGGTTACCACTGTTACCAGGTAACCTGCTCTGGTGGTAGGGATTGTTTCTGGGTAGGGCTTGCAGCAGAAAGCTGGAGCGGCAGGCACGTGAGGATTTGAGCATCTGTGCAGCTGCATACACTGCTCTCTTCAGTCTTGAGGCTGTGTGACTCATCTCACACTGTATCCATGCAGTCTTGGACAGACAGCATCCAGACTGCTGGTCCCCTTAGCCCTGCTCTTTCTGCTGTGGCCCTAAGATCAACTAACTGAAGTTTGTTAGGGGAACAGTGCTTTGTAGAAAGGTTGTCAGTGGGAAGAATAAGTGAGTGCACACACACGCCCTCCCCATGCAGCATTGTCTAGTGCAGGGTGAGTAGGGAACTTGTTCCTAGCAAGAAGTGACATGTGCTGCTGTGGCTGATGTATAGTGTTCATGCTGATACTTCACACATTAATGTAAGGTTTATTTTTATAGTTTTTGTTTCAGATTTTATAGCTTCCCATAGTAGTTCTGCTGTTCCAGTCAGTAAACTTATACTGCACCTCCATGCTTTCTCTTCAGTGTTTACCTTGCTTTGCTCCTGTTGGCTGCCCTAATCTCTTTAACCAGCTAACCTCACACCAGAATCACATTCAAAAGAATATTAAATGAATCCACAGTGGAGGAATTTATAGATTTATTTACTTATTAGTGCTGCTTAGGTCCAGATTCACATATTGCAATTTATTTCATTTTTTTTAAATGATTGGCTCAGCAGTGGATAATCCACTGCTGGGCTAATAATTAAAAAAAATGATTTAGTTGTTTTTTGGGATGTTAGGGTGGAGAGCGAAATTGCATGGGGGGGGGGCAAGAAAATTTTTGCCCAGGGTCCAGTCAATATTAAAGACGGCCCTGAATACAGTGTTAAAAACTGGTGGGTATACACAGTCTGTACCCCCAGATATGCAATGCGTTTCTCAGCAGTTATGCTGTTTCCTCAGGCATAACAAACCCTATACTGATGCACTTATTTAAATGCCATCCTATCCAATCAGATTCTGAGAGCACAGGTGTAATGAACATGTCATCTAATCACCAACAGTCTTTAGCTGTTGTGTCAAACAATCAGTTTCAAAACAGTGTTAGATCTAAAATAGGTCTACATTATATAATACAATCAATCAATCCTAACTGATTAATCCTTGTATGCAAAGCTATTTCGCAGATAAAATCATATGTCCATATATCCTATTGGAATAGCGATGAAAAACGCTTATGATGAAACAGAAAAAAATAAATGACACATCACATATGATAGATCAAAAGTAGATGACACATTCATGCTTACATTAAGAAAGTTAATTTATACAGTGTATAGACAAAATAATACAATGTAAAAATTCAGTTGAAGCTGTCAGATGCTGCCAGAAATAACCCACAACCTAAAAAATAACTAATAATAAAAATAATGTGTGGAAATCAAATTAATGATGTACAAAAATGCCTAAAAGTGTGTGCACAAATTGCTATTCTAATACTAACTCCATATGTATCTATACATAAATTATCTATTGGAAGTGAAAAAATCCATGGATGTAGATTCCTTATTGTGATTGAACTTATTTATGTGTGTGCACAAACTGCAATTAACAATTCTAGTTCTAATTCTGTATGTGTCTTTACCTGAATTATCTGTTAGCGGTAAGAACTCCAGGGAGGTAGATCTCTAATCGTGTGTGAGCTTTTTGCTCACTTGATGGTAAGAATGTACGTAAGTGCCTATAGGTATAAGGATTCAATCAAAGTGTGGAACACAACTGCAGTATTGAAAGCCAAAATTAAAGTTTGTTACACAAGACTGCCTGAACTCTTTATTGCAGAAAGAATTCTTTAAAGTCTTGTGGTGTTGCTCAGGATATAATTTATACAGGTATTGAAACGGTGCTATATTCAATATATGAAGATACTGATATATACCATACACAGATATTATCAGAAGGTAAGTTAGTTCATAGCACTAGCAGGAGTGAGTAATATTATTGCGATTGCACAAGCAGCAGATGTAGCAAAGGTAGGTGTAGTCACAAGCAGCGTAATCAGTATAGGCTGGTTAGAGTCATGCAGGTTGTTAATAGCATAAGCGGTACTGCGGTAATAAAAATCCATTAACAGAAAGCTGAACACATCCTAAGAGAAAACAGTCAATACTTGAGCACAAATATGGTAAGTATAATGTTTACTACCTTCTCTCCTTTCAGGCTGTAGAAACGCTGCAGAGTTGCAGAAGAGTGCGTGCTGATACACGCTACAATCACCGGAGCTGTTTGGGGCTGTGACGTCAGTCTAGCGTGAGAGGTTTTGCAGAGAGGAAAGCCTGTGTGAAATCAGCCGCTATAAATTTTGAACTGCAGGTGAATGAGAGAAACGGTTAGTTGTTAATTAATGTATTTTACAAATACCCTTCATAGGAAAAGAGTACTTTAAGTAGGAAGTCCTTTTAGGCAAAAAAGAGAGGTAGTTGTTTGGAATGAAAATAAGGAATCCTTAATGGCAATTTCCAGCATATAGAGATAAGTGGTTTGTAATCCAGTCACGATTGTGGAAACTACAATACTAAGCACTGAATGCAAGTGTGAGCACCTGTCTTAAGGAAAAGACAGCAAAATCAAGCAGGTAGTAGGTGTGACAGGGAGTGAGAAGGGGAGTGTAAGAACGGAACCTTACAGAACCCCCTCATCAAGGAAGCTGTTCCACAGCGATAGGCCGAGGACGGTCAGGATGGCGACGATGGAACAATGACAAAAGTCGTGGAGAATTGAGATTAGAAAGAGGTTCCCAAGAATCTTCCTCAGCAGAGTAATCTTTCCATCTCACCAAATACTGAAGTACACCTTTGGAAATTCTAGAGTCCAATATGGTTTCAACCTTGTATTCCTCAGCATCTGAAGGTATATTTGAAGGAGGTAGAAGGACTTGGTCATTCCTAGTGCGAACGTAAGGTTTCACCAAGGAAACGTGAAAAGTGGGATGAATCCTCAGAGAGCTGGGAAGCTCTAGCCTGACAGCATTAGCATTAATGACTTTCTGTATAGGAAAAGGTCCAATAAAAAGGCTGGCCATTTTCTTAGAAGGGATTTGTAATTTCAAATTCTTTGTAGAAAGCCAAACCAAATCTCCGATTTTGTAGTCAGGAGCTTTACGTCTTCTGAGGTCATAAAAATGTTTTTGAGACTTTTGAGTTTCAAGGATGTTCTCATGAATGATTTTGAAGTTCTCCTGAAGTGAATTATGCAAATCATCAAGTAGGGGAGAATCTGATGAAGCAGAAGGTAGGAAAGAAAATTTAGGATGATATGCATAGTTAGCAAAGAAGGGAGTCATCTTGATAGAAGAGTTGATAGAGTTATTGTAAGCAAATTCTGCCATTGAAAGGTAATTAATCCAATCAGCCTGATGATAGGAACAATAACACCTAAAATAATGTTCGAGCCATTGATTCAACCTCTCAGATTGCCCGTTAGTCTGGGGATGGTAGGCTGTGGTAAAACGATGTTCCATCTTAGTAATATCAGATAACTTAAGCCAGAATTTGGAGGTGAATTGTGTACCTCTATCAGTTGTTAATATAGAGGGAATACCATGTAACTTAACAATATGATCAATGAACAAAAGAGCAGTCTCTGAGGAAGTAGGAAGCTTATGAAACGGTATGAAATGAGCCATCTTTGAATAGATCAATGACAACAAGTATAGTGGTTTGTTTTTTTGAGGGTGGTAATTCAACAATAAAATCCATTGAGATATGATGCCAAGGTTTGTTGGGAACCGGTAAAGGCGTAAGTAATCCAAAAGGAGGTCTCCGGTCGGGTTTAGAAGTGACACAACTCCTGCAAGTGGTAATATATTCGGCTATAGTTGATTTCATTTGAGGCCACCAATATGTACGGCTAACCAGATCAAGAGTCCTTAATAGCCCAGGATGACCAGCTAAAGGAGTATCATGGCAACTCTGTATAATCTGTGTTCTTAAGCCATCAGGTACATAGATTTTCTCACCTTGGAAATACAGGCCATGAATCTTGAGTAGATTTGATTCAGGAGGTATAGGTTGTCTTTTACAGAAGTTTTTTAATTCATATAAGATTGTAGTAGTAAGACCAATAAAACATTCAGGAGGAACAATATCTTTCCTGATGGGAGTCTCAGTTGGGCGAATAGGAAGATGTGATAAGGCGTCTGCTTTCGCATTTATATTTGCTGGCCTGTAAATGATGGTGAAGTTGAAACGATCGAAGTATAAACTCCAGCGAACCTGTCTAGCAGAAAGGATTTTGTTAGATTGTAAATATTGTAGATTCTTATGAACTGTGTGAATGATAATTGGTAGGACCGTGCCTTCTAGGAGGTGTCTCCAATGTTCAAGAGATCGTCGGATGGCCAGTAATTCCTTATCTCCAATGGCGTAATTACGTTCAGCAGGTGACATAAGTTTGGAGAAGTAAGAGATAGGATGAAGTGGTTCAGTCAAAGATTTTTGTTGTGAAAGAACAGCTCCGATTGCATAATCTGAGGAGTCTACTTCTAGGGTATACTGATAAGAAGGGTTAGGAAATTAGAGGATAGGAGCAGAAGTGAACCTAGACTTTAAGTTATGGAATGCATGTTTAGCATCAGAACCCCATGAGAAAGAACTGGAAGATCCAGTTAATATTGTAAGAGGCTTTACGATTTTAGAAAAGCCTTTAATGAATTTCCTGTAGTAATTGGAGAAACCAAGGAAACGTTGAAGTTCTTTTCTGGACTTAGGTTCAGGCCAATTCAACACGGTGTCAACTTTCTGCTTTTGCATTTGGATTCCAGATGGTGATATGTCATAACCCAAGAATGAAACTTCTGTTGTGTGAAATTTACATTTTTCCAATTTAGCGTAAAGTTTATGTGCTCTTAGACGGGCAAGCACCTGTCGAACGTGTTTGACATGTTCTTTCATAGTTCTTGAGTATATGAGGATATCATCCAGATAAATAACAAGACATACATCAAGGAGGTCATGAAACACATCATTTATAAAGTGTTGGAAGGTGGCAGGGGCGTTGCAAAGACCGAACAGCATTACAAGATATTCAAATAGGCCGTACCTGGTCCTAAAGGCTGTCAGCCATTCATGACCCTCCTTTATTCGGATGAGATTATACGCCCCTCTTAAGTCAAGCTTGGTAGCATCAGAGAGCCTCTCAATCATTTTGGGAATTAAAGGCAGGGGGTAGCGGTTTTTTGATAGTGCACTTATTCAGTTCACGATAGTCAATAATGGCCTAAGACTAGCGTCTTTTGTTGCGCATGAAGAAGAAACCAGCTCCTGCTGGAGAAGTGGAGGGCCTGATAAAGCCTTTTTTTCAAGTTCTCTTCAAGATACAATTTGAGATGTTCAAGTTCAGGATTGCTTAATGGGTAAAGATGCCCAAAAGGTATCCTAGCACCAGGTTGAAGATCGATAGGGCAATCATAAACCCTGTGAGGTGGTAAATTCTCTGCTTCAGTCTTACTGAAAACATCTTGGAACTCTAAATACTGAGGAGGTAAACTGTCAGAGTGAATAGTTGAATTTATCAATAAAGGACAAGGAAAACGTGTTTCTGCAATACTGAAAAGGAGACCAAATAATATCGGGGTTATGAAGTTGTAACCACTTCAAACCCAAAACCAAAGGGAAATGGGGCGAGGGAAGAACGTCAAATGATAACATTTTAGTATGTCCTGAAATAATAATTATAATAGGAATGGTCTCATGAGTAATTGGACCTGAAAACATAGACCCATGACTCTAATAGGTATAGGAGTCTTTTTCTTGATGAGTGGTATATTCTTCATTAAACAGAAATTTTGGTCAATATAATTCCCAGATGCCCCTGAATCGATAATAGCATCATCAATCTTCAGATGACTTTGTTGCAGCTGTAAAGAGACAGACAAAGTACAATAAGTGGATTGCAATGGTAAATGAAGAGAAGTAAATATGTTGTTGGACTTACTTTTCTTATTTCTTAATAGTATTGAACAGTCCTGGACAGTATGGGAAGAACTAGCGCAGTTCATGCACAGGTTTTTAAGACGTCTACGTTGTTTTTCTTCCAAAGACAAAGGACCTCTAAGAAACCCAATCTCCATAGGTTCTGCGTGAGATTTGGAAGGAGAAGAAGAGGAGGTTGTGGAAACATGGAAAGGGCTTTTAGCTTTCAAGTCAGAGGAATATTTTTCAGCTTTTCTTTCGCGTAAGCGGCGATCAATTTGAATAGCCATCTTCATGAATGTATCAAGGGTCTGAGGTAACTCAATTCGGGCAAATTCATCTTTTAATGTTTCTGATAGTCCCAACCGGAATTGGTTGCGGAGTGCAACAGTGGTCCAGTGAGCATCTGTGGAGTACTGTTTGAAGTCAGTGATATACTCCTCCACAGGTCTCTTCCCTTGTTTAAGACTCCTTAAACTCATCTCAGCAGTAAGCTGTATATCTGTGTCTAGATACATTTCATCCATTGAAGTGAAGAATTCATCAAGAGAGGCTAAAATTGGGTCCTAGGTTTCAATTAATTTATCCGCCCAGTTTCTTGGGTCTCCTCTGAGAAAAGAAATGGTTGTCAAAACTTTCACTCTGTCGGTGGGGTATGTTCTAGGTCTCATAGAAAAAAGAAGTTGGCAAGCATTTTTAAATTGCCTATATGCTTTTCTATTCCCAGAGAAAAGGTCAGGAAGTGAAACTTGTGGTTCAATAGTGTTGTCATGCTGATTCCCCTTTAGAGCAATAGACTCTTTTATAACATTTCTTAGAGCAGCATTTTCAATCTGTAATTCATGTAGCCCTTGTGAGAGCTGATCAACCTTTTGGGTAAGGTTATATACAATCTGCCGTAAATCTGCTGGTTCCATAATTTTTTCCGGGCTTAGTATTATATAAGGATTCAATCAAAGTGTGGAACACAACTGCAGTATTGAAAGCCAAAATTAAAGTTTGTAACACAAGACTGCCTGAACTCTTTATTGCAGAAAGAATTCTTTAAAGTCTTATGGTGTTGCTCAGGATATAATTTATACAGGTATTGAAACGGTGCTATATTCAATATATGAAGATACTGATATATACCATACACAGATATTATCAGAAGGTAAGTTAGTTCATAGCACTAGCTGGAGTGAGTAATATTATTGCGATTGCACAAGCAGCAGTTTTAGCAAAGGTAGGTGTAGTCACAAGCAGCGTAATCAGTATAGGCTGGTTAGAGTCATGCAGGTTGTTAATAGCATAAGCGGTACTGCGGTAATAAAAATCCATTAACAGAAAGCTGAACACATCCTAAGAGAAACAGTCAATACTTGAGCACAAATATGGTAAGTATAATGTTACTACCTTCTCTCCTTTCAGGCTGTAGAAACGCTGCAGAGTTGCAGAAGAGTGCGTGCTGATACACGCTACAATCACCGGAGCTGTTTGGGGCTGTGACGTCAGTCTAGCGTGAGAGGTTTTGCAGAGAGGAAAGCCTGTGTGAAATCAGCCGCTGTAAATTTTGAACTGCAGGTGAATGAGAGAAACGGTTTGTTGTTAATTAATGTATTTTACAAATACCCTTCATAGGAAAAGAGTACTTTAAGTAGGAAGTCCTTTTAGGCAAAAAAGAGAGGTAGTTGTTTGAAATGAAAATAAGGAATCCTCAATGGCAATTTCCAGCATATAGAGATAAGTGGTTTGTAATCCAGTCACGATTGTGGAAACTACAATACTAAGCACTGAATGCAAGGTGAGCACCTGTCTTACGGAAAAGACAGCGAATCAGCAGGTAGTAGGTGTGACAGGGAGTGAGAAGGGGAGTGTAAGAATGGAACCTTACAATAGGTGTGTGCACAAACTGCTATATGTGTGTGCACAAACTGCTATTCACAATTCTAATTATAATTCCATGTGTGTCTTTAGAAGTGTAAACCCCCTGAGGTGGATCTCTGATTATGTGTTAACTTATTGCTCATAAAATGTAAAACTTTGTATATGATGATATTGTCATGAGATGCAGGACATATGCAGGACACAGCAATGATGGTACAACTCTATTTTATTACAGAGCATAGCAATACACATCCAGACAGGTTGATTGTCTTAAACTAACTGCGACACAGACACCGGACCTCAGCCCCGCCCCGCCCCCCAGCTAGTGACATCACATCCTGCTATCATCACATCTTCCCCTTTTTCAAAGGCAAAGCATACATTCGCATATATTAAATAACAAGGTACACCAACAGGGTATACAACAACATTTTGTTTTAGAACATTATAAGAACAGATAGATTAGAAAACATGAACAAATAAATTACATCCTGACTTGGACATCGGGGTAGACTACCCTAGTCCACAGTGACCATGGGATTATTCTGCCCATACTTCCGGTCACTGTTCTAGCTAAAGTCAGTCCCTGTATCGGGCCGGAAGCCTCACCACTCTTCCGCTTGATGTAACTTTGCATGAACTGTCCTCTGATACAGAAGATGGTGAACAAGAGTCTGCTGGAGGCAAAGATATATCCCCGCTATGATCTTGCTGAGGGGAAGGCACCTCTCTTAGAACAGGAGATCCCACCGGCGGTGGTACTGAGGTATCCGGTTCCAGACTCTCAGGTACAGGCTGAAGATGTCTTCGGTTACGGCGTGTAACCGTCCCTCCCTCTGTAAGGACTGTGTAAGACCTTGGTTCTGGAGAGCGGCCCACTACCGTAGCAGGCGTCTTCCATTTCTTCTCATCATCCAGTTTAATTCTGACACTTTGGCCCGCTTTCAGTTCCTGTAAAGGCCTGACAGAATGTCTCCTGTCGTAGAAGAAACGATAACCCTTTTTGGCCTCTTCATCCCTCCTAAGGACTTCGTCCCGAGGAACAGGGCCAGGCGGCTTGAAGACACCCACTGAGGGTAAAGTGGTGCGAATCTGGCGTCCTAGCATCAGCTGTGCCGGGCTAAACCCGGTGGCTTGAATGGGCGTCGCCCTGTATGACAAGAGGGCTAGGTACGGTTCAGATTGCTTTAGAATGAATTTTGTTGTTTGAACTGCCCTTTCAGCCATTCCGTTGGCCTGCGGATAATGTGGACTTGACGTGGAATGTACAAAATCATATTCCCTGCTGAAAGCACTGAACTCTGTAGAAGCGAACTGCATGCCATTATCACTCACCAGCTCCATTGGAATGCCCCAGCGGGCGAACAAGCTCTTCAGGCGAATGATAACGGACTGACTTGTGATATCATTCAGGGGTGCTATTTCCAAATACCTGGAATAGTAGTCGATAACAACAAGAAACTTTTTCCCGTGCAGTTCGCACAAATCAGCAGCTATTTTCTGCCACGGCCCCGCAGGCAGCGGAGTAGACATTAAGGGCTCCCTTCTCTGAGTAGGCCGGCGTTCCCGGCAAAAGGCACATTTAGACACATGATTTGCAATGTCAGAGCTGATCCCAGGCCACCACACAGCTGTAGCTGCTCTTTCTCTGCACTTTGTGATGCCTAAGTGCCCATCGTGTATCCTGTTCAACATCTCCTTCCTCATGCTGACAGGAATTACAATACGGTCTTGGAACAGCACCAACCCCTCCAGCTCCGTGAGCTGCGACCTCTCTGGCTGGTAAACATTTAAAGACATCCAGGCTGCCCGGCTCTCGGGCCAGCCATCTCTTATGTACCTTATAACTTCTTGCAGATCTGTGTCCAAATATGTCTCTTTCTTTATCTCTTCCAGTTTCCTTGAAGAAATGGACTTAGAGGCCAGAACCGAATCAACATACACTTTTACATCCGACTCTGTGGAGGATTCTTCAGCAGCAGCCAGCGGGAGCCTGGACAGTGTATCTGCCACAACCAGCTGCTTCCCCGGCACATGCACTGCCTGAACATTGAACCTGAGCAGTCTCATTAAAAGTCTCTGGCATCTCAAGGGTGTTTTGTCGATGTCATAAGAATTGATAAGAGGGACTAGCGGTTTGTGGTCAGTTTCCAGACTAAATTTCTCCAAACCCACTAGATAACGCTGAAAGCGTTCACAGGCCCAAACTGCAGCCAGGCACTCTTTCTCAATTTGAGCGTATTTTGACTCCGCAGCCGTCAGTGTGCGGGAACAGTAGGCGATGGGCTGTAGTTTGTTGTCGTTCAGTTGCAGGAGTGCAGCCCCCAACCCATAACTGCTTGCATCAGCACTAACCACAGTCTTTTTTGAAGGGTCGTAGAACCCCAGCACTGGGGCAGACCCCAGCAGGGACTTAGCATGCAGGAACGCTTTTTCTTGTGAGGGTCCCCAGACCCAGGCAACATCTTTCTTAAGCAACTCTGTGATAGGGTGCAAAACTGTAGATAAATCTGGAAGAAACTTGCCCACGTAATTTACAAGGCCCAATATCTGTCTCAGCTCATGTACATCCGAAGGGCTTTTCATCTGTTCGATAGCCCGAATTTTCTCGGGGTCCGGCTTGATGCCATCCCCGTTGATGATATGCCCAAAGTAGCATAATTCAGTTTTCCTAAAATGACATTTTTCTTTATTCAGCTTCAGCCCAGACTCTTTGATAGCCTGCAGCACACAACTCAAACGCTGATCATGCTCCTCCACTGTAGACCCATACACTAGAATGTCGTCCATGACGACTGCTGTGCCCACGTGGCCACTCAGGAGAGAACTCATTTCCCTCTGAAAGATCTCAGGAGCGGAGGATATCCCAAAGGGAAGTCTGCAGAAACAGAACCGACCTACCGGAGTGATAAAGGTAGTCAGTTTGCGGCACTTTGGATCCAGGGGGATCTGCCAAAAGCCGCTAGAAGCGTCTAATGTGGAAAAGAACTTCGCCCCAGCCAACTTCGGGGCTATATCTTCCAGTGTCGGCAGCACAAATCTTTCCCTCTTCACTGCCTCATTCAACCTTTTCAGGTCCACACAGATGCGCACCTTTCCGTTTTTCTTTGCAACTGGAACAATGGGGGCACACCAATCAGTTGCTTCAACAACCTCTTCAATAACCCCCATAGACTTCATGCGCATGAGCTCTTTCTCCACTTGAGGCATGAGCGGGAACGGAATTCTACGAGGAGTAGAAATACTGTACGGGACTGCGTCACTTTTAAGTGCTATACGGACAGGTTTGCAGCTCAGTAGGCCCAACTCGCCAAACATATCTTCAGAGATCTCATTCACTCTGGCCACGAGGCCCAAGTCACAGGCTGCTTTTCTGCTCAATAAACTGTTAACACACTGACCTCGGATCACATGCACCCACATGGTGAACTTTTTTTGTTTGTACTCACAGCTGGCAAGAAATTTCCCCACACAATCAATGCGGCCACCAGGACTATGAACATTTGTAGTAACCTTCGCCAGCTGGGGCTGTCTAGGCAGTTTTATAAATTCAGCAAAAGACATTACAGTGATATCTGCTCCTGTGTCAATCTTAAAATCAACTTTGGCTCCCATTACAGTAAAAGTAACTTTCCAATCTTCCTCTGAGCTTGTCCGTTCCACAACAGACCCCACAAAAGACACTTCCTGACCCTCCTGGTCACTGTCCACCTGCATCTCCTTAATGTATTCAGTTTTACACACCACTTCAAAATGGCCTATTCTGTTACATTTTCTGCATCTTTTATCTCTGGCCGGGCATATAGCACTCTGATCATGAGCCCGGTAGCACCGTGTGCATCGGCCATGTTGCGCCCATCCACTTCTAGGCCTTTCCAATACTTTTGATCTACCGCTCACACTGTGCCTTTCACTAGTAATTTTTCTAGACTGTTGCACTTCATCCACAATACTCTCAGACCTCAGATCAGCACTTTGCTTTTTCACCAGTTCACTCTGGCGGGCCATCCTAATAGCCCCTTCTAACGTTAAATCAGGCTCTAACTGCAGCTTCAGGGAGACTTCAGCATCTGCAATTCCAATAACTATTCTGTCTCTGATTTGCTCTTCTTTAGCAACACCAAACTCACAGAATTCAGCTAATTCATACAGGCTGCGCACAAATGACTCCACAGATTCTCCCACACGCTGATTACGTTTGTGAAAACAGGCTCTCTCATGAATCACATTTCTTTTGGGCACAAAGTGGGCACTGAGTTTATCCATAACTATATCAAAGTTAACTTCTTCCCCTTCTTGAAAAGTAAAAGCATTGAACACTGGCTCTACATCTTTCCCCATGGAGTATAAAAGAGAATTAACTTGTACTTCACCACTCTCCTTGTTCAGTTTGGATGCAATCCTGAAGCGCTGAAACCGCTGACGCCATGTGGGCCAAGCTGCAGGCTGAGAAAAGTCAAAAGGCTCAGGTGGGGTAAACTTTGACATCGTTATCATCAGAAACAGAAGCGTAGTCCAGAACTTCTGACACCATGTCATGAGATGCAGGACATATGCAGGACACAGCAATGATGGTACAACTCTATTTTATTACAGAGCATAGCAATACACATCCAGACAGGTTGATTGTCTTAAACTAACTGCGACACAGACACCGGACCTCAGCCCCGCCCCCCAGCTAGTGACATCACATCCTGCTATCATCACAGATATAAGTTGTCATATGTATTTAAATGCACATGGCAATCAAAAAGCAGCTGAATCAATAACTTAATTTAACCCTGTGGGAAAGAGAGACAGAAACCGAAAGATCCAATAGGTTCCTCTCTGACGTAGCCTGGTGTACCTATTATATTGTTGGACTAGGGGAATTACTTCAAGGGGGGAAAGCAGGTACCCTTACAATGTCTGCACAAACTGCTATATGTGTGTGCACAACCTGCTATTAATGATTCCAATTCTAATTCCATGTGTGTCTTTAGTATTGTAAACTCGCTGGGGGTAGATCTCTGATTGTGTGTTAACTTATTGCTCATGAAATGTAAAAATTTGTATATAATGGAATAAGTTGTCATTTGTATTTAAATGCACATGGCAATTAAAATGCAGCTGAATCAATACCTTTATTTAACCCTGTAGGAAAGAGAGACAGAATTAGAAAGATCCAATAGGTTTCTCTCTGACCTAGCCTGGTGTACCTATTATATTTTTAATGTAAACAGTCAATGTGAGTCTCAGCACCTGTTAGATTTGGAAGGTTTTAGTAGAAAAGTTACACAGTTTCTGTTTTTTAGTTTCTATACTCAGGAGACCCACAGTTAGACCAGTGTGCCGCTATCTTAAATATCAGTGTCTCATATGTCTATTATAGTCCAGATCACTGTGAGTGTAATATTGTGCTGCAGTACATCTCAGGCTTACCAGTTTGTCAGATTACGTGTGCGCTCATCTCCTTTTTCTTCCAGCTAGGTCGGTCCACAGGAGCAAGGATAGATCCATCCGTTTTGTTACCTAGCCTCAGATGCTCCCCTGGAGCTTGTATTCGTCCTGCTGTAAGCGAGTCGCTTCCTCTCCCTTCCTCGACCTCTGGCGGTATCTGATGACGTCACACCCACTCAATATTTACTCGGTCACCTGTTTCTTGGTCCCTGGGTCTCCTGCGTCCGGATCCTCTTCAAAGTGCCTGTGCTCACCTTCCCCTGAGACAATGTGAAAGGCAAAAGTGCAAAAACTGGAGCACCAGGCTATATGCAATTAAAAATCCAATTTATTTCAAAAGTTTAAAACATACAAAAATCGAGCATAAAATGTTAGCCAAACTAGGAGGGTGAATGGCAGACCCAGCTAATGCATTTCGGCATCAGCCGTAGTCATAGTTTGGGGTACCTGCCATTCCCCACCTGAATTTAAAGGACCTTCAATACTTTGATTGGGCCAAAGAAATTTCTAAACTAAACTCCCATTTATATTGGCTGTACTATAGTATTAGTTCATTAGCAGTTAACTAATTGACAGTTGACATTATCCTATTAAATTGACCACTGCAGGTAGAAACAAGAGACTAAGTTATACAGTTTAATGGTAAACTCCTTTATGTAATTTCGTTCATATATTTATGTACATTAGGCAAAATTGGCCTTATTATTCCCGCAATTCTATCAATGTGGGGATCACACAGTGTTGGGACCATTCAAATATTGGAATCACACAGTATTAAAATAATTATATTCAAGTATATATATATATATATATATATATATATATATATATGGAATATGAATACATTATAGTATATATAGAGTATGATTGATTTAAAAGATCTGCATTAGAAAAGATTTTCCACAGTGTATGTTGTGACCTACCTATGCATAACAGAAACAAATTAGCAATATAGAATGGTAAAACATTAATTAATTTTACTTTATTTTGTTTTATTTTATTTTATTCTGATGCCCTGCTTTACTGCAATCCATCATTCATTGTTTCACTACTTTTTATTTGTATATATTTACATTTACATTTAGTGTCCTAACAATTTCAAATAATGAGTTTGTTTGTGGCTCTTCCTAACAGGGACTATTTAGCAGAACACTTTAAATGTGTTTGTACTGTTTAATTATGCTTAACATATATTTTCAATGACTGTTGTGTTTAAAGGAAGTAGCCGGGGAGATATGTTTGTGAATAACTGCAATGGTCCACCAATTAGTGTTGCAATTTATATATGACATCAAACTCCAAATTTAGTCCCTGGGGCATTCTTGTTTTTAGCCTATGGATCCAAAATACTTCCCTAAGGGCTAATCTGGTGTCCCTAGCCTGTTTTCCTGTTTTATATGGGACTGTTTCTATAATTGTCCAATTCAAGGAGTTGGGATTTTTTTAATGTTTGTTTCTAAAATGCTGTATAAGTGGGGTAGGCAATGTTCCATGTTTGATGTTATTAACATGTTCCCTAATTCAATCTCTGACTTCTCTAGTTGTGAGACCAATATATTGGACCTCACATTGTGTGCATGTTAGGAGAAAAATAGCATAGTTTGCCATGCAGTTGTAACATTTGTCATGATTAAATCTTTCTCCTGTGTTTGTACTCATAAATGTATTTCCCTCTATGAGGAATCCACATGCTGTACATGTCATGTTACTGCAGCGGTACTTCCCTTTAAACCTTAGCCATGAGCTGGTTACAGATTCTTTTCTTTTTAATTTTGTTGGTGCTACATGGTTCCCTATTAATCTGCCTTTTTGAAAGAGAATCTACATTCCTGTTTCACTATATGAACTAGTTTGTCATCAACTTGCAGTAAGGGTAAGTGTTTCTGTATTATTGAGCAAATCTGGTGATATTGGTTGCTATACTGTGTTACAAATGTTATTCTGTCATTCTCATTCTTTTTCAAAGTATTGCCTTTTTCTTTTAATAGTTCTTCCCTTCACTGATTCTTGAGCTGCAGTAATGATTTTGGAGGAATATCCTCTATCCCTAAGTTTGTTGGATAGTGTATTTGCATGCTTATCATAGGACTCAGTGGTGATACAATTTCGTGTAAATTGTCCTTTAGCAACTGACTTAAATACTCTTTTTGGGTGATTACTGCGAGCATGGAGCAAAGACCTCTGTGTGTATTTCACCATTGGTGAGACGTTTCATGTTCACATCTAAATAATGGATGTTTGATTAAATTCATCATTGATGTTAAGTATAGATATAAAGTGGTCTACACTGGTTTTATCACCTTTCCAGATACACAGTAGGTCGTCTATAAATCTCCGATAGTAAATAATGTTATCTTTGAGGGGGTTCTGTTGTCCATAGATGTCCATAGATGTAGGACAGCTCCCAACACCCCATAAAGAGGTTAGCGTAGGAGGGGGCAAATTTAGCCCCCATAGCTGTCCCACATCTCTGGAGATTAAAAAACCCCCTCAAAGGTAAAAAAGTTATGTGTTAATAAAAATCTTGTCATATGGATTATGTATTGACTGAGTATATAATTGTGACCCTCTGTTCTATTTAAAAAGAATTCTATTGCCTTGAGGCCCATAGTATGTGGGATGGAAGAATGTAATGTTTGAACATCTATTGTGAGCCACCCGAATTCTGGTTTCCATGTAATGGATTCTAGTTCTCTTAATAGTTGTTTAGTGTCTTTTAAGTAGCTGGTAAGATTTGCTACCAATGGTTGTAGGATTTCATCAAGCCATTGGGAAAGATGTTCTATTAGTCAATCCCGCTCACTATGGGTCTGCCCGTGAGAATTTCAATGCCCTTATGGATTTTGGGTAGGTGATTAAAGGTGGGTATTGTAGGGGTTTCCACTATCAAAAATTCCCTCATTTGCTGGTCTATAAAGTTTGCCTCTACCCCATCATCTATGAGGTGCATCAGTTCCATTTGAATCTCATGGTGGGATCTGTCTCAAGTATAGTGTATTGGTTGGGATATTTTAGTGCCTCATGTATGAAGGCTTCTCTATCTAATATTACTGTAGAGCCTCCTTTGTCTGCTGCCCTCACTACTATGTCCTGATTATTACTGAGGTTTTTTATAGTCAATTGCTGTTTTTTGGTCAAATTAGTTTTATTACTAGTTTGTCTGAATGCTAGGGTGTTTAGGTCATATTCTATTCTTTTTTAAAACTTTTCTAATAAGGGTCCCCTGCTTTGTATGGGATAGAACTTGGACAAGTTTTTGAATTTATGGGTTGCTAATGGGTGTACTTCTTCCTCACTCATGACACCTCCTTCTGCAATTAGTTCCTCCATTGTAGCTAAATCACAAGCTTTATTGAAATTTAGGTGTTCCTCAATTCGTGGGTGTAAGTCTGTTGGTGTGGTTTCAAGTATGTCAATGTCTGCTCTGAAAAATGTTTTTTGAGGGTGAGATTTCTAATTTGCCTATTGACATCAATGAATTAAAATCCTGTGTGGGTACAAAATTTAGTCCCAGTGCTAATACCTCCTCCTCATCTTTAGTCAGAGCCCTGATTGACAGATTTATTATTGTTTTTAATTGTACTTGGTCTGACTGCGGCCTCTCATAGGTGGATATCTGTTCTGTCTTGTGAATCTTTGACTCCCCCCCTTCTGGTCTTTCTGGGGGCTTGGAAAAAACCTGCACTAGATCTTTAGGGTCAGCTTCTTTCAAATTCCCATTTATGGTATTACTAGTTATGATATTTGTATTACATTGAGCTGTGTCTTTCCCACATCTAGATTGATGTATATTATCTTTGGGCCTGACTACCCTAGCTTCCTTTACATAGGGGCTCACTGCCTCCACTCTATCTTCCTCACCTGCCTCACCTGAATGATCTTCCTGCGACTCTGCCTCACTCTCTAAGAAAGTTACTTTTTTGAGGTATGATGACATACTTTCCCTATTTGGATAGACTGTTTTGAAACTAACTTGAGCTAAAGACTGTTGGTGATTAGATGACATGTTCATTACACCTGTGCTCTCAGAATCTGATTGGATAGGATGGCATTTAAATAAGTGCATCAGTATAGGGTTTGTTATGCCTGAGGAAACAGCGTAACTGCTGAGAAATGCATTGCATATCTGGGGGTACAGACTGTGTATACCCACCAGTTTTTAACATTGCATTGTTTGAATTTTATATGGTTTTAATAAATCAGTTTTTAAACAACAACAGTGTTTACAAGCCCTAATTGCCAGGTGCACATATGTGTTGGGCCTACTGTTTGGTTCATCACTGTGAGTGTGTTTGAGCTGTCCCTAAACTACGTGCAGCTGTCGGGAGGAGGTGAGCTGACACCTTTATACTGCCAGCCTGTGTCTACTAGCACATAAGGGTGCTCTATGGAAATGTGAGTACCCTGTGTTTGACAATTTCTATCTGATTGATCTATTTGGTGACTGATACACACATGAGGCGCCTCTCTTATATTTGCTAGATGCTGTTGTTTTATTCCACTACATTTGTATGAAGAGGAGTGCAGCCACTGTGATCCTGAAATTTCTACAGGAAATTTAACCCCTGATGAACTGACAATATTTGGGAGTCCAGGATCTTTAACCCCTGATGAAGTGACAATATATGGGAGTTCAGTATATCCTGTGACTAGGGTTACTGTTGTGTATCATTATCTGTATATACTTTGTTTCACCTTGTATGTTTTATGTATTCTATTCTTAAGCGCCCCCTATAGAGCTATTTTTATAGTTCTTGATGAATTAAAGTTGCAGCCCTCTTTTTGAGGTAATAGAGGTAGTCGCTTCAGTGGTTGTTTTAACAACAAAATGTTAGAGAGAACCTCTAGGAGATCAACCCAGAACACACCTAATGGAGAGTCTAATTCACCATGTGTTATTAAAACTATTGGGAGTTTGTTTTCTTCCCTAGAGGATCTTTCTAAAGACTGAACACAGGCACTTGTGGGATTTAGACACTTTGAAAAAGTACAAAGAAAAGAAACAAATCCCCAGAGGCCGGAGAGTCTTTAAGAATTGCTCTTTTAAAAACAATGAGGAGTTATTGAAAAAATGGTGTGCTATATTGGATGATTGCTCATTTAATTTTATTGATCTCCTCATCACCTATAGACAGTTCTTGGTTGATGAGGTAGCGAAAGATATTGAAAACATCCAAAATGAGTTGAAGAATTTTAAAGATCACGAAGATAATCATAGATTAAATAATTTGACCATAAAAGACTCTGATAGCTATCAGACTGATCTGATTAATATAAAAACACAAAAAATTAAAAGGGATGAGGAAGATTATTCTAATGGTTTGGCTTATACTTATAACAAAAACCCTAAAGTTGATAAAGAGGGCGAATGGACTGTAGTACAAAATTCCAAGAAATCAAATCATGGAAATAAGAATAAAAATAGAAATAACTATTGGCTAGATTACGAGTTTTGCGTTAGGCTTAAAAAGCAGCGTTGGCTCGCTGGTATTACGAGTCTTGCAGGTACAGGTGTACCGCTCACTTTTTTGGCCAGACTTGGAAATACCGCAAATCCACTTACGTAAATTGTGTATCCTATTTTTTCAATGGGACTTACATAGCGCCAGTATTACGAGTCTGACAAAAAGTGAGCGGTACACCCTCTCCTGTCAAGACTGGTACCGCATTTTAAAGTCTGTAGTTAAGAGTTTTACACTACAACGCCGTAGCATAAAACTCTTAACTAAAGTGCTAAAAAGTACACTAACACCCATAAACTACCTATTAACCCCTAAACCAAGGCCCTCCCGCATCGCAAACACTAAAATTAAATTTTTAACCCCTAATCTGCTGAACCAGACATCGGCACAACTATAATAAATATATTAACCCCTAAACCGCTGCACTTCCACCTCGCAAACATTAGTTAAATATTATTAACCCCTAATCTGCTGTCCCTAACATCGCCGACACCTACCTGCATTTATTAACCCCTAATCTGCCGCCCCAACGTCGCCGCCACTATACTAAAGTTATTAACCCCTAAATCTAAGTCTAACCCTAACCCTAACCCCCCCTAACTTAAATATAATTACAATAAATCTAAATAAAATTCCTATCATTAACTAAATAATTCCTATTTAAAACTAAATACTTACCTATAAAATAAACCCTAAGATAGCTACAATATAACTAATAGTTAGAGTGTAGCTATCTTAGGGTTTATTTTTATTTTACAGGCAAGTTTGTATTTATTTTAACTAGGTACAATTGTTATTAAATAGTTATTAACTATTTAATAACTACCTTGCTAAAATAAATACAACAGTACCTGTAAAATAAAACCTAACCTAAGTTACAATTACACCTAACACTACACTATAATTAAATTAATTCCCTAAATTAGATACAATTAAATAAAATTAGTTAAAGTACAAAAAAAACACTAAATTCAGAAAATAATAAACAAATTACAATATTTTTAAACTAATTACACCTAATCTAATCCCCCTAACAAAATAAAAAAGACCCCCAGAAATAAAAAAAAAGCCCTACCCTACACTAAATTACAAATAGCCCTTAAAAGGGCCTTTTGCGGGGCATTGCCCCAACATAATCAGCTCTTTTACCTGTAAAAAAAAATTACAAATCCCCCCCAACATTAAAACCCACCACCCACACATCCAACCCTACTCTAAAACCCACCCAATACCCCCTTAAAAAAACTAACACTAACCTCTTGAAGATCACCTTATCGGGAGAAGTCTTCATCCAACCGGGCCGAAGTCCTCAACGAAGCCGGGAGGAGTCTTCATCCAAGCCGGATGAAGTGGTCCTCCAGACGGGCAGAAGTCTTCATCCAGATGGCATCTTCTATGTTCATCCATCCGGCGCGGAGCGGGGCCATCTTCAAGACATCCAACGCGGAGCATCTTCTTCAATTGATGGCTAACACAGAATAAAGGTACCTTTAAGTGACGTCATCCAAGATGGCGTCCCTTCAATTCCGATTGGCTGATAAAATTCTATCAGCCAATCGGAATTAAGGTAGAAAAAATCCTATTGGCTGATGCAATCAGCCAATAGGATTGAACTTCAATCCTGTTGGCTGATCCAATCAGCCAATAGAATGCGAGCTCAATCCTATTGGCTGATTGGATCAGCCAATAGGATTGAAGTTCAGTCCTATTGGCTGATTGCATCAGCCAATAGGATTTTTTTCTATCTTACTTCTGATTGGCTGATAGAATTCTATCAGCCAAAGGGAATTGAAGGGACGCCATCTTGGATGACGTCACTTAAAGGTACCTTCATTCTGTGTTAGCCATCGATTGAAAAGGATGCTCCGCGTCAGATGTCTTGAAGATGGACCCGCTCCGCGCCGGATGGATGAAGATAGAAGATGCTATCTGGATGAAGACTTCTGCCCGTCTGGAGGACCACTTGACCCAGCTTGGATGAAGACTTATCCCGGCTTCGTTGAGGACTTTGGCCCAGTTGGATGAAGACTTCTCTCAGTAAGGTGATCTTCAAGGGGTTAGTGTTACGTTTTTTTAAGGGGGTATTGGGTGGGTTTTAGAATAGGGTTGGTTGTGTGGGTGGTGGGTTTTAATGTTGGGGGGGATTTGTAATTTTATTTACAGGTAAAAGAGCTGATTACTTTGGGATAATGCCCCGCAAAAGATCCTTTTAAGGGCTATTTGTAATTTAGTGTAGGGTAGGGCTTTTTTATTTTGGGGGGGCTATTTTATTTTGTTAGGGGGATTAGATGAGGTGTAATTAGTTTAAAAATATTGTAATTTGTTTATTATTTCTGTAATTTAGTGTTTTTTTGTACTTTAGCTAATTTTATTTAATTGTATTTAATTGTATTTAATTTAGGGATTGAATTTAATTATAGTGTAGTGTTAGGTGTAATTGTAACCTAGGTTAGGTTTTATTTTACAGGTACTTTTGTATTTATTTTAGCTAGGTAGTTATTAAATATTTAATAACTATTGTACCTAGTTAAAATAAATACAAACTTGCCTCTAAAATAAAAATAATCCCTAAGCTAGATACAATGTAACTATTAGTTACATTATAGCTAGCCTAGGGTTTATTTTACAGGTAATTATTTAGTTTTAAATAGGAATAATTTAGTTAATGATAGGAATATTTATTTAGATTTATTTAAATTATATTTAAGTTAGGAGGTTTTAGGGTTAGGGTTAGACTTAAGTTTAGGGGTTAATAAATTTAGTATAGTGGCGACATTGGGGATGGCAGATTAGGGGTTAATAAGTGTAGGTATGTGGCGGCGACATTGGGGGTGGCAGATTAGGGGTTAATAAATTAAAAACCAGATACAGGGTGCGCTAATGAAAGCTGCTAATATGATAGAGTAGAGGATAGAATATAGCTAAAATATGCTAACATAAGCTAGTGTTAAGAAACGGCTCATAAATACAGGGAGTGCAGAATTATTAGGCAAATGAGTATTTTGACCACATCATCCTCTTTATGCATGTTGTCTTACTCCAAGCTGTATAGGCTCGAAAGCCTACTACCAATTAAGCATATTAGGTAATGTGCATCTCTGTAATGAGAAGGGGTGTGGTCTAATGACATCAACACCCTATATCAGGTGTGCATAATTATTAGGCAACTTCCTTTCCTTTGGCAAAATGGGTCAAAAGAAGGACTTGACAGGCTCAGAAAAGTCAAAAATAGTGAGATATCTTGCAGAGGGATGCAGCACTCTTAAAATTGCAAAGCTTCTGAAGCGTGATCATTGAACAATCAAGCGTTTCATTCAAAATAGTCAACAGGGTCGCAAGAAGCGTGTGGAAAAACCAAGGCGCAAAATAACTGCCCATGAACTGAGAAAAGTCAAGCGTGCAGCTGCCAAGATGCCACTTGCCACCAGTTTGGCCATATTTCAGAGCTGCAACATCACTGGAGTGCCCAAAAGCACAAGGTGTGCAATACTCAGAGACATGGCCAAGGTAAGAAAGGCTGAAAGACGACCACCACTGAACAAGACACACAAGCTGAAACGTCAAGACTGGGCCAAGAAATATCTCAAGACTGATTTTTCTAAGGTTTTATGGATTGATGAAATGAGAGTGAGTCTTGATGGGCCAGATGGATGGGCCTGTGGCTGGATTGGTAAAGGGCAGAGAGCTCCAGTCCGACTCAGATGCCAGCAAGGTGGAGGTGGAGTACTGGTTTGGGCTGGTATCATCAAAGATGAGCTTGTGGGGCCTTTTCGGGTTGAGGATGGAGTCAAGCTCAACTCCCAGTCCTACTGCCAGTTTCTGGAAGACACCTTCTTCAAGCAGTGGTACAGGAAGAAGTCTGCATCCTTCAAGAAAAACATGATTTTCATGCAGGACAATGCTCCATCACACGCTTCCAAATACTCCACAGCGTGGCTGGCAAGAAAGGGTATAAAAGAAGAAAATCTAATGACATGGCCTCCTTGTTCACCTGATCTGAACCCCATTGAGAACCTGTGGTCCATCATCAAATGTGAGATTTACAAGGAGGGAAAACAGTACACCTCTCTAAACAGTGTCTGGGAGGCTGTGGTTGCTGCTGCACGCAATGATGATGGTGAACAGATCAAAATACTGACAGAATCCATGGATGGCAGGCTTTTGAGTGTCCTTGAAAAGAAAGGTGGCTATATTGGTCACTGATTTGCTTTTGTTTTGTTTTTGAATGTCAGAAATGTATATTTGTGAATGTTGAGATGTTATATTGGTTTCACTGGTAAAAATAAATAATTGAAATGGGTATATATTTGTTTTTTGTTAAGTTGCCTAATAATTATGCACAGTAATAGTCACCTGCACACACAGATATCCCCCTAAAATAGCTATAACTAAAAACAAACTAAAAACTACTCCCAAAACTATTCAGCTTTGATATTAATGAGTTTTTTGGGTTCATTGAGAACATGGTTGTTGTTCAATAATAAAATTAATCCTCAAAAATACAACTTGCCTAATAATTCTGCACTCCCTGTATAGTTAATACAATAAAATATATTTTAATATATTTAAATAAACCCTAATACATGTAAACTAGCAATTTAAAAATACATAATAAATTGATAAATGAGTAAAATAAAAAACCACCGGTGGTAAGAAAATCAGGGGATATAAATGAAAGTCCGTGGTGGGCTTTAAAAAATGAATCCAAAGAAACAAAGTTCAATGATTAAAAGATGCAGGCTAAAAAAATAGCAAAATTGAGTGAGAGCATGGAAAGCAGCTGAGTCAGTCTGTGTGGCTGGATCAATGTAACATTCAAGTGAAAGTTCAGTCGGTGGCTAAAAGGACAATCTGCGTTAAAGTAGAAAAGTCTGTGCCATAAATGATAAGTTTTTACAAGCTTGACTCACCCAGAATACAAAGCTATTTTCTGTTATGCTTCTCCGTGTACAAGTATAGTTGGTTAGATGTGAACACTTTAGACCATTGATAGACAGGAGGTTACCTTTCAGGTGAACAGTATTGCTCCAGCGTGTACTGTGGTATTGCTCTGTTGTTTTCCACTTTGGAACTCTACGAAAACAATCCCAACTGCAATGTAACATTGTTTCCTATCTTCTATCATCAAGCATGGCTAACTGTGACTTCTAGAATCTGCAGATATCATCGACACGCTGATCTACAGACCACCCGGTAATCCGTGCATCTGATTGGAACAAACTATCACGTGACCCCGCACACGCTGCAAAATCCAGCAAACCACAGTACACGCTGGAGCAATACTGTTCACCTGAAAGGTAACCTCCTGTCTATCAATGGTCTAAAGTGTTCACATCTAACCAACTATACTTGTACACGGAGAAGCATAACAGAAAATAGCTTTGTATTCTGGGTGAGTCAAGCTTGTAAAAACTTATCATTTATGGCACAGACTTTTCTACTTTAACGCAGATTGTCCTTTTAGCCACCGACTGAACTTTCACTTGAATGTTACATTGATCCAGCCACACAGACTGACTCAGCTGCTTTCCATGCTCTCACTCAATTTTGCTATTTTTTTAGCCTGCATCTTTTAATCATTGAACTTTGTTTCTTTGGATTCATTTTTTAAAGCCCACCACAGACTTTCATTTATATCCCCTGATTTTCTTACCACCGGTGGTTTTTTATTTTACTCATTTATCAATTTATTATGTATTTTTAAATTGCTAGTTTACATGTATTAGGGTTTATTTAAATATATTAAAATATATTTTATTGTATTAACTATATTTATGAGCCGTTTCTTAACACTAGCTTATGTTTGCATATTTTAGCTATATTCTATCCTCTACTCTATCATATTAGCAGCTTTCATTAGCGCACCCTGTATCTGGTTTTTAATAGTTAATGTTTAGAGGTACTTTGGAACTAACCTCTTTTTTTCAGGGTAGCCATTTTTGTGCTAATTCACAGACCTCCTTTTTTATCTAGGGGTTAATAAATATTAGGTAGGTGTCGGCGATGTTGGGGGCAGCAGATTAGGGGTTAATAATATAATATAGGTGGCGGCGATGTTGGGGGCAGCAGATTAGGGGTTAATTAGTGTAAGATTAGGGATGTTTAGACTTGGGGTTCATGTTAGGGTGTTAGGTGTAAACGTAAATTTTATTTCCCCATAGGAATCAATGGGGCTGCGTTAAGGAGTTTTACGCTGCTTTTTTGCAGGTGTTAGACTTTCTCCCCGTTGATGACTATGGGGAAATCGTGCATGAGCACACCGCTAATGTAAGCAGCGCTGGTATTGGAGTGCGGTAATGAGCAAAATTGTGCTCATCGCTCACTTCTTGTCTGGTTTGTAAAAACCTGTAATACCAGCGCTGTCTGTGAGCGGTGAGCATAAACTGCTTGTTAGCACCGCACAGCCTCTAACGCAAAACTCGTAATCTAGGTGTATGGGAACCGCAGATTTGAAAACAATAATTATAATCATAACACCAGAAATGGTTGGGATAATGGGAAAATCAGCTCACATGGGAAGAAAACTCATACTAATGAGGCTAATTATAATAACCAGAATAAATGGGCTAATAGACACAGAATAGTTATCAGGTTTTAGAAGAGAGAAATCAATCTCCTGAGACTCAATGGTTTTTTCCACAAAATCATAGAAATGATGAAAGACCATCAACCTCTAACAATAGTAGTCATTTTTTAGAGGAGCGACAATTAGCCCCCTTGTGGAGAAAAAATACACAACATCAAAACAATCACAAAAAAAGGGTATATCCAAGCGAGGAAGAAGAAGCAGAGGGCATACCTCAAAAAAGGAGAAACTTCAAAAAATTAAAAGATGTTATCTTTAACTTATCAGACCACGCCCCCAATAATGATGAAATCAGAATATTGGGTCGTGGTTTATCATATTGCCCCCATAATGCTCCAAATATGTTTGATCTGTTCGTAGATCTTAACAAATTTACGTGAAAATTGTCGCTTCAACACTATTTTGCAGCCAAAAAAATTAAACAAAGGAAAATTATGGGAACACATATTCTCACAAATGAAATGCCCGCCTACCAATATTTACAAGTTATACATAGCAACATTTCATCATTAACTGACCATCTATTTGAAAATTTCAAACATACTCCATTTGCCCCCCCACCCTTCCTTGCTTAACCCTCCCAAGGAAGAAGCATCTTGAATTGAACTGTTTCAACAGTTTGTATTAGAAGATTTTAAAAAAATCACTACTAAACGTTGTCCCAAATCAAATAAAGCTAACATCTGGCCATAGAAACTTAGAGCAATTAGAAGTCTGACGGGTGACCATAATCTAGTTATCCACCAAGCAGCTAAAGGTGGGGGAATAGTATTGCAGAACTATGATGACTACATAAAAGAAGCCATTAATATAAGGGGAAATGAAGTATACTACAAAAAATAAAAACGTGGGTCTATCTGGAGGAATTTTAAATAAAAAAGAAAGAAACTATCTGACTCCTGACCACCCCAACACACCTTACTATTACCACCTGCCCAGGATCCACAAAAATAAAAAAATCCCCCTGGCAGGCCCATAATTGCGGGCATTAATAGCATCGCTGATAAACTATCAGAGTACATAGATTTCTTCTTATAGGGTTATGTAAAGACCTTGCCATCGTATTTAAAAGATACTACAGACCTCCTTAATAAATTATCAGAGGTTAAGAGAATGGATGACTACTACTGGTTATCCTGTGATGTAGGAGCACTCTACTCTAATATAGATCATTAACTAGGTCTACAAGCCATTGGGAGATTTTTGGAAGAAGCGTTATATTTACCTACAGCACAACAGGAGTTCATTTTAGAATCCATATCTTTTATATTGTCTCATAACTATTTCCAATTTTTGGACAAATTTTATTTACAGGTTAAAGGGACGGCCATGGGTACCAGGTTTGCCCCCAGTTTTGCAAATCTCTTTATTGGGTTTTTTGAAGAGACATATTTACAACTCTAACTGGAGGGGCAACCTGGTATTCTAGTGCATGTGGCGTCCTGCTGTTCCTCACAAACCTTCCTGAATGTTTCTGCTTGAAATGTGACCATCTGTTGCACCAGCACTCTTTCTGTGTTTTTGCCATAATCATAGCATTCTCCGTCTGTGCCAACACCAACTGCTGCAGAGCTGCACTGTTTTCAGCAGCTTTTCTATTGGCCTCCTGTTGCACAGCGGTAGATTGAATCAGTGCTTTAATAACTTCCTCCATGTTGCTTGCAAATGATAAAACCCACAGACATAAAATGTGGCGGCCCGCCTTCTCCACCATATGAAACAGGAATCTTTGGCAACCACTGTCTTCTATGATTTAAATGCAATAGAGGCAGTCCAGTTAAAGTTTTCAAAACTTTATTTTCTTCCAAAATAGCAAGGTGACTTTAACAGCAGCATACAGTTTGTTTGCAGATAAGGCAAAAGGACAAGCTTCTCTGCACAAGCTTCCAAAACAGTAAATCTCTGCCTGCATTTTCTGCAGCAACACAAATGTCCTTTACAGTATGTAACAGCAAACAGAAATCCAGCAAAACGTTTAGTACATAATATTTTTCACAACACATCATATCAAGCCTCCTGCCTGGCTGTAATCTACTTAGCTAGAAAAATGCTTCCCTTTTAAACCCTAGGAGCAGTAATCATGAGCCACACTTGAGTTTAATTGTCTTTAACAGCTGTAAGGTATTCACAACTAAAAATACTAATCACTTCCCTGGGGTTTCTTAGCAAAATGGTAAAGTGAAATATAATAAACTTGGTCTAATATATACTCCCTCTATCACCAAACCAGACTCTCTGTCACAACACATATAAACACATAAATATATATGTATAGAAGAATAAGTATATTGGAGCCTATGGAAGCTCACTCTCGTGAGCGCTTGGCTTGCACATATTTATATGAGATGGTATTACTGAGTGAGGCGCAAATATCTTGCTTGTGTAAGAGCAATATTGTGCTCCACTCGTATTCTGGCCCTACATCATTTTATTTTCACAAACACAAATAAAGCATATCTAATTAGGAATTTGGCACCTTTTGAATGGCTATGCTGCACAATTCCCCCTATTAGACACATGCTATCCTTAACATACCAGCTATTTTCTTCATCCACAGAGCTTTTAATCTATTAATGTGGTGGTATTTACTGTAACCCCACAGCATCTTAAACACATATTTCCAGGAGCTACAGACCTCTGCTGGAGGGGGTGTGAAGAAAAGGGTTCCATGTTTCACATCTGGTGGACATGTCTGAGTATTCAAACATACTGGAACGATGTGTTACTCATAATTAATAAAGTGTTAAATAGTAACATCCCCAAATACTTCTTCTTCTTTATTACTAACCTCCCTCAAAAACTTAATTGTAACCTTAAAAAAATGGTGAATTCATATCTAGCTAATAGTGCTATAATGCTGATCCCTCATTTTTGGGGGGAAAAACTAGCCTTCCATCTGAATGAGAATGGGAAAAAACAAGTGAACCACATTTTGTCTTTAGAAATATAATTTTCTCTGAACTCACAGGCTAGATACCTATCAGATAATTCTAGAGCTTTGGACCTCATCAGACTCCACTTGCTTAGATTAATCCAACAGTGACCCAATTGTTCAGTTAAATATGTGAAAAGTTTGCCGATTGGCCGTTCAACTATGGCAAATAGAATCCATAATGCTTTAGAGTACTCAGAGTCTAAGTCAACATCATTAATCATAGACCACCTCACTGGTTCTCAACCAACAGAGTAATCGTATAAATTGATGACCGTCACTTAAAAACACTAGTCTCTTTATATTGAACTATATTGACTAATATGAATACCTTTTCTGCATTTTGTGACCCTCTATACTATACATATTGCATCTATGAAAACTAATTATTACTTTATTTTATTATTTTTCCTCATACTTTTTTTTTTGCTATTTGTAATATTGAGTAGACATTTCTTATTCTTACATTTGTACTTGTCTTGAATTGTTTACTATATTGTTTCAATAAAGACAAGTGAATATTAAAAAATATTTTAAATTCCAATGTTTTTCACATAGAAAAAATGTCCTTTTTATTTTAATATATTTATATATATATATATATATATATATATATATATGTACATACTATATATAGATATAGATATATCTGTAAATATTCATATAGATGTATAAGTATATATATATATATATATATATATTGTATATATATATATTTTTAAAACTATATATATATATATATATATATATTTAAATAAAAATAACATTTTGCTCTATGTAAAGAACATTGGAATGCAAATGATTTGTAACTATCTTTTAGTTAGGTTTTAGGCCCAACTGCGCCATTAAACTCAGTCTAGCTCTCTCCCGCTACCAGACCAGAGCGGGAGTGAGCTAGATTGAGTTTAATGGCGCGGTCGGGCCGGCTGTGAATAGACAGCTGCCACAATACGCTTCTGAAAAAAATAGACCCGCTCAGCAGAGCAAGGAGCGGCTTCTGTAAAAGTCATTTTCTTAGGTAAATATCTATGCAGCCCTTTGTTTTATAAAGCTAGCACTGAGCTAATGTTATATAATTCATTATTCTGCACTATGTGCAGAATTATAAAACATTATTTGGTATGTTTACTGGCCCTTTAATGCAAGGTAGACACAAAACTAATTTTGTACCTCTACAAATGTGTGCTCTCATTTTAGTCATCCAAAAATTGCAAGGGCCTCATTTTATGTGCACACTGCTCAAAAAAAAAAATTGAGGTAAAATTGTGTGCAAAGTACACACTGTGTGGGGGTTACTCATCACACATGGGGGAGAAGCCTTCACAAAAACACACTGCATACACACTACACAAATATTATACCTGCACCACATACACTGATTCAATATAGATGTAGCATCACAACTAATTATCATACAAATAATGATGAACAAATCCCACTCTATACCCCACAGATTGATATTTCTCTACTGAAATGGATAATAGGTGAGCAATATCAAGAGGTGTTATATCCTATTAAGTTTCATTCATTTTTACCCACAGTTAGTGTGATTGCATGCTTTTGTGATATATTTTGAGTGACTGGAGCCTTTATACTTACAAGTAAGGCATCTTTTAGTTCCTCTACAGTGATATAAACTGTTGCCATAGATACCTCTACCGCTCCACAGGACTTAAATATATCTGCAGCCTCCTCAGATAAATTTAAAACTGCATGGCTAACTACTGTTCTTGAAAAACAGTAGGATATTGTACTGAAGCTAAACTGAGCTAAACCCTCCTATTTGTAATAAACCAATATATACTGCTAAGCTATAAATAGTGTACAATCATACACAGTTACTTTGCAAACAGAAATTGGCACCAGGTTTAGATAATCAGTGTTGATATGGGAAAACTTTGATAACTCTTTGGCTAGCTCTTTCTCTGTTGCAACATCATATTTTGCAAATCTTTTGATTATAATATATTAACTGTAGCATTTAATTATAAAAACTGCAGGAACTGCCCACTGGTAAGTGTTCTTCTAGAGCTTTAAAATTGCTGCTCTCTGAACAACTGAACCACTTTCATACTAGTGTTCTGTTGCTCTCCATGTCCATAGACCTCACTCAAAACCGTTAAAAACTTGGAAATTTAAACTGAACAGCCCAGTCCAGAGGCTTTGCTAAAAATATTACATTCAAAAAAACCTGTGCCATCTAATGTGATGTAATAAATGACATATTTAGTAACATTGATAGATCTTTTAAGTGGACATGTTACTTAAATGCTAAACACACAGGTGAAACAGAAGAATGGTCTGTAGGAAGACCAGGGGTCAGCATCAGGAAAACGGTAAAAACCATTCAGCACAAAAGGAGAAATTAATCTCTTTAACCAGAAAACAGTTACAAGGGTAGCAGCACAAGAAAGGTTTAGACAGAAGGTGTAAGCCAGGAACATTGCCAAGGTCAGAAACAGGAATGCATGCCAGACACTGAATTGCTTTAGTCTTCATATGAAAGTACTAAATGGGAGTTAGAGATGACCTTTTAACACCCTCTTTTCAGGCTTGGCTTCCGATAAAAAGTCTTGAAATAACTGACTTAGCAGACACTTACATAACTTCTAAGACAAAAGAATGACAAATACATATCTACATACTGACAGCTGCGCTAAGCTGAGGACTTCATAGAACAGCCTATACCTCCACAGATACAGCTCTTCTAATAGCGCATCCGCCAGCCCTGTCACTCTCCACACGCTCCTATTGCTCTTCCAAACCTGGTAGGTATAACATGGGTTTTACCGCACCTCAAGACATTACAAAAGCTGACTTGAAAATATCACATGAGCATCTCTTTGTAAAAAAGTAAAATATTTTATATGGAGATGTCCATGTGTTTCTAGTCAGCTTTTAACAGATATATTGCATCACTATCAAGTGATTTAGCATGTGGGTAACATGCCACTTTAATAGTCCATCATCATGACATCAATCATAACTTCTTTAACATCAATGTCAATTATAGTACACAATAATGATTTAGCATGTCCTAAGTATTCACACCCCATTGTAAAGGACTTTAAGCAGCAAATCAGTATGCCTGTCCTGGGACAGGCAAGGGAGTGAGCCTTGTGAACACTTGTGTTATTTCCCTATTCAGTTTAATGAAATTTACTATGAAATCTCATGAGAGTTAAGTGAAATGACCTCTGCACTGCTGATTGGCTGCTGTTCATTTCTTCATTTTTTTTTTACCTGCAGATGGACAGCAGCTGATGTATAACTTTTTACACAGGACTTACTCTGCTGAGCTGAGATTGTGTGGTAAAATATCTTCCTTTTTTACATAGAGATGCAGGTGATATTTTCCTGTCTGCTTTTTACAGTTATGTTGCATCACTTTTAAGTGATTTAGCATATGAGTATTATGTTCCTTTTAGGATGTTATAGAAGTTATAAGCAGTAAATCCATTACATTCAATATTAAAAAAAAAGTTTAATGTGAGATTATAAATTATTAAAATATTGATTCATGCGCTCAGATATGTAAGAGCCACCACACTATTTTTATACATTTTTATTGTTAAATTAAGGCTCTTTTCCTCAGCATAAATTATGTAAAATAATATTAATTTTGTTCTTTCTCACTGGGGTGTTTTAAATCAGATTTTAATACTCTGTCATTGTTACCTCCTCAGAGGACAGATGTGATTTTAAGTTGCAAAATAACAATAGGATCAGGGGTCAAGTCGAGCGGGAATGCAGGGGAACGGAGTTCCTGCACTATTTTTGCAGGAGGAACTAATTTCCCTCTGGACAGAGAATAGAAAGCTTCAGTAAACACTGTTGCTGCTGGTGAGAGGAGATGGAGCACAATCTGGTTAGAGGGATAGTGAGATCCTATAGTAATGGGCAGTAACACTTCCTACAATACACTAAATGCAAGCCTGTCAGCAGTCCTGCTGTGTGATCACCCACACTGTGTGTAACACATGGTGCTTACATTTCTGTGTGACTTGCTTGGGGTTATTTTGCTCTCAGCAGAAATAGGACTATTGCTCCTTAAGTGGGTGAGGCTCTGTGACAGAGGAGGAGTCTCAGGCCCAAAGGCAACTATTTAACCCTTTATTTGATTTAATTTACTTTCATTAACCAAAGTGTATAGATTATATACATATAAATACAGTGTGTGTGTGTGTGTGTGTGTGTGTGTGTGTGTGTGTGTGTGTGTGTGTGTGTGTGTGTGTGTGTGTGTATGTATGTATGTATGTATATATATATATATATATATATATACATACATATATATATATATATATATATATATATATATATATATATATATATATATATATATATATATATATAAAAACAATATTAATTGTGAGGGGGAGGGTGGAAGTCTTGGTAAGTTCCCACACTTTTTTTTGTAGGACTTGACCGATGAATAGGATCAGAAAAAAAATGAGTTGAAATATAAGGTAGAATCAATAATATAAAAATTGCACATTTAAAAGGTGCATTAAACAATGATGTAATGTGTCAAGTACAAAGCAGACAACAGGACAGTGGTCAAGATTCATTGAGGCTCAATAATCTACCTAGGGCGTCTTGTGGTTAAAAGGGACACTAAATCCAGTTTTTTTTCTTTCGTGATTCAGATAGAGCATACAATTTTAAGCAACTTTCTAATTTACTCCTATTATCAATCTTTCTTTGTTCTCTTGCAATCTTTATTTGAAAAATCTAAGGAGCCAGCCAATTATTGGTTCAGCACCATGGGTGAATTTATCCACCAATCAGGAAGAACAACCCAGGTTGTTCACCAAGAATGGATACAATTTTTAGAAAAAACGTGTAAATGCGCTATACAGCACGGGGATGATTATAAACAGGAAAAAATGACAATACCATGTATGTGCTTGCCTTAAATTTTGGATAATACTGATTCTGTTTTATGGATGGGGAGTTGCATACTATGTATGATTGAATGGTGATATAATCCCCTATTTCAAAGAATCTACCAACCCCTAATAGGAGTATGCAGAATATAATAAAAAAGAAATTGCTTGAATACTATAAGGTATTGGAGACTGATTGGAGGTTATGCGTACTTTCTTTCTTGTAGATATTCAGGTTGCATACTATATATGAATAAAATGTTGACAAGATATAGAAAAAACAACAAATGTTCCACTATGACCCTAGATACAGATAAACATACTATGTATGAAATATTATGTATATTAGATATAAATGACAATGTTGGGTTATCCCCAATGTAAATATATATTGATTAGGAAATGAATACCCAGGTGCATTCAATAAAAATAACAGACATATACTAAAAATAAAGATAAACTAAAATGTAATAAATTTTAACTGGTTTATTAAATTGGCATAAAGTCTAAAAAACACATATATAGATCCTATGTGACCGGTCACTATGATTTTTGGCAGTATTAAAAAATTCCTTAAAAATATTAAAAATATATATTATCTAAAAAGTGTGAAAAAAGTTATTGGAGAATGTGCGTCTAATTTTGATGAACCTTATATGTATATTCCACCCTAAACTAATGGTACTTTTCGATTCCCAATAGGATAGTATTAGGTTCGTAGGGAACAAGTTTTCATTAAAGCTGTTGCAAGCAATGATTCCTCTTTTTGGCCACAATTCTATAAGTGCCGTAATAAGACGTTCAAGTTCTTTGAATGTCCCGGGTAGTGTCAATAACAACCGTGTGAGTCTTATCCGCGCTGCCGGGCTGACACACTCTCAAGTGCTTACCTGTTCTTTGATGCAAACTTACTTCTGGTAGCACTAGTGTCTCTGCAGCTCACGGCCAGCCGGTGACGTCACACGCTAGATCCGGGAAATTGTGTAAAGTAGATCCGTCTGATATCCTTACTCCTTCACTCTGCGCAGAGTTTTTGGCTTGTAAAAGTAGTCCCAAATAGAATCTTCTGTAATCCTCCGTTCCCGTTTGTTTTACAAACTTGGAATTTCTTCTGTTTAATCTTCTATTGTACCATCAACGCGTTTCGCCACTCCTGGAGCTGCAGAGACACTAGTGCTACCAGAAGTAAGTTTGCATCAAAGAACAGGTAAGCACTTGAGAGTGTGTCAGCCCGGCAGCGCGGATAAGACTCACACGGTTGTTATTGACACTACCCGGGACATTCAAAGAACTTGAACGTCTTATTACGGCACTTATAGAATTGTGGCCAAAAAGAGGAATCATTGCTTGCAACAGCTTTAATGAAAACTTGTTCCCTACGAACCTAATACTATCCTATTGGGAATCGAAAAGTACCATTAGTTTAGGGTGGAATATACATATAAGGTTCATCAAAATTAGACGCACATTCTCCAATAACTTTTTTCACACTTTTTAGATAATATATATTTTTAATATTTTTAAGGAATTTTTTAATACTGCCAAAAATCATAGTGACCGGTCACCTAGGATCTATTTATGTGTTTTTTAGACTTTATGCCAATTTAATAAACCAGTTAAAATTTATTACATTTTAGTTTATCTTTATTTTTAGTATATGTCTGTTATTTTTATTGAATGCACCTGGGTATTCATTTCCTAATCAATATATATTTACATTGGGGATAACCCAACATTGTCATTTATATCTAATATACATAATATTTCATACATAGTATGTTTATCTGTATCTAGGGTCATAGTGGAACATTTGTTGTTTTTTCTATATCTTGTCAACATTTTATTCATATATAGTATGCAACCTGTATATCTACAAGAAAGAAAGTACGCATAACCTCCAATCAGTCTCCAATACCTTATAGTATTCAAGCAATTTCTTTTTTATTATATTCTGCATACTCCTATTAGGGGTTGGTAGATTCTTTGAAATAGGGGATTATATCACCATTCAATCATACATAGTATGCAACTCCCCATCCATAAAACAGAATCAGTATTATCCAAAATTTAAGGCAAGCACATACATGGTATTGTCATTTTTTCCTGTTTATAATCATCCCCGTGCTGTATAGCGCATTTACACGTTTTTTCTAAAAATTGTATCTTTTATCCACACTGTATTTTGGGAACAGAGTAGTGTATATGCAGGGGTAAGATTTGCGCACCAATATCTTTTTACTTTCCTCCAGTTCACCAAGAATGGGCCGACATCTAGATTAACATTCTTGCTTTTCAAATAAAGATAGCAAGAGAATGAAGAAAATTTGATAATAGGAGTAATTTAGAAAGTTGCTTACAATTGCATGCTCTATCTGAATTACGAAAGAAAATATTTAGGTTCAGTGTCCCTTTAAGGCGAGATCATATTTTAAAATGATTGAGGTTCTCTTAAGCTATCTTTTCTATGTGATTCTTGGCATGTACATCTATAGTTATGTTAAATGGCTCAGTACATGATATGTCGCCCAGCAAACAAGGACTGTTACCAATGCAGAAAAACAGTAATTACAACTGCAACACTTTGGAAACATGTTGGCAAAATTAAATTTGTAAAAGCATCCAATTGTTAAAGTGAATGTCAATTGATGAATTAGTGCCCGGTTTTTAATAATCCTATTAAAAACAAGGGCACTTTAATTCATCAAAATTGACATTTCACTGTTTTCTTCAAAAACGTACCTTTTAATCCTGGCAGCCGCTCCAGCACTTCCTCCGCCCGTCGCAAGCCGTCTTCACAGGTCCAAAATGACGAATCCGGCTTCCTCCAATCACGGCGTTGCATCAGGCCAAGATTCCCCCGGGGGGGAAGCTGTGATTGGAGGAAGCCGGATTCTTCATTTCTGACGTCGCAGAGGCTTCCGACGGCCGGGGGAATCGCTGGAGTGGCTGACAGGATTAAAAGGTAGTTTTTGAAGAAAACTAGTGAAATGTCAATTTTTATGAATTAAAGTGCCCTTGTTTTTAATAGGTTTCTTAAAAACCGGGCACTAATTCCTCAAAATTGACATTTACTTTAAAGGTACTTGAAAATTGTAATTGTTTCAAAATATAGACAATAATTTTATTACACATTCTCCAGTTATGCATAACATAGTAACATAGTAGATGAGGTTGAAAAAAAGACAGCCCATCGAGTTCAACCTATACAAATCTTAATTTATCCTATATAATAAAAGGCCAAGTGTGTTTGTCCGAAGCTGTCATGCGCAGTAGAGACTGCGCGCGAGGACAAACACACCTGGCCTTCTAACTGACCTGGCGTCGTGTGGTGGAGTGGGCGTGGCCGGGTGGACGCGACATGGGCGTGACTGGGCGTGATGTGGGCGTAGCCAGGTGTGACATGGGCGGGGCCGGGCATGCTGTGGATGAGGCTGGGCGGGGCCAGATGCCGGGGCTGCCGAGAGACAGAGAGCTCTAAAGAGGGGGGATAGAGAGAACAGAAGAGAGTGAATAGAGAGAGCAGAAGAGGGGGGGATATAGAGAGGGAGAGAGATAGACAGCAAAAGAGAGAGGGGGAGAGAGACAGCAAAAGAGAGGGGGGAGAGAGACCGCAAAAGAGAGGGGGGGGGGAGAGACAGAAAAAGAGATAGGGGGAGAGAGACCGCAAAAGAGAGGGGGGAGAGAGACAGCAAAAGAGAGGGGGGAGAGAGACAGCAAAAGAGAGGGGGGAGAGAGACCGCAAAAGAGAGGGGGAGAGAGACCGCAAAAGAGAGGGGGAGAGAGACCGCAAAAGAGAGGGGGGAGAGAGACAGCAAAAGAGAGTGGGGAGAGAGACCGCAAAAGAGAGGGGGAGAGAGCACAAAAGAGGGGTAGAGAGGGGGGAGAGAGAGAGAAAAAGAGAGGGGAGAGAGAGCAAGGGGTGGAACCGCTGTACTGCAAAAAATGGCCCATGTACACGGGCTTTAGGACTAGTCTACAATAAAAGCTCCAGTTGATCTTAAACTAATCCCATTAAAAAGATGACCAATTTGATATGAACAATCATACCCCTGAATTCTGTTCTTAGCCAGAAATCTATCTAAACCATTTTTAAATGTATCTAAGTTATTGATATCAGAATGAATCTAAAATGGCTGCTGCCCATGAGCTTGGAGGGTCTGGGAGGGAGTGTCTGCTGCTGATTGGCTGAAATGTGTCTGCAGACTGTGAGATACAGGGTCAAAGTTTACTCAATGATGACGAATAGGGGGCTATGATCGCCGGGAACTGTTTTCCGGCGAACTGTTCGCGACATCACTATTAATAAGTGTAGGTAGGTTGCAGCGACATTGGGGCGGCAGTTTAGGGGTTAATAAATATAATGTAGGTGTTGGCAATGTTGGGGGCAGCAGATTAGGGGTTAATACATATAATGTAGGTGGCGGCGGTGTCCGGAGTGGCAGATTAGGGGTTAATAAGTATAATGCAGGTGTCGGCGATATCGGGGGCGGCAGATTAGGGGTTAATAAGTGTAAGGTTAGGGGTGTTTAGACTCGGGGTTCATGTTAGGGTGTTAGGTGTAAACATAAATTTCGTTTCCCCATAGGAATCAATGGGGATGCGTTACTGAGTTTTACGCTGCTTTTTTGCAGGTGTTAGACTTTTTCTCAGCCGGCTCTCCCCGTTGATTCCTATGGGGAAATCGTGCACAAGCACGTACGACCAGCTCACCGCTGACTTAAGCAGCGCTGGTATTGGAGTGAGGTAAGGAGCACAATTTTGCACAACGCTCACTTCTTGCCTTTTAACGCCGGGTTTGTAAAAATCCGTAATACCAGCGCTGCAGGGAAAACTGCTCGTTAGCACCGCATAGCCTCTAACGCAAGACTCATAATCTAGCCGTGTATATTTTTGCCTCTTGATTACATTATCTTAAAGTATTATTTTATTTATTAACACATTCACATTATAAGCATCTACCAAACAAGTTGCATGTTTCCAAAACTAGTGATATCAACAGCATTACTGTTAAGGCAGTTGTTTTTTTCTGCAACTCATAGAAGACTGATTCCATCCAGACTTAGAAAATAATACAAGTAGTAATCTGGCCCTTTAATTGTACATACTTATTGTGTGAGCTGGCTATTGTGGCTTACCATGACAACGTGTCTAGTCTTTTTCCAACAATTGCACTGAGCTGTTTTTGCTAAAATCTTGCATAGCTTGCAAGATGCTGAGTAGGAGCAAATGGGAAATGTATTTTGAACTTTTATCTTGCTGGAGCAGAGGTTGTTCACTAACTGCTGTAGCCCTGTGCTGCATCGTCACTTTAAACTCTTCCATCTGTATCTATGCTAATTATTTTGGTTTCTGCCAAAGTTGACTCAGTTTGGGTTGCAACTTGCAAAGTTTATAGCTTGTCTTATTTTAGCTCAATGAGATATCATGAATTAAATACATATTTAAATTTTGTATCCTAACCTCTGTCGATGGACTATACAAAAAAGATGAATAGAGCTTTAATTAATATAGACCGTACGTGCAAATACTCCTCTAAAATGCTATCTGTGGCCATTAAATTGCACAACATAATAGAATTATTCAAAATTGTCTCGGAATACTTGTAAGTATGTCAAAAAGGTAATTTCGGCACTTTATCAAGTACCTTTAGGTGTTGAATTTAATATTTGTAAAATGGTCTTGAAAACCTGCATTGTGATCGCAGGGAACATTTCAGTTCTATGTAAAAAGGAGATCTCTTGGCAGTGCGCCTAAAATACATTTATGGCTCTGAAAAAGTAAAAATATTGCGATTGTGATCGTCTCAAAATGCAAAATACCAAAAGCATATCCAATATAATTCAGTCAATAAATTGTAATCAACCCCAATGACAGTTCAAGATGTGTGTATTGTTTAATATTCCTTTTTAATTCCCATTTTTAAAAGCTTAATTGCAATAATGAATACACATTACGTTAAACATATTTTATTTCTGACTATGGGGTTCTATTCCAATCTGTCTGATCCTGGTTCTCTGCATTTTTTCAGCTCCCTATCCTTTTCTTTTCATGTTCTGAGTGATCACAATCCAACCAATAATATAATTTCTGTATTGAGAAAAGTTTCAATCAGATCCGAACATATAGGGAAAAATTACCCACATAAATCACAATCCCCTGACTATCGCCTAGATTACGAGTCTTGCGTTAGGGTGAAAAAGCAGGGTTATTACGAGTCTGGCAGGTACATGTGTACTGCTCACTTTTTTTCCACGACTCAAGCATACCGCAAATCCATTTACGTCAATTGCGTATCCTTTCTTTTCAATGGGATTTGCCTAACGCCGGTATTACGAGTCTTGGAAAAAGTGAGCGGTACACCCTCTACTGTCAAGACTCCTACCGCATTTAAAAGTCAGTAGTTAAGAGTTTTATGGGCTAACGCCGTAATATAAAACTCTTAACTAAAGTGCTAAAAAGTACACTAACACCCATAAACTACCTATTAACCCCTAAACCGAGCCCCCCCCCCCCACATCGCAAACACTTAAATAACATTTTTAACCCCTAATCTGCCAACCGGACATTGCCGCCACTGTAATAAATATATTAACCCCTAAACCGCCACACTCCTGCCTCGCAAACACTAGTTACATTTTATTAACCCCTAATCTGCCATCGCTAACATCGCCGACACCTAGCTACATTTATTAACCCCTAATCTGCCGCCCCCAACGTCGCTGCCACTATAATAAACCCTAACACCCCCCAACTTAAATATAATTTAAATAAATCTAAATAAAATAACTACAATTAAATAGGTTATTCCTATTTAAAACTAAATACTTACCTATAAAATAAACCCTAAGCTAGCTACAATATAACTAATAATTACATTGTAGCTATCTCATGATTTATTTTTATTTTACAGACAAGTTTGTATTTATTTTAACTAGGTACAATAGTTATTAAATAGTTATTAACTATTTAATAACTTCCTAGTTAAAGTAAGTACAAATTTACCTGTAAAATAAACCCTAACCTAAGTTACAATTACACCTAACACTACACTATAATTAAATTAATTCCCTAAACTAACTACAATTAATTACAATTAAATTAAATAAACTAAGTTTTTTAAACTAATTACACCTAATCTTTTAAAATAAAAAAGCCCCCCAAAATAATAAAAAGCCCTACCCTATACTAAATTACAAATAGCCCTTAAAAGGGCCTTTTGCGGGGCATTGCCCCAAAGTAATCAGCTCTTTTACCTGTAAAAAAAAAATACAATACTCCCCCAACATTAAAACCCACCGCCCACACACCCAACCCTACTCTAAAACCAACCCAATCCCCCCTTAATAAAACCTAACACTAACCCCTTGAAGATCACCCTACCTTGAGATGTCTTCACCCAACTGGGCAGAAGTGGACCTCCAGATGGGCAGAAGTCTTCATCCGATCCAGGCAGAAGAGGACCTCCAGATGGGCAGAAGTCTTCATCCAGGCGGCATCTTCTATATTCATCCATCCGGAGCGGAGCGGGTCCATCTTCAAGCCATATGATGCGGAGCATCCTCTTCCATCCGACGACTAACACTAAATGACGGTACCTTTAATTGACGTCATCTAAGATGGCGTCCCTTCAATTCCAATTGGCTGATAGAATTATATCAGCCAATTGGAAATAAAGTTAAAAATCCTATTGGCTGATCCAGCCAGCCAATAGGATTGAGCTTGCATTTTATTGGCTGTTCCAATCAGCCAATAGAATGCGAGCTCAATCCTATTGGCTGATGCAATCAGCCAATAGGATTGAAGTTCAATCCTATTGGCTGATTGCATCAGCCAATATGATTTTTTCAACCTTAATTCTATCAGCCAATCGGAATTGATGGGACGCCATCTTGGATGATGTCACTTAAAGGTACCATAATTTAATGTTAGTCGTCGGATGGAAGAGGATGCTCCGCGTCGGATGGCTTGAAGATGGACCCGCTCCGCTCCAGATGAATGAAGATAGAAGATGCCGCCTGGATGAGGTCCTCTTCTGCCCGGATCGGATGAAGACTTCTGCCTGTCTGGAGGTCCTCTTCTGCCCAGATCGGATGAAGACTTCTGCCCGTCTGGAGGTCCACTTCTGCCCGGTTGGGTGAAGACATCTCAAGGTAGGGTGATCTTCAAGGGGTTAGTGTTAGGTGTTATTAAGGAGGGATTGGGTGGGTTTTAATGTTGGGGGGTATTGTATTTTTTTTTACAAGTAATAGAGCTGATTACTTTGGGGCAATGCCCCGCAAAAGGCCCTTTTAAGGGCTATTCGTAATTTAGTATAGGGTAGGGATTTAAATTATTTTGGGGGGCTTTTTTATTTTATTAGGGGGATTAGATTAGGTGTAATTAGTTTAAATTTTTTTAATTATTTTATTATTTTCTGTAATTTAGTGGGGGGGTTTTCTCGTAATTTAGATAATTGAATTTAATTGTAATTAATTGTAGTTAGTTTAGGGAATTAATTTAATGATAGTGTAGTGTTAGGTGTAACTTATGTTAGGATTTATTTTACAGGTATATTTGTATTTATTTTAGCTAGGTAGCTATTAAATAGTTAATAACTATTTAATAACTATTCTACCTAGTTAAAATAAATACAAAGCTGCCTGTAAAATAAAAATAAATCCTAAAATAGCTACAATGTAACTATTAGTTATATTGTAGCTAGCTTAGGGTTTATTTTAAAGGTAAGTATTTAGTTTTAAATAGGAATAATTTAGTTAATGCTAGGAATATTTATTTAGATTTATTTAAATTATATTTAAGTTAGGGGGTGCTAGGGTTAGACTTAGGTTTAGGGGTTAATAACTTTATTATAGTGGCGGCAACGTTGGGGGCGGCAGATTAGGGGTTAATAAGTGTAGTTAGATTGCGGCGACATTGGGGAAGGCAGATTAGGGGTAATTAAATATAATGTAGGTGTCGGCGATGTTGGGGGCAGCAGATTAGGGGTTCATTAGTATAATCTATGTGGCGGCGGTGTCCGGAGCGGCAGATTAGGGATTAATAATATAAAGCAAGTGTCAGTGATGTCAGGGCGGCAGATTAGGGGTAGGATTAGGGGTATTTAGACTCGGGGTTCATGTTAGGGTGAATCAATGGGGCTGCGTTCGGAGCTGAACGCTGCTTTTTTGCAGGTGTTAGGTTTTTTTCAGCCAAATCTGCCCCATTGATTCCTATGGGGAAATCATGCACAAGCACGTTTTTCCAGCTTACCGCTAGTGTAAGCAGCGCTGGTATTGAGGTGAGATGTGGAGCTAAATTCTGCTCTACGCTCACTTTTTTGCGGCTAACGCCGGGTTTCTAAAGACCCGTAATACCAGCGTTACTGGAGGTGAGCGGTGAGGGAAAACTGTGCGTTAGCTACGCACCCCTTACCGACAAAAACTCGTAATCTAGCCGTATGGGTTTTGAGCTTTATTTCATAAAAAAATGTAGATATCAAATTCAACACACAAAGGAGGTTGTTAAAATACAAAAATATGGTCTTTCATATACGTTTGCCAGTTCTCCAAGATGATGTGGACTATTTATATTATGTTTCACATGTGCAATACACTCTAAAATGGTCACAGATTATTATTATCATTTATTTGTATAGCGCCGCAAAATTCTGTCACGCAAATGCCATTTTAGATGTATACATCAATATATGTTCTAGATTCATTAATTCAATATTCAGGACTATTTTATAGTCTCTCGGTACTGGGCGGAAGAGAAATGTACATATGTATATATATTTAATAATCATAAATTTAATATCATGTACAGCTAACAAGATGTGCAGGAAACGTGAGAAAACAGAAATCACGACCGCAACATCTAGCAAAAGTGTTTATCAATGAAGCTCTTATAATGTTTGATTTTATATTTACATTTTCCTGATTATGAATCACAATTCTTACATTTTCCTAAATGAGATTTCATTAACTGTATATACCCATCATGTCCACCATATGCAAATGGAATTCAGATTGTTTAACACTTATCATAACAGCACTCTATCTAATTGTAAAACACACACAAGAGGGTCCATTTATGAAGCTGCAACTGCAGCTTCAGGGTCCTGGTGTTTCAGGCTTGCAGAATTAAATCATCCTGACTGGGATGATTGACAAGCCCTGCTCTAACACAATTGGTTGTGCTTGAGCAGGGGACGTAGCTGAAAAGGTTAAGGAGAGTGAATTTTGTTCACCTGGCGATTGATAAATTGGGGTCATGGACTCCATTAACACATTTTGAATTTCAGTGATCAACATCCATTATTGATAGTTAAGGGTGCTGTTGTGGGAAAATGAAGATTGATGCTCATGTGATTTAACAATCTCAGCTGTGTTTGATTAACTAAAAAAATTTAAAAAACGGCCGTTCCCGGTTTTCCAATATAGGGAAAAAATAATGGCAAGATTGGAATTGACCCCAATGTTTCAGTGTAATCTGAACAATATTTTAAAAGTTTTATTAAATAAAGAGATTTTATTTCTGTTAAAATATAAACTAGTCATGTGTAAAAGCATTAACTATGCAGCTGTGTGAGAAGCCAAAAGTGTTTTACAATAGGATAACATTGTTCAAAAGAGGATAAGGTGATTAAATTCGATAAATCCAAAAATCATGTGAAAAGTTGTCTAGATTATTGATCATTGCAAAGTATCTGAAGGGTTCTCACAGTAAGGAGTCATTAAAACCATTAGATAATTATTTGAAAACCAGGTTTACTTTTGGATTTGAAGGGACTGAATGTGAAAATTCTTTGAAACACCATTGAAAGTGCTTTTAAAACAAAGTGATTTTATCATAAAAATAAGTAAGAAACACCACTGAGTATTAGGGTCAGTTGACCACTTTCTTCTGCAGATGGGAGTTACTATGCATTTATACTTAGATTTCTCCATTATGTGCATATTTGTATTTATACTTTTAAAAAATGACACTTCTTGTATGAGTTTAGTCTTCCTCTATTTTATTTTGTAACAAAATCTTAGCCTTTTTATAGAAACCGCTGGTCCTTGCTATTATGTATCTAGATCCAACACACAGAATGCAATTGGTGGATAACATCCTTTATCAATTGTGATCCAAATAACAAATGTATCTCTCTCTCTCTTTATCTATCTATCTATCTATCTATCTATCTATCTATAATTTTATTTAACATAAACTTTAAAAAAGGCTTCTTGAAGTTATATTTACTATGTGCCTTGGACATAGTCCTGGCAATCATCTCTTTTCATGAAGAGCTACTGATTTGTAAATGTAACACATGCCAACACTTGATTATCATTTGTGCTCAGCTCTTGGGGCACACAGAAGATAATGTATTAAGAATAAAATATAATTTCAAGAGCATTTATTATGGAGGAATTAGTGTACTCCTGTCAGGTTTATGTGAGCAAACCCATCAGGAGTATACGAATTGTTCACGTGCGCTAGTCCAACATAAATTAGATTAAGGTGCATTATGTATTTATTAAATATAAAACATTGAAAAATATAAATGATTAATGTCAATAATTATTATAGATGTACTGAAATATTCTAAAAAATCCATAGAATATTTATATATATATATATTTTACAGTAACTATAATAATTATTAATAGTTATTATTAATATTTTGTTCAATAGTTTATATTTAATATTTACATAATGCGCCTTAAGATAACAAATTCTTCATGTGCACTAAGCTGACACCCCGTTAGACCTGAGGCTCGCAACCCGAAGCATGTTATACATATTTTACATGCCAACGTGTGTGTGTATGTGTATATATATATATATGTGTGTGTATGTGTATATGTATATATATATATATATATATATATATCCAGATATGGCGTGCATACTTTCAAAAAGTCTTCAGAGCTAGTAAGAAATTTTCAATACTTCACAAATGACTCAAGCTTACAACTTTCTTTCTTTTCAGAAACTTGACAAAGGCCCAAATTAGGACCGAAACGTTGGACAATAAATGTTTTTGAAAAGAAAGAAAGTTGTGAGCTTGAGTCATTTGTGAAATATATATATATATAAAACCCATACTCTGTCTGAATCATGAAAGAACAAAATTTGGGTTTCATGTCCCTTTATTTTATTCTTTACATCATTTGCATATTTAGAATCTAGGGGACCGAATTATCAAATAGCAGGCTGTAGCAAATCATGTCCGTCCGACATCGCTAAATGCTGACAGCATGCGCTGTCTGCATTTAACATTGCACAAGCATTTATTGTGAAACGCTTGTGCAATGCCACCCCCTGCACATTCGCGGCCAATCGGCCACTAGCAGGGGGTGTCAATCATCCCAATCAGATCTGGATGATTGCAGTCCACCACCTAAGAGGTGGCAGATAAGTTAAGGCAGAGCAAGCAGTATCGGCTGCTTGATAAATCTCCCCCTAGGTCTTTAAGTGACCTGGTTTGTTTCCCTTTAAGTGTTTTAATCATCAGCAAAATACAGTTTAAAATTTCAGCATTTGCTTTAAATTCTTTAAATTAAATTACATTTTTAATTATTTTCAAAGTTGTTCCAGGTGCTGCCAATACAATGAGAACAGCAAGCTGTCTTTATAGTTTGAGGTATACAATAATTATTATTTTCTAAGGCCTAGATTTAGAGTTTTGCGGCCAAAGGGGTGCGTTAGCTACGCGTGCTTTTTTTCCCCCGCACCTTTTAAATACCGCTGGTATTTAGAGTTCACAGAATGGCTGGGTTTTCAGTGCGTTAGGCTCCAAAAAGGGAGCGTAGAGCATAATTTAACGCCACTGCAACTCTCGATACCAGCGGTGCTTACGGACGCGGCTCGATCCAATCAGCCAATCAGATTGAGCTTGCATTCTATTGGCTGATCGGAACAGCCAATAGAATGCAAGCTCAATCTGATTGGCTGATTGGATCAGCCAATCGGATTGAACTTGAATCTGATTGGCTGATTCCATCAGCCAATCAGAATATTCCTACCTTAATTCCGATTGGCTGATAGAATCCTATCAGCCAATCGGAATTCGAGGGACGCCATCTTGGATGACGTCATTTAAAGGAACCGTCATTCGTCGTTAGTCCGTCGGTGAAGAAGGATGGCTCCGTGTCGGCTGGAAGATGATGGCTCCGGAAGAAAGAAGATTGAAGATGCTGCTTCATAGAAGACTTCATCCCGATGATGGACTTCTTCAGCCGCCGCTTGGATCCAGACTTCAGCCCGATGATGGATTTTTTCAGCCGCCGCTTGGATCCAGACTTCAGCCCGAGGATGGACGTCACTCTTCAGCCCCCCGCTTGGGCTTGGATCAAGACTTCCGAGGACGGATCGGTGAACCAGGCATGGTGAAGATAAGGTAGGAAGATCTTCAGGGGCTTAGTGTTAGGTTTATTTAAGGGGGGTTTGGGTTAGATTAGGGGTATGTGGGTGGTGGGTTGTAATGTTGGGGGGGTATTGTATGTGTTTTTTTTACAGGCAAAAGAGCTGAATTCTTTGGGACATGCCCCGCAAAGGGCCCTGTTCAGGGCTGGTAAGGTAAAAGAGCTTTGAACTTTTTAAATTTAGAATAGGGTAGGGCATTTTATTATTTTGGGGGTCTTTGTTATTTTATTAGGGGGCTTAGAGTAGGTGTAATTAGTTTAAAATTGTTGTAATATTTTTCTAATGTTTGTAAATATTTTTTTATTTTTTGTAACTTAGTTCTTTTTTATTTTTTGTACTTTAGTTAGTTTATTTAATTGTAGTTATTTGTAGGTATTTTATTTAATTAATTTATTGATAGTGTAGTGTTAGGTTTAATTGTAGATAATTGTCGGTAGTTTATTTAATTTATTTATTGATAGTGTAGTGTTAGGTTTAATTGTAACTTAGGTTAGGATTTATTTTACAGGTAATTTTGTACTTATTTTAACTAGGTAGCTATTAAATAGTTATTAACTATTTAATAGCTATTGTACCTGGTTAAAATAAATACAAAGTTGCCTGTAAAATAAATATTTAATCCTAAAATAGCTATAATATAATTATTATTTATATTGTAGCTATATTAGGGTTTATTTTACAGGTAAGTATTTAGATTTAAATAGGAATAATTTATTTAATAAGTGTTAATTTATTTCGTTAGAATAAAATTATATTTAACTTAGGGGGGTGTTAGGGTTAGAATTAGCTTTAGGGGTTAAAAAATTTATTAGAGTAGCGGTGAGCTCCGATCGGCAGATTAGGGGTTAATACTTGAAGTTAGGTGTCGGCGATGTTAGGGAGGGCAAATTAGGGGTTAATACTATTTATTATAGGGTTATTGAGGCGGGAGTGAGGCGGATTAGGGGTTAATAACTTTATTATAGTAGCGGTGCGGTCCGCTCGGAAGATTAGGGGTTAATAAGTGTAGGCAGGTGGAGGCGACTTTGAGGGGGGCAGATTAGGGGTTAATAAATATAATATAGGGGTCGGCGGTGTTAGGGACAGCAGATTAGGGGTACATAAGGATAACGTAGGTGGCGGCGCTTTGCGGTCGGCAGATTAGGGGTTAATTATTGTAAGTAGCTGGCGGCGACGTTGTGGGGGGCGGATTAGGGGTTAATAACTTTATTATAGTAGCGGTGCGGTCCGCTCGGAAGATTAGGGGTTAATAAGTGTAGGCAGGTGGAGGCGACTTTGAGGGGGGCAGATTAGGGGTTAATAAATATAATATAGGGGTCGGCGGTGTTAGGGGCAGCAGATTAGGGGTACATAAGTATAACGTAGGTGGCGGTCGGCAGATTAGGGGTTAAAAAAAATTAATCGAGTGGCAGCGATGTGGGGGGACCTCGGTTTAGGGGTACATAGGTAGTTTATGGGTGTTAGTGTACTTTAGAGCACAGTAGTTAAGAGCTTTATAAACCCGCGTTAGCCCAGAAAGCTCTTAACTACTGACTTTTTTCTGCGGCTGGAGTTTTGTCGTTAGATTTCTAACGCTCACTTCAGCCAAGACTCTAAATACCGGCGTTAGAAAGATCCCATTGAAAAGATAGGATACGCAAATGACGTAAGGGGATCTGCGGTATGGAAAAGTCGCGGCTGTAAAGTGAGCGTTAGACCATTTCCTGACTGACTCCAAATACCAGAGGGCGGTAAAAACCAGCGTTAGGAGCCTCTAACGCTGGTTTTCACGGCTACCGCCCAACTCTAAACCTAGGCCTATGTATGTTGCTTTTTAGATGAAATCTATGACACTGAGACTTTTTTTTTTAAACAGGGCTGCAAATCTGTAGTCAAAATACTTTGTTCTAGGTCAATATACTTTAAAAACCCATGTTTGTCATTTCAGCTTTGTCCATACATGTCATGTTTTGTGATAACGTTGCATAACATCTTGTTAAATGTTCTAACCTAATGAACCTTAATATACACCTGAGAACATTTCTGCTATGAAGCTCTACCTTCCTTAACATAAGTGAAGACAATGCTAACACTGTACCAGACGGCAAAGGTGACCTTAGTAGCTGATTGGCTTGACCTAAATATATTGTCTGCACCTTTATTAAATTTGTAATTTGGAGGCTAAATATAAGTAAAAGACTACAGTTGGTAATAAACTGCTTTAAATTAGCAATAAACTCCTATATTAAACTCTTCCAATGCATTTACTACCGTCCAATAATATTAATGCTGTTCCTCAACCTTCAACATTTAACCTTCATATTAATACTAACGGACATTAATATCAGGGACTTTTAATGGCACTTGCATTTAATGAAACAATAAAATAAAGTTGTCTTGTGGTTCTACTAGACTACTAGAATAGATATTAGGTTAGGATCCAGACCTGCCTCTTTATGACATTGAGCAAGTCACTTTATCTAAATGATTAGCTCACATTCAACCATTCTCTATAAAATCAAATATTTTAATTAGTGATGCATATAGTCAATTTAAATGCATATCTAACCTCAAGTCAATGCTGCACATTTTAAATCTCAGTATATCAACGAGTGAAATATAGTATAACGATTATCTAATCAGAAGTATAATAAAATAACCTCATAAATTATTATGTGCTTTAATTTCTGTCAGTGCTCCACTTACAAGAACGCTTCTTTTCAATGCATGCTGGTGGAATAAACCCTTTAAATTAATAATTTTAGTGTTTGCAAAGGTTATGCCAACTAAGGCATCTTTTTGTCACAGCGGGATTTGTAGTTTTGCTCTATGAAAAGTGCTTTAAGACAAGGCGATAGACAATATATTACTAATTATAAGAACAGTGCATTTGCCAAACAGTTCTAATTTATACCTACATAATTACTGTGTATGAGGAACTGCCAATTTTATTTTCTAGTAGCCTTGAAACGACTTAACTAGTCTTCAAAGTAAGACAGCTGGTGAGTATTTACTTACTGCAGAAATATAGAATTTGTTAAGAGAGGTGATCTAGATACTCATTTAGACTTGCAATAATTTTCTTTCTTTTTTTTGTTTTGTTTATGACAAGCTTTATGCACTTATTTTATTGTGTTAGTTCTATTAGTTCTTGCTGTAAAAGTGTGCAATGTATCCAAACTAAGGAATGTGTCCTCATGCCAAAAAAGAAAATAACATCAACTATTATTAAATGAAGTTCAGTGGAAATAAGAATAAAAGTGACACAATGTACATGCTCAGTTAAATAAATTCCTATAGATGATAAAAAAAACCTCTCACTAGAGTAGTGCTTAAAGTGATTGTATAGTTGAATTAATTAAAGCCCAGTATCTTAAAAATCTTAAAATAATCTTAAAACATGGGCACTTTAATTCATGAAACTTTACAAAGACGCTTCTTTTTTAAAATATTTACCATTTCGTTATGGTAAACATACTGCCGTTCCTTTGCCCGCATCTCCTTCTGTATTGAGCGTATCGATGACAAATCCGACTTCCTCCAATCCTTGCGTGCCCCCTTTGGAGTCCAGCTCGTGGGTCACGCAACAATTGGAGAAAGCTGGATTCATCATTGATATGCTAAATACAGAAGGAGATGCTGGCGGAGGAACACCGATTTGTTTACCACAACAAAATGGTAAATATATTAAAAAAGAAGCGTTTTTAATTAATTAAAGTGCCCATGTTTTTAAGATTATTTTTAGATACTGGGCTTTAATTAATTCAACTTTACAATCACTTTAAGAGATAATGCAAAAATAATATGCTGGAATTCATTAGGAGTATAATTTGCACTAGAATCCTTGATAACTTTGACCTAGACAAGTCGAGTAATATTGATTATGCACGGCATATTACTTTGTGCTTGGCCTTGCACAGTCAATATTGTTTGTTTTGGTACTACAAGTCAAAGAAATATTTTTCTGCGCAGGAAAAATTATAAAATATATTATGAAAAAATGATAATCAGCACGTTAGCCACATTTACCTCGATATTACAAGTTGCACTTTCTATAACTGTTTTTTTTAAAAGCTGGTATAAACTGTTATCATGAGTGGCACTAAAGCCTACCTAACCACCAGTAATAAATACCTTAGTGCCAGATTCCTCCAAAGCATTTAACCCCTAAACTGCACCAACACCCATCTCAAATTGCCATGGTAAACCCCTAACCACCATAACCCCCAAAACAAACCCACCTCTAATATTAACACTTAAAATGCCACAAACCCCATGGAAGTGTCCAAGACAAGCTGTATAAAGGGGGATAAGCGAATGTGGTATGCTCCACAATAATCCACTAAATCACTGTAACCCTAATGCAAAACCACTTCTGTTATTAACCCATGAAAACTATAACAACAGAGAATGCAAACCCCCAACATAAAAAACTTTATGAGAACCACTAATGACTCCCCACAATGTGAATCCACCCACTGCAAGAGCCCAATACCTAAAATTACCCCTAACCTAGGACAACTCACTATTGACTTCTCCAGCACAACCCCCAACCCTAAACTGACCACAATTTTGAAAGACATTGGGGATTTAGAAGAGGTTTTTGTGTTGAGGTTTTTATTTTGAAGTGATTTAGGGGTTAATGGTGGGTTGGAGCTGTTGCCATTAACAGCAGAGTGCCACTTGGAAGAAGCAACACACTGTAACTCCTAAGCAGAACATAGGCAGTGAATATGTATGTAGCCATTGATAACTGGCCATCTCTTGCTTGAGAACAGTACTTTAGTTGTGTGTCGAATAAACCGTTGTAATGAATTTTAGTTTTCTTTATATAAATAAACATTTTCTTTTATGTGAAGAACATTGGAATATAAAAAATACATAACTACCTTTGGGTTTAGCGCTGTAGATCTAATGCAGAGTTGAGTTATTTTTTGAAAGAGCAGTCCATTAAATGTTTTGCTGTCACAATATCCTGACGTTAACGCACATTAGGTTTCGCTCACATGCAAACAATTTAATTTTAACTTGTAATATGTAAACTAACCCATACACTTTACAAGTATACTTCCAGCTGTGTTTGCCCGTGAACAAAAGCACTAAATAGAGATGTGCATGGAAACATTTTTCGCTTCACCCAAAATGCTCTTTTCGGTAAATTTAACATTTTTCATTTTTGTTCATGGTCGTATTCATTTAAAACAATTTTTGTCTGAAATTTTCGTTTCAAACTAAAATTTTTGTTTTCAGCAGATTCTTTCTGAAGCTGTAATCAGCTATATTAGCTTTAATTTTGTCATTCTATGTAATTCTTAAACGTATTCTTTTATTTATACATCTAATTTTTATGTGCTGAATTTTTGGTAAAATTAAAAAGTTTACTTAAAGGTACAGTAACTAGTATACTATACTGAAAGTGTCTATACTTAAAGGGACAGTCAACACCAGCATGTTTGTTGTTTAAAAAGATAGGTAATCTCTTTATTACCCATTCCCCAGTTTTGCATAACCAACAGTTATAATAATACACGTTTTACCTCTGTGATTACCTTGTATCTAAGCCTCTGCAAACTGCCCCCTTATTTCAGTTTTTTGACAGACTTGCATTTTAGCCAATCAGTGCTCACTCCTAGGTAACTTCACGTGCGTGAGCTCAATGTTATCTGTATGAAACACATGAACTAATGTCCTCTAGTGGTGAAAAACTGTCAGATTAGAGGCGGCCTTTAAGGTCTAGGAAATTAGCATATGAACCTCCTAGGTTTACCTTTCAACTAAGAATACCAAGAGAACAAAGCACAATTGGTGATAAAAGTAAATTGGAAAGTTGTTTAATCCCTTAACGACCAAGGACGTGCCAGGTACATCCTGCAAAAACTGTCAGTTAGTGACAATGGACGTCCCTGGCACGTCCTTGGTCTAATTGAGTGCTGGAAGCGATTGCGATCGCTTCCAGCAGCTCTCAGGGTATTGCAGTGATGCCTCGATATTGAGGCATCCTGCAATACCCTTTTTCAAGCATCCGATGCAGAGAGAGCCACTCTGTGGCCCTCTCTGCACCGGTAGCGATGGTGCCGATCGTTGGGTGGGAGCTTAGCAGCGAGGCGGGTGGGCGGCCCATCACTACCCGGTATCTGGTTCCTGTAAGTGCAATGTGCACGCTGGGTGCCAGGAGCGTACGGGGGGGCCTGCAGAGGCGTGCACGCGCATGTGTGTGCACGCACGCGCAGCAACCACTGCCACCAATGATCAATAAATTGCAGCATGAGAGGGAGGGGGATAAAAAAATATCAAAAGGTTCAGGGAGGGGAGGGGGGCACCTACACTACAGAAAAAGCTATATTTTATATTAAAATAAAACAAAAAAACGTTGTTTTTGGGGCAAACTGGGTACTGGCAGACAGCTGCCAGTACCCAAGATGGCAGCAAATAGGTAGCGGAGGGAGGGTTAGAGAGCTGATTGGGGGGGGGGGATCAGGGAGGTTGGGGGCTAAGGTGGGGTCTATCACAGTTAAATAAATAATAAAAAAAAAAAAAAACGTAAAAAAAAACAAAAAACTTTTATTTTAGTACTGGCAGACTTTCTGCCAGTACTTAAGATGGCGGGACAATTGTGGGGTAGGGGAGGGAAGACAGCTGTTTGGGAGGCATCAAGGGGTGGGATGTGTCAGGTGGGAGACTGATCTCTACACTAAAGCTAAAATTAACCCTGCAAGCTCCCTACAAGCTACCTAATTAACCCCATTCAATGCTGGGCATAATACAAGTGTGGTACACAGCAACATTTAGCGGCCTTCTAATTGCCAAAAAGCAACGCCAAAGCCATATATATCTGCTATTTCTGAACAAAGGGGATCCCAGAGAAGCATTTACAACCATTTGTGCCATAATTGCACAAGCTGTTTGTAAATAATTTCAGTGAGAAACCTAAAGTTTGTGAAAAAATTAATAAAAACTAAACAATTTTTTTTATTTGATCGCTATTGGCGGTACAATGGTTGTATGAAATATACCAAAATAGGCCTAGATCAATACTTTGGGTTGTCTACTATACTTCACTAAATCTAAAATTAACCCTACAAGCTCCCTACAAGCTCCCTAATTAACCCCTTCACTGCTGAGCATAATACATGTGTGGTGCGCAGCAGCATTTAGCGGCCTTCTAATTACGAAAAAGCACGCCAAAGCCATATAAGTCTGCTATTTCTGAACAAAGGGGATCCCAGAGAAGCATTTACAACAATTTTTGCCATAATTGCATAAGCTGTTTGAAAATAATTTCAGTGAGAATCCTAAAATTGTAAAAAATGTAAAGTTTATTTTTCACATTTGGCGGTGAAATGGTGGCATGAAATATAGCAAAATGGGCCTATATCAATACTTGGGGTTCTCTACTACACTACATTAAAGCTAAAATTAACCCTACAAGCTCCCTAATTAACCCCTTCACTGCTGGGCATAATACACGTGTGTTGCGCAGCAGCATTTAGCGGCCTTCTAATTACCAAAAAGCAACCTCAAAGCAATATAAGTCTGCTATTTCTGAACAAAGCGGATCCCAGAGAAGCATTTACAACCATTTATGCCATAATTGCACAAGCTGTTTGTAAATAATTTCAGTGAGAAACCTAAAGTTTGTGACAAAATTTGTGAAAAAGTGAACAATTTTTTTTATTTGATCGCATTTGGTGGTGAAATGGTGGCATGAAATATACCAAAATGGCCCTAGATCAATACTTTGGGTTGTCTTCTAAAAAAAATATGTACACGTCAAGGGATATTTAGGGATTCCTGATAGATATCAGTGTTACAATGTAACTAGTGCTAATTTTGAAAAAAAGTGGTTTGGAAATAGTAAAGTGCTACTTGTATTTATTGCCCTATAACTTGCAAAAAAGCAAAGAACATGTAAACAGTGGGTATTTCTAAACTCAGGACAAAATTTAGAAACTGTAGGAGTTTTTTGGTGGTTGTAGATGTGCAACAGATGTTGGGGGTCAAAGTTAGAAAAAGTGTGTTTCTTCCATTTTTTCCTGATATATTATAATTGTTTTATAGTAAATTATAAGATATGATAAAAATAATGGTATATTTAGAAAGTCCATTTAATGGCGATAAAAACGGTATATAATATGTGTGGGTACAGTAAAGGAGTATGAGTAAAATTACAGCTAAACACAAACACTGCAGAAATGTAAAAATAGCCCTTGTTCTTAAGGGTAAGAAAAATGAAAAATGGTCTGGTCATTAAGGGGTTAAAATTACATGCCCTATTTGAAAGTTTATTTTGGACTTGACTGTCCCTTTAAAGGGACATGAATTCAGATAGGGGATGCATTTTCCAATCTACTTATGTTATCTAATTTGCTTCTTTTTCTTGGTATCCTTGTTGAAAAGCATACCTACATGTAGGCTGAGGCTCAGAAGCAGGAAGGGAGCTAGCGAATGATTGGTGGCTTCACATTTATGCCTCTTCTCATTAGCTTAACAATGTGTTCAGCTAGCTCCCTCCAAGTATTGCATTGCTACACCTCCAAAAAAGGATACCAAGATAAAGAAGCAAAAATGCTAATAGAAATGAAATGAAGTTTCTTACAAATGTATGCTCTGGCTGCATTTATCATGGCCTTCTACGCTGGGGTGGTCATGGTTTTTGTTAATTATTACTTTCTATTTAAGTTACAAATTATTAAAAAAAGAACAAACACAACACAGTGCACGGGGAGGACTTCCGTTGGGGGAGGAGTGTTGCAGTGTACCTGCATGCAGGTGTAGTGAGAGGACGCCTTACTATCAGCTCCCCGCTCTCTGCCACTTACCTGGGAAAGCTTGCCGAGGTCTCTGAGTGTGGCACTCTGCAGGGTTGTTACCTGCTCGAGAGTCTGAAGTCTTTTACAAGCCGTCATGGCTGCGACTTCAATGCAGTATCAATTTTAAACTTTTCCCCACAAGCTACTGTTCCAGCCAAGAAGGAGCTGCCGACCGGTGTCGAAGTAAACAAGGAAAGGCTCCGTCCTGCATGGTTGAGGTGTACAGCAGCTGTATAAGATTTCCCAGTAGTTCCGGTGGTTGGTGAGTAAATACAACAAGAGCCCCTCAGAAGGTGAAGCAGCCCTACCGGACCCGGGTATACTTTTAGAAGCCGCCCGGGGAAACCTGGAGACAAGCCGTTTGGAAAATCCGGGAACGCCTCGGCCATTTGTATACACGGCTCTACCACCCAGACCCGGTGAAGAGCGCTGTAGTGGAGCGCGAAGACTAGACTCACATCTATGTCAGGTCAGACCCCCTCACGGGCGTTGTGTATCTATCTATATAAGAAGCGTTCTCGCAGGCTTGGTCTGAGGTGGGGAGTACATGAGAAGCTGCATGTTATTAACTGTTGGTGCTAGTTAAGCCTGTTGTTGGTTAAATCTCTCCTGCTATACCTGAGATATCTGCTGGGGAAAGGTGTAGTAGCGCTACAAGAGAGCACTATTATTTAATGGTGCAGTAAGAGGATGCTGACTCCTGGTTTGGCGAGCCTGCTGTTTGTCTATACATAGACACACTGTCATTTTGTTATCTGAGCAGGATTGTGCTGAGGCGCTTCTGTTGTATAAATGCATCTGTAATCTGGAGATCTGCTACTATGGAGGCATTGGGCATTCCGTCTCATCCTTCACAAGACTTTTTCCAGCATATCCAGTCTTAGAGAATATTTCCATCTTGTTTGGACACTTGCAAGAAGGTTCAGGTGTAAATTGTCTATACTAACTTTGTTGCCAGTAGTTGCTCTACATTAAAAGCGCTCTGAACTGGGATAGAGTTAGACACTGGGACAGTCGCTGTTGTCTGTGAACTCCCCCAATCTTGCTGCCCTTGGCTATTTAGTCCCCCGGTTGAGTAAAGGAAAGATCCAAGGAAATAACTTCAGACGCTGAGGCTGCTGTTAAGGGATTTATAGATAAATCAGCCTGTCTAACACGCATTGCTAGGGATAAGAAGTGTCCTTTTCTCTGAGGCTCTGGATCCATAGTTTTGTTTTCTAAAATGTCATACTATATGTATTTTTCTATGTGATGTTATAACTCTTAGTTAGAGATTTAATATTTGGGCTCAAAATTCTAGGTCTTGTTAAAGTAAGGATCAAATACTAGCCAAAAACTAGTCAGAGGTTGGTGGTGTGATCCTATTATTATTATTACTTTTAGGTATTTAAGTGTGCATTTTACAATTGCATAGACCTAATACTCTTAGGGTAACTGAAGATACAAAAAGACAAATAAGAATATTAGAGTGCAAGATAGTTAAAGGTCATAGTTCTGTTTAAGTAATACTTGAGTATTTTTAAATTAGCTGTATGCTAACTGTTTCAATAACTTTACCCGTACTGCTTTAGCTACCAATATCTTTGCATTGTCACTATTCTGGGTATTTATAATACACGTTTCCTCCTAGCATTATACCCGGTCTAGTAATTATAAAAATTTCGGTCCGTGGTTTGTTTGTTTTTCACCTAGGTTGCTTGCACCACAGTTGGGGTTGTGTTTTTTTTTTTTTCTCACGTCTGGGAAATTTTTTCCCCTCTGTTTGTATCACATTATACGCATTATATTAGATCACTCCTCACTTTTTTTTTTTTTTTTTTCGTACACTCGTGTTCTTTTTTTTTTTTCTTCTCACTAGGTATGCGTGAGGGGCATACTCCTTAAAACACCAAGAGACTTGAACTTCATATAGGAGAGGCGGATTGCCTCTACACATTTTTTTGGGGCCTTTTTTTTTTTTCTCCCCCCTCCAGCTATAGTAGAGGGGCATACTTCTAAAACACTAAGAGACTTGATCTCCATATAGGAGAGGCAGAGTGCCTTTTTTTTTTTTTTTTTTTTGTGTTGTTGTGGTCCCTATCACGTGTGATATTGGTAAACAACACTATCAGATAAAAATTTATGGATACATTTTTATTGCAGAGAGAATCTCTGTCACCTAAAATGCCAGTTAAAGCCAAAGATAAAAGGGCTAAAGTGCCCGAGGCTGGCTTAGATACCACGACAGAACCGCTGGGCAATATGGTTGATACTCACTCTTTAATTACACAACTGTCTGATTTGTTCTCACCCCAATTTGATATAATTAAAAAGGAACTGAATTCTATCTCAGGGGAAATCACTGCTTTGTCTACAGAAGTAAGGCAGTTTTCTCATAGAATGCAAGAGGCGGAAAATAGGATCTCCGACTTGGAAGATCAAGTCAATACAAAAGGAAATATAATAACCCAACAAGATTCTAAAATTACGCAGCTACAAGGGCGTCTAGACTATCTAGAAGATCGGGCTAGACGTAATAACATTAGAATTGTGGGTCTCCCGGAATCTGCGGAATTCGAAGATCTATTGAAGTTCACTTCAGTATTACTACCGCAGAGGCTGGGTGTCCCACAAACAAGGTTACCCATCACGATCGAGAGAGACCATAGAATTGGCCCAAAAAAAATCTTTGAGGCAGGTCAAGGTAGGGGTAGAATGTGTATATGTAAGGTTTAAAACTTTCAGGACAAAATTGAAATGATGAAACTGTTTAAAAAATTGAATGAACCCTTAATGTTCGGTAACAACAAAGTCTTACTGTTTCAGGACTTTGACTGAAACCGCTCAGAGGAGGAGGACGATGGCGCCCTTCTGTACTCAGATTATTAACAAAGGAATCAATGCGCGGATGGTTTATCCCGCAAAAATAATAGTGGAGCACAGTGGGTCCCGTCTGGTCCTCTCTGAGGTGGGGGAAGTGAAAGATTTTCTTAAAGATAAGTGAGAACTATGTTATTATATCCTACCTTAGGTGATGGGTTCCTTGAGATACTAGTAGATAAATGGTGTAGATTGTACATTAAAAGTCAAGTCAGATGCAATGTTTTACTAGACATATTCTGTAAGTTAAAATTGTCTTCAGGGGTGTCCTTTCTTCTTTTTCCTTCTTGGTTCTCCCCGTTTTTTTTTTTCTCTCTCTCCTCCCCCCATACCAGGATCTCTGCGATGATCACTATATATTAATCCATGGAGCTTAAAATAACCTCATTGGAACGTGGAAGGGATTTCCTCCCCTATGAAACGTAAATTGGTCATTAGAGTTCTGGCTAAAAGTAAACCTGACATTTCTTTTCTTCAGGAAACTCAACTGGGAGAACAGGAAGCTAAAAAACTCAAGATCAAATGGGTGGGGGAGGTAATTGCTTCTTCGGGTAAAAGCAGAAAATGTGGGGTAGCAAACCTCATAAATAGGTCCCTAGATTACAAGATTATCCAGGTAGAGACAGACCCAGAAGCTAGATTTATCATTTTGCACATCCATATAAACGGTGTAAAATTTGTTTTTTGCAATGTCTATGGTCCCAATAAATTTGATCGGGAATTCTGGGAGAAAATTAAGTGTAAACTGTTCCCTCTGGTAAAAGAGAATCTAGTAAAAAATATCCCGGAAAATAGGAGAAGTTCAAAGTACTTTCAGAGATTCTGTCAGAAACTCCAGGTCTATGATATATGACGCAGATTAAATCCGGATGTTCAGAACTTCACATGTGAATCTAAAGCCCACAGAACGTCTTCCCGTATAGATTTATTTTTAGTTGCAGAGTCACTGTCCGTTGGTAAAATGGAGGCAGGGATTGAGGAGATCTTGATCTCGGATCACGCAAATATTTCTACAACTTTTTTTTTGTCAGGAAGGGAGCTATGCTAAAATGCCTAGATTTTTCGATCCAAGGTTTCTTTTTAATGATCCTAGGTTTTTGTCTTGGCTAAAACTTAGATGGAAGGAGTATTGTACGTTTAACTCTGTATACCTTCATAAAATTGAAGTCTTTTGGGAGGCGGCCAAAGCAATCCTAAGGGGAGATATTAAGGGGTATTTAGTGACACGAAACAGGAAAATGCGGGCAATGGATTTACAACTGTCCAATCAAGTCCGCAATGCTTTTAAAAAATATTGTAGGGATCGATCAAGAGTTAACTGGGTTTTATATTTAGACAGTAGGTAAGAGATTCCTTCTTACTTCGAAAACAGCAGGAAGAGGAGTAAAAAATTAATTTGCGGTTTAGAGGCATCCATGGTAGTTCGGCCAAACATTTGGCAAGGCTGACCAAAGTCAGGAAGAAGAATAACTCTATCTCTGTGATTCAGGCGGAAGGCGGACGTACCTCGGATACGGATGAGATATCCGGAATCTTTTTTAAATTTTATCAGCAATTATATAAGGGGAGTTTAATCAGGATAACCATACTAAGTTTTGGTCATCGATTGCTGTCCCTATAATACAAAAAGAAGAACTGGATATGTTAAATGCACCTGTTACAGCTGAAGAACTAAGTAAAGCTATATCCCATGACAAACTTAATAAAGCAGCAGGCCCAGATGGGCTACCAGATGAATGGTATAAAAGTTTGGCGGATCAGGTTATACCGATATTAGAAAAATTATATAATAATTATTATATACTGGGTAATTCAATTTCTGTTTTCTTTTCTGCTGCTAATATTTCTCTCATATTGAAAAAAGGAAAAAACCCAGAGGACCCGGCCTCTTATAGGCCTATTTCAGTCCTCAATGCTGATTATAAAATTTTAGCTTTTATTTTAGCCCAGAGATTAACTTCCTGCTTGGATAAATTGATCCACCCAGACCAGGTAGGGTTTATGTCATCACGGAGTTCCGCTAAAAATATAAGAAAGTTAACAACTTTAGTTGATTTTATTTGGAATTCAGAACAGACAGAGAAAAATGATCTTAAGGATATAGCGGTCCTCACCTTAGATGCGGTCAAAGCGTTTGACTGCATCTCTTGGAGACATCTTTTTTCAACACTAATTAAATTTGGCTTTGCGGACAACTTTTTTAATTTTATTCAAAGATTATACCAGAACCCGGTCTCATATCTTTTGGTGAATGGTAAGGTATCTCCTAGGATATTATTGCAAAGAGGTACAAGACAGGGTTGTCCCCTCTCTCCCCTGCTTTTTAATATTATTTTGGAACCATTGGCAATTAAATTGCAAGAGATCCTTCCCGGGATTCCGTTGGGTAGTCAAAATTTGAAAATATTACTCTATGCTGATGACATCTTACTATTTTTGAATAAAACGGCAATAACGATTCTGAAAGTGGTCCGTACGATAAATATTTTCAGTTCCTTTTCGGGTTATAAAATAAATATGGAGAAGAGCGACGTGATGTGGCTCGGCCAGAAGGAGGTAGATTACCCCAATACAATATATCATAAAGTTAACTCTATTAAATATCTCGGATTAGAGATCAATAGAAATCCAAAACTATGGTACCAGGCAAACTTTAGGTTGCTCTTTCAAAAAAATTCAAGATGACCTCAAGCTCTGGACTGCTTTTCCTCTTTCACTTACTGCTTCTATCAACTTAATTAAAACTATAATTTTCCCTAAAATTCTTTACTACCTTCAAAATGTACCCCTTATAATCTTAAATAAGGACTTGAAGAACCTGTCTTCCTGGTTTTTGAAGTTTTTATGGAAAAGAAAAAAACTGCGTATTTCGATAAATAGGCTGTCCCAGAAATATGCGGTTGCAGGCCTGGCCCTACCAAATATTAGATTATACAACTGGGCTTCCCTGATCAAAATTGCAGTTGACTGGATTGCTCAGACCAATCTGGTCTCTACATACGAGCTTGAATCATATATGGTGAAACCGTGGTCCTTAAAAGCCCTCCTACATTGTCCTCTGCATCTATTACTTTCCAGGATATCTTCCTTTATCTCAGTCAGGAACATAGTGGTGATTTGGCAAAAGTCCTGTAAACTTCTTAAAATTGATCCTTCTTTCTTGGATTTTTTGCCTATTAGGGGGAATCCGCTGTTTTTACCTGGTGTGGACCAAAAGTGCTTTCAAGAGTGGCAGGGTGGGGGGCTCGAATATGTGTATCAGTTAGTTAACAACGATTTGCAGATACTCCCCTGGGAGACTATAAGGGAACAATTTTCGCTACCTAGGTCGAACCGATTTGCCTACTTCCAAATCCGTCATTTTATTGGTTCTCAAAATTGGCACGCGATTAGTAGAGATGACTGGTCCGAGGTCAAGATCTGCATTAGAAAATTTAACGGTGGAGACGCGTCAATTTCTTTAATCTATGACATTATGTTGACTAAACAAGGTATATTGGAGGAGAATAAATTAATTAAATTTTGGTGGCCTTATATCCCTTCTATAGATCGTGAGAAAATATCTAATAGCCTTGTGACAGTAGCTAAATATTCGGTGCCAGTAAGTTGGAAAGAATCTCATTTCAAATTATTAAATAATTATTATACCTCTCCAGCTCTATTAACTAAATATTTCCCTGATAAAGTTTTCAAGTGTGAACATTGTTCATATACTCGGGCTGATCTCCTCCATATGTTATGGGCCTGCCCTAAAATTTCTCAACTATGGCAAAAGGTGCAATTCTGGTACAATAGAGTCTTTGAAAGTACTATCTCCATAGCTCTGAAGGATATAGTGTTACTTTTTACAGATGAGAGAGGCGATGCTAATTTACGCACCCTTAATACAATTATTCTAACGGTGAGGTATAATATTTAAAAAAATGGATATCTAAGACCTCTCCTTGTTTATCGTTAGTTTTGTGGTTTTACTCTTGTAGTGTCAGTAACACTACAGGGAGTGCAGAATTATTAGGCAAGTTGTATTTTTGAGGATTAATTTTATTATTGAACAACAACCATGTTCTCAATGAACCCAAAAAACTCTTTAATATCAAAGCTGAATATTTTTGGAAGTAGTTTTTAGTTTGTTTTTAGTTATAGCTATTTTAGGGGGATATCTGTGTGTGCAGGTGACTATTACTGTGCATAATTATTAGGCAACTTAACAAAAAACAAATATATACCCATTTCAATTATTTATTTTTACCAGTGAAACCAATAAAACATCTCAACATTCACAAATATACATTTCTGACATTCAAAAACAAAACAAAAACAAATCAGTGACCAATATAGCCACCTTTCTTTGCAAGGACACTCAAAAGCCTGCCATCCATGGATTCTGTCAGTGTTTTGATCTGTTCACCATCAACATTGCGTGCAGCAGCAACCACAGCCTCCCAGACACTGTTCAGAGAGGTGTACTGTTTTCCCTCCTTGTAAATCTCACATTTGATGATGGACCACAGGTTCTCAATGGGGTTCAGATCAGGTGAACAAGGAGGCCATGTCATTAGATTTTCTTCTTTTATACCCTTTCTTGCCAGCCACGCTGTGGAGTACTTGGACGCGTGTGATGGAGCATTGTCCTGCATGAAAATCATGTTTTTCTTGAAGGATGCAGACTTCTTCCTGTACCACTGCTTGAAGAAGGTGTCTTCCAGAAACTGGCAGTAGGACTGGGAGTTGAGCTTGACTCCATCCTCAACCCGAAAAGGCCCCACAAGCTCATCTTTGATGACACCAGCCCAAACCAGTACTCCACCTCCACCTTGCTGGCGTCTGAGTCGGACTGGAGCTCTCTGCCCTTTACCAATCCAGCCACGGGCCCATCCATCTGGCCCATCAAGACTCACTCTCATTTCATCAGTCCATAAAACCTTAGAAAAATCAGTCTTGAGATATTTCTTGGCCCAGTCTTGACGTTTCAGCTTGTGTGTCTTGTTCAGTGGTGGTCGTCTTTCAGCCTTTCTTACCTTGGCCATGTCTCTGAGTATTGCACACCTTGTGCTTTTGGGCACTCCAGTGATGTTACAGCTCTGAAATATGGCCAAACTGGTGGCAAGTGGCATCTTGGCAGCTGCACGCTTGACTTTTCTCAGTTCATGGGCAGTTATTTTGCGCCTTGGTTTTTCCACACGCTTCTTGCGACCCTGTTGACTATTTTGAATGAAACGCTTGATTGTTCGATGATCACGCTTCAGAAGCTTTGCAATTTTAAGAGTGCTGCATCCCTCTGCAAGATATCTCACTATTTTTGACTTTTTTGAGCCTGTCAAGTCCTTCTTTTAACCCATTTTGCCAAAGGAAAGGAAGTTGCCTAATAATTATGCACACCTGATATAGGGTGTTGATGTCATTAGACCACACCCCTTCTCATTACAGAGATGCACATCACCTAATATGCTTAATTGGTAGTAGGCTTTCGAGCCTATACAGCTTGGAGTAAGACAACATGCATAAAGAGGATGATGTGGTCAAAATACTCATTTGCCTAATAATTCTGCACACAGTGTATGGTATTGCGTCAACCAACAACTATTTTACTCACCTCACACACACTGTCACATGCCCATTTCTTCTGTTATGTGTGATCAGTCCACGGGTCATCATTACTTCTGGGATATAACTCCTCCCCAACAGGAAATGCAAGAGGATTCACCCAGCAGAGCTGCATATAGCTCCTCCCCTCTACGTCAGTCCCAGTCATTCTCTTGCACCCAACGACTAGATAGGATGTGTGAGAGGACTATGGTGATTATACTTAGTTTTTATGACTTCAATCAAAAGTTTGTTATTTTAAAATAGCACCGGAGCGTGTTATTACTTCTCTGGCAGAGTTTGAGGAAGAATCTGACAGAGATTTTTTACTATGATTTTAACCGGAGTCGTTAAGATCATATTGCTGTTCTCGACCATCTGAGGGAGGTAAAGGCTTCAGATCAGGGGACAGCGGGCAGATGAATCTGCATTGAGGTATGTGGCAGTTTTTATTTTCTGAATGGAATTGATGAGAAAAGCCTGCCATACCGTTAAAATGACATGTATGTATACACTTCAGTATTCTGGGGATGGTATTTCACCGGAACTACTGTGTTAAAGGTCACTAATCCTTTTAATAACTATTCTCATGTTAAACGTTTTTGCTGGAATGTAGAATCGTTTACATTGCTGAGGTACTGTGTGAATAAATGTTTGGGCATTATTTTCCACTTGGCAGTTTTTTGCTTTAATTGTGACAGTTTCGTTTCTCTTCACTGCTGTGTGGGAGAGGGAGGGGCCGTTTTTGGCGCTCTTTGCTACGCATCAAAAAATTCCAGTCAGCTACTTTTATATTTCCTGCATGATCCGGTTCATCTCTGACAGATCTCAGGGGTCTTCAAACTTCTTTGAAGGGAGGTAAATTCTCTCAGCAGAGCTGTGAGAATTCTTATAGTGACTGTGTATAAAAAACGTTGTTTTGTTTTCTTATGTACAAATTTAATTAGTGCTGTTTTTTTTTTTTACTAATGGGAACAAACCTTTGCTAAAAGTTGTGTTGTTTTAAAATTTGATGCAATAACTGTTTTTCAGTTCATTATTTCAACTGTCATTTAATCGTTAGTACCTCTTTGAGGCACAGTACGTTTTTTGCTAAAAAAGATTATAACCAAGTTGTAAGTTTTTTTGCTAGTGTGTTAAACATGTCTGACTCAGAGGAAGATATCTGTGTCATTTGTTCCAATGCCAAGGTGGAGCCCAATAGAAATTTATGTACTAACTGTATTGATGCTACTTTAAATAAAAGTCAATCTGTACAATGTGAACAAATTTCACCAAACAGCGAGGGGAGAGTTATGCCGACTAACTCGCCTCACGCGACAGTACCTGCATCTCCCGCCCGGGAGGTGCGTGATATTTTGGCGCCTAGTACATCTGGGCGGCCATTACAGATAACATTACAAGATATGGCTACTGTTATGACTGAAGTTTTGTCTAAATTACCTGAACTAAGAGGCAAGCGTGATCACTCTGGGGTGAGAACAGAGTGCGCTGACAATGCTAGGGCCATGTCTGATACTGCGTCACAGCTCGCAGAGCATGAGGACGGAGAGCTTCATTCTGTGGGTGACGGTTCTGATCCAAACAGATTGGACTCAGATATTTCAAATTTTAAATTTAAATTGGAGAACCTCCGTGTACTACTAGGGGAGGTCTTAGCAGCTCTCAACGATTGTAACACTGTTGCAATACCAGAGAAACTGTGTAGGTTGGATAAATACTTTGCGGTACCGGCGAGTACTGACGTTTTTCCTATACCTAAGAGACTAACTGAAATTGTTACTAAGGAGTGGGATAGACCCGGTGTGCCGTTCTCACCCCCTCCAATATTTAGAAAGATGTTTCCAATAGACGCCACCACTCGGGACTTATGGCAAACGGTCCCCAAGGTGGAGGGAGCAGTTTCTACTTTAGCTAAGCGTACCACTATCCCGGTGGAGGATAGCTGTGCTTTCTCAGATCCAATGGATAAAAAATTAGAGGGTTACCTTAAGAAAATGTTTGTTCAACAAGGTTTTATATTACAACCCCTTGCATGTATCGCGCCGATTACGGCTGCGGCAGCATTTTGGATTGAGTCGCTTGAAGAGAACCTTAGTTCCTCTACGCTAGACGACATTACGGACAGGCTTAGAGTCCTTAAACTAGCTAATTCTTTCATTTCGGAGGCCGTAGTACATTTAACCAAACTTACGGCTAAGAACTCAGGATTCGCCATACAGGCACGCAGGGCACTGTGGCTAAAATCCTGGTCAGCTGATGTTACTTCTAAGTCCAAATTACTTAATATACCTTTCAAGGGGCAGTCCTTATTCGGGCCCGGTTTGAAAGAAATTATCGCTGACATTACGGGAGGTAAGGGCCACGCCCTACCTCAAGACAAGGCCAAAGCTAAGGCTAGACAGTCTAATTTTCGTCCCTTTCGGAATTTCAAAACAGGAGCAGCATCAACCTCCACTGCACCAAAACAGGAAGGAGCTGTTGCTCGTTACAGGCAAGGCTGGAAGCCTAACCAGTCCTGGAACAAAAGCAAGCAGGCCAGGAAACCTGCTGCTGCCCCAAAGACAGCATGAACCGAGAGCCCCCGATCCGGGACCGGATCTAGTAGGGGGCAGACTCTCTCTCTTCGCCCTGGCCTGGGCAAGAGATGTTCAGGATCCCTGGGCACTAGAGATCATATCTCAGGGATACCTTCTAGACTTCAAATTATCTCCCCCAAGAGGGAGATTTCATCTGTCAAGGTTGTCAACAAACCAGATAAAGAAAGAAGCGTTTCTACGCTGCGTACAAGATCTGTTAACAATGGGAGTGATCCATCCGGTTCCGTGGTCGGAACAAGGACAAGGGTTCTACTCAAACCTGTTTGTGGTTCCCAAAAAAGAGGGAACTTTCAGGCCAATCTTAGATTTAAAGACTCTAAACAAATTCCTAAGAGTTCCATCGTTCAAAATGGAAACTATTCGGACAATCTTACCCATGATCCAAGAGGGTCAGTACATGACCACAGTGGATTTAAAGGATGCTTACCTTCACATACCGATCCACAAAGATCATCACCGGTATCTAAGGTTTGCCTTCTTAGACAGGCACTACCAGTTTGTAGCTCTTCCATTCGGATTGGCTACGGCTCCAAGAATCTTCACAAAGGTTCTGGGTGCCCTTCTAGCGGTACTAAGACCGCGAGGGATTTCGGTAGCTCCGTACCTAGACGACATTCTAATACAAGCTTCAAGCTTTCAAACTGCCAAGTCTCATACAGAGTTAGTTCTGGCATTTCTAAGGTCGCATGGATGGAAAGTGAACGAAAAGAAGAGTTCTCTCTTTCCTCTCACAAGAGTTCCATTCTTGGGGACTCTTATAGATTCTGTAGAAATGAAGATTTACCTGACAGAAGACAGGTTAACAAAACTTCAAAATGCATGCCGCGTCCTTCATTCCATTCAACACCCGTCAGTAGCTCAATGCATGGAGGTGATCGGCTTAATGGTAGCGGCAATGGACATAGTACCTTTTGCACGCCTACACCTCAGACCGCTGCAATTATGCATGCTAAGTCAGTGGAATGGGGATTACTCAGATTTGTCCCCTACTCTGAATCTGAATCAAGAGACCAGAAATTCTCTTCTATGGTGGCTTCATCGGCCACACCTGTCCAGGGGAATGCCATTCAGCAGGCCAGACTGGACAATTGTAACAACAGACGCCAGCCTACTAGGTTGGGGCGCTGTCTGGAATTCTCTGAAGGCTCAGGGACTATGGAATCAGGAGGAGAGTCTCCTTCCAATAAACATTCTGGAATTGAGAGCAGTTCTCAATGCCCTTCTGGCTTGGCCCCAGTTAATAACTCGGGGGTTCATCAGGTTTCAGTCGGACAACATCACGACTGTAGCTTACATCAACCATCAGGGAGGGACAAGAAGCTCCCTAGCAATGATGGAAGTATCAAAGATAATTCGCTGGGCAGAGTCTCACTCTTGCCACCTGTCAGCAATCCACATCCCGGGAGTGGAGAATTGGGAGGCGGATTTCTTGAGTCGCCAGACTCTTCATCCGGGGGAGTGGGAACTTCATCCGGAGGTCTTTGCCCAAATACTTCGACGTTGGGGCAAACCAGAGATAGATCTCATGGCGTCTCGCCAGAACGCCAAACTTCCTCGCTACGGGTCCAGATCCAGGGATCCGGGAGCAGTTCTGATAGATGCTTTGACAGCACCTTGGAACTTCAGGATGGCTTATGTGTTTCCACCCTTCCCGCTGCTTCCTCGATTGATTGCCAAAATCAAACAGGAGAGAGCATCAGTAATTCTAATAGCACCTGCTTGGCCACGCAGGACTTGGTATGCAGATCTAGTGGACATGTCATCCTGTCCGCCTTGGTCTCTACCTCTAAGACAGGACCTTCTGATACAGGGTCCATTCAAACATCAAAATCTAACTTCTCTGAAGCTGACTGCTTGGAAATTGAACGCTTGATTTTATCAAAACGTGGTTTTTCTGAGTCGGTTATTGATACCCTGATTCAGGCTAGGAAGCCTGTTACCAGAAGGATTTACCATAAAATATGGCGGAAATACCTATACTGGTGCGAATCCAAAGGTTACTCCTGGAGTAAGGTTAGGATCGCTAGGATATTGTCTTTTCTACAAGAAGGTTTAGAAAAGGGTTTATCAGCTAGTTCATTAAAGGGACAGATTTCAGCTCTGTCCATCTTGTTACACAGACGTCTGTCAGAAAATCCAGACGTCCAGTCCTTTTGTCAGGCTTTAGCTAGGATCAAGCCTGTGTTTAAAGCTGTTGCTCCACCATGGAGTTTAAACTTAGTTCTTAACGTTTTACAGGGTGTTCCGTTTGAACCCCTTCATTCCATTGATATAAAAATGTTATCTTGGAAAGTTCTGTTTTTAATGGCTATTTCCTCGGCTCGAAGAGTCTCTGAGTTATCAGCCTTACATTGTGATTCCCCTTATCTGATTTTTCACTCAGACAAGGTAGTTCTGCGTACTAAACCTGGGTTCTTACCTAAGGTAGTCACTAACAGGAACATCAATCAAGAGATTGTTGTCCCATCCTTGTGTCCAAATCCTTCTTCAAAGAAGGAACGTCTTTTACACAATCTGGATGTAGTTCGTGCCCTCAAGTTCTACTTGCAGGCAACTAAAGATTTTCGCCAAACTTCTTCCTTGTTTGTCGTTTACTCTGGACAGAGGAGAGGTCAAAAAGCTTCTGCTACCTCTCTCTCTTTTTGGCTTCGTAGCATAATACGTTTAGCCTATGAGACTGCTGGACAGCAGCCTCCTGAAAGAATTACAGCTCACTCCACTAGAGCTGTGGCTTCCACTTGGGCCTTTAAGAATGAGGCCTCTGTTGAACAGATTTGCAAGGCTGCAACTTGGTCTTCGCTTCATACTTTTTCCAAATTTTACAAATTTGACACTTTTGCTTCTTCGGAGGCTATTTTTGGGAGAAAGGTTCTTCAGGCAGTGGTTCCTTCTGTATAATGAGCCTGCCTATCCCTCCCGTCATCCGTGTACTTTTGCTTTGGTATTGGTATCCCAGAAGTAATGATGACCCGTGGACTGATCACACATAACAGAAGAAAACATAATTTATGCTTACCTGATAAATTCCTTTCTTCTGTTGTGTGATCAGTCCACGGCCCGCCCTGTTTTAAGGCAGGTAAATATCTTTTAAATTATACTCCAGTCACCACTTCACCCTTGGTTACTCCTTTCTCGTTGTTTCTTGGTCGAATGACTGGGACTGACGTAGAGGGGAGGAGCTATATGCAGCTCTGCTGGGTGAATCCTCTTGCATTTCCTGTTGGGGAGGAGTTATATCCCAGAAGTAATGATGACCCGTGGACTGATCACACAACAGAAGAAAGGAATTTATCAGGTAAGCATAAATTATGTTTTTATTTTTTAAAATGTATTAACCCATTTTGTTGCATAGCTAAACAGCTGCTGGCTTTATAAGTTTTATTGTACTTTTTCATAGATATTAACCAGTTGTATAGTGAGTCTGTTTGTTCTGAAGTTGCACTCAGTTTTATTTATAGTTATACTACTTTAAAAAAAGATTCCTTTCTTAACCCTTTCCTACTTTAATACTTCAAAAACACCTAACTCTTTTAAGCCAAAAAAGACTTTATACTCATTTTGTTTTTCAATAAAGAAATAAAAATAAAAACCAGCAGTGGTGGCAGTGGTACCCCACCACTCAAAAAGCTGGCTTCCTTTGTTGAATCTCAGCCACAGCCACCAGCTGAGAAAATTAGTGGAACAACAGGCAGTCTGTTTTGATTTTTTGGGTCACAACCTTTGGCCAGTCTTACATGAAAATTATCTTTAAAATGTAGCAGCGCACGTATCACCAGTATTGCTACTGTGAAATAACCACTGGATGTGTCCATAGCCTCCTCCAGTTCCTCCACAGATCTGAGTCTCTGAGTACTCTGCAATGAGTTAAAAGTCACCATTTTACTTCCCTCCCCCTGAGAAAGCTGGTTGGCTAGAAAACATCACAGGCTTCCACTGACTGAGGCTAAGAAACTGCTGCTCCTTCTTGGTTTGCATTCATTAGATAATGCCTGCTTGCATCATAAGACTAGAATACACCAACCGAAAAAAAAAAAATTGTTTTTGGAAGTATTCGTTTTTGGTAAAGCAAAGAAAATACCAAAAATACAATTTTCATATTATTATTTGATTCTTCCGAAAATGAATGCTCATGTCTACTAAATAGCTTGCCACTTGTAATCTGGCCCAAAAAAGTTTTAGCATTTAACTTTTTTTCCCCCTGAAACATATGAAGTAAAATATATTTAAATTTAAATAAACACATCAATATCAGCTGTATACTTCCTGTTAACACTCATTGGTTAATAGATACTTCTTACTAAAGGACATTGGATGATAAGTACTTCATGATAATGCTCATTGGCTGATTGCCATGTTACCTTCCTATTCCAGCACTTGCCTCTTTAAATTGCAACAATATTTCTAACTCTTCACTATATAAGGCCCCTCCTACCTATTCTTATTGCTTGGTAATTTGCTGCAGTACTTTGACATAGCTCTGAGTTCTTCCCGCTTGTTACCTAGCCGTTTTGCACACTGTGGAATTTACAGAAATTCTCCTGCTTCATTCCTCTGATTCACCTACAGACCAGCAGGATTCCTTACTTTTGAATCTTCGATATTGTTATTGTGGTTCTTACCAGCAATACCAACTCCCTTGTCAGTAAGTTTATCTCCAAGCCGTATCAAGCATTCTTCAAACAGGCTGAGAGCATGTGACGTCACTCTCGTGCCGTTGTTGGCTCACTTTCCATCCGGAGACCTACGGATCGACTGCTCTAACTCCAGACTCATGGTATTGTAGTTAACTTTTACTACATGTATTTGATTGTTGCCACATCGTACTTCTAACTGGGATATTACTCTGCCTTCCGTATTAACTTTTACCAGAGACTAGTACGCTTCAAACTGAATTTCCTGTCTTGCTAAACATTGCTTCCTCCATTCCATGCTTGCTACTATCAATTAAATACGTATAAGCTACTAATATATTTCAGCTTTAGTTTCATTTTGCTTTTAGCGGATCAGGTCCGACAGACATCGCTGAATGCGGAGAGCAATACGCTCTCCATATTCAGCATTGCATCAGCAGTTCTTGTAAGCTGCTGGTGCAACGCCGCCCCCTGCAGACTCGCGGCCAATCGGCCGCCAGCAGTGGGGGTGTCAATCAACCCGATCGTACTCGATTGGGTTGTTTTCCGGCGATTCCTGTCCGCCACATCTGAGCAGGCGGACAGGGTTATGGAGCAGCAGTCTCGACAGAAACACGGGCTTGATAAATGGGCCCCCCTAACTCATTTTCAAGCAGTGACTGACTAATTCATAAAACCGTGCTTGTTCAATTTAGCTGTCTCATATGTTATACTAATTTTACTCTGTTGACTTGTCCAGAAGTGACCCTCAGTCCTATGATCACAACAAGGATCCAAGTTACATCAAATTGGACCTGTGTTTGGTGTGAGACTGAGTGGTTCACTTATAATTGTTTTTTTTATAGATATACAAAGATACATTCTTACATATTACCAAACCACAAATACCCATAACATAGGTACAGAGCTTACAAACCGAGTTGGCTCACTAGCACAAAGTATGGATCTCATGCTACAGGGTCTCAGGGACATCCAAACAGAAAATGAACACTTAAAGAAGTTCATTAGGGAAAATCTAACTAATAAAACCCCTACTACTGACGTAGTCCCTGAACTACAAATATGCCCACCAGAAAAGTTTTCTGGAGAGAGATCACTTTTCAGGGAATTCAAAAATTCTTGCACTTTATACTTTTCACTTAAACCCAGAACTTATCCTACTGAAAAAGTGAAAGTCTTAACTGTAATTTCATATCTCAGAGGAGATGCCAGGGCATGGGCAAACTCATTTTATGAAAATAACGATCCAATACTGAACTCTTGGATTCTTTTTTCAATGCAATGTCACTCTTATATGAGGACCATAATAAACAGAACACAGCAGAAATTGCTTGCCGCCAAGGTAAACGTCCTGTGGAGGAGTATATTACAGATTTTAAAAGATGGGCCCCAGACACCCTATGGAATAACCCTCCTCTAAAAAAACAATTCCGTACATTACTCTCTGAGTCCCTAAAAGATGAATTGGCTCGTGGAGATATCCCCATTGAATTAGAATCACGTATGACATTGACTCTGCATTTTTATCGACCGCCGTCTCAGGCAAAGGAAGTCTGAGAAAGGCTTATCTGAGTTCTCTTATGAAAAACCCTCCTCTTACGCTCCCAATCCCATTACCACTCCAAAAGCTACGGAGAACAGATGGACATTGCTCTGGTTAAAGGGCCACTCAAGGCTGGGGAAAAGACTAGACACAGACTACAATTTTTTATTTTTTTTACTGTGCAGCCAAAGACCACGGAATCAAAGATTGTCCTAGTTTACTCAGAAAAAAACTGTCTCCAAACCTTCTTTTCACTTATCTCTTTCTGTTTCCCTACAGTGGGATCATCAGCTAACAACTACCCAGGCCGTGATTGATTCTGGAGCCACAGGAAATTTCATTGATATAAGTTTTGTGCACATCTATGAAATTCCTTTAACCCCTTAAGGACCACATCACTTTTCCATTTTCTGACCGTTTGGGACCAGGGCTATTTTTACAGTTTTGCAGTGTTTGTTTTTAGCTGTAATTTTCCTCTTACTCATTTACTGTACCCACACATATTATATACTGTTTTTCTTTTCTTGCTATTAAATGGACTTTCTAAAGATACTATTATTTTCATAATATCTTATAATTTACTATAATTTTTTTTATAAACTATGATGAAAAAATGGAAAAAACCCACACTTTTTCTAACTTTGACCCCCCAAAATCTGTTACACATCTACAACAACCAAAAAACAACCAAAATAAATAGTTTCTAAATTTTGTCCTGAGTTTAGAAATACCCAATGTTTACATGTTCTTTGCTTTTTTTTGCAAGTTATGGGGCAATAAATACAAGTAGCACTTTGCTATTTCCAAACCATTTCTTTTTTCAAAATTAACGATAGTTACGTTGTAACACTGATATCTGTCAGGAATCCCTGAATATCCCTTGACTTGTATATATTTTATTTAGTAGACAACCCAAAGTATTGATCTAGGCCCATTTTGGTATATTTCATGCCACCATTTCACCGCCAAATGCGATCAAATAAAAAAAATCATTACATTTTTCACAATTTTAGGTTTCTCACTGAAATTATTTACAAACAGCTTGTGCAATTATGGCACAAATGGTTGTAAAAGCTTCTCTGGGATCCCCTTTGTTCATAAATAGCAGACATATATGGCTTTGGTGTTGCTATTTTGGTAATTAGAAGGCCGCTAAATGCTGCTGCGCACCACACTTGTATTATGCCCAGCAGTGACGGGGTTAATTAGGTAGCTTGTAGGGTTACCTTTAGTGTAGAGATCAGCCTCCCACCTGACACATCCCATTCCCTGATACCTCTCTGACCCCCCTCAAACAGCTCTCTTCCCTCTCCCACCTCACAATTGTTACCACCATCTTAAGTACTGGCAGAAAGTCTGTCAGTACGAAAATAAAAAGCATTTTTTTTCAATTGATTCTGCAGTGTTGGATCCCATCTTAGCCCCCAACCTCCCTGATCCTCCTCATACAGTTTTCTAACCATTCCCCCTCTACCTATTTGCCGCCATCTTGGGTACTGGCAGCTGTCTGCCAGTACCCAGTTTGCCCCCCAAAAATTTGTATTTTTTTTAAATTAAAATAAGATAAGATTTTTCTGTAGTGTAGCTGCCCCCCTCAATATCCTTCCTCCCTCCCTCCCCCCTCTCAGATCTCTTGCCCAACATCGCAGATTGCCCTATAGATTGAATACCTGGATCCTCTACGGCCATATCTACCCATTGTCAGAACCCAAGCTTTTACACCTTAAAGAATACTTAGAAGAAAACCTTAAGAAAGGGTTCATTAGGCCGTCCAGGTCTCCGGCAGGTGCTGGCATTTTTTTTGCTAGAAACAAAGGTCATAGTCTCAGACCAATCAAAGATCTATTTAGATGACATTTTAATTTATTCAGACAACTTAGAAACTCATATAAAAGATGTAAAATTGATTTTGTCCCGACTTAGAACTCACCATCTCTATGCCAAAATTGAAAAATGCATTTTTAACACTAACTCTATCTCTTTCCTTGGTTATCACATAAGCCCCTCAGGTATACATATGGAAAGTAATAAAATAGATACTATCACTAATTGGCCCACTCCTAGTTCCAAAAAAGATGTTCAGAGATTCCTTGGTTTTGCAAATTTATACAGAAAATTCATTAAGGGCTTTTGTTTTATTGCCAAATCTCTCACTGTCCTTACTTGGAAACATATTACATACTCTTGGAACTCTCCTAAATTTTGCTATAGGAGAAAATGAGTTACTAGCCATCAAAGCTGCTCTCAAATTTTAGAGGCATCTACTTGTAGGTACCTCCTCTTCAATAATTATCTATACAGACCACAGAAACCTTGAGTACTTAAAAACCAACAAGACGTTAACATTACGCCAGGTTTGCTGGAGCCTATTCTTTTCAAGGTTCGATTTTGTAATTACTTATCGTCCAGGGAATAAAAACACCAAAGCTGATGCATTATCAAGAAAAGATCCTAAACCCAACTACTGTAACTCACCTACTTCCATTATACCTTTAGACAGGTTTATTGGGCTTACCCTCAACAAGGTGACTTATTTCAAAACTCACCAGGAAAACGACTCCTCGCTCCCACAATCCAATCTTCAAAGGGGTCCTGAAGGGTTGTTCTATCATGGTGAACAAATCTATGTCCAAACCTCTCTCAGGGATGAAGTACTTCATTCAGCCCATGATTCCCTTATATCTGGACACCCGGGGTACCATAAAACCATGCATCTCTTGCAAAGTGATTTCTGGTGGCTAAAGATGGATCATAGTGTAAAACAATATATCCAAACTTGTTCTATATGCTCTAGATGCAAATATTAAAGAACTCAACCGTATAGGTTTCTCTTATCTCTGCCCGTAAGCGACAGACCATGGCGGGGTATCGCCATGGATTTCATCGTTGATATCCCATATTCTTGTAATAAAGACACCATTCTTGTAGTTGTGGATCTCTTCTCTAAAATGGCACACTTCATACCAATTCATGGCTTACCGACTGCTTCTGAAACAGCACAATTGTTCCTTGATCCATAATTCCATTACTACTGATAGAGGTACCCTCTTTACTTCTAGATTCTGGACACAGTTTTGCCATAATCTGTGCCTCAAAAGGAGACTTCGTACTGCATACCACCCATAGACGAACGGGCAGACTGAGAGGACCAACCAATCCCTAGAACAATATCTGTGTTGTTATTGTACCTACCAACAGAATAATTGGTCATCCTTGTAACCTACTGCTGAAGTCTCCTATAATAATACTGTGAACGCCGCAACTGAGATGACACCCTTCTATGTGAACTATGGGTTTCACCCCTCTTACCATTTATTCCAAAGAACTGAATACTCTTCCCCATTAGTTACTGACACCATCAATACCATTGCTCAAGGCTTTTATCTGCTCCAGGAAACTCTGAAACAAGCCCAGGCTAAACAAAAACTATATTATGATCTGAGAAGATCTAAACCTCCTGAATACAAACTTGGCGATAAAGTGTGGCTCTCCTCTAAGCATTTGAAACTTAGGATACCTAGAAAAAAAGCTTGGTAGTTTATATATCAGACATTCTGAGATTATCAAGATTCTCAACTCAAATACTGTCACTCTCCAGTTACCTCCTTCATTTAGAATTCACCCTACATTCCATGTCTCCCTCCTTAAACCTTATCAACCTGATAGACCAGAATCTCAACCTTGGACAGACCCTACTCCTATTCAGGAGTACCTTGATTATTAAGTGGAGGCTATTCTTGATTCATGTTACTACCGCCGAACCCTCCAGTACTTGGTCAGGTGGAGGGGATATGGACCTGAGGAAGACTCTTTGGAACCCTGCACCAACTTGTCTTGTCTCACTGTTCCATCACAGAAATCCTGATCGTCCGAAACCATGATCCGCTGAGTGGCTCCTTGAGGGGGGAGTTCTGTCATGTTACCTTCCTATTCCAACACTTGTCTCTTTAAATTGCAACAATCTTTCTAACTCTTCACTATATAAGGCCCCTCCTACCTATACTTATTCCTTGGTAATTTGCTGCAGTATTTGGACATAGCTCTGAGTTCTTCCCGCTTGTGACCTAGCCGTTTTGCACACTGTGGAATTTACAGAAACTCTCCTGCTTCATTCCTCTGATTCACCTACAGACCAGCAGGATTCCTTACTTTTGGATCTTCAATATTGTTATCGTCGTTCTTACCTGCAATACCAACTCCTTTGTCAGTTAGTTTATCTGCAAGCTGCATCAAGCATTCTTCAAACAGGCTGAGAGTGTGTGACGTCCCTCCCGTGCTGTTGTCGGCTCACTTTACATCCGGATACCTATGGATTGACCGCTCTAACTCCAGACTCACAGTATTGTTGCCACATCGTACCTCTAACTGGAAATCTGGAATGTGCTTATTTAGTATATTACTGTGCCTTCCGTATTAACTTTCACCAGAGACTAGTACGCTTCAAACTGAATTTCCTGTCTGGCTAAACATTGCTTCCTCCATTCCATGGTTTCTACTATCGATGAAATACGTATAAGCTACTAATATATTTCAGCTCTAGTTTAATTTTGCTTTTAGCAACTCATACTATAACCCATTTTCAAGTAGTGACTGACTAGTTCATAAAACCATGCTTGTTCAATTAAGCTGTCTCATATGTTATACTAATTTCACTCTGTTGACTTATCCAGAAGTGACCCTCAGTTCTATAATAACAACAAGGATCTAAGTTACATCAAATTGGACCTGAGGTATGGTCTGAGACTGAGTGGTTCACTTATAATTGTTTTTTCCTATAGATATACAAAGATAGATTCTTAAACTGATAGATGGAGCTCTCCTTCTGAAGCACCCTAGCAGCAAACCACCACAGAAAATCACTTGCTGACGGAACACCGCAGAGTACTTTAGTGGCCTATTTTCATTGCACTGTGGGGCTCTATTACACAGCCTACAATGAACTATACCACCAGCGTCCCTAACTGCAAACCACCCGAGATGATATACAGACCGGAAGCACACACACACACAATTTTGCAGATAGGGATGGGATTTCCAGATGTGCAATATCCAAACCCCCCCCCCCATTTACACATGCAGGAATCACTGTACAGTTAATCTCAGGCATTTCACTGGCCACGTTTCAAAAACAGCGGGTCTCAAATATATAACGGAAGCCCTGCTTACAAACAATATCACATGCTGACTAAGCATTATAGCTATTAACAACGGGAAAACTGAAGTGTTCAAAACAATAGAGGATCTCCCATCTTCTGCAATACTCTGGGAATCAAAATCAGAGGACTCTGAAAACCTACCAAGTGAGGACATCATGCAAGAACAAACTACAAACTAAAATAGCCTTTCCTACAGATCTGACCAAGTGCCAACACCTTCTCCGGGAGAACTCCTCCACTTGGATGAATAATATGGACAGGCTTAGTTTCCCTTTAGATTTTCTTTATTCAATAATCATTGTCTAATGTTGACTATAATAACATGCAAGATGTAATGTAAATAACCACTTAAGAAATGGTCTCCATCTTGATTAAACTTAAGGAAATAAAAGAAATTGCAGGATACTGAAAGAGTTTTCTACACCAATATAACACTAAGTAATAAACTACTAGATAGATAAAAGGATTTTAGATACTCCCATACTCACTCTTATCTCACTAGTAAATAGCACCCTCCACTGCAATGGAGACCACACACTATATTTTGCAGTCTACTCTCTCTTAGATAAAATCTTATCTGAACACCCCTAAGATGGCCACATAGTGGTTCTTTAACCAATAATTCAATGCATAAATAGAATTTTATATAAAGTCCCCCCCCCACCCTGTGGCATACCAGCAGGTGGCCTATATTTGTTCAAATTGGGATCACCTTAAATAGATATAACTAGATTTAATTTATCATTTAAAGAGGCAACAAAGGGACTCTACCCTCAGGTAATAGTATGTTCCTTGTTTGTTGCACAGTATACTATTACTTTTTTATTCTTTTCTTTTTTTTTTTTACTAACGTCATCATGAAACAAACTCATATTCCACAAGCTGTTAATCTTCTCACAATTATCTTGAAAGATGTAAACATACCAGAAAAAAAGATCAATAATTATAAATGACCTTAATAAACAAAAAAGGGAAATCATTCTCGTTCAAGAAACACACTTTAAAAAAGGGACAGAACTAAAATGAGTACACAGCAAATACCCCACTGCATATATTTTATCCGGTCCTACTAAAAAGAATGGAGTAGGTATTATCTTCAGAAAAGAGGTATCTTTCCATCATTACAATCAGAAAGGGATTCAGAGGGAAGGTTCCTCATTATGATACAGAATCTCACATTTTTGTAAATATTTTATTATATCTCTTCATGTGATAACACTGAAGAAATGACACTTTGCTACAATGTAAAGTAGTGAGTGTACAGCCTGTATAACAGTGTAAATTTGCTTTCTCCTCAAAATAACTCAACACACAGCCATTAATGTCTAAACTGTTGGCAACAAAAGAGAATACACCCTTAAGTGGAAATGTCCAAATTGGGTCCGATTAGCCATTTTCCTTCCCCGGTGTCATGTGACTTATTAGTGTTACAAGGTCTCAGGTGTGAATGGGGAGCAGATGTGGTTTTATAGCTCTCACACTCTCATACTGGTCACAGGAAGTTCAACATGGCACCTCAAGGCAAAGAACTCTCTGAGGATCTGAAAAAAATAATTGTTGCTCTACATAAAGATGGCCTAGACTATAAGAATATTGCCAAGACCCTGAAACTGAGCTGCAGCACAGTGGGCAAGACCATTTAGCGGTTTCACAGGACAGGTTCCACTCAGAACAGGCCTCGCCCTGGTCAACCAAAGAAGTTGAGTGCACATGCTCAGCGTTATATCCAGAGGTTGTCTTTGGGAAATAGATGTATGAGTGCTGCCAGCATTGCTGCAGAGTTTGAAGGGGTGGGGGGTCAGCCTGTCAGTGCTCAGACTATACGCCGCACACTGCATCAAATTGGTCTGCATGGCTGTCACCCAGAATGAAGCCTCTTTTAAAGATGAGGCACAAGAAAGCCCGCAAACAGTTTGCTGAAGACAAGCAGACTAAGGACATGGATTACTGGAACCATGTCCTGTGGTCCGATGAGACCAAGATAAACTTATTTGGTTCAGATGGTGTCAAGCGTGTGTGGCGGCAACCAGGTGAGGAGTACAAAGACAAGTGTGTCTTGCCTACAGTAAAGCATGGTGGTGGGAGTGTCATGGTCTGGGCCTGCATGAGTGCTGCCGGCACTGGGGAGCTACAGTTCATTGAGGGAACCATGAATGCCAACATGTACTGTGACATACTGAAGCATAATCCCCTCCCTTCAGAGACTGGGCCGCAGGGCAGTATTCCAACATGATAATGACCCCAAACACACCTCCAAGGTGACCATTGCCTTGCTAAAGAAGCTGAGGGTAAAGGTGATGGACTGGCCAAGCATGTCTCCAGATCTAAACCCTATTGAGCATCTGTGGGGCATTCTCAAATGGAAGGTGGGGGGGGCGCAAGGTCATCTACCAGCTCTGTGATGTTGTCATGGAGTAGTGGTAGAGGACTCCAGTGGCAACCTGTGAAGTTCTGGTGAACTCCATGCCCAAGAGGGTTAAGGCAGTGTTGGAAAATAATGGTGGCCACACAAAATATTCACACTTTGGGCCCAATTTGGACATTTCCACTTTTGTTGCCAATGGTTTAGACATTAATGGCTGTGTGTTGAGTTATTTTGAGGGGACAGAAAATGTACACTGTGATACAGACTGTACACTCACCACTTTACATTGTAGCAAAGTGTCATTTATTCAGTGTTGTCACATAAAAAGATAAAAATAAAATGTTTACACAAATGTGAGGGGTGTACTCACTTTTGTGAGATACTGTAGGTCTGCTGTATGGATGCCCTGTAACAATTGTAAATACATAGTTCCCGTACAAAGTGCAAAATTTGTTCATGTGTACAGTAACAAACTGCATATTATAATAAAAAGGGCACTTTATTAGTTGAGGGGAATTTTAATATCCCCTTAAATCCTGAAATAGATGCCTCTGGGGGCTCCACCACAGTTACTAAATGAGATATTAAAAATATTAATAGCTAGCTCAGATCACTTGCTCAACATGATGTATCGTGTACCTTCCACCCTACCAGAGATTATACTTTCTACTCAAATCCTCAACATACAAACTCCCATATCTACTATTTACTGACTGACTCTATAGGTCTAGCTCTCATTAAAAAATTAAAATAATGCCCATTACTTGGTCAGACCACACACCCGTCCTTTGCTCCTTTGAATGGCTAGATAACCAGTTAATCCCATTCCAGTGGAAATGTGATGATAGTCTTCTTGACAACTTACTAGTTAAATAAGATGTTGAAAAATCATTAATAGAATACTTTCAATTAAATAGCTCAGATGATATGTGCAATACAACTGTATGGGAGGCACACAAATGCGTCATAAGGGGAGAACTCCCTAGACAGAAAGCCACCCTACTAAAACAAAATAGAAGTAGATATGAATCTCTCCTAAAAGAAGTTAACAAACTTGAACATTTCCATAAGCAAAGCACTAAAAATACTGAGTATCTAGCCCGACTCACACAAGCCAGAAAAGAGTTAAAGGGACATAATACTCATATGCTAAATCACTTGAAACTGATGTAGCATAACTGTAAAAAGCTGACAGGAAAATATCACCTAAGCATCTCTATGTAGAAAAAAGAAGATATTTTACCTCACAATTTCCTCAGCTCAGTAGAGTAAGTTCTGTGAAAAAGTTACACTTCAGCTGTTGCTCAGCTGCAAGTAAAAAATAAAATAAGAAATGAAGAAATGAACAGCAGCTAATCAGCATCAACAGTGCTGAGGTCATGAACTCTTTTACTGTGATCTCATGAGATTTCACTTAACTCTCATGAGATTTCATAGTAAACTTCCTTAAACTGAATAGGGAAATAATATGAGTGTGCACGTAAGCTCACTCCCTTAGCTGTCCCAGGAAAAGACATACTGATTTGCTGCTTAGAAGTCCTTTACAATAGGATGTGGCTACTGAGGAACTTTTGAGGTAAAATATCTTTCTTTTTTACATAGAGATGTTTAGGTGATATTTTCTAGTCAGCTTTTTACAGTTATGCTGTATCACTTTCAAGTGTTTCAACATTTGGGTATCATGGCCCTTTAAATGATTTTCCTACAGCATGAACAACAGAAATAAGCATTGCTCTTACAGCAACATTATTATGAACAGGGAAACAAAACTGGCATACTTTTAGCCAGAGCTCTTCACCATTAACAACTAAAAACTTATATCCTTAACTTGCAAAACAAAAAAGAAGTAAAAAAAAGAAAGCTTCTTTATTGCTGAGATTTTCCATACATACTTCTCCTCACTATATAACATCAATAGTTATCCTCCAACTAACCCATAGATAACACTAAAAAACAAACATATCTTAATACATAACCGACTTAGATTTGTCCAAATTAAATGACGAACAGTCTCAGGCACTAGATTTACCTATCAGCATTGAAAAAAATAGTGTAAGCTATTAAAAATCTCCCTTCAGGAAAAAGCCCAGGCCTGGATGGATACAGAGTTAAATACTATAAACAATACTCACATATACTAACCCCTCAACTAGTCCTGTTGTTAAATAGGTCTAGTTGATGGAGGCTTCACTAAAACAATGCTTGCAGCATACTTCACGGTAATACCAAAACCCAGAAAACCACCAACCAAGTCTGAACATTTCTGCCAAGTTTCCCTTCTCAACACAGACATTACGTTATCTACAAAAATTTTAACAGATACAATCAACCCCCTCATTCCCCACTGGGTTGCACCTGACCAGGTAGGATTTATCCCTTTTAGAGAAGCTAGGGTCCACACTCTCATAATTCTACAATTAGTGATGTACGCTCACAACACTATCACACCCTTATCATTATTATTGATGAATGCTGAGAAAGCCTTCAACAGGGTGGACTAGGACTTCCTCAAGTCTACCCTGTTAGGAATGAGTGTTGGCTAGACATTTCTAGACAAGATATTCTCACTCTACTCTACTCCGACAGCAAGAGTTAAATCCAATTCTATCCTCTCTGAACCCTTTGACATCATGAACGGCACCCATCAAGAGTGTCCTCTATCACCAATCTTATTTGCATTATCCATAGAAGTCTTAGCACACAAAATCAGAAACAACCCCCAAATCAAAGGAGTAAATATGCAAGGTACAGAGTATAATTGTCGATGCGTACCAACAATATCCTTTTGACACTGACAGATGTCAAAACATCCTTGCCCGCATTACTTACAGAAATGTCAGAATATGGTAAACTCTCAAATTTTCATTTGAACCTCTCAAAATCAGAACTACTTAACATATCAATCCCTATTTATACAATATAAAAAGTCTGCCCTCTTACTATCCAACCCAAACAGTTGAAATACTTAAGAATTTATTTAAAACAAGACCCACAAGACATGTTTGTAGCCAACTATCATCTTTTACAAAAAAAATCACAAAGGATCTCTTTAGTTGAAAAACTAAGGTACTCTCATGAATTGGTATGATCCATGTGGTTAAAATGAACATTCTACCATGTATCTTATTCCTCCAACCTTACCTATCCCTCTCCCAAGACAATACTTTATAAAGCTACAAGGCAACCTAGAAGAGTTCATATGGAATAAAACCAAGCCCAGGATCCCCAAAAATACCTTATACCTGAGAAGAGACAAAGTCCTTGGAGTCCCCGACCTGTCTCAATGTAGATTTGCCATACTACTACAGAGACTTGTAGATTGGTGCTCCAACTCTATTAATAAATAATCGGTCCATTTAGAAAAAAAAAATATTGAAGGTAGAAAATATATTGAAGGTAGAAAATGTGCTAACACTACAACATAGGCAAATAGAAATTAAAAACTGCTCCCTCTTAATAGAGTTTTTTCTCTCAATGGCGCAACAGTAACCCCAAAATTCTGATTCATACACAAGCAAAAACGTTACTATAACAACAGTGCCACATAAATGATTATATACTGAAAAGTATCTTCTCCGAAGGGAAACTCCTTCCACAACAAGAGTTATTCCTTTTTCCTCTTGGTACACTTACACACAAATAGCACACTAAATCAACACACATAAACATAAAGAGAATATTATTTGGGCTCCCACAGCATTTGAAAATCTATAAACATTACAACATCCCCCCAACATACAATCTCACTAATCTATAAACTATTACCACCATATGGAGAGTGTTCTCTCCCTTCATATACCTTAAAATGGAGAACTGATCTTGGAATATATAAATATGAAAGATTGGACTAAGAATTTCCAAAATCAGAAAAAAATCAGCTAGAATCCAAAAAATGAACTATAAGTTTCTATCAAGGTGGTACCTGGCTCCTACAAGGCTTCAGCACATTTATAAGAATTCAAATGGCATTGGCAAATGCTGGAGAGGATGTGGGAGTGAGGCAGATATCCTGCATATATGGTGGACTTGTGAAAAATTAGGATCTTTTTGGCAGAATATTATAACATATAAAAACAAAATCTTATCAACTAAACTCCCCCTCAAACCATATGTCTTACTTTTTCCCAAACTCTCAAACTTCAAAGATGAAGTTAAAACCTTGCTACTCTCTATCATACTTAACAGCGCTACAATTCTAGTTCTGCAGAGGTGGAAGTCCCCGGAGGTACCATCAATGAACCTCTGGAAACACCAATTTGAGACTTTACTTCAACTAGATAGGTACCATTACCTCAAAACTGGAAGAGTTGAAGAAACTCATGAACTAATAACATTTAGATGGAACTCAGCTAAAGAAAGCTAAAGGATGGGTCTCCCCTCACAGTCTTCTAATATCCCTAGCACTCCACCCCCCCTCCCTTTTTTATCCCCCCTTACTTCTCTCAATTATTTTTCTTTTTTTTTCTCTCTGGGTAATACTCCTTGGTTTTTATTGATACATACTCTGATTCTATTTCTGGACTGAAGCTTTATAAATATTTTACCTTTATAGCTTAAATAACCACTAGGATATTATTTTGTCTTTTATTGTTCTAAAATCTTAGTTTCTGTAATTATACAAACTAACAATGTATAGTTTGAACTCTCTAAATGTATAAAGAAAGTATTTAATGTTTTATTAATTGACTTTATTAGATTAATACATTAAATGATTTACATGTTATGCTTATAAACTTTTTGAGCAAACTTTACTACAACTTCCTTGGACTTCTTGACAGAAACATATACAATAATGTACTATATTGAAATCAAGATACCAGGATCGCTTCCACTTCCCATAAACAGTATTTTTTTTTTTTTTATTCTCTGACGCACATTGATACGTACCTTATTGATTTATACTGTTGATACACAAATAAAGCTTGGTTAAAAAAAAAAAGTAGTCTCAATGCATAGTGTATAACAGGTTTTAGCAGTGCAAAGTGAAAACAACGATATAATGCAACGGAAAAACATGGTTTTCTTATGCATTGGAATGGTGTATAATATAAAATACTACAAAGAACCCTTTAGAATGGCACTTCTAATGGATTGGAATAGACCCTTGTGATACCTATTAATGAAAGCAAAGAAATTGAATATTGGATAAACGGATTCTCATTATCGTACATCAAATAAACATTAGGGCCTCGATCCGATATGCAGCGTCGCCCGCAAAAGCCGGCGACGCCGAATTTTGCACGGGTTTGGTATCCTATATACGGCATAACCTAGAAGTTACGCTCGTATATTTCTGCCTTCGGCCGTAGTTTTTTGGGCCATAGACAGGTATACCAATCCCGCTCAGTTTGGTATCCAATATACAGCGAGAAATCTTACTCCATTTTCACCTCGCCACAAAATGCAGTCGTAGTAAGCCTTACGCTGTGTATTGGAGCCCCGTAACTCCCTAAACTACCTGCCAAATAAAACCTAACACCTAACGCATGCGCAATGTCTATACCTGTCAACCGTGATCCCCCGCTGCAATCCCTAATAAAGTATTTAACCCCTAAACCGCCACTCCCGGACCCCGCCGCCACCTACATTAAAAGTATAACCCCCTAATGTGATCCCCCTACACCGTCGCCAGCTACATTACATACCCCCTAATGTGAGCCCCTTACACCGCCGCCATCTACATTAGATGAAAGAAATCAGCTCTTTTGCCTGTAAAAAAAAACACAATACCACCCCCCAATATTACAACCCACCACCCACATACCCCTACTCTAACCCAAACCCCCCTTAAATAAACCTAACACTACCCCTCTGAAGATCTCCCTACCTGGTCTTCACCCAGCCGGGCAGAACTCTTCATCCGATCCGGGCGATGTCTTCAATCAAGCGGCAGAGAAGAAGTCTTCCATCTGGCAATGTCTTCATCCAAGCGGCAAAGAAGAAGTCTTCCATCCGGCGATGTCTTCAATCAAGCGGCAGAGAAGAGGTCCTCCATCGGGGCAAAGTTTTCTTCCAAGCGGCATCTTCAATCTTCTTTCTTCGCTCCTCCGACGCGGAACATCCGTCTGGCACGACGACTTCCCAACGAATGAGGTTTCTTTAAATGACGTCATCCAAGATGGCGTCTGTCAAATTCCGATTGGCTGATAGGATTCTATCAGCCAATCGGAATTAAGGTAGAAAAATCTGATTGGCTGATTGAATCAACCAATCAGATTCAAGTTCAATCCGATTGGCTGATTGGTTCAGCCAATCGGATTGAACTTGAATATGATTGGCTGATTCAATCAGCCAATCTAAGGGGGCTTAGAATAGGTGTAATTAGCTTAAAAATCTTGTAATCTTTTTTTATTTTTTGTAATTTAGTTTAGTTTATTTTATTGTATTTTAGTTTAGATATTTGTAGTTTATTTAATTTATTGATAGTGTAGGTGTATTTGTAACTTAGGTTAGCATTTATTTTACAGGTAAATTGGTAGGTAATGTAGGTGGCGGCGGTGTAAGGGGCTCACATTAGGGGGTAGTTAATGTAGGTGGCGGCGGGGTCCGGGAGCGGCGGTTTAGGGGTTAATACATTTTTTATTGTTAGGATAGTGAGGGGGGATAGCGGATAGAGGGGTATACGTGTCAGGCTATGTTTGGGAGGCGTGTTAGACAGTATGGGAGATTTAATAATTTAGTCAGGTTTTGTAGGCGCCGGCAGTTTCTAAAGTGCCGTAAGTCACTGGCGACTCCAGAAATTTGTACTTACGCAGATTTCTGGACATCGCTGGTTTATCCGGTTTACGGCACTTTAGCATCTGACGGCGCCGTATATAGGATAGCTCGAGTTGCGAGCTGAAACTATGGGCGGCGGGGGTTCCCTCGCTTGCGCCGCAAACTACGATCTTTATCGGATCGCGCCCCAGGTTTTTCTGAATTTTTTAAATAATTATTAAGAGACCTTTCACTCATCTCTACTGCTCATTCCTAAATTACAAACTAAAGACGTAATGTAAAGGTACTGTAAGTGCTTACAAATGAGCATAGTATTAATTCAAAATTAATTTAGGATTAAAACAAATTAATTATGAAAAATAAGACAAAATATTTATAAAATGTTTACACAAAAAAACAGCACTTTCAAAAATGAGAACAGGTATGTAAGAACAGAACATTTCCATTATGCTTTTATTATCTGGCCTCAATAGTTAAGAATTATTCAATCAGTTAAAAAGACCAAGCATAGCTTCAGGAGACATCAGGTTGTGTGCATTATCAACTGTAAAAATACAGGGTCTGGCATTCATTTGTTATTTAAAAGCTTTATTAGAACATTTTATTTAATGTGTACATTTTTTTTTTAAATTAGTCAGAAAGCTGAAATGTAAAGGCTAATGGATGTAATCCTTTCTTGACCTTGCATACAAAAGAATAAATCCTGTAGTTTGCAATAAACAAAATAAAGAAGGTGAAGTGTTAATATTATGTTTTGGGGCCATGAGGAAGGTGACTTGAGGGCAAATTTTTTACTGAAGGAAACCAATGTTTATATCAGAAAGACAACATCCAGTAAGAACTAAAAAAGAAAAAACAAGAGAACTGATATAGAAAGATAAAATAATAATTTCTCTTTTGAGAACTGAAAAATGTTAATCCAAATAACCTCAAATTATCTCTCTGTTAACAGAACATTTTTGAAAGTTCTGAAAAATAGAGATTTGAAAAGCTTTATCACAATTCTCACTTTTTCCCTATATTATAGAATTTAAAAATCTCTATATACAATTGAAGGATGGGTTAAAATAAAAGCTGTTCCTTCTATCAACTCAAGACTTCTTTGTTCTACCAAAATAAATGGAGTTTGAGTGATGCTAGTACACAATATAATGCTAAATAACTAGTAACTCTTCTTTTATTTGGAATTTAAATTTTACAAATCAGTCCAAAAGTGCGTTTGCATTAAAATTTTTGCAAAAATATCCCTTTAAAAGAATGGTTTTATCAATATCCCAAAATACTGGTCAAAACATTTCTGCACCCACTTTCACGCCACTGCAGCCGCTAAAAAAAGAGGAGTTTCAATCCTTATACATTCCTCTATTGACTTTACCCTCGAAAGCATCTCTGCAGACCCGGAGGGCCGATACCTAATAGTCAGAGGAAAGATGCTAGATACTGAGGTTACATTATGTAACATTTACGCTCCCAACGAAAACCAACATGATTTCTTCAGACACGTTTCCAATCTCTTAACCCAATGGTCCCAAACTAAAATTATACTAGCGGGGGATTTTAATATCTCTATGGCCCCACTAGTGGGAACTAAACACATTCCCTTATCCAACAAACAACACAGACACAATAGATTAGTTAAATCGATACAGGACTCTCTTACACCACACTCCCTGATGGACTCTTGGCACACGCTATACGGAGCAACAAATGACACCACTTTTTTCTCCACGGCTCATAAAACCTATACAAGATTGGATTACATCTATGTTAGTCAGGCGCTCCACCCGTTGCTGCAGAGCTCAACTATTCACTCGTGTGTTTGGTCAGACCACTCTATTCTATTATTAGAGTTAAGTGGGATGATAGATAGCAATAGAAAAAGATTGTGGACTTTTGATCCGACTCTTATGAAACACCCGCAGGGATATGACAGGGTTCTGCAGTCGCTGGTGGAGTACTGGGGATTAAATATAGACACCACAAATAACCCTATAAACACATGGGCAGCACACAAGGCAGTGGTCAGGGGACTACTGATACAAGAGAAAGCCAGAATAAATCACCAAAATAGGCATCTATTAGAACAATTACAAAAGGAGATAGAAACTTTGGAGAGACAACATAAATTAACAGGGAAGAAGACAACATTGCAGACCCTCCAAACCAAGAAACCATGTTAGCAAAAATTTTAAATTCCCAAGCTGCAAGAGCAATCCAAAAATTGAAGGCACATTATTTCATCTATGCCAACAAACCAGATAAATTTATGGCACACAAGATTAGGGAAAGAGGCAAAGCTACATTCATTCCTACGATAGAAACGGAACAGGGAACATTGACTTCGAACCCACAAGAAATAGTTGACACATTCGCCACCTTCTATAGCAAATTGTATGATGGGAAAAAAGTCTTACATAACACGGAGACAGATAAACATACTGACGCATTCTTAGCAAACTGCCCATTAAAAGTTCTTACTAAAGAGCGAAAGGATACCCTAAATGCCCCAATAACTGCCTTAGAAGTGGTGAAAGCAATAATAGACCTTAAGCCTGGTAAAGCGGCAGGCCCCGATGGTTTCACGGGGGAATATTATAAATTGTTCCGCGGCACTCTAATACCACACCTAACCAAAGTCTGTAACTATATTTTAGAAGGGAATTCTATCCCGAATGAGCTGCTCCTAGCCAAAATAGTGGTGATCCCCAAACCCGAAAGAGATCACAAAAGATGTAAGAACTACCACCCAATCTCGTTGATAAATCAGGATCTGAAACTATTTACTAAGATATTAGCGAATCGCCTTAAGGAGATTCTCCCCAATTTGGTCCACCCAGACCAGGTGGGATTCGTGAAAGATAGGGAAGCCCCAGATAACCTACGCAGAATTACTAATATTATTTACCATCTAGAAAGACAGAGGACGCCTTCTCTGCTATTATCGCTGGATGCGGAGAAGGCGTTCGACAGGATTGACTGGCAGTATATGACCAAGGTTTTACTGAGAATGGGCTTTGAGGGCACATTCATGACAGCTATCCAGGCTATCTACTCGCAACCCCAAGCCCAGGTGACTGCGGGAGGGTACAGATCTGCTATATTCCCCATACTTAATGGCACGAGACAGGGGTGCCCCCTGTCACCCCTGCTTTTCGCGCTCTGTATTGAACCTCTGGCAGCAAGTATTAGAGCACACCCAGACATAGAAGGAGTTAAGATAGCACAATCAGAATACAAACTGACCCTATTCGCAGACGACATCCTATTGACCATTACAAAACCCCTCATCTCCTTACCCAACCTATATGCAGTTTTAACATCCTTTTCGACTATCTCAGGTTACAAAATTAATTCGGACAAGTGTGAGGTCCTCCCTATTGCTATTCCTCACCAGACTAAGAAGCTACTGGAGCTAAACTTTGATTTTCGATGGGTTAAGCACACACTTAAGTACTTAGGGATTTATCTTTCACAACAAACACAACACCTATATAAACACAACTACCTACCTCTGTTTCAAAAAATCAGACAAGATATAGCAAAATGGCGTAAATATAACTTCTCTTGGATGGGAAGACTGGCTGCTGTCAAAATGACCATATTACCCCGAGTGCTCTACCTATTTAGAGCGCTACCAATAAAGATTGTCAAAGCAGACATCGAAAGACTACAGACAGATCTCTCAGCCTTCATAAGAGGTACTAAAATGGCAAGAATTTCTAGACACCTAATACATAGGCATAGTTCACTAGGAGGGGTCGGGGGACCTAATCTAATGGACTACTATAGAGCAGCGAGATTAGCACAAGATGCAATGATACTGAAAAGAGAGGGAGAAGCTGTTTGGATTAAACTAGAAGCGGAACTAGAGGGGAGACCATACCCAGACTCCATTCTGTGGGCCACACAACAGAATAAGGTTGATAGCTACCATTCAGACTCACATACAAGAAACCTTACCATTAAGGTTTGGTCAACAACTAGGAAAAGAGAGGACATCTTCCCTAAAAACTCATTGCTAATGCCAATTAGATACCTATTGCAGGGAGATACACATAAACATCTAGAAAATGGGAAAACAAAGGTCTCTACAGGGTAGCGGACATTATAGAGAAGAACACACTGATACCTTTCTCTCACCTACAAGAGAAGATCGCCCCCCTCAAGCTACAATGGTTCATTTATTTACAACTGCAATCTTCTCTCCAAGAATTCCTCAAAAATGCACCTAGTAAGGTATCCACTCCGTTAGAAATCTCTAGTGTCTGCCCACATAGACTCAAACGCTCAATATCCAAGCTATATGTATCTATCCAATCCCCCCCCTCTGAACCAAAAACACAAGTAATGCTAGCATGGGAGAAGGAGCTGGATATAGTAAAACATAAACAGGAGTGGGAGTTAATTTTTCAATCGGGAGATAAGGGGTTACTAAGCGTTGACTTAAAAGAGAACACACTAAAAACAGCCTTCAGGTGGTATTTGACCCCAGTTAGGTCGGCACACTTCAAGCCCCAAGGGAGTAACTTGTGTTACAGAAGATGTGGACAAAAAGGCACATACAGACACATGTGGTGGGATTGCATATCTGTGCAAGAAATATGGAATAAATTATCTTCGTTTATAGGCCAGTTGATAGATGAGGAGGTGACCCTCACCATACAACAAGCACTACTACATGAACCCATAGAGACTTATCACAGACACCTGAACACCTTCATTAGAATTCTATGCACAATCACAAGAATATGTATCGCAAGATACTGGAAAGTAGGAGTACCAACATGGACAGAAATATATAATAAAATACAATTTACCTACAACATGTACGAGGAAGCAGCAGGAATTCTAAACAATAGGGAAACAGTACAAAAAGTATGGCTATATTGGATAGGTAGACAGGAACAGAGGTCTAAGGTCTGAAACTCACATGAGCTGATATGGGGTTGACGGGAGTGCGCCATGGGAAGAAGTGTCTCCAACCCTCAAGTACTATACTATTCTTAGAAAGAGACACTGTTTTATATATGAATGGAGGGAGAAATTGTTTGAATTGTTTGGTTTGTTTACAACTAGTACTTTACTAATTGACTTTACTATGTTTACAATGAATACTACTCATCCCACAATTACGTGACCCATCTTTTTGGTTATATAAGATGGGTTAAGATCAAAGGGAAAATTTACTAAGGAATGTTAGCCCAAGCTAGAGATTTGCACTCTGTTTAGTGGTAAGGTATACAGGTGGGCACAAAGACAGTTGATTGGCCCCAAATACATATATACCAGTAGGGATGAGAATGTCATGATAAAAGTACTTGTTTCTTTGTATGTTTCTAACAAAAATGTTCAATAAAAAGTATTTTAAAATAAAAGAATGGTTTTATAAAGTATATAAACTATTATATTATATCAACACAACATCTATCCTAACCAATATCCTCTTTTTTCTTTAACTTATATTTGATTAATCTATATAAACAGTAGAATATTATATGTAGAGTTAACATTTAAAGTGATTTTGATATGTTTATTATGAGACATAAAAAGGGTAATCCTTGATATCTACATTCATTCTTCAACAGCCAACAATTTACTGTTGAATTCATCAGCAGGTATTTAGAAGGAATTAAAGATCAAGGATTAAAACGTATTTTGGTCATTGAAAATCCTGTGAATTAACAATTTTCTTATAAACCATTCTGTATTTACCTATAGAAAAGAATATGAATTGTATTGATGTATGTAATAGCAGATACACACCTGAGTAATCTGCATCCTAATGACGTCTTGAAGGGAATTGACCTGATCTATGTAACAGATCAAAATGCATTGCAAATGGAGAAAATTGATCAAACCAATTATAAGTTTGACCTTGGAATGCCAAAAATAATGATTGTGTTGCTATCTCTGCTCAATATTTGTTGAATGGAATAATGATTTTGTGCAAAAAACAACAACTATCTTCTCATATATCATTAAGCATAATAAAACATTCTGGATAAACCTCACAAAACCCGCTGGAATGATCATAAGGCAGGGTAGGCAACTGACTAGTAGTATTTCTCCCAATATTATTCTTGGACCTCTTGCTTTACCATAGTGCGTGATTGTTACTGAGGCAGTTAAAAATTTCCCATTACTGTCTATTTAAATTGTTATGGCATACTATCCACTTTAGTAAAGAAATGAATTAAGAATCTCATCTCTATCTTTCACTGCATAAAAAACAGAAATAATCTAATCTGCCCTCTTTTTGACCTTACTGGGAACCACATCACAAAAGACATTTAACAATCTGCTTTTTTACAAGTCTTTATTAATAGAGCCAGAACTTTGCATTTTGTGCTAATGATACTATGCTTCCCAAAATGTTTATGTTTCAGTATTAAGCAACTGCTAAATCAGACTTCCCAACTGTCAGATATTATTGTTCCAGTTTAGAAGCTCTTTCTTGCTGCCTTCTGTTGTTTGCCTATCCCATTAATATCCCGGTTCCACAGTGACAAAAAGTGGACAATTACATCCATCCAGAAATACTCTTGCTTCACCTAAAATGTCTACTCACTATATCCTGACTTTGCAATGTATAACGGTGGACAATTAAACCTAACCCATTAATACCCTTACTCCACCTAAAAGCCCACTGACCCTTGATGTCATTCTCTAGACTGCCCCCACCATATGCCATAAAGTCGCCCCCCCCAACCAGGGATAGGCAAGGTGTCTGTACACAGACACTGGTGTCCGTGACTAGCCCTTGCCGTGTCCGCCACAACCTTAGTATATATTTTCTTTCTGATTAAATAAAAGAAATAAAAAAAAAATACATAATGTGAATAAAGTTAGTGGACTGCTAGCGATCTTGGGTGATAAGTTATGGAATAAATAAAGCCTGAGTGAAATACTGGATGTGTATCTGCATCTGCATAATAACACCCAGCTCTATACCAAGACACAGTACTGACACTGGCACATGGGTATAGCCAGACAAGGGCTGGTTATAGGGTCAGTGGTATCTGCATCAGTATAATAACACTCAGCGCTATATAATGACACAATATTGACACTGGCACATGGGTATAGCCAGAGGAGGGCTGGTTATAGGATCAGTGGTATCTGCATCAGTATAATAACACCAAGCACTATATAATGACACAGTAGTGACACTGGCTCATGGGTATAGCCAGAGGAGGGCTGGTTATAGGATCAGTGGTATCTGCATCAGTATAATAACACCCAGCACTATGTAATGAGACAGTAGTGATACTGGCTCATGGGTATAGCCAGAGGAGGGCTGGTTATAGGATCAGTGGTATCTGCATCAGTATAATAACACCCAGCACTATATAATGACACAGTAGTGACACTGGCTCATGGGTATAGCCAGAGGAGGGCTCATTATAGGATCAGTGGTATCTGCATCAGTATAATAACACCAAGCACTATAAAATAATGTTTTTAATTTCAAATGTACCTTGGTGTCCTTCACTAAGGTCTGTACTTCGGAAAATATCCGCCACAGCCTTTGTCTGTGCCTATCCCTGCCCCCAACTGCCCTATGTGCTAAGCCAGAACTCTTGATCACCACGACTTTGCCTTGTACTAGTCAGCCACCCCCTGATTAGCCCTGATCCCTCCTTCCATGCAAATAATTTTATTTAAAACATAAGTTTATGTTTAAACTCTGTATCATAAAAAGCTGTGTAATATATATATATATATATATATATATATATATATATATTATTTTTTTTTACTAACTATAGTATTTTCCTAGCAAAAAAAACAATATTTGCTGCTAATGATCCTTAGCAATTACACTTAGCTTGTAACACTATGCAACATCACATGTATGCTGTTCTATACTGTCATGCAAACATTATTTATATGACCTGAGTAGTATAAAATGATGAAAACAAAAATCAATGCAAAGATTATAGCTGTTCACCGAATGGAGACGAGAAACAAATAGTAAATATTGAAAGACAGACTTATATTACACACATCATTTACATCATATTCTAATTTAGGGTAGATAAATGGTAACTACAGCTAAGAAATATGCAGCAACTCTTTACAGCAAGATTTTATTGTTAATGAAAATTGAATTGCTTCAGAAGTAAATTAGTCAAAAACATATTGGCAAAAGCAGAGAAGCTCTGAACATTTAATCTTGCTGATAGTGTTTATAGCGCAGGTATCATCATTAAATCAAACACTGTCATGCAACCTTATTGCTTCTGCTAAGAATTAAAGACGCAGAATAATGCTGGCTTGCATTTTATTTGATGAATGGCACGTACTCACTTGACTCATAATGTGACGTGCCCTTTATCATAGCATTTTTTTTAAAATCTCACTGAATATAGCAGAAGTTGAATTTCGACGAGACTGCAAATGAAAAATATAATAAAAAGAAAATAAGGAATTTGTCAGAAGTATCAATGTATGGGCATGTTATAAGCCAGTTTTTTAATGTAAACTATTATTGCACTTGAACTGTATAAACATGTCAGTGATTGCTTTGCAGGCTCAAAATGATTTAATCCATTTCAGCAATTACACAGAATGGTGGGGTTTATTATTTTTTCTAGCTGGTTTTAAACATACTGTAGTTACTTCAGAATGACAGTCTAATAAAAAAAATCAATTGCTTAAAATTTTAGGACTAGAGGGGAAAGGCAAAAGTGGTCTAAAAGAAGCTGCATCGTCCCACACAGTAACCTACTAATCCCCTATCTGTTCCCAACTGCAGGACCGCCACTAGAAATGTTGTGGCCCATGACTTAACCATTTATCACCCCCCCACACCTTTGACATGTCTGTCAGTTGTACTTTATATGGTCTTGGTGGAACCATAAGCTGTGGTACTCAGTCTCATACCATTAGATCTGGTTAAATGCAGGATTTAGACTTGTTTGTATGTATTTCAAAATTAAGTCAGCTGTAGTGTAAATTAAACATTGTTAAGTTAACCTTTCTCATTTCAAACATTGAGCAATCTTAGTCTGAGAGTATAACATTTTATGCAGATGTAAAAATCTTAGATTAAAAGCCTCCTTGCATCTGGAAAGTCCTTGCATAAAGGGACAGTAAACTGGAATGTATTTAAAAAAAACACCCATATATATATATATATATATATATATATATATATATATATATATATATTTATTATTAATAAAAAAAATCATATCTGTTAAAAGGGCTTCTACCATTTGTGTATTGAGGAGGAAACATTTCTGCATGGCTTTAAATATAGAATTTCTACAGCATTGTCAAATAATCATAAATACACTGCTGCATATTGCTAAAAAAAAAAAATGAACCCCTGGACCCACCATACAACTACTACCACACTGAAGTTACAATCCGAAATTGCAAAAAAAAAAAAAAAAAATACTAAGTAAGTCCTACCTCCTTTGCAAATGAAAGTGATCTGCCGTCTGACTGTGCATAGTGGTTTAGTGCACACTCAGAAATCCTCTCAAATGCTAATGCTTTACTCCTTGTAATAAAATTTCCCCAGCTCAATAGCACTCTTCTGTAGTACCCTCTGGTGGCTGCCAAAATTATTTTATTTTAAATAAGTTGTTCTTGCCTCATGGGGCCCCCTGGCCCATTGGGCCCCTGACAGGAGTCACATCTGTCACCCCCTGATGGTGGCCCTGCCCAACTGAACACTTATCCTAGTCTTGCACGCAAATTATTCTTGGGAATTTTGCTTTCTTAAATGCATAGTTGCCAACATTTTAATTTTTTTTTTACCTGGGACACTTTGCAGCAGAGCCACACCCATGTATTTTTGCATAGCCCCGTCCACTCCAATCCACCCCAAAATAAGCACATAAAATACTAGTAGTTTTATTTAGCCATACTTATTGCTAAAAGGGATAGGAAAGTTAATTTCATGATTCGGATAGAGCATGTCCTTTTTAAATTCACTTCTACTTTGTTCTTTTGGGTATCTTTGTTGAAAAGGATATGTACATATTCTAAGAAGCAGCAATTGAGGACTGGGAGCTAGCTATTGATTGGTGGCTAAACATATTTTTCCGTCATCATTGGCTCACCAGATGTGTTTAGATAGTTCCCTGCTCTGGAACTGACTTTAATTATGTGTTTAATCACTTTGCAAACACACGGCTATATGCAAGCAATAGTGCAATAATAAAGTTTCTCTAGCATTCATTTTCTTTATTCACTATAGCTCTACAGGTTAAAAAGCTCCTCATCACCTTCCTTACTGTCAAGCATACAATTGGCACATAAATTATACCTTTACAGCAAGTACCAAAATAAGCAAGCAAAGATTTAATTATTAACCCTTCAGCATCTGTATAGCAGGACATCACAAAGCCCTCATTTCTATAGATCAGTGTTTCCCAAGCCCAATCCTCAGGACCCTTACTCAGTCCAGATATTAATTATATCTTAACTAGAGCACAGGTGAAACTATCAGCTCGCCCATCAGCTGATTATTTCACCTGTGGTGGGAAACACTGATATAGATGTTAGACAGTGATATTACCTCAACATGTTTAACCTGCTAACTGCTGTCTTAGGGCTGCAGAGAACAATATATGTAGATATGTTAAGGACTTATTGTTATGTTTTACTTTTGCTAAGGCAGTATAGAAAGTTTCACAATTAGATGGCATTTTATGAAGTATCTATTCATGGTTTTATTGATGCTGCTCCAGTGATTGCTGGCAGACCCAGAAATGCCCAAGTAAATCTGTATATTTGTTATGTTCTGTGAATTCCAGTCCCAGTACATGAAGAGTCTGATGTCTTAACTTACAGGGACATGAAACCCACATTTTTTATTTCATTATTCATATAGAGAATAGAATTTTTAAAAACTTCAAAATGTACTTCTATTATCAAATTTCCTTCATTTTTATGTTATTCTTTATTGAAGAGCTACCTAGGTAGTTAATGGTCTTGCTAATGTATAATATTGTTGCAAAACTACTGCCATATAATGCTGCAGACACATGCACACTCCTGAGCTTACATTACTGCTTTTCAACAAAGGATAACAATAAAACAAAGAAAATTTGATAATAGAAGGCATGATTTAAAAAAAATATATATATATATTTTGACTGTGTGGCTTTCACGTGACCCGCTTTTTGCCGAGGTCACGTGACGTTTTCGGATTGCCGCCCATCTTTCTGTCTGTTGACATGCCGCACATGGATAGAGGGAGTTACATGCGGGATCTCCCAGGTGGCCAGGCAGTGAGAAGAACTCTTAGAGTTAGAAGAAGTGGCGTCGATGAGTGGGATCGGTGGAGCGGCAGAGCGGAGCCTGAGAGGAGGGAGCTGACCCGGCTGAGTCTCACTACTTAAAGGGACACTGAACCCAATTTTTTTCTTTCGTAATTCAGATAGAGCATGAAATTTTAAGCAACTTTCTAATTTACTCCTGTTATCAAATTTTCTTTATTCTCTTGGTATCTTTATTTGAAATGCAAGAATGTAAGTTTAGATGCTGGACCATTTTTGGTAAACAACCTGGATTGTCCTTGCTGATTGGTGTATAAATTCATACACTAATAAAAAAAGTGCTGTCCAAAGTACTGAACAAAAAAAAGCTTAGATTCCTTCTTTTTCAAATAAAGATAGCAAGAGAACGAAGAAAAAATGATAATAGGAGTAAATTTGAAAGTTACTTAAAATTGCATGCTCTATCTGAATCACTAAAGAAAAAATCTGGGTCCAGTGTTTCTTTAACTCAGGTAGGGCAGCCGCAGGGCATGCCACAGCTCTAAAGTTTAATAATGGGGGTTAACCATTACAATTAGGGTTGCCACCCACCCCGGTATGACCGGGGCAGCCCCAGAATCTGGAGGTATATCCCGTATCCTGGGTAATGCTCTGAATGTCCCGGACTCCTCCCTGTATGCATGAGGGTCTAGCATGCCAGTCCTGCATAAATTATGATCAAGCCAACACTTCATCCTAATAAAAGCAGAACTTTATTGTAACATGACCTATCATTTTGATTTTACTAATGTGACAATAGATTTCTGCTTTTGATAGGAAGAAGTGTCTGCTTGATCATAATTTATACAAGCCTTGTTAATTTAGCAAATTTCTGGCCAGCATATTCCCTAGTTATGGGGGGGGGGGCTTGATCCACATGGTCTCTGGAGCAGTAGAGACCCTGGACTTTTACTACTTCATACCTCTATGCTAAGGCTGCTAATCTCATTGTCAATGGGCTGCAGCAAGTACTCAGCACCTGCAATTAAGGAAATAGCTATTTCAGTAGAAATAACTCGATAGGGGGCGCTTAGGAGCAATAACTAAATAGAGCATAACATACAGAAAATATTATTATCAAAATAAAAATAAATAATAATAATAATAATAATAGTAATGGAAAAACAATAAAAGACAATATGTGAGTGTATTGAGAAATGCCTCAATTGGCAATGATAGCCAAAAAAGGAAGATCAAGTCACTTATTTGAAAAAGTCCCACAGGGTATCAGCTAGGTGGAAATCATAGGGAGTATTCAAGGAATATAGGACGGCAGCAGCACTCTCCTCACATCACAAATGGCAGACGTCTGTGCAAGAAGAAGGAAGAAAAGAGAGAGGCGCTATGCGTGTACTAATATAAACAGATGAGTGAGAAAAAAAGGCCCACAACAGGGTACTCACATTGTGTAGGAGCACTCAGACAGTGCTATTAGGCGCGTACTGGGTACTCAACAGCAATCCAGCTTGCTGAAACTTCCGGCGTGTCTCCAGGGACAATCCAAAGGCCCTCTTCTGGAACTAGAAAGATGAGTGGTCTGGGTGATGAGCTCCAGCAAGTCAGGTGGTACGTGCAGGTAATAACAGAGGTCCCCACAGCAGGCAAGAGCAATCCCAATATTGGGAATAGGGGTGCTGTGTTAGGTAGAAATGATCAGTAGCAGTCCCAGGTTAAAATATAACAAAAGATAGATTTACTAAAACCAATTAAAAAGCTGGAACAGTAAAACAGGGCAAACAAGTCCCCCCTGTAATCATGTGATGCGTTTCTCAGCTATAGTGCTGTTTCATCAGGCATATCATAGATACACACATACATACATATACACAGTACTTCATACCAAGGCAGATTTTTGAGTGCCTAGGGCAGCACAAAACCTAAATATGCCACTGTACTGTAGTGTACCGGTTTTACTATTGTGAGCCGTGCCACTATCTGCCAATATAGAAGTGGGAGATCTGCTTATCAGCCAGCGAGCAGTCAGTCTTTAAAGTCTCAGTTGTACACAGATATGCTTCAAAATAAAATAAACAGTGTTAACATGAAAAAAAATGTTTTTAAACAATATTGTTCCCATATGTATAACAGATTTGTTTTTAGAGTTTCCTTTACTCTAAAGTTTGTTTTTTGAAGACAGTACATTTCTATTCTTTTCCAATATCAAAATTAAAGAGCTCTCTTTATAGCACTATATAATGTTGGCCAGAAAAGATTAAGAAATGCTTTAAAACTGAAGAGGAGAATTATTATGGTCATTACAAACACGATATAGTTAGCTGAGGCATGCAGTTAGTGTTTACTAGCTGTAAACTACAGTAAGCTTTAAAATGAATAAAGTAGACTCCATTTACAGAAGTAAATTGCCAGCTACAGTTTGTTAAAAGCTTGAAATTTAATAAATCATGAGTCTTTTGTTCATCCCTTGAGATATTCCAAATGTTGCAAAACTGACAACTGCTAAGATTCTAAAGGATATGTGTTTCAGTATCTTGCCATAATTGTATTTTAAGCACAGGTCGCTTGGTTTAATTACTAATTGGAGTCAGCAGTAACTAATTAGTCTTAACTAACCGGGCAGATAGGAGCAGTTGGCTATTTTCTCTCTACTCAATTTACTGAATTGCTTTTACCGCTGAATGTTTTTTTCCATTACTTGATTCAGCTGCTTGACATCACTTAATACATACAGAAAAAGAAAGATTCATTGTCACTGTTGAAGTAAGTGCATAATAATCACGATAATGACGGTGATTTCAATCTGTTTCTTTTTTACAGACATGCAGCATTTTTATCTGTGGATTTTCAGTTCATTTTATATGAATAACTTTCTAATAGGTTTTCTTATCTATGGGAAAATCTCAGGTCCCTACTGAAGTTATTTGCTGAAATTATTCATTTTTCTTACTCGAGAGATCAGCAGTTATCAGAAAAAGGAAAATCATAGAAACATAGTGGCAGCTGAACAAAATATAATGGTTTAGATAAAACAACAATATATTATTTGATATTAAAAAAAAAACAAATGAGAAAGATAACCCCCCCAGAAATTTTAACATGTTAATATATTTTAAGATCATTTTCTGTCTGCCATAGAAAATCTAGCAATGTCTTTAACACATAATAAACACGGTGTGTGTTGATTGATCAGTCTTTTAAATTTACAACAAGAAATCACAGGGATTATACAAAATCAATGTTTTGTGCTTTGATTGCCTCAAAATGCACTAGACCAATATTTTCTACTGGCTATATTTACACTTCATTAAACTAACTGGAGAAAAATAGCAATCTCCCTAACCAGTAGTTCTATGGCTGTAATGTTTTTTTTTTTTGTCTTGTATTATTGTCCATTACTTATTTATTTATTTTTGTGAAAAAAAATAATATATAAATTGCAAAATAATAAATACTGAAACCAAAAGGCCCGTCAAGGCAACTCATTTTACAAATTACTGTTTTTTAGGATAGCCTTATGCATGTCCCAGGTATTTTTTATTATTTTTTAATAATAATCCACCGCCCTTTCTGTAAAAAAATGCTTTCTCACGTTTCTCGTGAATCTGCTACCCTCTAACTTAAGGTTGTGACCTGTTGTTTGTAGCTTTCCCTTTATTAATTCCTTTCATATATTTGATGTGAATACAAAATATGATGTATAAAATAAAATGAAAAAATAAAAAATCTGGAAAAATAAAAAAATAAATGCAAATCTGGAAAATCAATTAAAGCTAATCAGTATATACTGTATATACAAATGCAAGGATATGTCCACCATAATATATATCTGTCACAGATTTATCGTAAGGTGTCCCTACATGGAATAGTCCAAATAACATATTTTATACTTACCTGATAAATTAATTTCTTTCATGGTGATGAGAGTCCATGAGCCATTACTCCTGGTGTTCAAATCCTAGCCACTAGGAGAAGGCAAAGATAACCAATATTCCATAAGATTTTAATCCCTCTCACCTATCTGGTATTTCCGTCTAACATATAGCCGAAAAAAGAGAAAAATAGAGAAGTAAGAAAGGGCAAAGCAGGGTAAATGAGGTGCATACTAAAACTGACGCCAACTGGGAACTATAAAAGGGCGGGTCTCGTGGACTCTCTCCACCATGAAAGAAATTAATTTATCAGGTAAGCATACATTTTGTTCCTTTCATTAGGTGGTGAGAGTCCACAAGTCATTACTTCTGGGATCTAATACCCAAGCTGTGAAGTCCATAAGTAAATTAGTGGGATTAAGGGAAATTAGTCAGGCATCTATTTACCAGCCAAAAGAAAAGTGAGTAAAGAAGATCAAGTTGTTGTGCAATCTACTTAACAGAAGCCTCATTTAAAAAAAGGGCCCCTAAAGTGGAACTAATCTAGTAAAAAAAAATAATAAAAAAAAAAAAATCTAAATTTATTTTTGCACGTGTCGGATTGTGCTTGTATTACAAGTTGAATGTAAAAAGCTTGCGCAAGAGGGTAAACCCAACTCGTGCAAAAAATATTGCATTTGTGTTATCTTTTTCTCTCATAGATGTCAATGGAGAGTGAAAAAAAAAACTAGCGCCAATACTCATGCACTAACCCGACCACGTATTTTCAAGAGCGCTAAACCCAACATGAAATATTATTTCACAATGTTCTGCACATAGCAGAATATGTTCTAAGCATTTATAAATAGATACCTGTATATATCTAAACATATACTGTATATACAGAGGTTGAAAAAGTTACCCAAGAGCTAGTGGTCCCATGAAATTTCTTAGTGGACCCACTTTTTCAACTCCAAATTTTCACGATGTCATAAGTAAACTTGTATTACGCCGTTATATGCTTCTAATATACATTTGTATTAAGAATAAAACACTCTTTGTATACAATTATATAATAATAAATATTTTAAACTTATTCTCAAACCTAAAAAGAGAATATTCTTGTTCACATACAGCAAGCAGAGACAGGAATAATTGCACACATACATATATATATATAGCCAGGGATATACACACACTCAGATATATACGTGCACACACACACACAATTACAGACACACACAAACACAAGTTCTCTCTTACACTCTCACACAAGCTCTCTCTTACACACTCTTACAAATAAGACTCACACACACTTTTAAACACTCTGTCACACAGTTCTATCACATATATATTCACTTTGTCACACACACATTCTATTTCTCACTTTCTCATATTCTCACTAACACACACAAACTCTCTTACACACAATTGTTTTGCAGTTACTATGGGGGTAGCACATTTATTATTGTAGCACCCCTACTTCTTAAAGGCACTAACAGCCTTACATTTACAAGTTAGTTTTTTACATATCCTATACTACAAGGAGAATGATAAATAAGAGAAGTAGGAATTAGTAAATATGATACCTTCTGCCATCTCCACTGTGCAGCCTCTCAGCTAGATTACGAGTTTTGAGTGCTATAGGGAAATTAATGACCGCCACAAAAGCGTCGTTATTTCACCTCCCTATAGCGCTGCTATTACAAGTTTTAAAAAAGCAGGCTTATGTGGGCGATATGGTTGCATTGAGCTCAATACCGCACCAAAATCAAGCGCTGCTTTGACGTGCTCGTGCACGATTTCCCCATAGACATCAATAGGGAGAGCCAGCAAAAAAAAGCCTAACACCTGAGATCGCGGAAACAAAAGCTCAATAACGCAGCCCCATTGATGTCTATAAAAAAAAAAGTTACGTTTAAACCTAACACCCTAACATAAAACTCACGTCTAAACACCCCTAATCTGCTGCCACTAACATTGTCGCCACCTACATTACAGTAATTAACCCTTAATCTGCTGCCCCTAACATTGCCGCAACCCACATTACAGTTATTAACCCCTAATCTGCAGCCCCCGATATCGCCGTCACCTACATACAGTTATTAACCCCTAATCTACTGCCCCTAACATCGCCGCCACCTACATTACAGTTATTAACCCCTAATCTGCTGCCCCCGATATCGCCGTCATCTACATACAGTTATTAACCCCTAATCTGCTGCCCCTAACATCGCCGCCACCTACAGTACAGTTATTAACCCCTAATCTGCCTCCCCTAGGAGCGTTTTCGCATAGCACTGAAATAAAACAGCCGATGTGCGCTAAGTAAATATGTGAGCACATAAAAACAATTAAATCACAAAAAGTACCTTTCAAATAAGATAAAAATTTCCCATATAAAACATATACATGTATACTAGACTAATATGATATGTAGTCTAGAAAGGTGTTAATGTCTGTGTATGAGAAATGTGTCCACTGGCTATGATATGCCTCAAAATTTGTGTACCTGCTAATAGCCTGTGGGCTATGTGAGTGCATAAAATGGCAGAACGTATCTCTGATGCACCCACTCTACTGTGCTTGAACTGCAGAAAAGACTGCTACCAGTAGAGATCCCATCCAGTATTGTGCCAGCAACAGCAGAGAATATCACAAAGAGTACAATGAGGAGGATAAGGGATAAGTCCCTGTAACACCTGTGGCAGATTAATCCAACAGGAGGAGGCTAAGGTACCAGTTACAGCGGCACCCTTGGTAGACTAGTAATACATTCTAATAGGAGAATTACATTCACTGTCTAAGTACTCTAATATTCCCCTCTATGTAAATCCAGGGTTCCTGACGGACAGAAAGGGTCTCACAGAGGTCTGAGAACCCCTAAATAACAGTGATTTAAAACCGTAATTTAAATGGATATGGTATGAAAAAGTGTTTGACTGGGAATAGATCAAAGGTGTTGGTATATGTCTGTGTGTACATACAAATTGTTAATAGACAAACAATGAAACAGACTCTGTGCTGAACACGTTAAACCAATTCCAAACCAATACTTTTAAAGGGATATGAAACTCAAAAAAATATCATTTAAAAAAAGTTTCTAATTTACTTCTATTATCAAATTTGCTTTGTTCCCATTGTGTTCTTTGTTGAAGAGATACCTAGCATTCTTATAGTGTTCCAGACATGTGTACGAGCCTGAGCTTACAGTTACAGACTAGTGATAAACTCTCACAGGAGAATTACATTCACTGCCTAAGTACTCTAATATTCCCCTCTATGTAAATCCAGGGTTCATGAGAGGGAGAAAGCCCTCACATAGGTCTGAGAACCCCTTAATAAAAGTGATTTAAAACAGTCATTTAGATGGATATGTTATGAAAGGTGTTGGACTGGAAAGGGATCAAGGGTGCTGGTTATGTGTATGTGTGTACAAATGTATTGTTATTTTATTTATATATAGCTTAATACTTTTGTGAAGAACTCCTCTATTTCTTCTTTTTTTTAGTGCACCTTGGAGACTTGAGTTTTGTAGTACACCTTATAGAAGTCTATTAGGTGAGGAAATTTAGCGTTGCCAAGCTATATAACCTCTATATAACCTTAGTGTGCCCTAGGCTTTTACTAGAGTTCTAACATTTTACTAACAATATGGAAGTAAAAATGGGAGTGCTATAAATTGCTCTATGCTCCACTTGTAATTTAGACCTTTGTTTTTATACATAGGGGCCGATTTAACAATGTGAGGACGGACATGATCTGCTGTAGCGGATCATGTGCGCCGCACATCGATAAATGCAGACAGCATACGCTGTCGGCATTTATCATTGCACAAGCATTTCTAGTGACACCAAATAAATATAGCAGATTTATGTTGACATATCAAATCTATATTACAAAATTTTGACAAATATATTGTGAATTTACAATGAACAATAGACCGGCAATAGCAGATTTTTCAACAGCGACATGTTATGAACAAATAAATTTGCGAATATAAATTAAAAAAATATATATAAAAATAAAAGGACATTAGCAAATTTATATTGTCAAAATACACATTAATAGTGGCATACACATTAAAATACATTCAGAATAGAAATTAAATATTAGAAGATGTAAAAACGTTTGGGAAAGTGAATAGTGATGTTTGTTATTAAAGTGTTAAGACAATATAACTTCACAAAATATTTAAGACTACATTTAAGGGTTATATATAAAAAAAACTTTATTTGAAATGACTTTGTGATGAAAGATATTCGTGTGTTGTGACTTACCTGACCTAATTTTGTAGAAAAGATACTACTAAATATTTCAATGTGAAGAATAAATAAATAGATGTTCTAAAGTATTGCAGCTATCATGACCTGTTATTATAGGAAAGAAGCTGCTAGATATTACAATGTGAAGAAGAGTTATGTTACTAAGTGACAAATAAATAAATTAATATTTCTAAGTATTGCAACCTTCATAATCTGATATTAAAAGAAGAAAACTGCTAAAAATTACAATGTGAAAAAATACATATTACACAGTGAAAAAAACGAACATTTCTAAGGGAAAAAACTATGAATTCTTTTACATCTTTCTCATTCCGATATATAAACAGATGGAATGGAATAAATCAAAGTAAACAAAATTAAACATAAAAAATGAACAGAGCTGGAAACTAATAACAAAGTGGATTAATCATTTAAAAAACTATCGGCTAGATTTAGAGTTCTGCGGCCAAAGGGGTGCGTTAGCTACGTGTGCTTTTTTTCGCCCGCACCTTTTAAATACCGCTGGTATTTAGAGTTCACAGAAGGGCTGCGTTAGGCTCCGAAAAGGGAGCGTATAGCATATTTACCGCCACTGCAACTCTAAATTCCAGCGGTGCTTACGGACGCGGCCAGCTTCAAAAACGTGCTCGTGCACGATTCCCCCATAGGAAACAATGGGGCTGTTTGAGCTGAAAAAAAAACTAACACCTGCAAAAAAGCAGCGTTAAGCTCCTAACGCAGCCCCATTGTTTCCTATGGGGAAACACTTCCTAAGTCTGCACTTAACACCCTAACATGTACCCCGAGTCTAAACACCCCTAACCTTACACTTATTAACCCCTAATCTGCCGCCCCCGCTATCGCTGACCCCTGCATATTATTATTAACCCCTAATCTGCCGCTCCGTACACCGCCGCAACCTACGTTATCCCTATGTACCCCTAATCTGCTGCCCCTAACACCGCCGACCCCTATATTATATTTATTAACCCCTAATCTGCCGCCCCCGCTATCGCTGACCCCTGCATATTATTATTAACCCCTAATCTGCCGCTCCGTACACCGCCGCAACCTACGTTATCCCTATGTACCCCTAATCTGCTGCCCCTAACACCACCGACCCCTATATTATATTTATTAACCCCTAATCTGCCGCCCCCAACGTCGCCTCCACCTACCTACAATTATTAACCCCTAATCTGCCGACCGGATCTTACCGCTACTCTAATAAATGTATTAACCCCTAAAGCTAAGTCTAACCCTAACACTAACACCCCCCTAAGTTAAATATAATTTAAATCTAACGAAATAAATTAACTCTTATTAAATAAATTATTTCTATTTAAAGCTAAATACTTACCTGTAAAATAAACCCTAATATAGCTACAATATAAATTATAATTATATTGTAGCTATTTTAGGATTAATATTTATTTTACAGGCATCTTTGTAATTATTTTAACCAGGTACAATAGCTATTAAATAGTTAATAACTATTTAATAGTTACCTAGTTAAAATAATTACAAAATTACCTGTAAAATAAATCCTAACCTAAGTTACAATTAAACCTAACACTACACTATCAATAAATAAATTAAATAAAATACCTACAATTACCTACAATTAAACCTAACACTACACTAGCAATAAATTAATTAAATACAATACCTACAATTAAATACAATTAAATAAACTAACTAAAGTACAAAAAATAAAAAAGAACTAAGTTACACAAAATAAAAAAATATTTACAAACATTAGAAAAATATTACAACAATTTTAAACTAATTACACCTACTCTAAGCCCCCTAATAAAATAACAAAGACCCCCAAAATAAAAAAATGCCCTACCCTATTCTAAAATTAAAATAGAAAAGCTCTTTTACCTTACCAGCCCTGAAAAGGGCCCTTTGCGGGGCATGCCCCAAAGAATTCAGCTCTTTTGCCTGTAAAATAAAAAACATACAATACCCCCCCCAACATTACAACCCACCACCCACATACCCCTAATCTAACCCAAACCCCCCTTAAATAAACCTAACACTAAGCCCCTGAAGATCACCCTACCTTGTCTTCACCACACCGGGTTCACGACTCGTCCTGGCTCTGACGTCTTCATCCAAGCCCAAGCGGGGGGCTGAAGATGTCCATGATCCGACTGAAGTCTTCATCCAAGCCAGAGCTGAAGAGGTCCATGATCGGGCTGAAGTCTTCATCCAAGCGGGAGCTGAAGAGGTCCATGATCGGTCTGAAGTCTTCTATCAAGCGGCATCTTCAATCTTCTTTCTTCCGGATCCATGGTCATCCCGCCGACGCGGAACATCCATCTTCACCGACGACTTTCCGACGAATGACGGTTCCTTTAAGGGACGTCATCCAAGATGGCGTCCCTCGAATTCCGATTGGCTGATAGGATTATATCAGCCAATCGGAATTAAGGTAGGAAAATTCTGATTGGCTGATGGAATCAGCCAATCAGAATCAAGTTCAATCCGATTGGCTGATCCGATCAGCCAATCAGATTGAGCTTGCATTCTATTGGCTGTTCCGATCAGTTAATACTATTTATTATAGGGTTATTGAGGCGGGAGTGAGGCGGATTAGGGGTTAATACATTTATTATAGTAGCGGTGCGGTCCGGTCGGCAGATTAGGGGTTAATAAGTGTAGGTAGGTAGCGGCGACGTTGGGGGCGGCAGATTAGGGGTTAATAAATATTATGTAGGTGTCGGCGATGTTAGGGGCAGCAGATTAGGGGTACATAGGGATAACGTAGGTGGCGGCGGTGTGCGGTTGGTAGATTAGGGGTTAAAAATTTTAATAGAGTGGCGGCGATGTGGGGGGGCCTCGGTTTAGAGGTACTTAGGTAGTTTATGGGTGTTAGTGTACTTTAGAGCACAGTAGTTAAGAGCTTTATAAACCGGCATTAGCCCAGAAAGCTCTTAACTACTGACTTTTTTCTGCGGCTGGAGTTTTGACGTTTCTAATGCTCACTTCAGCCACGACTCTAAATACTGGCGTTAGAAAGATCCCATTGAAAAGATAGGATACGCAAATGGAGTAGGGGGATCTGCGGTATGGAAAAGTCGCGGCTGGAAAGTGAGCGTTAGACCCTTTCCTGACTGACTCTAAATACCAGCGGTAGCCCAAAACCAGCGTTAGGAGCCTCTAACGCTGGTTTTGACGGCTACCGCCCAACTATAAATCTAGTCGTATGTATATCAAAATCAATATTTAAACCTTTTGGTTGAAGAGTTTTTAACTGAAAAATCCACTTTCCTTCTTTTCGAAGGCGTTCTCTATGTGTGGTACAACCCCTCCAGTGTCCTTTATGTTTGTCTATTCCCATATAAGAGAAATGTGTCATGTTGGCATTATTGTATAATGCAAAATGTTTGGGGACTGGCAGATCTTTGTTTCATTCTATAGTGTGGTTCTCTATGGACCAGATATGCTCTTGAATCCTATCCCTGACCCTTAGGGGTCTCTTCGATTCTCCCACATACTGTTTTCCACATTTGCATTGCACAATATATATATATATATATATAAAAACACGGAAGAGGACTGCACTCATACCGGACTGGGTACACATCCCATGACCCTGTATCATGCTCAGCCCTGGGTGCTCACGGGCCCTCACAGGAAGCTGTGCTGTCCCCAGAGTCACAGGCAGTTAACCCCAGATAGGTCTGGGTGCAAGAACCATAGGGAAATTACAAAACAAATTAATACAACACACAAAGAAAGTCCAGCACTCACTTACAAGCTCTCAGCTAAGATTTAAAAGCAAAAATGGAAAGGTTAGTTACCGCATTTGGCCAAATGGGACAAGCCCAGGTACCACATCAAGGTCCTTTCCAATACCTGGGACCCTAAAACAGCCACACAATGCAAGCTCTCAAATCCAAGCAAACTGGGAACAAGGGAAGGGTGCACAGGCTTATGTAATCACCCTAGACATATACAAAACACAGAAGAGGACTGCACTCTCATACCGGACTGGGTACACATCCTATGACCCTGTAACATGCTCAGCACTGGGTGCTCATAGGCACTCACAGGAAGCTGTGCTGTCCCCAGAGTCACAGGCAGTTAACCCCAGACAGGTCTCGGTGCAAGAACCATAGGGAAATTACAAAACAAATTAATACAACACACAGAGAAAGTCCAGCACTCACTTACAAGCTCTCAGCTAAGATTTAAAAGCAAAAATGGAAAGGTTAGTTACCGCATTTGGCCAAATGGGACAAGCCCAGGTACCACATCAAGGTTCTCTATGGACCAGATATGCTCTCGAATCCTATCCCTTAGGGGTCTCTTCGATTCTCCCACATACTGTTTTCCACATTTGCATTGCACTATATATATATATATATATATATATATATATATATATAAAACACATTTTTATCACTGCACCTAATGACGTCCCTGATTTTAAACGCTTGTCCTGTCACATTTGAAACAAAATATTTTTGTATTTTAGAATATTTACAAGACTTACAGGTTGTGCATGGATAGAAGCCCTGAACATTTGCTCCATTAAGATCTTTGAGAAAGCATTTTCTTTTCTTTTTTTTATCTCTGTAGGGGCTAGAATAGTTTTCAAATTCTTGGGTTTCTTAAAGACAACTTGTGGTCTATTCGGTATAAGGAGGCCTAATTTTTCATCATGTTCTAGAAGTCCCCAATGCTTTCTAAGGATGTTTTCTACTAAATGTTTGTTACCACTGAATTGGGTGATAAAAGGAACAAAAAAGAAGAATTATTGTTAGAAATATCTGTTAATGAGTGTGATGTATCTTGAAGTAGTGCTTTTCGCTCTACTTTACGTACATTGAGGCTACTTATCAAGCCATCAACTCTGCTGCATTCGAAGGCACCAATACGCCCACCTGACATCTCCTAACATTGCGGCCGCGGACCTGAACACGCTCTCCATATTTATATAAAAAGCTGTCAAAAAGCTGCGCACCAAGTACGGGGCGATGAGCAGTGGACTGTTGTTAACTAACAGTCATCGATCTCCCTGCTATTCAGCTTTTTTCCAGCTTTATTTATACCCTGTCACCAAGCACCGCCACTATACTAAACTGTTTAACCCCTATCCCGCCGCTCCTGGAGCCCACCGCAACTCTAATAAAGTTATTAACCTTTATCCTGCCGCTCCCGGACCCCGCCGCAACTAAATAAGGGTATTTACCCCTAAACCTCTGGCCTCCCACACCACTACCACTTACTAAACCTATTAACCCCTAAACCACCAGCCCCCCACATCGCCATCAACTAAATTAAACTATTAACCCCTACACCTAACAACCCACTAACTTTATATTAAATATTAACTCATCCCTATCTTATAATAAATTTAAACTTACCTTTAGATTTAAATTAAACTATATTAAACTATTAATTTACCTACCCTAACTATTATACTAAAATTACATTAAACTATATTAAACTATTAATTAACCTACCCTAACTATTATACTAAAATTACATTAAACTATATTAAACTATTAATTAACCTACCCTAAATATTATACTAAAATTACATTAAACTATATTAAACTAATAATTAATCTACCCTAACTGTTATACTAAAATTACATTAAACTACAAATTAAATTAACTATATTATATATTTAAACACCTTACCCTATTCAAATAATTTAAATCTACAATAAAAAATTACAAAGTTACAAAAAATAACAAACACTAATTTACAAAAAAATAAACACTACGTTACACAAAATAAAAAAGAAATGATCAAATATTTCAACTAATTACACCTAATCTATGAGCCCTATGAAAATAACCCCCCAAAAAATAAAAAAACCCTAACCTACAATAAACTACAAATAGTCCTTAAAAGGGCCTTTTGCGGGGCATTGCCCCAAAGAAATCAGCTCTTTTACCTGTAAATAAAAAATACAAACAAACGCCCAACAGTAAAACCCACCACCACACAACCAACCCCCCCAAATAAAAACCTAACTAAAAAACCTAAGCTCCCCATTGCCCTGAAAAGGGCATTTAGCTCTTTTTCAATTGCCCAAACCCTAATCTAAAACTAAAACCCATCCAATAAACCCTTAAAAAATCTAACACTAACCCCTGAAGATCCACTTACAGTTTTGAAGATCTGACATCCATCCTCAAAGAAGCCGGCAGAAGTCTTCATCCAAGCCCACAGAAGTCTTCACCCAGATGGCATCTTCTATCTTCATCCATCCGGCACGGAGCGGCTCCATCTTCAAGACATCCAACGCGGAGCGTCCTCTTCTTACGAGGTCTTCTTCAGAATGAAGGTTCCTTTAAGTGACGTCATCCAAGATGGCGTCCCTTAGATTCCGATTGGCTGATAGAATTCTATCAGCCAATCGGAATTAAGATTGAAAAAATCCTATTGGCTGTTGCAATCAACCAATAGGATTGAGCTCGCATTCTATAGGCTATTCCAATCAGCCAATAGAATGCAAGCTCAATCCTATTGGCTGATTGGATCAGCCAATAGGATATAAGCTCAATCCTATTGGCTGATTGCAACAGCCAATAGGATTTTTTCAACCTTAATCTAAGGGACGCCATCTTGGATGACGTCATCTAAAGGAACACTCATTATTCAAGAAGACTTCGAACAAATAGGATTTTCCGCTTCGAATGTCTTGAAGATGGAGCCGCTCCACGCCGGATGGATGAAGATAGAAGATGCCGTCTGGGTGAAGATTTCTGCGGGCTTGGATGAAGACTTCGGCTGCTTGGATGAAGACTTCTGCCGGCTTCGATGAGGACTTCTCCCGGCTTCTTTGAGGATGGATGTCGGATCTTCAAAACTGTAAGTGGATCTTCAGGGGTTAGTGTTAGGTTTTTTTAAGGGTTTATTAGGTGGGTTTTAGTTTTAGATTAGGGTTTGGGCAGCAATAGAGCTAAATGCCCTTTTAAGGGCAATGCCCATCCAAATGCCCTTTTCAGGGCAATGGGGAGCTTAGGTTTTTTAGTTAGGTTTTTATTTGGGGTAGTTGGTTGTGTGGGTGGTGGGTTTTACTGTTGGGGGGTATTTGTATTTTTTATTTACAGGTAAAAGAGCTGATTTCTTTGGGGGAATGCCTTGCAAAAGGCCCTTTTTAAGGGCTATTTGTAGTTTATTGTAGGTGAGGGTTTTTTTTATTTTGGGGGAGATTTTTATTTTCATAGGGCTCTTAGATTAGGTGTAATTAGTTTCAATATTTGATCATTTCTTTTTATTTTGTGTAACTTAGTGTTTATTTTTTTGTAACTTAGTGTTTGTTATTTTTTGTAACTTAGTTGTTAGTTTTTTGTAACTTTGTAATTTTTTATTGTACAATTAAATTATTTGAGTAGGGTTAGGTGTTTAAATATATAATATAGTTAATTTAATTTGTAGTTTAATGTAATTTTAGTATAACAGTTAGGGTAGATTAATTATTAGTTTAATATAGTTTAATGTAATTTTAGTATAATATTTAGGGAAGGTTAATTAATAGTTTAATATAGTTTAATTTAAATCTAAAGGTAAGTTTAAATTTATTATAAGATAGGGATGAGTTAATATTTAATATAAAGTTAACGTGTTGTTAGGTTTAGGGGTAAATATTTTAATTTAGTTTATGACGATGTGGGGGGCTGGCGGTTTAGGGGTTAATAGGTTTAGTAAGTGCTAGTGATGTGGGAGGCCTGGGGTTTAGGGGTTAATACATTTATTTAGTTGCGGTGGGCTCTGGGAGCCGGTAGGTGTCGGCAGTGTCGGTGCGGTATATTAGGGGTTAATAAGTATAATGTAGGTGGCGGCGGTATAGGGGGCGGAAGATTTGGGGTTAATAAGTATAATGTAGGTGGCAGCGGTGTCAGGCGGCAGATTAGGGGTTAATAAGTATAATGTAGGTTGCGGCGGTGTAGGGAACAGTCGATTAGGGGTATTTAGACTCGGGGTGCATGTTAGGGTATTAGGTGTAAACATAACTTTTATTCTCCCATAGGAATCAATGGGATATTGGGCAGCAGAGAACATGAGCTTTCGCTGCTTTCAGACTCCCATTGATTCCTATGGCATCCGATGCCTCCAGGGTGGCGGATTGAAAAGCAGGTACGCTGGGCCGGAATAGTGGCAAGCATACCTTGTAGATATTTGTTAACTAGCAAAAGTTGTCAGATAGTGCCGAATTTGCATTCAGAACATCTGTAATGACATAAGCATCGATCTGTGTCGGACTGAGACCGGCGGATCGTATGTTACGTCACAATTTTCAACTTTTGCCGGTCTGTAGGCTTTGATAACTAAGGGGAATCAAGGTAGCCACAATTATGCTGCGGCATTCCAGCGTATTTGCGGTTGACGGCTTGATAAGTAGCCCTTTATATCTCTAGTTTAATTAATTTTATTCTCTTCATATCCCCGCTGTAGGAATTTATTTTTCAATAATTCAGATTGATATTCAAAATCTTCATTGTGAGTGCAGTTCTTTTTAATGGGTAAAAATTGGCCCTTCAGGATATTATATGTCTATTTGTGGTGGTGACAGCTCATTTTATGGATTTAACTGTTGGCGTTGAGTTTTTTGAAGTGTGTTCTAGTGTTAAGTTTATTGTCTTTAGCAAAAATGTTTAATTTACTAATTTTAAGAATGAAATTTAAGTTGACTGTGTTATTGTTCATTGTTACAACAAAATCTTCAAAAGATTTTTCTGCCCCACGCCAAACTATTATGTCATCGATGTATCTTCAATAGGTCACCAGGTTTGCTCCAAGTGGATGGTCATCTAGAATTTTTTTATCCCAGAAACCCATAAATAAGTTTACATAACTTGTAGCAAACCTGGTGCCCATAGCTTTCCCTCTTTCTTGTTTAAAAAAGTGTCCTTTAAATGAAAAGAAATTATAAGTCAATATGAAATGTATGTATCTAACTATAAAATCCCTTTGTTCTACCATAAGTGAAACATCCTGTTCTAAAAAATACTTCACTGCTTGTAACCAATCCTGATGGTTAATGCATGTATACAGGGAAGTTACGTCACATGTAGCTAGAACAAAATTGTCCTCCCATGTTATATTATCAATAAGTCTTAAAACATCATTGGAATCTTTGAAAAAGGAGGGTAATACATATTTTTGTAGAAAGATATCAAAATATTCGGATAAATTGGCGGTAAGGGACCCAATACCTGAAATGATTGGCCTTCCCGGAGGTTCTGATAGGGATTTATGTATCTTGGGAAGACAATACAGTAATGGTATCTGGGGATATTTAGGTAGTAAATAGGCCCTTTCTTTAGCTGTTAATATTTCTTCTTCTTTTGCCACATCAAAAAGATTTATCAATGCTGTTATATAATGGTTGGTGGGGTTGTCTTTTAGTTTCTTATATGTGTTGGTGTCTTTGACTATGTTTTCACACATCTTAATATATTGATCTTTATCTAAAATGACAATCCCACCACCCTTGTCGGCCAGTTTAATGATAATGTCATCATCACCTTCTAGTTCTTTAATAATTCTTAGTTGTTTGTTTGACAGATTATTTTTGGTTTTCTCTATCTTGTCATCTGTGATATTTTCAATATCCCTTAGGATCAATTTCTCAAAAGTTTCAAGAATTGGCACCTTTTCTTGTTTGGGATAAAAAGTGGATTTTTCCTTTAGTTCAGTTTGTACATAATCTTTCTAACCTATCATAGCTTGCTCTCCTGCTTTTTCTATTGCTGTCTTGGTAAACCAATTTTAAAGGTTAATTTTCTAATGAATTGGTGTACATCAACAAAGGTGGAGAACCTGTCTATTTTGCTTGTGCGGGCAAAAGAGAGACCCCTACAAGGAACCTCTTCCTGACTTTCACTTAAGGTCTTTTTGCTTAGATTGAAGATACCATTATAATTTTTTGAAATTGCGTTACTGATTATATTTTTGCCTTTTTGTGTCTCCTAATTCCTCCTCTCTTACCCCTCCTTCTGATGCCCTTCTTTTTCTTGGGCCCCTTTGTGGTAGTTGTTTTGCAGTTGTATTTGGGACCAATCCTAAAAAAGGCATTTGATTCTTTGTTACCTGAAAACTTGATGGACCCGGTACATAATCTTCATAATTGTGATTTATTAATGGGGTATATCTATTGCTTAGAACTATCCCCCTTTCTTTTGGGTGATTTTGTTTATCTATGTGATCTATGTGGTGTGTTTTGATAAAGATTATCTCTCTTTGGTGTATATGAACTGCAAATCTGCCTTCGGTTATTGCCTTCCCATCTGTTTTGATTCTACCTGTATGAATCATTTATCTTGTAATGAAAATCTGCCATTGCTGGTCTATTGTTCATTGTAAATTAGCAATATATTTACCAAAATTTTGTGATATAGATTTAATATGTCAACATAGATCTGCTATATATATTTGTTAATAATACGCCTTGTTTGAGATATACAGCACTTTTTTCCTTTTTTTCCTATGTTTCTGATTGGATATTTCAAATTTAGCCAATGCCCCCTCAGGTTACAATTGTAGTGTGCCAGTATATAAAGCACCTTGGGCGCATTATCTGTTGAGCTTGATAAAGGCCTTGAATGTCTGAAACGTGTTGCTCTACTGTATATCCATTTGTTTGTGTCCAACCCCGGTATCCATAGTTTTGCCAGTAGGTGGTATTTTCAAACTGCAATATAGTGGACACTCTGTAACAGCCCGCATCACAGTTGATACTTTGCAACAGACCACCACAAATATGCTATACCCAAATAGCACTACGGACGTCTTGGTGTCTTTGCCGGTTACTTTGTAGGACTACACTGTGTGGAACCGGAGCTGAATCTTTCCGGTGTAAGTATTTAAAAGCACCTTAGATTTGGTTTTCCTTTTTGTTGTTATTGGGATTTTTTGCTATTTCAGCGTCCTCTGACCATTTGGAGTCCGCTCATTGTTAATCAAACCTTTCCCTATGAGATTTGTCGCTCTCATGGAGTTGGACTTTGTTCATTTTTAAACTTTTAATAGTATATTGAATGTGATTTTTATTGTATTTTTATTGCATTACATGTACTTTATTTTATTTTATTTTTTTATATAGATTTTTTTTGATGATACACTTTATGCTTTGAACTGAGAGTTTCCTTTATTTTTTAAACTTTTTAGTTTTGCTCCTGTTTTGTTTTTATTACATGTATTAAATGTATTTTTCAAATTTCATTTAAATTTCTGTCTGACATGTATTGCTAAGTAAGCTGTCCTTGATAGCGCAATAAGTATTTCCTTTCTAAAGGAATTGTCTTGTGCAATCCCATAAAGTGTACAAGCAAAGATTGTTAGTTGCCAAACAATGAAACAGACTCCTTTCCTGAACATGTTAAACCAATTCATAACTACTGCTTTTAAAGAGATATGAAACCTATAAAAAATATTTTGCGATTCAGACAGAGCATAGAATTTTAAAAAAGTTTCCAATTTACTTCTATTATCAAATTAGCTTTGTTGCCATGGTATTCTTTGTTGACGAGATGCTGAGCGGCACTGGAGAAAATCTAGGAGTTCAGCTGATTTTCAACATTACAAATTTATCTTGAACTCCTACTACTCTGCCCTTAATTTCCATAAGCAACACTACTTCTCTACTCTTATCTCTAATCTTTCTTCAAACCCAAAATGTTTGTTCTCCACTTTCAATACTCTTCTCCGCCCTCCCCCACCTCCTAATACAACTTCTCTGTCAGCTCAAGACTTTGCCAACCACTTCAATAACAAAATCGACTCCATCATAAATTAAATCAGCTCTCAACATAATTCCATTCTCTCACCCCCTCAAATGCTCTCAATCAACCACAACCCACATAACCTTAAACTTAGCTCATTCTCCCCTGTTACTGAGGAAGACGTTTCGGCACTTATACTGCGCTCTCACCTCACTACCTGTCCCCTTGACCCTTTCCCCTCAAAGCTACTCCACTTCCTCTCTGCCACCCTTACCCCTATACTCACACACACTTTCAACCTCTCTCTCAGCACCGGTATATTTCCCTCATCACTGAAACATGCACTGGTCACACCTATCCTCAAAAAACCTTCCCTTGATCCTACCTCCCCATCCAACTACGACCCTATTTCCCTCCTCCTTCTTACATGAAAGCTTCTCGAAAAACTAGCTTATGCACGCCTATCCCATTTCCTTACAATAAACTCCCTCCTTGACCCATTGCAATCTAGATTTTGTCCCCATCCCTCCAAAGAGACAGAAATTGTTAAGGTTACCAACGACCTACTTACAGCAAAATCAAAAGGCCACTTCTCTCTGCTTATCCTCCTTGATCTGTCCGCAGCCTTTGACACTTTTGACACACCCTCTTTTGCTCCAAACCCTCCAATCCTTCGGCATCTGTGACACAGCCCTCTCGTGGCTCTCTTCCTACCTGTCAAACCATTAGTTTAGCCTTCTTTGGGGCCTCCTCTGCCCCGTCACCCCTTTCTGTTGGAGTACCGCAAGGCTCTGTCCTCGGTCCCCTTCTCTTCTCAATCTACACATCATCACTAGGTTCCCTAATAAAGTCCCACAGTTTACACTATCATTTGTATGCAGACGACACCCAAATCTACTTCTCTTCACCAGACCTATCTCCTTCCTTGCTAACCCGTGTCACTAACTGTCTTTCTCACATCTCTAACTGGATGTCCTCTCACTACTTCAAGCTAAATCTCCTCAAAACTGAGCTCCTTATATTCCCCCTTCTTCTAAACTCTCCACCCCCAATCTCTCTATAACTGTCGACAACTCCATCATTACCCCTACCCCGCATGCTCAATGTCTCGGGGTCACATTTGACTCAGATCTTTCTTTCACTCCTCACATTCAGTCATTGGCTAAAGCCTGCCGCTTCCATCTTAAAAACATCTCTAAAATTAGACACTTCCTTACACAAGACACAACTAAGATTTTAATCCACTCTCTCATTCTTTCCCACCTCGATTACTGCAACTCTGTCCTCTCTGGTCTCCCCACCTGCTGCCTAGCTCCTTTACAATCCATAATGAATGCCTCTGCCAGACTCATCTTTCTTACACGTCTCTCTTCATCTGTTGCACATCTCTGCCAATCCCTTAACTGGCTTCCTCTTGCCTCTAGGATCAAACACAAAATTCTCATTCTGACATACAAAGCCCTCAACTGCACTGCTCCCACCTATATCTCAGACCTTGTCTCCAGATACTCTCCCTCTCGTCCCCTTCACTCTGCTCACAACCTCCTACTCTCCTCCTCTCTTGTCACCTCATCACACTCCCGTTTACAGGACTTCTCCAAACTGGCTCCCATCTTGTGGAACTCTCTGTCTCGCTCCACAAGACTCTCTTCTAGTTTTAAAAGCTTCAAGTGCTCCCTAAAGACTCTACTGTTCAGGGATGCATACAACCTACGCTAACCTTTCTTTATACCAGTTCCTCTCCTCCATTGCTATCCCCTGAACCCCCTTAGCATGTAAGCCTAAGAGTTCAGCTGTTTGTAGATCACCTTCTTAAGAGCTGACTACAACAGTGCAACTCTTGGCAGGGCCCTCTACCCATTTGATCCCTATAATTGTTTTGTTGTACACAGCCTTTTTTTATAGCGCTGTGGAATCTGTTGGCGCTCTACAAATAACCGATAATAATAATAATAAAGAGATACCTAGGTAGGTGTCTGGAGCATGAAATAGTGTTGCCATCTTGTGCTCTTGCAAATGAATAATAAAACTGCTGCCATAGTGTTCCAGACACGTGCACGATCCTGAGCTTACAGTTACATTCCTGCTTTTCAAGAAAAGATGTCATAAGAATGAAGAAAATTTTATAATAGCAGTAAATTAGAAAGTTGTTTAAAATTGCATGCTCTGTTTGAGTCATGAAAAAAAATGATGGTATTTTCTATCCCTTTTAGACTTCACAGTGGAATTTGTGCTGCAAAAATAGTGATGATCAAAAACAAGACAACATGTGTTTTATTATCATTCAACTAGATTACGAGTTTTGCTTTACGGTGCAGTACGGCTTTTAACGCTGAAAAAAATGGCCATTACGCTGGAATGGCCAGGAACGCATATTACGAGTTGAGGTGGTATAGCTATACCGCAAGCATTTTAGCCTGTAACGCAACGTCCATTTCGCACTCAAAAAAACTCATAACTTAAGTGTTACAAAGTACACTAACACCCATAAACTATCTATTAACCCCTAAATCACCACCCTTCTGCATCGCAAACACTATTTAAAACTTATTAAACACCATCACCCACATCACGACTATTAAATAAACCTATTAACTTCTAATCTGCCGTCCACCCACATCGCCAACACTATTTAAATATATTAACCCCTAAACAGCTGCTCCCCGAAATCGCCAACACTATAATAAAGTTATTAACCCCTAAACCTCCAGCCTCCCACATCGCTGCCACTAAATAAACCTATTAACCCCTAAACCTCCGACCTCACACATCACTGCCACTAAATAAACCTATAAACTCCTAAACCTCCGGCCTCCCATATCTTCACCACTAAATAACCCTAATTACCCCTAAACCTCCAGCTTCCCTTTTTATTTTTATAGGGCTATTAGATTAGGTGTAATTGTTTTTATTTTTTATAATTTCATTTATTATTTTTTGTAATCTTAGTGTTTTTTTATTTTTCGTAATTTAGTGTTTGTTATTTTCTTGTAATTTTAGGTTTTTTTAAATTTTTTCATAGTGTTAGGTTTTATTAAATTTGTAATTTAGATTTTTGAATTGGTAGTTTTTTTTTTATTAGAATATTTATGTTAGGTTAATTTACAGTTTAAAATTAGGTTTATTTTTATTTCACAGGTAAGTTTTTATTTATTTAAATATAGTTTTATTGTCATTTTAATTTAAAGTTAGGGGGGGTGTTAGGTTTAGGTTTTAATAGTTCAATTTAGTGTTTTGCGATGTGGGGGGCGGCGGTTTAGGGGTTAATTGGTTTATTTAGTGGCGGCGATGTGGGAGGCCGGAGGTTTTAGGTTAATAGGTTTATTTAATGGCGGTGATGTGGGAGGCCGGAGGTTTAGGGGTTAATAGGTTTATTTAGTGGCGGCGATGTGGGAGGCCGGAGTTTTAGGGGTTGATAGGTTAATTTAGGTGGCGGCAATGTCGAGGAGCGGCAGATTAGGGGTTAACAACTTTAGTGTTGGGGAGCGGTGGATTAGGGGTTAATAGCTTTTATTTAGGTGTCAGCGATGTCGGGGTGAGGCGGAATAGGTGTTAATAATTATTTTTAGTTTCGGCAATGTCGGGAGTGGAGGATTAGGGGTTAATAGCTTTTATTAGTGTCAGCAATTTCGGGGAGCAGCAGAATAGGGGTTAATAACTTTTATAAGTGGCGGCAATGTTGGGGGCGGCGGATTAGGGGTGTTTAGACTTGGGGTTTATGTTAGGGTGTTGGGTTCAATCGTAATTTTCTTTTCCCCATAGACATCAATGGGGTTGCGTTACGGCGATCTCCATTCCGCACTTTTTTTTTTTTTTTCCTAACACTCTCTCCCCATTGATGTCTATTGGGGAAAGTGTGGATGAGCACGTAAATTCAGCCCTTGGCTTTTGTGCGGTATGGAGCTTAACGCACCATAACGCACAGCACAAGGAGACTTTACAGTAAGTCATAATGGTAGCGCTATGGAGAGTGAAACTTTTTTGGCGTTATTTTCGCACCCTGTTTAGCGCAAAACTCGTAGTCTAGGCGATTGGTTGCTGGGAATTCCTCATAGCACACATACGATCCCCTCTAGCTCCTCCCTTTTTAAAGTTAGTATTTTGTTCTGCCCACCGAAATAATGAAATAATTGTAGCTGAGCAACATATACACAAACATGTAATCCACTACTAGATTTATATTTATTATGTAGTTACCATAACTTAGTACTTAAATTAAAAACTATAACTCATTTAAATCCTTTAAAATGGCATTCATACTATAATCCAGATAACAACATTTATCACAGCAAGGGAGTGAATTCCAACTTATCATTTTACTCAATAGGAAAGTTTGCCTCATTTTGTCCTGATCTCCTCCTCTACAATGAATTCCAACTATTCTTAAACAGTGAGCTTTTTGCTTATAATGATTTATAAAATACGGGCAACACTATTTGATTATTTTACTATTTTTATGTTATCCCTATGTTCCGGAATTATATCTTTGAAAATAAGTTTCATTTTTCTCATATAGAGCATAGTGCACAAACATGAGGATAAAAATATATTACACCCACTGTTGAAAAATGAATATTGTACTATTTTTCATCTGTTTAAAATGTACGAGTTCTTAACACGTAATGCCCACAGTTAATCTATTTTTTGACAGCTAGTCTGAAGAAGAGGGACTTAGTACATAAATGCTATGTACCAGTTTGTCTCTTAAAGGGACATTCAAGTCAAAATTAAATTTCATGATTCAGAGAGAGCATGCAATTTTAGACAACTTTTAAATTTACTTCCATTAACAAAATGTGCAGTCTTTTTACACTTTTTGAGTCACCAGTTTTCTAATGAGCATGTGCAATAATTCACAGAATATACATATATGCATTTGGGATTGGCTGACTATCACAAGATGCAGTGAGAGTGGAAACAGACATAACCTTGAAATTTGTCTGAAAAAAGTCTACTACTCATTAGAAGTTCATCATAATCACTATTGCATTGTCTTGTCATCATGCATGCAAATATACTGTATTTACTGGTCCTTTAAATTGGGGAGTCAACTTGTAATTAAAAGTGAAACCTGCCCCACAACACTTACAATATTATTATTAGCTTAAAATGCTTTTTTTTTTAACATAATTTGGGCTCCATTTATAAAACTGATGGAATTTTCGGGTTGCCTTCAGCTGCATGCTGGCTCATGCAACTGCTGCTTCTTAACCCATTATGCCAACTGTCCCAACAGTACCCAGCGGGTACTGTTGCTGAGACTGTCACAGGACACCAGATAGATACAGTTGGTTTGAGGAAGGCTGTCACTTGTATGGAAGACACAGGATTCACAGCCGGTACAGGATACCCAGCGGGTGGGTACTGTTGGTGAGACTGTCACAGGATACCAGATAGGTAAAGCAGGTACAAGTGGTTGGAAGAAGGCTGTCACTGGTATAGTAGACACAGAATGCTCAGCAGGCACAGAATACCCAGGTACTGTTGGTGAGACTGTCACCATAATGATGGGCTGGGTGAGCTTTTATAGGAAATCCCACACCTTAGTACTTAAGGTGGGAGTTCCTATAATTAAAGCATGGCCCATTAAATCTAGGCAGCATGCACCTGCGCTCGCCTAGAGAGCTGCAGTCGCAGCTGATTCACAGACAGATCTCGGAGTAAAGGAGCGCGGCACCTTGAATCTGCGTCCTCCCAATCCCGTGAAGATAAGCTTTCTAACAGGTCACAGCATACCATATGCATACTGTGACAAACCAAGGTTATCCAACCCTGCGCCAGTCAGTTATTTGGAACAGAAAGGGTTATCAGCCCCCCTCTCGGCCACCAATAGGTCACAATCTAGCCACACCAGGCAAGCTTGCGATTCAGTTTAGTGGGTGCAAGAGTTAACCGCACTCCCTTAATCTGTATAAGAGAAATGCCCAACACTCCCTTTTAATGCCACCCACAATAAACTATCAATCCTATAGCTCCATACTGCCACCACTTAAAATTAATTAAAGGGAAAATCCTAAGGAAAAACCCAGACTTTACACATTAACTCTAGAAATACAATTTAGCAGAAAATAACCTAAATTATACAGTTCTAATATTCCAGTCTCTTTCAGTAACGTGGTTCAATTATTAGACAAAGGCCCAACTTAATAAAGGAATTATTTATTATGCAAAAAAATATTATGCACAATGCATTATTAATAAAAAGTTGTTACAAATAAAATTACACACGCAAACAGTGTTTTAAAATAAAAAGGAGAAAAACAGAATTGAATACTTTCCTAGTTTTCAAGCTCTGTGCCCAGGGATGGCATGAAAATGATGGCTCCTTACTTCTGTACAGCAGCTCCCCTTGTAAGAATGACAATCTTATTGTTAAGAAATAAGATTCTTAAACCTATTTTTCAGAGATCAGGTTGCTTAACCACACCCTTCTGGGCGGGCTAAGAAACCCCCCTGTCTTTATGACCTTCAATAGACTAATTTCTTGCCTGAAATTATACAATCCAGTATAATTTCTGCTAGGTAAGAAATTTCTATATTTACATATCTAGAACCTTTTAGTTTTATTGGGAGAATCGGTTTGATATCAAATATGCCATAGGTTGTCATCTTTACCTTCCTTTAAGGTTATAACAGTTTTAACCCACATATGTACATAATATACCAATGTCCTGTCAGTGACCTGGTCAGTTTTTGTAATGAAGGGCCTGTTTTGCATCAGGCATTCTATTGACATCTTAAGCCATAAACTTTATCCTGTGTATCTCTGTGACTAAGAGCTTCAGTGACTTTATGACTCAATGCATACACACTAACATTTGGTGGGCTATTTAGGAAACGCCTGGCAGTTCAAAGAAAACAAAAGTTACAATTCTTCTTGAAAACAAATAACTGTTTTTGAGTTCAAGCTACACAGAATTAACCCCTTCTTAGCTAAATCCTGAGGTTTTCGTGACACCTCCCCCAATAAGAGAAGCAAAAGGGTGTGGCTACGAGCCACTCCCGATGCGTATCAAAAGGAGCTTCCCCTTGCGGTGAGAACACCATTGCCAGATAGATTGCACCTAGCAGTTTTGGCAGCAGGATGCCCTCCTTTTAAAAGTGACACACTAGTTGCTCTACCCAACCTATTGAATATATTGCAGGGCCCCTCCCATGCAGCCTCTAGTTTGTTCTGTCTCATGGGCGTGAGTACAAGAACATTATGGACCATCTCACACACTCCCTCTCTGGCAGTAAACTCCTGCAACTGTTTTTGTGCGAATATGGCATCTCTGGGTTTTGCAGGTACCTCCCCCAATAAGGTTTGCATCTTATCCATGAATAACACATCATCCCCTGTTGCAGGGGTGCCTTTGAAACCTAGTGTCTTGCTACCTATGGTGTGCTCTCTAAACATATTGTGTGCTGTCAGTTGCTGCTTAACTACCATAGGCTCTTGCCCTCCCACTGGAGTAGAATTCCTGTACTCCTGCACTCTGTTATGGTTGGTAGGTTGTTAACTAACTGCCCCCCTCCTCCTCACTGTGGGTTCTAACTGCTGAGCCTGCTGGGGACACTGATGCTGCACATCTATCAGTGTATTTGCTGAATGGCACTGTGGGGCTGTGTAAATACACTTCTCTGTACTCCTCCCCCCTGTGCCTGCAGTCTGTGTCAGTCTCTGTCCCCTAGCCTGTGCAGTCTGTTTATAGGTCACAGCTGAGGTTACTGGGGTCTCTGTCACCCACAATCTTTCACACTCACTCTGGGGGTCCCTCAAAGAGTATCCTGTACCCTCCTCCCCCACACACTCTGAAATCTGTGGCTTTGCTGCTTCTGTCATAGAGTGGGCTAGTTTGCCCCCCTGCTCTCTCTCAAAGTCAGTCTGCCACTTTGCATAATCACACAGAATCTGGGATCCTTTTGACACTGGTGCAGACAAGCACACATCTTCCTTCTGCCATTTATCCCAACTATTGTGTCTTTTCACAGGGTACGGAATTGTCCCTGGCAGAGACTGGCACACATCATCCAGCTGCCCAGTCACCCAGTCATTCTCTCCCCCGTCAATCTCACCTCCTTCTATAGAATCCACTGATTCAATCACAGGTTGACACGCACCCCTCATCTGCCTTCTCTCACAGACAAGTTCTTCCCGTACAGCTAAACTTGGTTCAGGCACAGACAGACCCACACAGTCTATCTGCCTTTCTCCCCCATCAGTCTCACCCTGTACAGCTAACGGTAATTCTGCCGATATTGCTGGTTTAAGTACAGGAAGACACACACCGTCTGTCTGTCATTCTCCCCAGTCAGTCTCTCCTCTTACAGATTCACCTCTCAGCACAGACACCCCCAGTTCAGGCACAGCCCTGCGCACACATGCACTCTGTCCTCCCTCCTGGTCATAATGTCTCTGAGCATTTTTGCACACAGCCCTTTCCACATAAGGGTCTGCAACTAATGTCACTAGGTCACATGTAGCATTGTCAGGCACATAAAGAGATAACAATCTACCCAAATCAGTACCCAGTAAAACATCATTAGGAATATTTTCAGATACCCCCACATTTCTTAAACCTCTCCCCACTCCCCAATCAAGATATACACGTGCCATAGGCACTGCAAGTTTGATTCCCCCAATCCCTTTAACTGCTAGAGTCTTTCCAGGGATAATGTTCTAAGAGTTCACTAGCTTTGGATGCACCATAGTCACTTCTGCACCTGTGTCCCTTAGCCCTAAGGTTACCTTATCTCCAACAGTCACAGGTTACAAGTTCTCATGGTTGTTTTCCTCTGGACAGGTAACAAACAAAACAGATGCTGGTACTTCTGAGGGATTACTCCCTCCAGCTGATTGCCCCAAGTTAATCCTCTCTGGGCAAGTGGAGCTGATGTGGCCCACTTTGTTGCAAACAAAACATCAGCGGGTATTCCCCTGCCCAGATGCAGCACTCGCCCCTCCTTTCCCAGAGGGAGCAGACACACTTGATAAAGGCACAGCAGGCTTTGTGAAGGGGGGTCGTGCAGCAGCTCCTTTACAGGTGGATCCCCCCTTAGAAAAGAATTTCCTCCCATTCTCTGGAGACCTGTTAGCTGTGTAAAAATCAGCCAGCTCGCCAGCTTCCAATGCTGTTATGGGCTTCCGATCTAAAACCCATTCTTGAACTCCAGCTGGGCACAGCTGCATAAATTCCTCCTTCACCATCAGATCTTCCAGCTCCTCCATAGTGGCGACTTTTAATCCTCTGACCCACTGTTTAAAGGCTGTCATCAAGTTCCCAACAGCTGTAATATAGCTCTCTGACAAACCTTTCTGCAGAGAACGGAATTTCTTTCGGTACACCTCAGGAGTAAGATTGTATCTCCTCTGCAGTGCAGCTTTAATGGAATCATAGTCCTGATCAAACTCTGGGGGTAGTTCAGCAAATGCCTCCAGTGCAGGACCTTTCAGGCCAGGGGTAAGGTACTTGGCCCACTGCTCCCTTGGCAACTGGAACTGTCTGCAAACTTTCTCAAAGCTACGCAGGAATACATCCACATCTCCATCTTTCTCCAGGGTGGGAAAATTCTCTGCACGCACTCTGGGAACAGGGGGGTCTCTAGCTTCACTAACAACAGGTGAGACCATCCCTCTCTCCAACCGTGCAAGCTGCAGCTGATACTCTCTCTCCACCTGTCGTTCAGCAGCCTGTCTTTCAGCTGCCAGAGCCTCTCTCTCAGCTGCCAGAGACGCCTGTCATTCAGCACCCTGTCTCTCAGCTGCCAGAGTAGCCTGTCATTCAGCAGCCTGTCTTTCATAAAACTTTGTAATCAGTTCCATGTGCAAACTTGCATCCACTGAGCCCATATGTTTAAGAACAGTTTGCAAATAACAGTCCAATGGATACCCAGATCCTGATGAATCACCGCCCACAGCTGCAGACATCTCTCCTGAGACTTCACACTGGTGTGATTTGGCTGTTATCATATTCAACAAGAGCTTGTATTAGTAAATCTTTTTGTTCTTTGAACGTATTGGAATATCCCGCTCCTGGCATAGGAGTATAAGTGCTCTCTAGATCGCTGCTCGTATGCCTCCATAGCAAAAATAAAATAGAAAAACAGAGAATAGGGAAGGGGACTGTTTGCAATGTGTGACTATATAATGCACCGAGTTTTAGCCTTTGGAAATTGTAAGAAACAATTTCTTTTAGTACCGGGATTTTCACACTAGCAAATCCACAAGCACTAAAATCTAATAATAAAATTTTTTATCTACACCGCTGCCCACCAATTTGTGATGAACCAAGGTTATCCAACCCTGCGCCAGTCAGTTATTTGGCACAGAAAGGGTTATCAGCCCCTCTCTCGGCCACCAATAGGTCACAATCTAGCCACACCAGGCAAGCTTGCGATTCAGTTTAGTGGGTGCAAGAGTTAACCGCACTGTACTAGGCGTAAGAGAAATGCCCAACACTCCCTTTTAATGCCACCCACAATAAACTATCAATCCTATAGCTCCAATACTGTCACCACTTAAAATTAATTAAAGGGAAAATCCTAAGGAAAAACCCAGACTTTACACATTAACTCTAGAAATACAATTTAGCAGAAAATAACCTAAATTATACAGTTCTAATATTCCAGTCTCTTTCAGTAACGTGGTTCAATTATTAGACAAAGGCCAAACTTAATAAAGGAATTATTTATTATGCAAAAAAATATTATGCACAATGCATTATTAATAAAAAGTTGTTACAAATAAAATTACACACGCAAACAGTGTTTTAAAATAAAAAGGAGAAAAACAGAATTGAATACTTTCCTAGTTTTCAAGCTCTGTGCCCGGGGATGGCATGAAAATGATGGCTCCTTACTTCTGTACAGCAGCTCCCCTTGTAAGAATGACAATCTTATTGTTAAGAAATAAGATTCTTAAACCTATTTTTCAGAGATAAGGTTGCTTAACCACACCCTCCTGGGCAGGCTAAGAAACCCCCCTGTCTTTATGACCTTCAATAGACTAATTTTTTGCCTGAAAGTATACAATCCAGTATAATTTCTGCTAGGTAAGAAATTTCTATATTTACATATCTAGAACCTTTTAGTTTTATTGGGAGAATCGGTTTGATATCAAATATGCCATAGGTTGTCATATTTACCTTCCTTTAAGGTTATAACAGTTTTAACCCACATATGTACATAATATACCAATGTCCTGTCAATGACCTGGTCAGTTTTTGTAATGAAGGGCCTGTTTTGCATCAGGCATTCTATTGACAACTAAGCCATAAACTTTATCCTGTGTATCTCTGTGACTAAGAGCTTCAGTGACTTTATGACTCAATGCATACACACTAACATTTGGTGGGCTATTTAGGAAACGCCTGGCAGTTCAAAGAAAACACAAGTTACAATTCTTCTTGAAAACAAATAACTGTTTTTGAGTTCAAGCTACACAGAATTAACCCCTTCTTAGCTAAATCCTGAGGTTTTCGTGACACATACACTATAAGAACAAAGAGGGCACGCATCATAGGGTAAAACACATCTGCTTGCACCCTTTAGGTTCCATCCACATTGGGATATTTTTTCTTTATCTTGTTGTTCCGAGGTCTTTTAAACAATTCATTATTAGATCATTTTATAATTCAAATAACAAAATGACTCTCTGTTTCTGGCGTTCAGATAGTCGCAACACAGGTTATATTAGAAAAGAAGTGCAACACAATATATCTGTAAAAATAAGGATATTTCTGTTCTTTTTATCTCCAGTATCGGAACTATATGAATGCTATAAATGGAGGATAACTGTTTTTGTCGCCGATTGCACATTTTTATATTTTTATTGACCCACTATTGTTTAAAAAATGATATGCTTACTTTTAATATATGACTACTCGCGTGTAAACCCGATTGCATATTCTCAAGTGCGCTTACCTGACATGAAAAAAATCAATATTTTACATTCCAATGTTCTTGACATAGAAGAATATGTTCTATTTATTTATAAATACATATTTCTACATATATCTGATGGCATTTTGGTACAATATACATATATATTGTAACAGGAAAACTTTTAACCAAAGTCTTCTCAGGCACAAATGCAGCACAGGACAGTCCACTGTAGTTCAAAAGGCTTTTATTTTCACAGCAACAACAAACAGGCAGTTCAGTTTCAAAAGAGGGTAATCCTTCCTCTGCAGCAATGTACAGTACTTTTAGTGAATAGCAGTACTTTCAAGCATATTCCAGCACTTCACAGCATTTCAAAATTGCTTTGTAAAAATAATGTCATTTTTTAATAGTTCACAGGAACAAAAGTCTTTTAACACACACACAAGCTCCTCTAGCTGGGTAACTCTCTAATAGGCATCAATCAAGCTCCTAATTAAACTCACGCAGCTTCTAATTAACCACACCTGTGATTGGCTGCTTAATAAAAAACCTGGACTGGACAGCGTCACAGCTGTCTGGGTTAATGGCCCACCCTTCTCTCCAATTGTCCCAACCCCAGGGACCCAGAACACAGTTTACCAACTGCACAATCAAATACACACACTCTCTCCCCAGGGTTTTTAACTGAAAGGAGAAATACTATGTACAATACTTGGTATATATCTTCCATTTAAAACCAGGCCTTGCTTTCTGTCACAATATATACCGATATATAGAGGAATATCTATTTAAAAATACTTAGAACATATTCTGCTGTGTACAGAACATTGGAATGTGAAATAAAACCTTTATTAAATATTAAAGGGATATGAAACCCAAATTTCATGATTCAGATTTAGGGGCCAATGTATCAATGTGCGAGCGGACATGATACGAAGTAGTGTTTCTTGTCCACCACACATCAATAAATGTTCTTGTGAACTGTTGGTGCAATGCCGCCCCCTGCAGATTCGCAGCCAATCGGCCGCTGGCAGGGGGTGTCAATCAACCTGATCATATTCGATCAAGTTGATTTCTGTCCGCCGCCTCAGAGCAGGTGGACAAGTTATGGAGCAGCGGTCTTTAGACCGCTGCTTCATAACTTCTATTTCTGAGGAGCCTTCAGGCTCGCCGGAAACAAGGGGCATCAAGCTCCATGCGAAGCTTGATTTTAAGCAACTTTATAATTTACTCCTATTATCAATCTTTATTTGAAAAGCAGGAATGTAAGCTTAGGAGCAGGCACATTTTTTTATCACCTGGGTAGTGCTTGCTGATTGGTGGCTAAATGTAGTGTTCATATAAATGATGTATTTCTGAGTAAATAGGCCCCCTTTGTCTTCTCATTATTCTCCAGCTTATCCCACCTTAATGACAGCTGTGGTCTTTAAAGTATGACTGTCATAAAATGTTACATGTGGTAGAGGTATTTGGGTTTGCGCTTCCAAACCCAAATTTCCGACTGTAGGTTCTCACAAGAGTACCTGCAGTCAGTACTTATCAAGCAGCGGTCGTCAGAATATGTCCGCCCCCATCCACCCCAGCTTGATTAATCTAGCCCTTTGTGTAACTTCAGATAATGGTCCCACTTCATTGCAACTCTGTTAAATTTACCTTCTTCTTGAGTTGGCAAACATCTTTAAATAACAATTATGATTTACAAAAGCTATTACTATTCCCGTAGAACCAACCAGATGTTTACATTATGTGTCTGTACTATAGTCTTCTCCCTAGTAGCAATTAGTGAACCTGCTGTAAAACCTTTTGATTAAAAGACATAATTGATTTAAAAGTAAATGCATAATAACAGTCTTAAGAATAAAAGCTAATAATACAAATAATACCATGGAGCTTTACATTTCAGGAAAGACACTCTGCTGTGACATCTTGACTATGGAAGCTTTTCCGTGGGTGTTTGAATTGTTTGCTTGCTTGACTTTGGTGTCACATAGACATAGTTTGGCACTGTCATCTGCGTAGCTTTTATTTAGAACAGGTGAACTCTATCTCTGTCTCTCATATTGTAGGACTGCAAGCCACTCTATAATTTTTGACATTTTGAACAACTTCTCCAGAGAATCCTGCCAATCTGTCAACTCTGTGAGGTCTACATTTAGTCTATTGTGTCTTAGTCTCATGGGCATATGAGGGTCATATAAAAATGCACAGAAAAAAGCTATTTGTTCTCTTATAAAATATTAATAAAGAAAAATAAAACAAATCCTGATGAATATATGCTGTACCATAATTATTTATTGCTGGCTGTTATATTTAATGCTAATAAAAATCCTTTGTATATCATATAACCAGGTTAAAATTATATAAATGACTAGATCACATATGTTACATTTTAAAATACATTTGAAGGGGGTTGTTTATCCTGCAATTTTAAAGGGGAGATTTTTTTAGTGCTAGAAACTCTACTGCATTGTTGCAAAAAATAAAGGGATATAAAATATATAAGATATAATGATTTATTAAGCAAAAATAGCCTGAGAACAAAATGGTGTATTTTAAAATTGTATTTATTGTCATAAATAATAAAACAATGTATCCCTTTTAAAAACCTCTTATTGTATCTCCTCTCCTGAGGCTAATTAGTGGTATTAATTAATTTTACTAGAGTGCTCAAACAACGGATTTGTAAAATATAGCAGTGTTAGGCTTGTGAACTTACAAATCTCTACACAGCTCCACGTCCAAAATAGTGACATCAACCTCCAGAGTCCCTGATATCCAGTCCCAAATGTTGGGATGTATAGTATTGCAGTGCTGGCAAGTAGACTGAAAAACGTGTTCACCATACAGTCTCACCATTAAACAGCTGGAAATAATGGCTAAACTGGATCTTTCCAGGGATTTTAAATTAAAACAAATGTTAATGTTAAAATATATGTGATTTCATTGATGGTGTTTTATTCCCTTAAAGGGCCATGATACCCAAATGTTGAAATACTTGAAAGTGATGCAGCATAGCTGTAAAAAGCTGACTAGAAAATATCACTTGAACATCTCAATGTAAAAAAGAAAGCTATTTTACCTCAAAATGTCCTAATTATTCAAACCCCATTGCAAAAGACTTTAAGCAGCAAATCAGTATGTCTGTCCCGGGACAGCCAAGGGAGTGAGCTTTGTGCACACTCATATTATTTCCCTATCCAGTTTAAGGAAGTATAGTATGAAATCTCATGAGATCACAGTAAAAGAGTTCATGACCTCAGCACTGCTGATGCTGATTGGCTGTTCATTTCTTTTTTTTTTTTTTTTACCTGCAGCTGGACAGCAGCTGAAGTACAACTTTTTACACAGAACTTACTCTGCTGAGCTGAGGAAATTGTGAGGTAAAATATCTTCCTTCCTTTTTTTTTATGTTTTTATTGAGGTTTCAAGAAAGATATTACAGACAATCATAGAAAAAAAATTATAAAGACATACAAGACAATACCATCCAATGCAAAACAAATTCCAAAATTCGAGGACACAGGGTGTCTGTAAAGCATATAAAACAACCTTCAAATTAAACCTCATTTTTTCATTTTAGGATGCTAGGATCCCCTCATTGGACAAGAGGCCACTCTTGGGCCTATACAGTTTCGTATGACATAAAGAGGGGGGAATAATAAATCTCAAAGGCCACTCTTGGGCCATGAAGATAATACATCATACTCAACTTTTTAGTAGACTAGATACTAGCAATGGCAATAAAAGTACCATAACTGGCATAGGCCTAGATTTAGAGTTGGGCGGTAGCCGTCAAAACCAGCGTTAGAGGCTCCTAACGCTGGTTTTAGGCTACCGCCGGTATTTGGAGTCAGTCAGGAAAGGGTCTAACGCTCATTTTGCAGCCGCGACTTTTCCGACAGATCCCCTTACGTCAATTGCATATCCTATCTTTTCAATGGGATCTTTCTAACGCCGGTATTTAGAGTCGTGTCTGAAGTGAGCGTTAGAATTCTAACGACAAAACTCCAGCCGCAGATAAAAGTCAGTAGTTAAGAGCTTTCTGGGCTAACGCCGTTTTATAAAGCTCTTAACTACTGTGCTCTAAAGTACACTAACACACATAAACTGCCTATGAACCCCTAAACCGAGGCCCCCCCCACATCGCCGCCACTCTATTAAATTTTTTTAACCCCTAATCTTCCGCTCCGTACACTGCCGCCAACTACGTTATCCCTATGTACCCCTAATCTGCTGCCCCTAACACCGCCGACCCCTATATTATATTTATTAACCCCTAATCTGCCCCCCACAACGTCGCCTCCACCTGCCTACACTTATTAACCCCTAATCTGCCGAGCGGACTGCACCGCTATTATAATAAAGTTATTAACCCCTAATCTGCCTAACTCCCGCCTCAATAACCCTATAATAAATAGTATTAACCCCTAATCTGCCCTCCCTAACATCGCCGACATCTAACTTCAAGTATTAACCCCTAATCTGCCGATCTGAACTCACCGCTACTCTAATAAATTTTTTAACCCCTAAAGCTAATTTTAACCCTAACCCTAACACCCCCCTAAGTTAAATGTAATTTTATTCTAACGAAATAAATTAACTCTTATTAAATAAATTATTCCTATTTAAATCTAAATACTTACCTGTAAAATAAACCCTAATATAGCTACAATATAAATTATAATTATATTATAGCTATTTTAGGATTAATATTTATTTTACAGGCAACTTTGTATTTATTTAACCAGGTACAATAGCTATTAAATAGTTAAGAACTATTTAATAGCTAAAATAGTTAAAATAATTACAAAATTACCTGTAAAATAAATCCTAACCTAAGTTACAATTAAACCTAACACTACACTATCAATAAATTAATTAAATAAACTACCTACAATTATCTACAATTAAACCTAACACTACACTATCAATAAATTATTTAAATAAAATATAACTACAATTAAATAAACTAACTAAAGTACAAAAAATAAAAAAGAACTAAGTTACAAAAAAATAAAAAAATATTTACAAACATTATAAAAATATTACAACAATTTTAAACTAATTACACCTACTCTAAGCCCCCTAAAAAAATAACAAAGCCCCCCAAAATAAAAAATGCCCTACCCTATTCTAAATTAAAAAAGTTCAAAGCTCTTTTACCTTACCAGCCCTGAACAGGGCCCTTTGCGGGGCATGCCCCAAAGAATTCAGCTCTTTTGCCTGTAAAAAAAACACATACAATACCCCCCCCAACATTACAACCCACCACCCACATACCCCTAATCTAACCCAAACCCCCCTTAAATAAACCTAACACTAAGCCCCTGAAGATCTCCCTACCTTGTCTTCACCTCACCGGGTCCCGATCTGTCTAGAAGAGCCTCCGATGTCTTGATCCAAGCCCAAGCGGGGGGCTGAAGAGTGACGTCCATCCTCGGGCTGAAGTCTGGATCCAAGCGGCGGCTGAAGAAATCCATCATCGGCTGAAGTCGGAAGTCCATCATCGGGATGAAGTCTTCTATCAAGCCGCATCTTCAATCTTCTTTCTTCTGGAGCGGAGCGGAGCCATCTTCTTTCCAACCGACGCGGAACATCCTCTTCAACCGACGCCTACTCGCCGAATGACGGTTTCTTTAAATGACGTCATCCAAGATGGCGTCCCTCGAATTCCGATTGGCTGATAGGATTCTATCAGCCAATCGGAATTAAGGTAGTTATATTCAGATTGAGCTCGCATTCTATTGGCTGTTCCTACCTTAATTCCGATTGGCTGATAGAATCCTATCAGCCAATCGGAATTCGAGGGACGCCATCTTGGATGACGTCATTTAAAAGAACCGTCATTCGGCGAGTAGGCGTCGGTTGAAGAGGATGTTCCGTGTCGGTTGGAAAGAAGATGGCTCCGCTCCGCTCCAGAAGAAAGAAGATTGAAGATGCGGCTTCATCCCAATGATGGACTTCCGACTTTGAACTTTTTAAATTTAGAATAGGGTAGGGCATTTTTTATTTTGGGGGGCTTTGTTATTTTATTAGGGGGTTTAGAGTAGGTGTAATTAGTTTAAAATTGTTGTAATATTTTTCTAATGTTTGTAAATATTTTTTTATTTTTTGTAACTTAGTCCTTTTTTATTTTTTTGTACTTTAGTTAGTTTATTTCATTGTAGTTATTTGTAGATATTTTATTTAAATAATTTATTGATAGTGTAGTGTTAGGTTTAATTGTAGATAATTGTAGGTATTGTATTTAATTTATTGATAGTGTAGTGTTAGGTTTAATTGTAACTTAGGTTAGGATTTATTTTACAGGTAATTTTGTAATTATTTTAACTAGGTAACTATTAAATAGCTATTGTATATGGTTAATATAATTACAAAGTTGCCTGTGAAATAAATATTAATCCTAAAATAGCTACAATATAATTATAATTTATATTGTAGCTATATTAGGGTTTATTTTACAGGTAAGTATTTAGCTTTAAATCGGAATAAGTTATTTAATAAGAGTTAATTTATTTCGTTAGATAAAAATTATATTTAATTTAGGGGGGTGTTAGGATTAGGGTTAGATTTAGCTTTAGGGGTTAATACATTTATTAGAATAGCGGTGAGCTCCAGTCGGCAGATTAGGGGTTAATGTTTGAAGTTAGGTGTCGGCGATGTTAGGGAGGGCAGATTAGGGGTTAATACTATTTATTATAGGGTTATTGAGGCGGGAGTGAGGCGGATTAGGGGTTAATAACTTTATTATAATAGCGACGCGGTCCGGTCGACAGATTAGGGGTTAATAAGTGTAGGCAGGTGGAGGCAACGTTGTGGGGGGCAGATTAGGGGTTAATTAATATAATATAGGGGTCGGCGGTGTTAGGGGCAGCAGATTAGGGGTACATAGGGATAATGTAAGTAGCTGCGGTTTACGGAGCGGCAGATTAGGGGTTAAAGAAAATATGCAGGTGTCAGCGATAGCGGGGGCGGCAGAATAGGGGTTAATAAGTGTAAGGTTAGGGGTGTTTAGACTCTAGGTACATGTTAGAGTGTTAGGTGCAGACGTAGGAAGTGTTTCCCCATAGAAAACAATGGGGCTGCGTTAGGAGCTGAACGCGGCTTTTTTGCAGGTGTTAGGTTTTTTTTCAGCTCAAATGGCCCCATTGTTTCCTATGGGGGAATTGTGCACGAGCACGTTTTTGAAGCTGGCCGCTTCCGTAAGCACCGCTGATATCTAGAGTTGCAGTGGCGTTAAATTATGCTCTACGCTCCCTTTTTGGAGCCTATGCACTGAAAACCCAGCCATTCTGTGAACTCTAAATACCAGCGGTATTTAAAAGGTGCGTGGGAAAAAAAGCCAGTGTAGCTAACGCACCCCTTTGGCCGCAGAACTCTAAATCTAGGCGATTGTGATTTGGATATGTTCTAGTGACTAATCTTTGGAGGAACACTTTTTTAACTTTTCACCACCATTTTGTTCTATTTTTTGTTCTTTTCTAACATTTGTTGATCAACACAATTTTTTGAGAATTTTTGAGGAATTTTTCATTTGTTTTTATTTTCTTTTCATTTATTGGCCTAGATTTAGAGTTGGCGGAAGCCGTCAAATTCAGCGTTAGAGGCTCCTAACGCTGGTTTTAGGCTACCGCCAGTATTTGGAGTCAGTCAGGAAAGGGTCTAACGCTCACTTTGCAGCCGTGACTTTTCCATACCGCAGATCCCCTTACGCCAATTGCGTATCCTATCTTTTCAATGGGATCTTCCTAACGCCGGTATTTAGAGTCGTGGCTGAAGTGAGCGTTAGAAATATAACGACAAAACTCCAGCCGCAGAAAAAAGTCAGTAGTTAAGAGCTTTCTGGGCTAACGCCGGTTTATAAAGCTCTTAACTACTGTGCTCTAAAGTACACTAACACCCATAAACTACCTATGTACCCCTAAACCGAGGCCCCCCACATCGCCGCCACTCTATAAAAAATTTTTAACCCCTAATCTTCCGCTCCGTACACTGCCGCCAACTACGTTATCCCTATGTACCCTAATCTGCTGCCCCTAACACCGCCGACCCCTATATTATATTTATTAACCCCTAATCTGCCCCCCACAACGTCGCCTCCACCTGCCTACACTTATTAACCCCTAATCTGCCGTCCGCACGCCGCCGCCAGCTACATTATAGCTATGTACCCCTAATCTGCTGCCCCTAACACCGCCGACCCCTATATTATATTTATTAACCCCTAATCTGCCCCCCACAACGTCGCCTCCACCTGCCTACACTTATTAACCCCTAATCTGCCGTCCGCAGCCACCGCCAGCTACATTATAGCTATGTACCCCTAATCTGCTGCCCCTAACACGGCCGACCCCTATATTATATTTATTAACCCCTAATCTGCCCCCCACAACGTCGCCTCTACCTGCCTACACTTATTAACCCCTAATCTGCCGAGCGGACCGCACCGCTATTATAATAAAGTTATTAACCCCTAATCCGCCTCACTCCCACCTCAATAACCCTATAATAAATAGTATTAACCCCTAATCTGCCCTCCCTAACATCGCCGACACCTAACTTCAAGTATTAACCCCTAATCTGCCGATCGGAGCTCACCGCTACTCTAATAAATTTTTTAACCCCTAAAGCTAATTTTAACCCTAACCCTAACACCCCCCTAATTTAAATATAATTTTATTCTAACGAAATAAATTAACTCTTATTAAATAAATTATTCCTATTTAAATCTAAATACTTACCTGTAAAATAAACCCTAATATAGCTACAATATAAATTATAATTATATTATAGCTATTTTAGGATTAATATTTATTTTACAGGCAACTTTGTATTTATTTTAACCAGGTACAATAGCTATTAAATAGTTAAGAACTATTTAATAGCTAAAATAGTTAAAATAATTACAAAATTACCTGTAAAATAAATCCTAACCTAAGTTACAATTAAACCTAACACTACACTATCAATAAATTATTTAAATACAATATCTACAATTAAACCTAACACTACACTATCAATAAATTATTTAAATACAATATCTACAATTATCTACAATTAAACCTAACACTACACTATCAATAAATTATTTAAATAAAATATCTACAAATAAATACAATGAAATAAACTAACTAAAGTACAAAAAATAAAAAAGAACTAAGTTACAAAAAATAAAAAAATATTTACAAACATTAGAAAAATATTACAACAATTTTAAACTATTTACACCTACTCTAAGCCCCCTAATAAAATAACAAAGCCCCCCAAAATAAAAAAATGCCCTACCCTATTCTAAATTAAAAAAGTTCAAAGCTCTTTTACCTTACCAGCCCTGAACAGGGCCCTTTGCGGGGCATGCCCCAAAGAATTCAGCTCTTTTGCCTGTAAAAAAAAACACATACAATACCCCCCCCAACATTACAACCCACCACCCACATACCCCTAATCTAACCCAAACCCTTAAATAAACCTAACACTAAGCCCCTGAAGATCTTCCTACCTTATCTTCACCATACCAGGTTCACCGATCGGTCCTCGGAAGTCTTGATCCAAGCCTCGGAAGTGTTGATCCAAGCCCAAGCGGGGGGTTGATGAGTGACGTCCATCCTCGGGCTGAAGTCTGGATCCAAGCGGCGGCTGAAGAAATCCATCATCGGCTGAAGTCGGAAGTTCATCATCGGGATGAAGTCTTCTATCAAGCTGCATCTTCAATCTTCTTTCTTCTGGAGCGGAGCGGAGCCATCTTCTTCCAAGCCGACGCGGAACATCCTCTTCAACCGACGCCTACTCGCTGAATGACGGTTCCTTTAAATGACGTCATTCAAGATGGCGTCCCTCGAATTCCGATTGGCTGATAGGATTCTATCAGCCAATCGGAATTAAGGTAGGAATATTCTGATTGGCTGATGGAATCAGCCAATCAGAATCAAGTTCAATCCGATTGGCTGATCCAATCAGCCAATCAGATTGAGCTCGCATTCTATTGGCTGTTCCGATCCGATTGGATCAGCCAATCGGATTGAACTTGATTCTGATTGGCTGATTCCATCAGCCAATCAGAATATTCCTACCTTAATTCCGATTGGCTGATAGAATCCTATCAGCCAATCGGAATTCGAGGGACGCCATCTTGGATGATGTCATTTAAAGGAACCGTCATTCGGCGAGTAGGCGTCGGTTGAAGAGAATGTTCCGCATCGGCTTGGAAGAAGATGGCTCCGCTCCGCTCCAGAAGAAAGAAGATTGAAGATGCGGCTTGATAGAAGACTTCATCCCGATGATGGACTTCCGACTTCAGCCCGATGATGGATTTCTTCAGCCGCCGCTTGGATCCAGACTTAAGCCCGAGGATGGACGTCACTCTTCAGCCCCCCGCTTGGGCTTGGATCAACACTTCCGAGGCTTGGATCAAGACTTCCGAGGACCGATCGGTAAACCTGCTATGGTGAAGATAAGGTAGGAAGATCTTCAGGGGCTTAGTGTTAGGTTTATTTAAGGGGGGTTTGGGTTAGATTGGGGGTATGTGGGTGGTCGGTTGTAATGTTGGGGGGGGTATTGTATGTGTTTTTGTTACAGGCAAAAGAGCTGAATTCTTTGGGGCATGCCCCGCAAAGGGCCCTGTTCAGGGCTGGTAAGGTAAAAGAGCTTTGAACTTTTTTAATTTAGAATAGGATAGGGCATTTTTTTATTTTGGGGGGCTTTGTTATTTTATTAGGGGGCTTAGAGTAGGTGTAATTAGTTTAAAATTGTTCTAACATTTTTCTAATGTTTGTAAATATTTTTTTATTTTTTGTAACTTAGTTCTTTTTTATTTTTTGTACTTTAGTTAGTTTATTTCATTGTATTTATTTGTAGATATTTTATTTAAATAATTTATTGATAGTGTAGTGTTAGGTTTAATTGTAGATAATTGTAGATATTGTATTTAAATAATTTATTGATAGTGTAGTGTTAGGTTTAATTGTAGATATTGTATTTAAATAATTTATTGATAGTGTAGTGTTAGGTTTAATTGTAACTTAGGTTAGGATTTATTTTACAGGTAATTTTGTAATTATTTTAACTATTTTAGCTATTAAATAGTTCTTAACTATTTAATAGCTATTGTACCTGGTTAAAATAAATACAAAGTTGCCTGTAAAATAAATATTAATCCTAAAATAGCTATAATATAATTATAATTTATATTGTAGCTATATTAGGGTTTATTTTACAGGTAAGTATTTAGATTTAAATAGGAATAATTTATTTAATAAGAGTTAATTTATTTCGTTAGAATAAAATTATATTTAAATTAGGGGGGTGTTAGGGTTAGGGTTAAAATTAGCTTTAGGGGTTAAAAAATTTATTAGAGTAGCGGTGAGCTCCGATCGGCAGATTAGGGGTTAATACTTGAAGTTAGGTGTCGGCGATGTTAGGGAGGGCAGATTAGGGGTTAATACTATTTATTATAGGGTTATTGAGGTGGGAGTGAGGCGGATTAGGGGTTAATAACTTTATTATAATAGTGGTGCGGTCCGCTCGGCAGATTAGGGGTTAATAATTGTAGGCAGTTTGAGGCGACGTTGTGGGGGGCAGATTAGGGGTTAATAAATATAATATAGGGGTCGGCGGTGTTAGGGGCAGCAGATTAGGAGTACATAGCTATAATGTGCGGATGGCAGATTAGGGGTTAATAAGTGTAGGCAGGTGGAGGCGATGTTGTGGGGGGCAGATTAGGGGTTAATTAATATAATATAGGGGTCGGCGGTGTTAGGGGCAGCAGATTGGGGGTACATAGGGATAATGTAAGTAGCGGCGGTTTACGGAGTGGCAGATTAGGGGTTAAAAATAATATGCAGGGGTCAGTGATAGCGGGGGCGGCAGATTAGGGGTTAATAAGTGTAAGGTTAGGGGTGTTTAGACTCGGGGTACATGTTAGAGTGTTAGGTGCAGACGTAGGATGTGTTTCCCCATAGAAAACAATGGGGCTGCGTTAGGAGCTGAACCCGGCTTTTTTGCAGGTGTAAGGTTTTTTTTCAGCTCAAATGGCCCCATTGTTTCCTATGGGGGAATCGTGCACGAGCACATTTTTGAAGTTGCAGTGGCGTTAAATTATGCACTACGCTCCCTTTTTGGAGCCTAATGCACTGAAAACCCAACCATTCTGTGAACTCTAAATACCAGCGGTATTTAAAAGGTGCGTGGGAAAAAAAGCACACGTAGCTAACACACCCCTTTGGCCGCAGAACTCTAAATCTAGGCGATAGTTAATAATTTTTGTACGGTCAGATCATATAAAACACTTCTACAGAGCGATAAAACTATAGGTTAAGTTGTGTATATATATATATATATATATACAGTGGGGCAAAAAAGTATTTAGTCAGCCAACAATTGTGCAACTTCTCCCACTTAAGAAGATGAGAGACGCCTGTAATTTTCATCATAGGTATACCTCAACTATGAGAGACAAAATGTGGAAACAAATCCAGACAATCACATTGTCTGATTTGGAAAGAATTTATTTGCATATTATGGTGGAAAATAAGTATTTGGTCACCTACAAACAAGCAAGATTTCTGGCTCTCACAGACCTGTATCTTCTTTTTTAAGAGGTTCCTCTGTCCTCCACTCATTACCTGTATTAATGGCACCTGTTTTAACTTGTTATCAGTATAAAAGACACCTGTCCACAACCTCAAACAGTCACACTCCAAACTTCACTATGGCAAAGACCAAAGAGCTGTCGAAGGACACCAGAAACAAAATTGTAGACCTGCACCAGGCTGGGAAGACTGAATCTGCAATAGGCAAGCAGCTTGGTGTGAAGAAATCAACTGTGGGAGTAATAATTAGAAAATGGAAGACATACAAGACCACTTATAATCTCCCTCGATCTGGGGCTCCACGCAAGATCTCACCCTGTGGGGTCAAAATGATCACAAAAACGGTGAGCAAACATCCCAGAACCACACGGGGGACCTAGTGAATGACCTGCAGAGAGCTGGGACCAACGTAACAAAGGTTACCATCAGTAATACACTATACCGCCAGGGACTCAGATCCTGCAGTGCAAGACGTGTCCCCCTGCTTAAGCCAGTACATGTCCGGGCCCGTCTGAAGTATGCTAGAGAGCATTTGGATGATCCAGAAGTGGATTGGGAGAATGTCATATGGTCAGATGAAACCAAAGTAGAACTGTTTGGTAGAAATATAATTCGTCATGTTTGGAGGAGAAAGAATGCTGAGTTGCAACCAAAGAACACCATACCTACTGTGAAGCATGGGGGTGGCAACATCATGCTTTGGGGCTGTTTCTCTGCAAAGGGAACAGGACGACCCGTGTACATGAAAGAATGAATGGGGCCATGTATCGTGAAATTTTGAGTGCAAACCTCCTTCCATCAGCAAGGGCATTGAAGATGAAAGTGGCTGGGTCTTTCAGCATGACAATGATTCCAAACACACCACCCAGGCAATGAAGGAGTGGCTTCGTAACAAGCATTTCAAGGTCCTGGAGTGGCCTAGCCAGTTTCCAGATCTCAACCCCATAGAAAACCTTTGGAGGGAGTTGAAAGTCTGTGTTGCCCAGCGACAGCCCCAAAACACCACTGCTCTAGAGGAGATCTGCATGCAGGAATGGGCAAACATACCAGCAACAGTGTGTGACAACCTTGTGAAGACTTACAGAAAATGTTTGACCTCTGTCATTGCCAACAAAGGATATATAACAAAGTATTGAGATGAACTTTTGATATTGACCAAATACTTATTTTCCACCATAATATGCAAATAAATTCTTTCCAAATCAGACAATGTGATTGTTTGTATTTGTTTCCACATTTTGTATCTCATAGTTGAGGTATACCTATGATGAAAATTACAGGCCTCTCTCATCTTCTTAAGTGGGAGAACTTGCACAATTGTTGGCAGACTAAATACTTTTTTGCCCCACTGTATGTATATATATATATATATATATATATATGTTCTATGGAGCACCTAAAGCCCTAGAAAACTAGCTTGTATAATATAGCTCTGAGCTAAACATTAACATTTATCTGTGTATGCCACATATCATGGGAAGTGACGTACCAAAGCTTAAAAAAATATAGAAAGGATTTGATGTATAAAAGATATCTAAGAGCACTTGCTCTGCTTTACACTCTTTACACTGTGGGAGAATTTTATATCAGGGGGTGTGGGCAACCATGGAGCATCAGAAGTCTCACATATAAGTAATTGTCAGGGTTTTTTCCCTTCTTTGTTTGCCATGTGCTGCTGGCAGCCATTTTACTCACCTCTCTTGCGGACTCTGGTGATTAGTGTGTGATGCTGCTCATTTCCTGCATGCCCTTTTATGGCCAGACTGGTGTACATCATCCATGTGAGACAGGTTACAGTATCAGAAGTGTGATGTCATCACTTATTATTTAAAGGGCATCTGTTTAGAATGCTTTGCCCTTGTGTTTTCTCAGACCTGTTTGTGAGAGTTCCTGTTACTGTGTATTACCTGGCTGTCTGACGTCCCTCCTGGTTCCTGATCCCTGGCTTGTTCTTGACTCTGCTGTTCTCCTTGTTCCTGATTCTGGCTCTTCTGGCTCTTCTGCTTTGGCTCTTGACTCGGCTCATCTGACTATTCGCTTTGGCTCCTGACTCGGCACGTCTGACTACCAGCTCTGGTTTTGACTCCTGGCTTGTTATTTGACTTGTGGACTTTTTTATTATTTTTTTGCTATTAATAAAGGTGTGATTATTTTTTGCACTTTTTGTCTCAGTTTGATTCCTGGCACCCTGACAATAATACAGAAATGAACTCTGAAACTAACACCAAGAGTATATAGACTGCATCGTATAGCTAATTAAAGGTGAAGATATAGTACTGGGTCACTGACCACTGAGTGCTGATATAGTAACCCCATATCATATCAAAGTGGCTAGAACCCTAGCTAAAGTAGCATATCTGACCACTAACAGAAATTTAAAAAAAAATGTTAAAGTTGTTTGCACATTAACAGACATATAGGCATAAACACAATCCCATGTTATCTCTATACCCCTCATCAGCCCAGATAGTTATAACCTGTTAGCTTTGGGTCCACATACAGAAGCTATAGGGCATTTAATATCAAGGGCCAAAATTGAGTCAAACATACAGTAACATCTCAGTGTGAATCCAGTAAGCCACTGATCTAAGGTATTTTGGAGGAAATCTTAAAACATTTAAACATGACCTATGAAACAGCATTTATGATTCTACTAACTAAACAGGCATGACACGGTTAATTTCCCATACCGCAAACATTTTATATTATATAGTGCGGGGGAAAAAAAAAAAGAAAAATAAAGCAGCATAATAAGGAGAGTAAAATAACGTAAGGGTACAATATAATTTCAGAGTTTGGAATTACTCCGAATATAACTCTTTGCCCTCTGTGATAGATTTTTCAAAGAGCAGAGAGTGGTTCATATATGAGTCCTTCAGCCAATCCCCTGTTTTTGCAAAGTCCAGGTGTTAATGAGGATTCCCTCAAGACTTTTTACCACCCACTGAACGGACCCTGTCAGGAGCGAATCTCTCTCGAGTGAAGTTACCTCTGACCGGCAACCCTCTGGTGATTCCAAAAACAGTTCTAGCTTGTCTCCAGAGTTCTGCTTGTGGGGAATCGCCTCAAACCCAGGAAAAATGACAAGCTTGTCAGACAAGGTTTTACTCACCAGCCCTCCGTGATCAGCTGCTTCACGGAGGAGCTCAGTGGCATCATTCTCAGTCCAGGTAACTTGTCAGGGCAGAAGCTTACAGCAAAAGAGATAAAACCCGGTTTACTGGCCTGGCAATTCAACATTGTCTCAGGAGGGGCCTGTACTTGGGGTGAGGGTTCTGTGGAATCCGGAGTGCTCACTTGAGTTCCAGTCTCTTCCTTCACTTTCTCAGGTGGTTCTCTGGGTTTGAAATGCCGGTGTCCAGCTTGTTTTGCTAGCGTGCGTAGGGAGTCCCTTTAAGCAGACCAAGTTTGTAGTAGTCGCTCGTGATGGTCATCAAATAAGTGGATCACTTCCTCTAGTAACAAATTGGCACTGGGCTCCATCAGTTCTGTGGCGAGCATAGTATAGCACTATATAGGTCCGGCTGATGCAAATTGTAGGTGTAGGAGTATCTTCTGGCAGTCCGACTGTGACTGCTTTACCCGGGGGGGGGGGGGGGGGGTAAAGCAGATCAGAACTTCAGGTTCATAGAATCCACAAATCTGTTATTATTCGATTCAGCAGCATATAATACACATATAGGTATTCTAATTTTCCAGAGATGTAGCATATATCTGGGTATAATCGTTGGATTATCCAGATCTCATCCAGAGCTCCTGATATTGCATCTATCATGGACGCTGCCCAGACACGCCCCCCCATATCTTCCTTTTTTACATATAGATGCTCAGGTGATATTTTCCTGTTAGCTTTTAAAGTTATGCTGCATCAGTTTTAAGTAATTTAGCATGTAAGTATTATGTTCCTTTAATTGTTTTTTTTTTTAATTATTGTCTTTTTAAAGTCACTGGATATGTTAAATTGCGTTAAAAAGTCATGCTGGGTGCCACCATAATAAAGATTGTTTGTGAGCAGAGGTTAAAGAGACAATCAAGTCAAAATAAAACTTTAATGATTCGAATAGAGCATGCAATTTCTTTCATGTAATTGGCAAGAGTCCATGAGCTAGTGACATATGGGATATACAATCCTACTAGGAGGGGCAAAGTTTCCCAAACCTCAAAATGCCTATAAATACACCCCTCACCACACCCACAATTCAGTTTTACAAACTTTGCCTCCTATGGAGGTGGTGAAGTAAGTTTGTGCTAAGATTTCTACGTTGATATGCGCTTCTCAGCATTGTTGAAGCCCGATTCCTCTCAGAGTACAGCGAATGTCAGAGGGACGTGAAGGGAGTATCACTTATTTGAATACGATGATTTCCCTAACGGGGGTCTATTTCATAGGTTCTCTGTTATCGGTCGTAGAGATTCATCTCCTACCTCCCTTTTCAGATCGACGATATACTCTCAGTTTACCATTACCTCTACTAATAACTGTTTTAGTACTGGTTTGGCTATCTGCTATATGTGGATGGGTGTCTTTTGGTAAGTATGTTTTTATTACTTAAGACACTCTCAGCTATGGTTTGGCACTTTATGCAATTATATAAAGTTCTAAATATATGTATTGTACTTATATTTGCCATGAGTCAGGTTCATGTATTTCCTTCTGCAGACTGTCAGTTTCATATTTGGTAATGTAAACACTTTAGGGTTTAGTCTTTTTTTCAATTTGACTACTTTTTGCAATTGCGGGTGTTAGGCCCGCGGGTGCGTCAAATGCTACACTTTATTGCGTCATTTTTGGCGCAAACTTTTTTGGCGCGAAAAAAAATACGTTTATGACGCAACTTCGTCATTTCCGGCGTCATACGTGACGCCGAGACCTTTCACACGGCGGCGTCATTAGTGACGCAAGTGTGTCATTTCCGGTCATTTTTGGCACCAAAAAAGTTTACGTTACGTTGTGCGTCATCCTTGGCGCCAAATTTTTTTCATAATTTCAATACTCCATTGATGTTTGCCTCCTGCTTTTTTCTCTATCAAGAGGCCTATGCTTTTGCATTTTTTCCCATTCCTGAAACTGTCATTTAAGGAAATAGATAATTTTGCTTTATATGTTGTTTTTTTCTCTTACATTGAGCTAGATGTCCCAATCTGATCCTGTCTCTGAAGTTTCTGCTGGAATATTGCTGCCTGACATTGGTTCTACCAATGCTAAGTGCATTTGTTGTAAAATTGTAGAAATTATTCCACCGAATGTCATTTGTAATAGTTGTCATGATAAACTTTTACATGCAGATAGTGTTTCTATCAGTAATAGTACATTGCCAGTTGCAGTTCCTTCAACTTCTAATGTGCATGATATACCTGTAAATTTTAAAGAATTTGTTTCTGAATCTATTATGAAGGCTTTGTCTGCATTTCCACCTTCTAATAAACGTAAAAGGTCTTTTAAAACTTCTCATTTAGCTGATGAAATTTCAAATGACCAACAACATAATAATTCATCCTTTTCTGATGAGGATCTATCTGAAACAGAAGATCCTTCCTCAGATATTGACACTGACAAATCTACTTATTTATTTAAAATAGAGTATATGCATTCTTTATTAAAAGAAGTGTTAATTACTTTGGATATTGAGGTAACCAGTCCTATTGACGTTCAGTCTAATAAACATTTAAATGCTGTTTTTAAACCTCCTGTGGTTTCCCCAGGTGTTTTTCCCATTCCTGAGGCTATTTCTGATATGATTTCTAAGGAATGGAATAAGCCAGGTACTTCCTTTATTCCTTCTTCAAGATTTAAGAGATTGTATCCTTTACCAGCAAAATCTATAGAGTTTTGGGAAAAGATCCCCAAAGTTGATGGGGCTATTTCTACTCTTGCTAAACGTACCACTATTCCTATAGAAGATAGCACTTCCTTTAAGGATCCTTTAGATAGGAAGCTTGAATCTTATCTAAGGAAGGCCTATTTATATTCAGGTCATCTTCTCAGACCTGCTATTTCTTTGGGTGATGTTGTGGCTGCATCAACTTTCTAGAACATTATCAGTTTCTGAGATTCTCTTTTCTAGACAAGCATTACCTATTTGTTGCTCTTCCATTTGGCCTAGCAAAAGCTCCAAGAATCTTTTCAAAGGTTCTGGGTGCCCTACTATCTGTAATAAGAGAACAGGGTATTGCGGTGTTTCCTTATTTGGACGATATCTTGGTACTAGCTCAGTCTTTACATACTGCAGAATCTCACACAAATCAACTAGTGTTGTTTCTTCGGAAACATGGTTGGAGGATCAATTTACTAAAAAGTTTCTTGATTCCTCAGACAAGGGTCACCTTTTTAGGCTTCCAGATATATTCAGTGTCCATGACTCTGTCTCTAACAGACAAGAGACGTTTAAAATTGGTCGCAGCATGTCGGCTCCTTCAGTCTCAGTCATTCCCTTCAGTGGCTATGTGCATGGAAGTTTTAGGTCTCATGACTGCAGCATCAGACGCAATCCCCTTTGCTCATTTTCACATGAGACCTCTACAGCTTTGTATGCTGAATCAATGGTGCAGGGATTATACAAAGATATCACAATTAATATCCTTGAATCCCAATGTACGACACTCTCTGACATGGTGGATAGATCACCATCGTTTGGTTCAAGGGGCTTCTTTTGTTCGCCCAACCTGGACTGTGATCACAACAGATGCAAGTCTTTCAGGTTGGGGAGCTGTTTGGGGGTCTCTGACAGCACAAGGGGTTTGGAAATCTCAAGAGGCGAGATTACCAATAAATATTTTAGAACTCCGTGCAATTCTCAGGGCTCTTCAGTTCTGGCCTCTACTAAAGAGAGAACCGCTCATTTGTTTTCAGACAGACAATATCACAACAATCATCAGGGTGGGACTCACAGTCCCCAAGCTATGAAAGAAGTATCTCGGATACTTGCTTGGGCAGAATCCAGCTCCTGTCTAATCTCTGCAGTGCATATCCCAGGTGTAGACAATTGGGAGGCAGATTATCTCAGCCGCCAGACTTTACATCCAGGGGAGTGGTCTCTCCATCCAGATGTGTTTTTTCAGATTGTTCAGATGTGGGGGCTTCCAGAGATAGATCTCATGGCCTCTCATCTAAACAAGAAACTTCCCAGATACCTGCCCAGGTCCAGGGATGTTCAGGCGGAAGCAGTGGATGCGCTGACACTTCCTTGGTGTTATCAACCTGCTTACATCTTCCCGCCTCTAGTTCTCCTTCCAAGAGTGATTTCCAAAATCATCATGGAACGGTCTTTTGTGTTGCTGGTGGCTCCAGCATGGCCACACAGGTTTTCGTATGCGGATCTGGTTCGGATGTCCAGTTGCCCGCCTTGGCCACTTCCGTTACGGCCGGACCTACTATCTCAAGGTCCGTTTTTCCATCAGGATCTCAAATCATTAAATTTGAAGGTATGGAAATTGAACGCTTAGTTCTAAGTCATAGAGGTTTCTCTGATTCAGTGATTAATACTATGTTACAAGCTCGTAAATCTGTCTCTAGAAAGATTTATTATAGAGTTTGGAAGACTTACATTTCATGGTGTTCTCATAAATTCTCCAGGCATTCTTTTAGAATTCCTAGAATTTTGCAGTTTCTTCAGGATGGTTTGGATAAGGGTTTGTCTGCAAGTTCCTTGAAAGGACAAATCTCTGCTCTTTCTGTTTTATTTCACAGAGAGATTGCTATACTTCCTGATATACACTGTTTTGTACAGGCTTTAGTTCGTATTAAGCCTGTCATTAAGTCAATTTCTCCTCCTTGGAGTCTTAATTTGGTTCTGAGGGCTTTACAGGCTCCTCCATTTGAACCTATGCATTCTTTGGACATTAAACTACTTTCTTAGAAAGTGTTGTTCCTTTTGGCTATCTCTTCTGCTAGAAGAGTTTCTGAGCTATCTGCTCTTTCTTGTGAGTCTCCTTTTCTGATTTTTCATCAGGATAAGGCAGTCTTGTGGACTTCTTTTCAATTTTTACCTAAGGTTGTGAATTCTAACAACATTAGTAGAGAAATTGTTGTCCCTTCTTTATGTCCTAATCCTAAGAATTCTTTGGAGAGATCCTTACATTCTTTGGATGTGGTAAGAGCTTTGAAATATTATGTGGAAGCTACTAAAAATTTCAGGAAGACTTCTAGTCTATTTGTTTTATTTTCTGGTCCTAGGAAAGGTCAGAAAGCTTCTGCTATTTCCTTGGCTTCTTGGTTGAAACTTTTGATTCATCAAGCTTATTTGGAGTCGGGTCAAACCCCACCTCAGAGAATTACAGCTCATTCTACTAGATCAGTCTCCACTTCATGGGCTTTTAAGAATGAAGCTTCAGTTGATCAGATTTGCAAAGCAGCCACTTGGTCCTCTTTGCATACATTTACTAAATTCTACCATTTTGATGTATTTGCTTCTTCGGAAGCAGTTTTTGGTAGAAAAGTTCTTCAGGCAGCTGTTTCAGTTTGATTCTTCTGCTTTTTGATTTAAGTTTTTTTCTTTCAAAAGTGAAAATAAACTTATTTTTGGGTTGTGGATTATTTTGTTATATTGTTTTTGTTTTATTCCCTCCCTCTCTAGTGACTCTTGAGTGGAAGACTCCACATCTTGGGTATTGATATCCCATATGTCACTAGCTCATGGACTCTTGCCAATTACATGAAAGAAAACATAATTTATGTAAGAACTTACCTGATAAATTCATTTCTTTCATATTGGCAAGAGTACATGAGGCCCACCCTTTTTATGGTGGTTATGATTTTTTTGTATAAAGCACAATTATTTCCAAATTTCCTTTGTTGATGCTTTCTACTCCTTTCTTTATCACCCCACTGCTTGGCTATTCGTTAAACTGAATTGTGGGTGTGGTGAGGGGTGTATTTATAGGCATTTTGAGGTTTGGGAAACTTTGCCCCTCCTGGTAGGAATGTATATCCCATATGTCACTAGCTCATGGACTCTTGCCAATATGAAAGAAATGCATTTATCAGGTAAGTTCTTACATAAATTATGTTTTTAAACAACTTTCCAATTTACTTTTATCATCATTGTTTAATATGTATGTAAACTTTAGGCTCGATTGTAAAAATCTTGCTTTGTGTCCTTAGGAGTGTTTTTACTTATTTTAAGAATGTGATTGTGGGTTTCGCAATATTCAGATTTCCATAATATTGAGAACATGCTATTGTGATCTCAATATTCATATTTATGTAATTTTGAGAATGCGCAATTGTGATTGCAGTATTCATATTTCAATAATGCTGAGAATGCGCAATCGCGTTTGTAATATTCATATTTCATAATATCCTGATCGCGATTGTGCCATTGTGTTTTACTATATTAATATATCTATCTATCTATCTATAGATAGATATTAATAATAATATAGAACACGTTTGTTGCAGTATAATTGCAATATCATAAGTAAAACACGATTGCGCAATCACAATATTATGAAATATGAATACTGAGATTGTGATTGTGCATTGTCAATATTATACATTTTGCCTGTGTCAAAAGAGCTCCCCCCACTGCCTACATTGCAGCTGTAGTTGCTATCCCCATTATATCCTGTATCCAAATAGGCAATTTATCGTCAGTCTGGCAATATTTTGAATATCGGGGCTATTATGAGAACTACATTTTTTCAGAAATAAGATCTTGTAGCACAAGCTGGGTGAGGGCAAGAGCAATTTAACATACAATATCAATATCAAAAGGTAAGTATCTCTAAACTGGCATGTCGAAAGTGATTATAACAATATTTTAAGCAGATTGCGCAATGTCCAGATCCCTACTGGGACATCCATAGAACTTGTTCTGGAAGTCATAGTGTCAAAGATCAGTAGGGTAGTTCGTTCAATGGGTAAGTCTTACCTCACTCCATTCCTCTGCTGCAGGATCAAGTCACGGAATTGTCACTGCCGTCTACACAGTTCTCCTCTATAGTATGCCCTACAAATTGCTGTTGGCAAGAGTTAAGGTTAGTTGACATTCTAGGATAAAAGTTATACTAATTTAGATCAGATTTTATGGCTGTAATGAAGAATACCAATATCTTATACTTAATAGTAGAAGCAAAGATCTCAAACATTCATCAAGTGACTGTGACCCTAAACAGCCATCACATATCACTAAATTAAACTATTAACCCCTAAACCTAACACCCCCCCTAAATTTAAATTAAATTTACAATATAACTGATATCTGAAAGTTAATAAAAAGTTACCGGTGAAATAAAAAAAATAGATTAAACCATTAAATAAGCCTAACATAACTATTTTAGGAAAATAAAATAAACGAAAATTAAAAAAAAAAGCTATATTACAAATTTAAAAAAAACTAACACCACGAAAAAATAAAAAAAAAAATCTATCATTACCAGCTCTTTTACATAAAAAAATTACAAAGTCCCCCCTAACAGTAAAACCCCCCACTCAACCAACCCCCCCAAAATAAAAAACCTAAGTCTAAAAAAAAGCCTAAGTTACCCGTTGCCTCTAAAGGGGCATTTGTATGGTCATTGCCTTAAAAGGGCATTTAGCACTTTTACTGCCCATTAAAATAAAAAAGCCCTAATCTAAAAAAAACATACACAGAACCTAAGTCTTACCCCCAAATAGGTACTTACCGTTCCTGAAGTCCGGCGGAGGTCTTCTTTCAGACAGTAACGGTCTTCTTCCAGGCAGCGACATCTTCATCCAGCGCAGGGACTTCTTCTATTTTCATCCAGGGTGAAGGAGAAGCAGAGTTGACCGCGGAACAGGACCGGAGATCGCAGAGCCATCCAGCATGGAGGATCCTCTTCGTACAATCGTTGCCACACACTGAGATTTAATGCAAGGTACTCCTTTTATATTGGGGTACCGTTGCATTCCTATTTACTGAATAATTCAAATCAGCCAATTGAATGAGAGCTGCTTAAATCATATTGGCTAATTTGAACAGCTCTTGTAATGTAAAAGAACTGTTTAACTTAGGGCAATGCCCTACAAAAGGCCCTTTTAAGGGCTATTGGTAGTTTATTGTTAGGTTAGGGGGTGTTTTTATTTGGGGTGGCTTTTTTGTTTTTATAGGGCTCTTAGATTAGGTTTAATATTTATTATTTTGGATAATTTCGTTTATTATTTTTGTAATCTTAGTGTTTTTTATTTTTCGTAATTTTAGTGTTTGTTATTTTTGGTAATGTTAGTTTTTTTGTTATTTTTGGTAATGTTAGTTTTTTTATTTTTTGTAGTGTTAGGATTTTTTCATTTTATTTTTCATATTTTTTTAAAATTTTTCTATAGTAATGTTATAGTATAAACTATGTTTATAGTTTAATCTTAGTTTTTTTTTATTTCACAGTTAATTTTGTACTTATTTTAAGATAGTTATATTGTAAATTTAATTTAAAGTTAAGGGGGTGTTAAATTTAGGGGTGAATAGTTTAAATTAGTGATATGCGATGTGGGCAACGGTTTAGGGGTTAATATGTTTAGTTTAGTAATAGCAATGTGGGGTCCGGCGGTTAAGGGTTTAATAGGTTTATTTAGTGCCGGCGATGTCAGGGGCGGCGGTTTAGGGGTTAATAACTTTATTCAGTGTCAGCGATGTCGGGGGCATTAGATTAGGGGTATTTAGACTAGGGTTTTATGTTTGGGTGTTAGGTTTTAACGTAACTTTCTTTTCCCCATAGACATCTAAGGGGATTGCATTACGGCGATCGCCATTCCACGATCGCAGGTGTTAGTTTTTTCTAACACTTTCTCTCCATTGATGTCTATGGGGGAAAACGTGCACGAGCACATCAAGTCAGGCCTTGGCTTTTGTGCGGTTTAGAGCTTAACGCACCATACCGCACAACAAAAGAAGGTTTTTCAGTAACATGTAATGGCAGTGCTATGGAGAGTGCAATACCGCTCATTTTTTTGCGTTATTTACTAACCCGGTTTAGAGCACAACTTGTAATCTTGGTGTATAATCTCTAAAGATCAAGATTTGTGTGTTTTTTTGCAACGCAATTTGTTGGATCTATACTATAAAATACTTAAAATGGATTTAAAATATTTTAAAAGTTTATAGCTTTTTACAAGACCAACAGGGACTCAAGCAGTCCCTCCAATGAGGTGCTAATTGATAACACATACACACGCATGCTCCAAATGACCTGGGCAAACTCAGTGCGTGCAATCACAGCTGTGTGGTTTAAACAAATACAAGACTCTTGCGCACAACCTCAGCCATCCAATGGAAACAAATCTACATATACACTCCTGATTAGGTAGACTGGTTAAGGGAGGGGATTCCTCTGTAATTAAGTGTGCAAAAATTGAGTGCTAAGCTTTTATATTTCAGAATTTTCAAAACTGCTGTATGAAATGGTGCCTTCCATTAAATATGAGGGTGTTAATAGGCTGTTTGTCATGCCTCACTGTACTTCCTGTTTACCTCTTGTGTTGTTGAAGGAACCTTGTGTTTGCTTAGTGATGTGCGTGTCATTGTTGGAGTGCCTATTTTTTTTGCACTTTTATTTCATATTCTAGATAATTTGACTACTGACCATTCTTTTGCCAGAGATGGACTTCTACATGTTCTGCCTGCATGTATTTGATGAATTACCTACATTTTGACCATCCTTTTGTCTTTTAGATTTCTACTTATTTTACTTCAGTCCCTAAACTGTTTTCTGTACTAGATACAGAATTGTTGGTCATTTAGCCAATCACCTGTGTATGACCATTTCCCTGTCTCACCTACTCTTGTATTCTTTTTATTGGCATGCATCCTAAGATAATTCATCATCTGTCCATTAGCAGTCTCAAAGTGACTTCTGATTACACTTGTTTTCTCTACAAAAACCTGGTGGGCCATATCTACTTTCTGGATGGACATTTTCTTTTGATCTGTTACACGATTAATTAAAATGATAAATATAACAGAAAAATAGCATTTCAGCAGATTTGGTTGGTAAGCACTCTCATTTGAACCATTTATAGCTTTATCAATTATATGCAATGTGACTGCTTAATGTCTTTTTAAAAGCTGAAATTAGAAATCCAAGTTTTGTTAATTAGGCATTGACATTTCTGCTTGGTAAATACATGTCCTGCAGCTAGAGTACTTATAATACAAATTTTGTAGTGATGAAATCTCAAGAGAAATGAAACATACGGTTTGACTGCATGTGACGTTAAGCAGTTGTGAGGCGTTCAGACAGAAAGTTTTTTTTTTTTTTTATATTTTTATTGAGATGATTAGCATACATGTGTACAGAGAATACTTGCATATTGAGATTTTTTCCATAACAAATCAAAACATAACAGAGTCTGTACTAGAGGTAAATAAAAAACAGAAAATTAACACTTTTTTATATTTTTTTTACTACAACACATTCTTAACGGTAATAACTGTCTGAGATACATACCAACAGGTTGTGTATACATATATTAAAATAGAAGAGGGAATCTATGCTCAAAGATTGCACAATAATACGTTCTTAAAGGCAATATCTGTCTGGAAAACAAGTAAACAAGCTGTATATAATGAAACCTCGGTTTTCTTTTAAAGGAATATCACTGGAGTAACTACATCACTGGCCACTGTTGGACCGACCAAACCATAAAGAATAAATTAAATGGTAGTTACATAAATGTATTTGGTTCTTACGCCTCCAGGACACACTAAGTCACTCTTGGACTTTCAACTTATTAAATGATAAATAACGGAGGTGGGTAACTGATGATATAGGGCCACTTTTGGACCCTCTAGAAAAAATAGGAAAAGAGGGAAACTAAGGAAATGTGGAGATTGGATACAAACTAAATAGGCTAATTCCAATTTACCTCCAGCTAAGCATACTTAAATACGAGCCCATAAGCTATTGGTTCGTGTGTTCCAGTAAAGGATTAAAAGGTAAACACCAAAATAATAATTACGTTTTTTGGGCAACTGAAAATGGGGTTGTACTATTGGAGGAAATTTGGAGGACTAAGAAGGCCTTCGCAAGAAATATAATAAAGCAGATACATGTTATACAACCTTTGTTTATACAAAAAATTACCCAGAGACATAACAATTAATATACAAATTAATGCGGATAAAGACTGTTCAATAATACTCTTCAGTACTAGGAATAGTGGGCCCCAGCGCCACGGCCGCTGGCACCAAGGCCACCAATAAGAGAACTTACGATGCTCAGTAATGTATCCAGCTTTGCAAAAGAAAAATACAGTCATATTACATTTGAGTATGAGTATACTCCGGGTTATATGTTGTTATCAAGGTTAATAATATAGGCTAATAAATAGATCAGCATGCATAGAAGACAAAGGTGTTATTTCTTAATCCATCAGATCTTTAGGGGATATAGAGCTTATACTAGTTGGCAGGGACTGAGACCTATAAAAGGAGTTTATGACCTGTGAGTGCAGGAGATGTAACTGGGAGGAACAGAAGCCATCAACACTAATAAGAAAAAAAAAATTAATAAGTAAAAAGATAATATATAAAATAAACAATAAACCATTTGGCTCAATCTGTGGGAATTGGCATATATTATCTATAAGGACTTAGCCTACTCCCACCTTCAGGCCTTTTGAGAGGGAGGTAGTAAAATTGGGGGTACAGTATGGAGACACACAGTCCAAGTAAAGCGACTGCACCCACAAGCGAGGGACAAAAGTCTGTGGTGGTACTACCTGAGAGCGTCCCAATTCAAGCCCCACTATCTGTGGAGCAAAGATGAAGGAGGCCGAAAGCCCCGGGCCGTCCGCACAAGTCCCGTGCAGGGCCACCAAACCGGTGCGTACCACCTGGGAGACAGAGTTCTCCTTAATCTGACTTAGGGGGCTGTAAATGTCAATGGGTCCTATAGCTGAAGCTGCAAGTGACTTCAGCTGACAAGTTTCTGAGCTTTCATCTCCGGGCTGGAGAAAGTTTTCCTCACCATTCGTGACACCAAATGCAGCCGCTCCGCAATCACTGCCCTTACTCAGCAGTGCGACCGCACCATGCTCTATCTCAGTCTGCTCCGCCAAAGACCGCAAATCCCCTCTGGAAAAGATCACATCCTCCAGGGCACAATGCTGTGTGTCACCGACATCCAGCTGGTCTAATAGCTCTGACAATACAGGTGCTCGTTCAGAAGGTGGGTCTTCTCTCAAGGAGTTAAATTCTCCCGTAATCACTGCGCTGAGCTTTACAAAGTGCGCCACAAGCATTGCCTCCATCTTCTGTAATTGTAAGTTAATGACTGCCTCCATTTTAGCTAGGCCAATGGGTAGTTGCGTACTTCTTCCTCGGTGGGATTTTTCCTCTGTTCTTTTGCTGGCTGTAAGGCAATCTCAGGTATGTATCTCCACTTTTCCAGTTAATGCAGCAACCAGTACTGCTATACCCGGAATACCGGGGGGGGGGGGTGTCAGAGAAAATGTAATGTGGCCGCCGCCTTTCCTCTAACGGTCTGGACTTGTGCTCCTGGAGAGGCAGTTCTATCACAAATGGTAGCAATCGATAGGTTTATATTTTAGATAGCCTAAATAGTAAGTTATTAATGTAGATGGGTCTCTCAGCCTCTAATAATTGGCGGATTATCTTGATGATAAACGGAGCTCCAAGTATTGCAGCCGCTCCTGGCTGCCGCCCAGACACGCCCCCTTTTTTTTATATGTGGCCGCCGCCTTTCCTCTAACGGTCTGGACTTGTGCTCCTGGAGAGGCAGTTCTATCACAAATGGTAGCAATCTATAGGTTTATATTTTAGATAGCCTAAATAGTAAGTTATTAATGTAGATGGGTCTCTCAGCCTCTAATAATCGGCGGATTATCTTGATGATAAACGGAGCTCCAAGTATTGCAGCCACTCCTGGCTGCCGCCCAGACACGCCCCCTTTTTTATATTTTTAAAGCTAAAGCCTTACCAGTAATTCTAAGGTCTCCCATGGATCACTTATTGTGAACTATAAAGATTTAAGGAGGAACGATATCAGATTATAGGGTCACTCATGGACCTGGATAAGAAATAAACACCAATAGGTAAATGACCATAGTCTCTGGAACTGTAAATTACAAATATTTATATAAAATGAGAATATTTTTTATATATATATATATATATATACATACAGGGAGTGCAGAATTATTAGTCAAATTAGTATTTTGACCACATCATCCTCTTTATGCATGTTGTCTTACTCCAAGCTGTATAGGCTCGAAAGCCTACTACCAATTAAGCATATTAGGTGATGTGCATCTCTGTAATGAGACGGGGTGTGGTCTAATGACATCAACACCCTATATCAGGTGTGCATAATTATTAGGCAACTTCCTTTCCTTTGGCAAAATGGGTCAAAAGAAGGACTTGACAGGCTCAGAAAAGTCAAAAATAGTGAGATATCTTGCAGAGGGATGCAGCACTCTTAAAATTGCAAAGCTTCTGAAGCGTGATCATCGAACAATCAAGCGTTTCATTCAAAATAGTCAACAGGGTCGCAAGAAGCGTGTGGAAAAACCAAGGCGCAAAATAACTGCCCATGAACTGAGAAAAGTCAAGCGTGCAGCTGCCAAGATGCCACTTGCCACCAGTTTGGCCATATTTCAGAGCTGCAACATCACTGGAGTGCCCAAAAGCACAAGGTGTGCAATACTCAGAGACATGGCCAAGGTAAGAAAGGCTGAAAGACGACCACCACTGAACAAGACACACAAGCTGAAACGTCAAGACTGGGCCAAGAAATATCTCAAGACTGATTTTTCTAAGGTTTTATGGACTGATGAAATGAGACTGAGTCTTGATGGGCCAGATGGATGGGCCCGTGGCTGGATTGGTAAAGGGCAGAGAGCTCCAGTCCGACTCAGATGCCAGCAAGGTGGAGGTGGAGTACTGGTTTGGGCTGGTATCATCAAAGATGAGCTTGTGGGGCCTTTTCGGGTTGAGGATGGAGTCAAGCTCAACTCCCAGTCCTACTGCCAGTTTCTGGAAGACACCTTCTTCAAGCAGTGGTACAGGAAGAAGTCTGCATCCTTCAAGAAAAACATGATTTTCATGCAGGACAATGCTCCATCACACGCGTCCAAGTACTCCACAGCGTGGCTGGCAAGAAAGGGTATAAAAGAAGAAAATCTAATGACATGGCCTCCTTGTTCACCTGATCTGAACCCCATTGAGAACCTGTGGTCCATCATCAAATGTGAGATTTACAAGGAGGGAAAACAGTACACCTCTCTGAACAGTGTCTGGGAGGCTGTGGTTGCTGCTGCACGCAATGTTGATGGTGAACAGATCAAAACACTGACAGAATCCATGGATGGCAGGCTTTTGAGTATCCTTGCAAAGAAAGGTGGCTATATTGGTCACTGATTTGTTTTTGTTTTGTTTTTGAATGTCAGAAATGTATATTTGTGAATGTTGAGATGTTATATTGGTTTCACTGGTAAAAATAAATAATTGAAATGGGTATATATTTGTTTTTTGTTAAGTTGCCTAATAATTATGCACAGTAATAGTCACCTGCACACACAGATATCCCCCTAAAATAGCTATAACTAAAAACAAACTAAAAACTACTTCCAAAACTATTCAGCTTTGATATTAATGAGTTTTTTGGGTTCATTGAGAACATGGTTATTGTTCAATAATAAAATTAATCCTCAAAAATACAACTTGCCTAATAATTCTGCACTCCCTGTATATATATATATATATATATATATATATATATATATATATATATATATATATATATATATATTGTCCAATATGAAGGCAAATGCACTATCTGGATTTCAATAAATGTGGCTTTATTTTGTGTTTTCGTTCAGTCGGAGGAAGGGGCGAAGACCACGAAAACATGTAATAAAACCACATTTATTTAAATCCAGAGAGTGCATTTGCATTCGTATTGTACTGTATTTGCTGCTGCCGCACCTTGGTCCTAAGGAACTGAGTCTGAGAGTGCAACTTGTTGGATATATATATTTGAAAAGCCAATAGAATTTAAGCAGCTCTCATCCTATTGGCTGATTTGAATATTACAGCCAATAGGAATGCAATGGTACCCCAATATAAAAGGGGTACCTCACATTCAAGCTTCAGTGTGCATCGGCTGATCGCATGAAGAGGAGGCTCTGTGCTGGATGTTGCCGCCGGTCCTAGTCAGCTCTGCGCCGCCACAGCTCCACGCCACCGGGATGAAGATAGAGGATGCTCCCATGATGGATGAAGTTGTCGCCGCCTGGATGAAGACGTCTTGCCGCCTGGATGAAGATGGATGCCTGGACTTCAGGAACTACACTAGTACATTTTCTGGGGTTAGTGTTAGGTTTATTTCTTTCATGTAATTGGCAAGAGTCCATGTGCTAGTGACGAATGGGATATACAATCCTACCAGGAGGGGCAAAGTTTCCCAAATCTCAAAATGCCTATTAATACACCCCTCACCACACCCACAATTCAGTTTTACAAACTTTGCCTCCTATGGAGGTGGTGAAGTAAGTTTGTGCTAAGATTTATATGTTGATATGTGCTTCTCAGCATTTTTGAAGCCTGTTTCCTCTCAGAGTACAGTGAATGTCAGAGGGATGTGAAGGGAGTATCACCTATTGAATGCAATGGTTTTCCTCATGGGGATCTATTTCATAGGTTCTCTGTTATCGGTCGTAAAGATTAATCTCCTACCTCCCTTTTCAGATCGATGATATACTCTCATATTCCATTACCTCTACTGATAACTGTTTCAGTACTGGTTTGGCTATGTGCTATATGTGGATGGGTGTCTTCAGGTAAGTATGTATTCATTACTTAAGACACTCTCAGCTATGGTTTGGCCCTTTATGTATTTATATAAGGTTTTAAATATATTTATTGTACTTATATTTGCCATGATTCAGGTTTCAGTATATTTCCTTTTGCAGACTGTCAGTTTCATATCTGGGAAATGCTTTTTTTAGGAAAATGTATTTCTTACCTGGGGTGTAGTCTTTTTTCAATTGACTGTCATTTTCAGATTCGCGGGCAGAATTAGGCTCGCGAGGGCGCAAAATGCTAAGGTTTATTGCATCATTCTTGGAGTGAGATTTTTTTGGCGCAAAGTTACGTTCGTTGACGCAAATTAGTCATTTCCAGCGTCTTAGTTGACGCCGGGTCCTTTCACAAGGTTGTGTCATCTATGACACGAGTGTGTCGTTTCCGGACGTTTTTGGCGCCAAAAAAATATTTTTTTTCTGTTTGTTGTGCGTCATACTTGGCGCCAAATATTTTCATTATTTAAGACCCCATTCTTTTTTGCCTCCTGCCTTTTTTCTATGTCAGAGGGCTATGCTGCTTGCATTTTTTCCCATTCCTGAAACTGCCATATAAGGAAATTGATAGTTTTGCTTTATATATTGTTGTTTTTTCTCTTACATTTGCAAGATGTCTCAATCTGATCCTGTCTCAGAAATCACTGTTGGAACCCTGCGGCCTGATAACAGTTCTACCAAAGCTAAGTGAATTTGTTGTAAACTTGTTGAGGTTATACCACCAGCTGTGGTTTGTAATAGTTGTCATGATAAACTTTTATATGCAGAGAATGTATCCATCAGTAGTAGTTCATTACCTGTTGCTGTTCCCTCAACATCTAATGCACAAGATATACCTGTAAATTTAAAAGAATTTATTTCTGATTCTATTCAGAAGGCTTTGTCTGCCATTTGTCTGCCATTCCGCCTTCTAATAATTGTAAAAGGTCTTTTAAAACTTCTCATAAGGTTAATGAAATTTCAAATGACCAGCAACATACTGAATTATCCTTCTCTGATGAGTATCTATCTGATTCAGAAGATCCTGCCTCAGACATTGACAGATAAATCCTCTTATTTATTTAAATTAGAGTATATTCGTTTGTTAAAAGAAGTGTTGATTACTTTGGATATGGAGGAAACTAGTCCTCTTGATATTAAAACTAGTAAACGTTTAAATTCTGTTTATTAACCTCCTGTGGTTATTCCAGAGGTTTTCCAGTTCCTGATGCTATTTCTGATATGATTTCTAAGGAATGGAATAAGCCTGGTACTTCTTTTATTTCTTCTTCAAGGTTTAAAAAATTGTATCCTTTGCCAGAAGTTAGATTGGAGTTTTGGGAAAAGATCCCCAAAATTGATGGGGCTATCTCTACTCTTGCTAAACGTACTACTATTCCTACGGAAGATAGTACTTCTTTTAAAGATCCTTTAGATAGGAAACTTGAATCTTATCTAAGGAAGGCTTATTTATATTCAGCTCATCATCTTAGGCCTGCAATTTCTTTGGCTGATGTTGCAGCTGCTTCAACTTTTTGGTTGGAAACTTTAGCGCAACAAGTATCGGATCATTATTTGTCTAGCATTGTTAAATTAATTCAACATGCTAATAATTTCATTTGTGATACCATTTTTGATATCATCAAAATTAATGTTAGATATATGTCTTTAGCTATTTTAGCTAGAAGAGCTTTATGGCTTAAATCTTGGAATAGTGATATGACTTCTAAGTCCAGATTGCTATCTCTTTCTTTCCAAGGTAATAAATTATTTGGTTCTCAGTTGGATTCAATAATTTCAACTGTCACTGGGGGAAGGGAGTCTTTTTGCCTCAGGATAAAAAAACCTAAGGGTAAAACTAAAGCTTCTAACCGTTTTCATTCCTTTCGACATAATAAGGAATGGAAAGCTAATCCTTCCCAAAAGGAATCTGTTTCCAATTGGAAGCCTTCCTCAAATTGGAATAAATCCAAGCCATTTAAAAGATCAAAGTCAGCCCCCAAGTCCGCATGTGGGTGCGGCCCTCATTCCAACTCAGCTGGTAGGGGGCAGATTAAAATTTTTCGAAGATGTTTGGATCAATTCAGTCCAAAATCATTGGATTCAGAGTATTGTCTATCAGGGGTACAGAATAGGTTTCAGAGTAAGACCGCCTGTGAGAAGATTTTTTCTCTCACGCATTCCAGCGAACCCAGTAAAGGCTCAGGCTTTCCTGAAGTGTGTTTCAGACCTGGAGTTATCAGGGGTAATCATGCCAGTTCCATTTCAGGAACAGGGTCTGGGGTTTTATTCAAATCTATTCATTGTCCCAAAGAAAGAAAATTCATTCAGACCAGTTCTGGATCTAAAGATTTTGAATCGATATGTAAGAGTACCAACTTTCAAAATGGTGACTATAAGGACTATTCTGCCTTTTGTTCAGCAAGGGCATTATATGTCCACAATAGACTTACAGGATGCATATCTTCATATTCCAATTAATCCGGATCACTATCATTTCCTGAGATTCTCTTTTCTAGACAAGCATTACCAATTTGTTGCTCTTCCTTTTGGCCTAGCGACAGCTACAAGAATCTTTTCAAAGGTTCTCGGTGCCCTACTCTCTGTATTCAGAGAGCGGGGTATTGCGGACGGTGTTTCCTTATTTGGACGATATCTTGGTACTCGCTCAGTCTTTACGTTCTGCAGAATCTCACGTGAATCAACTAGTGTTGTTTCTTCAAAAACATGGTTGGGGGATTAATTTACCAAAAAGTTATTTGATTCCTCAGATAAGAGTAACCTTTTTAGGTTTCCAGATAGATTCAGTGTCCATGACTTTGTCTCTAACAGACAAGAGATGTTAAAAATTGGTTGCAGCCTGTCGGAACCTTCAGTCTCAGTCATTTCCTTCAGTAGCTATGTGCATGGAAGTTTTAGGTCTTATGACTGCAGCATCGGACACGATCCCCTTTGCTCTTTTTCATATGAGACCTCTCCAGCTTTGTATGCTGAACCAATGGTGCAGGGATTATACAAGGATATCACAATTGATATTCTTAAATCCCAATGTTTGACTTTCTCTGACTTGGTGGTTAGATCACCATTGTATAATTCTAGGGGCCTCTTTCGTTCGTCCAACCTGGACTGTGATCACAACAGATGCGAGTCTTTTAGGTTGGGGAGCTGTTTGGGGACAGCACAAGGAGTTTGGAAATCTCAAGAGGCGAGATTACCAATCAATATTTTGGAACTCCGTGCGATTCTCAGGGCTCTTCAGTTTTGGCCTCTATTGAAGAGAGAACCGTTCATTTGTTTTCAGACAGACAATGTCACAACTGTGGCATATGTTAATCATCAGGGTGGGACTCACAGTCCTCAAGCTATGAAAGAAGTATCCTGGATACTTGTTTGGGCGGAATCCAGCTCTGTCTAATTTCTGAGGTTCATATCCCAGTATAGACAATTGGGAAGTGGATTATCTCAGTCATCAGACTTTACATCCGGGAGAATGGTTTCTCCACCCAGATGTGTTTTCTCAAATTGTTCAGATGTGGGGGCTTCCTGAAATAGATCTGATGGCATCTCATCTAAACAAGAAACTTCCCAGGTACCTGTCCAGGTCCATGGATCCTCAGGCGGAAGCAGTGGATGCATTGACACTTCCTTGGTGTTATCAACCTGCTTATATTTTCCCACCTCTAGTTCTTCTTCCAAAAGTGATCTCAAAAATCATCATGGAGCAATCGTTTGTGCTGCTGGTGGCTTCAGCATGGCCTCACACGTTTTGGTATGCGGATCTTGTTCGGATGTCCAGTTGCCAACCTTGGCCACTTCCCTTAAGGCCAGACCTTCTATCTCAAAGCCCGTTTTTCCATCAGGATCTCAAATCATTAAATTTGAAGGTATGGAAATTGAACGCTTAGTGCTTAGTCATAGAGGATTCTCTGACTCAGTGATTAATACTATGTTACAGGCTCGTAAATCTGTTTCTAGAAAGATTTATTATCGAGTTTGGAAGACTTACATTTCATGGTGTTTTTCTCATAAATTTTCTTGGCATTCTTTTAGGATTCCTAGAATTTTACAGTTTCTTCAGGATGGTTTGGATAAATGTTTGTCTGCAAGTTCCTTGAAAGGACAAATCTCTGCTCTTTCTATTTTATTCCACAGAAAAATTGCTAAACTTCCTGATATTCACTGTTTTGTATAGGCTTTGGTTCATATCAAGCCTGTCATTAAATCAATCTTTCCTCCTTGGAGTCTTAATTTGGTTTTGAAGGCTTTACAGGCTCCTCCATTTGAGCCTATGCATTCTTTGGACATTAAACTACTTTCTTGGAAAGTGTTGTTCCTTTTGGCCATCTCTTCTGCTAGAATAGTTTCTGAATTATCTGCTCTCTCTTGTGAATCTCCTTTTCTAATTTTTCATGAGGATAAGGCAGTTTTGCGGACTTCATTTAAATTCTTGCCTAAGGTTGTGAATTCTAACAACATTAATAGAGAAATTGTTGTCCCTTCTTTGTGTCCTAATCCTAAGAATTCTTTGGAGAGATCTTACATTCTTTGGATGTGGTGAGAGCTCTGAAATGTTATGTTGAAGCTACTAAAGATTTCAGGAAGACTTCTAGTCTATTTGTTATCTTTTCTGGTTCCAGGAAAGGTCAGAAGGCTTCTGCCGTTTCTTTGTCATCATGGTTAAAGCTTTTGATTCATCATGCTTATTTGGAGTTGGGTAAAATACCACCTCAGAGAATTACAGCTCATTCTACTAGATCAGTTTCCACTTCTTGGGCTTTTAAGAATGAAGCTTCAGTTGGGCATAGGAGGCGGGGCGTAGCCGTGCAGGGACATGGCGGCAGTTTAGACAAGCTCCGTGCAAGCCATAGGTCTCCAGCCTAATAATTGATGTTAAAACTGGGAATTCACTCTTAAAAACCCCACAGTCTGCTAGATGACCCTTCTCCGCAGATTCCGGTAATCGGAATAAGATATGAAAAAGCTCCAACATTATCATAAAGATGAACCGCCATACCGGGTGAGACGGATTGCAAGGTGACACGCTGCAAATGACTTTCACATGAAAGTAAATTATCTAAATGTCAGCGCTATACCCTAAATGGAAAACCAATGTGACCAGATGAACACTTAGCACGAGACCCGTCTAGTGGAGATCGCTTACAAATATTACGCCGCCATAACTCAAGACCATGCGGTAAGACCTTCCGGGAACTGGGAGTGGGGAGAGATGCGTTTAGCCCAAAAGTAAAGCAGCTCCGTAAAAGACCTAGAGAGCTTTGGACTGGGGAGGTGAGAGTTTATACGATCATTACAAGTGCAACTGCCCTAAATACAAACAAATAAACTGTTACTTAAAAAGCAGACCAGAATAGGGGAACTGTTGCAGTGTTGGGGAAGGCCGAGCTGGGCAAGCACAGTGGAGGGTAAGCGTGAGCGGAAAGCAACAGAAACTGAAGGCTGTGTTAAAATTAAAAATTAAGACTTACTTAGCCTAGGGGAGGTTAGGATAATTATATACACATACCTAACTGAAGGTAAAAGAGAAATACAACACTCTTATCTCCCCTACCCACGTGGCACAGCAAAACCAGCAAATATACCACGCACCGCCTAGAATAAACCAAAGGCACAGACTACAAATGAACTCCTGATCTTTGCAACAGCCAGATTAATCACAGGGGCTAGATAGTACCTTGCCTTAACTTATATCTACCTTCTTGCAGCCATCCTATTTTGGGAAATACAATTATAGGAGCCTTGCTGGGTTACCTCCCCCATTCAACACATTGAAACAGCTTGAAACCTAACTGCTACAGCCCACAATACTCGACAATGGCAGCCAAGAAAAATGCTAAATCTGACAAAAAACTGACAGGCATCACTTCAGTGAACTCTTTCTTTACTAGACAAGAAGCTGAGACGCCAGAACAGTTACAGACTCCCCTTTAACGATGAAACAGCACAGCAGGAACTGCGTCTCACTACTCAAACTATAAATTCGGACCAATTATCCCAGATACAATCTACTATCTCACTACTACCCTCTAAATCTGACCTCGCAGATTTAAAAACATTTATTAAGACCGAAATGTCATCTCTGAGGAAAGACATAAGTGAAATGGGATCAAGGCTCGAATACTTAGAGGAAGGCCAAGACTCACTGAACAATATTGTATCTGATGTCAACCAACAACTAACAAGACACGAATCTATAGTTCAGTCACTCCAACTGAAAATTGAAGATTTGGACAACCGCAATAGACGCAGTAACTTAAGGATAAGAGGAGTTGCTACTAAAGAATCGCTGCCTTCTTACCTTCTGCAGATGTTTGAATATATCGCCCCAAATGTTAAGCTCTCTGAAACATCAATGGAAAGAGCACATAGGGCTCTCAAACCACTCCCCATCCCACCAAAACCGCTTAGAGATATCATTATAAAATTTACAAACTATCTAGACAAGGAGGCTATCTGGAAACAAGTACGTCTCCAAAGAGAAATTAGATTCCAAACATACAGTATTCAAATATTCCAAGACATCAGTCCAGCCACCATAGAAAGAAGAAGAGAGATTCGCTTCATCACCCAATGACTGCAAGAGAGGAAGGTGAAGTACCGATGGGGATTCCCCTTCAGTCTAATTGTACAGAAAGAAGAAAGAACGTACATATATAGAGACTCAACAGATATAGACTCTTTCTCTAAAGGCTTGAACATTGACTTTCCACACTCTGACCTACCGGCTCAATCTACACACCAGATTGATCCTCCCCTCCCTCAGAGACCGCAATGGTCAACTGTTCAGCGAAAGAAAAAAAAGACAGAAGACAACGCGTCGGATATATAAAGGTGTCTCATGGGACTTGAATTAAGACCTACTACTAAAAACAGTCCACTGAAGATACCTCACTCAGTCTCCACAAGAACTGATAAGTATATAGAGGGTTATACATTACTGTTGTATACTACCGCTTTACATTTAGAATTAGGCAATGGAAACCCAATAGATACTAAATAAGACATATGGTTGAAAGATGAACAGTCTTGATCACTGATTGATATATGTATCAACGTACAAGCTAACTGTGTGATCGAAAATTACCCTCAGGATAAGGGGTTATACCTGATAATGTGTTAGAGAGTCAGTATTACCAATTATGTTTTTCAAAAAGTTATATAGACAGGGATACCTTGTTTTTGTATTCTAGTCCCATACAGGGTGCTAAGGTTAATTTGTAAGAAACTAAAAGGTCCCTGACTACTTGTTATGAAATTAATAACAACTGCAGACTTATGTAGCAAACTGATCAGAAGGTCTCACCTGATGATAATAAGATAGGCTGATAATTAGCTAAAAACATTGAAAATTGTTGTCACACCCAATTATACAGAATAAACTGTGAAAGTCGGGCAGAGGTCTAATATCTAGCTAAGTAATTCCCTACATGTAATGTTTATCTGTGAGTTGGAGACCTACTAAATGGCATGCTACCTCATGAGTGTTAATATGATGATTCTAATTTTTGTTTTTACTTGTTTTTCCCTTTTCTAAAATCTCCCTTTTCTGTTCCCAGTTGGCGGTCCTGTCCTGTCCTGCAACCACAAACCACTTTCCAAGAAAATTACATGCGTAGGTAAGCCATATTCTATCCACATTAATTTCACATTCCACCTAGATTATGGCTAAACACTTAAAGCACACCACACAAACAAACGAATTACATATTTATTCCATTAATACAAAAGGTCTCAACATACCACAAAAGAGATCTGTAGTACTGAGGGACAGTCGCAGCCAGGGAACAGATTTGATGTTCCTCCAAGAAACACACTTTAGAAAGGGAAGAGAACCCACTACCTTTGCTAGCCAGTTCGGAACCTGTTTTTGGGCTTCACATCACAAACATAAGAAACAGGGTGTAGGTATCATAGTCAAAAGAGGTATTCCCTTTACAGAAATAAATACCATCAGAGATAGAGAAGGTAGATATATTATAATAGTTGGCATGCTCTATAACCGACCAGTGACGCTGGTTTCAGCATACGCGCCAAACACAGGTCAATACAAATTCCTTAGAAGGCTCACTAATATAATACTAGATTACCAGAAAGGACCGCTTCTTATGTGTGGGGATTTTAATATAGCTTTAAATCCAGAAATAGACTGCTCTTCGCAGCGTTCTTCACTACCTACCTCACATTTAAACAAAATAAAATCATACCTCAAACAAATTGTCGCCCAGGATGTATGGAGAATTCTACACCCGCTAAGTAGGGACTATTCGTTTTACTCATACCCTCACGAGACCTACACTAGAATAGATTATATATTTACAGACGTAGGCGGCTTGGCACTATTTAAATCAGCAAAGATTAACTCAATAACTTGGTCAGATCACTCATCGGTGGTTGGTTCCCTCATATGGCCATCTAAACCTATCAAAGATTTTGTTTGGCGTCTGGATGATTATTTATTAACCGATCCTATTATTGCTCTGAAAATAGACAAAGTGCTAATGGAATATTTCCAATTTAATACTTCATCAGAAGCACCCCCTCAAACATTATGGGACGCACACAAAAGCATCATAAGAGGCGAATTGATGGCTATAAAAGCCTACCATAATAAAATTAGGCGAGAAGCTGTCAAATCATTTCTAGATAGAATCCAGCAACTTGAAAACAGGCATAAAAGCTCCCCATCCGATAGAGAGGTCCTGAGGGAACTGACTACCGAAAAACAAAAACTTGCATCACACCTATCTAAAGAAATTAAAAGAAAAGCATTATATAACCGACAACGACATTATGAGGGATGCAACAAATTCGGGCGACTACTAGCAAGGTACCTTAAACACATCACTGATGAACAAGGGCAATCTCAACACTCTACACCTGTTATAGCACGCGTATTTCAGATTTTTTTCCAAAAACTATACAATATTAGAAATAGCCCGCACCATCAATCTGGAAATCCCCAATTGCGCCCAAGCTTAATAGACAACTACCTTAAACACCTGAAACTTCCCACTATCACTTCCGAACAAAAAGAAACCTTAGAAGAACCCTTAACAGTAGAAGAAATAGATTTAGTAATTAAAGACCTACCCACAGGGAAAACACCTGGCCCAGATGGCTTTACCCACAAGTATTACACTACATTCAGAGATACACTGTCCCCACATATGTTAAACTACTTTCAATCTATAGAGTCATCTGGCGGGTTCTCAGCCAGGGCCTTAGAGGCCCATATAATACTATTACCAAAACCAAACAAATCCACTACTCTACCTGCGAACTACCGCCCTATCTCGTTATTAAACACGGACATTAAAATATTTGCGAAAATTCTATCACATAGACTGAATAAAATCCTTCCTCACATTATACATTCAGACCAAGTTGGCTTTGTCCCGGGTCGTGAGGCGAAAGATAATACGGTAAGAGCATTACACCTTATCCATTATATCACCAAAAAAAAATATCCCTTCCCTGTTCTTATCAAACGATGCCGAAAAGGCTTTCGACCGCATAGCCTGGGACTTCCTAAAAGCCACTCTATCGCAGATGCGTCTGGGCCCCCAAATAATATCTCGCATTTTCTCACTCTACTCTCAGCCGAGTGCACGCATCCTGATAAATGGATCCTTATCTGACCCCTTTACTATAACAAATGGGACGCGTCAGGGATGCCACCTTTTACCTCTCTTGTTTACCTGTGTGATAGAGACGTTAGCAACTAGTATTAGGAATAACCCACAAATCCATGGTATTAACATCGGCACACAACAATACAAAGTCTCTCTTTTCGCAGACGATATGCTTTTCTCCATTACAGCTCCCGAAGAGTCAATCCCACAATTAAATCAGGAACTTGAGATTTTTCACACACTTTCAAATTTCACCATTAACACGTCCAAATCTGAAATTCTAAATATAAATGTGAACAAACATGACATGCAGAACATAAAGCGATTCACATCATTTTCATGGTGTTATTCCTCACTTAAATATCTAGGGGTCAAACTTGCACCAACCTATGACGACATGTTCACTATGAACTACATCCCTCTTAAACGGACAATTATAAATGACCTCTCCTCATTGAGATCTAAACAGATATCTTGGTTGGGACGTATAGAAGTTATCAAAATGAATATTTTCCCAAGAATACTCTACTACCTACAAACACTACCCATCCCATTGCCCACAACTTACTTACCTTCTATACAAAAAGCATTTAATGACTACATTTGGAACAGAAAGCCACCTAGAATAAATCAAAACATAATGTACTCACCCAGATCTCAGCGGGGAATGGGAGTTCCAAATCTTGAATTGTATAGACAGGCAATAGTTTTACAGAGGGTTGTGGACTGGAACATTCACTACCAGCACAAGCGCTGGGTCCCTTTAGAACATCTAATACGCCAAAAACCTCACCTAGGTAGACTGTGTTGGGATGTTTCCAACAAGCTCCATCTCAAAACAGATAGTAACCCGATAACGAGTGAGACATTCCGGACATGGGACAAAGTCATTAACACATCTTTATTTATCTCTTCCAAACCATCTCCATTGACGTCCCTCCTGGAGAATGGGGAATTCATATTGCGCCCGCCTGCTACCACGATAGATCCAGTAAACCAGGCTACAGACATAGCAGTACGGATCATGATCGCAAATGAATCAATTCGCGCACAATCAGATCTGATTGCAGATGGTCACGAATGTTTCTCTAATTGGTTCACATACCGACGAGCTAGAAACTACATACTTAAACACAAAGACAGTAATAACTTGACAAGACCGTTGACAAACTTTGAATCCTTATGCGTACAAACACCACCACTTAGACACACATTATCCATGATTTATAAACTATTATCCCAGAAACCCCCGGGGTATATACCCCCATTTCTAGAAAAATGGGAAACAGATCTAGGTATTATCATACCACCCCAAACGAGTAATTCCATTCTACAAGCCACTAGAAAATCCTCTATTTCATCCTCTATCCTAGAACTCAATTTCAAACTACTACATAGGTGGTATTTTACCCCAAAGAAACTACACAGGTTATTTCGCTCCCACCCAAACACGTGTTGGAGATGCGGACACGTGAATAGTAATGATGCACATATGTGGTGGTGGTGTAACGACATTCAAAATTTCTGGCGACAGGTAGTTAAGGAAATAGAAACTATTCTGGAGATTGTGCTCCCCCTAGACCCCATGATATGGCTTCTAAATAAACCCCCAAATATTAAACATAAACCTTATTTACGATTATTTATGGTAATGACAAATGGAGCAAAACAACTAATAGCCAAAAACTGGAAAAGTAATAAAGGCCCTTCACTGGGTATGTGGGTTGAAAAAGTTACAGACCTTTTAGAACTTGAAGAATATTATTACCTCAAAAATGCAAAAATGGAAACTTATGCAGAAATGTCTCAAACCTGGGAAACTTACATACACACAAAGTAATCCTATATAGACATCTCCAATTGTTTGCGGGCGGGACAGGACTCGTCCACCAATACCCCTCCTTTTTCTTTACCTTGAAATTCCCTTCACCCTTTTTTTCATTTAAACTCATTTTATAAATTCTTATGAACATAAGTTTTTGTTTGCTTATTCACAAATTCAAGAAAATTTATGACAACTGTTGAACATGTAAATTGGAGGAGCTGCATCTCCCACTTCTTGTATGTTACTTCTTTATTTTCAATAAGTTACTTTTACTAAATTCTACCATTTTGATGTATTTGCTTCTTCGGAAGCAGTTTTTAGTAGAAAAGTTCTTCAGGCAGCTGTTTCAGTTTGATTCTTCTGCTTCTAATTTAATATTTTTCTTTTCAATTATGAGACTAAACTTATGATTTGGGTTGTGGATTAATTTTTTTATTAGTGGAAATGGCTGTTTTTATTTTTTATCACTCCCTCTCTAGTGACTCTTGCGTGGAGTTCCACATCTTGGGTATTGCTATCCCATACGTCACAAGCTCATGGACTCTTGCTAATTACATTAAAGAAAACATAATTTATGTAAGAACTTACCTGATAAATTAATTTCTTTCATATTGGCACAAGTCCATGAGGCCCACCCTTTTTTTGGTGGTTATGATTTTTTTGTATAAAGCACAATGATTTCCAAATTCCTTTGTTGATGCTTTTTACTCCTTTCTTTATCACCCCACTTCTTGGCTATTCATTAAACTGAATTGTGGGTGTGGTGAGGGGTGTATTTATAGGCATTTTGAGGTTTGGGAAACTTTGCCCCTCCTGGTAGGATTGTATATCCCATACGTCACTAGCTCATGGACTCTAGCCAATATGAAAGAAATTAATTTATTAGGTAAGTTCTTACATAAATTATGTTTTTTGTAATATTAGTGTTTTTTGTTTTTGGTAATGTTAGATCATTTTTAATGTTCATAATTTAGTGTTTTTTTTGTAATTTAGTTTTTTTTATTTTTATTTAAAAAAAATTTAAATAGTAATGTTAGGTTAATTTATAATTTAATCTAAGGTTTTTTTATTTCACAGGTAAGTTTTTATTTATTTTAAGGTAGTTATATTCGGCTAGACTATGGCCTAGATTTGGAGTTCGGCGGTAAAAGGGCTGTTAACGCTCCGCGGGCTTTTTTCTGGCCGCACCATAAATTTAACTCTGGTATCGAGAGTTAAAACAAATGCTGCGTTAGGCTCCAAAAAAGGAGCGTAGAGCATTTTTACCGCAAAAGCAACTCTCGATACCAGAGTTGCTTACGGACGCGGCCGGCCTCAAAAACGTGCTCGTGCACGATTCTCCCATAGGAAACAATGGGACTGTTTGAGCTGAAAAAAAACCTAACACCTGCAAAAAAGCAGCGTTCAGCTCCTAACGCAGCCCCATTGATTCCTATGAGGAAACACTTCCTACGTCTGCACCTAACACCCTAACATGTACCCCGAGTCTAAACACCCCTAATCTTACACTTATTAACCCCTAATCTGCCGCCCCCGCTATCGCTGACCCCTGCATATTTTTTTTAACCCCTAATCTGCCGCTCCGTAAAACGCCGCCACCTACGTTATCCCTATGTACCCCTAATCTGCTGCCCTAACATCGCCGACCCCTATGTTATATTTATTAACCCCTAATCTGCCCCCCACAACGTCGCCGACACCTACCTACACTTATTAACCCCTAATCTGCCGAGCGGACCTGAGCGCTACTATAATAAAGTTATTAACCCCTAATCCGCCTCACTAACCCTATCATAAATAGTATTAACCCCTAATCTGCCCTCCCTAACATCGCCGACACCTACCTTCAATTATTAACCCCTAAACTTCCGATCGGAGCTCACCGCTATTCTAATAAATGTATTAACCCCTAAAGCTAAGTCTAACCCTAACACTAACACCCCCCCTAAGTTAAATATAATTTACATCTAACAAAATTAATTAACTCTTATTAAATAAATTATTCCTATTTAAAGCTAAATACTTACCTGTAAAATAAATCCTAATATAGCTACAATATAAATTATAATTATATTATAGCTATTTTAGGATTAATATTTATTTTACAGGCAACTTTGTAATTATTTTAACCAGGTACAATAGCTATTAAATAGTTAAGAACTATTTAATAGTTACCTAGTTAAAATAATAATAAATTTACCTGTAAAATAAATCCTAACCTAAGTTATAATTAAACCTAACACTACCCTATCAATAAAATAATTAAATAAACTACCTACAATTACCTACAATTAACCTAACACTACACTATCAATAAATAAATTAAACACAATTGCTACAAATAAATACAATTAAATAAACTAGCTAAAGTACAAAAAATAAAAAAGAACTAAGTTACAGAAAATAAAAAAATATTTACAAACATAAGAAAAATATTACAACAATTTTAAACTAATTACACCTACTCTAAGCCCCCTAATAAAATAACAAAGCCCCCCAAAATAAAAAATTCCCTACCCTATTCTAAATTAAAAAAGTTACAAGCTCTTTTACCTTACCAGCCCTGAACAGGGCCCTTTGCGGGGCATGCCCCAAGAATTTCAGCTCTTTTGCCTGTAAAAGAATAAATACAATACCCCCCCCAACATTACAACCCACCACCCACATACCCCTAATCTAACCCAAACCCCCCTTAAATAAACCTAACACTAAGCCCCTGAAGATCTTCCTACCTTGTCTTCACCATCCAGGTATCACCGATCCGTCCTGGCTCCAAGATCTTCATCCAACCCAAGCGGGGGTTGGCGATCCATAATCCGGTCCAGAAGAGGCTCCAAAGTCTTCCTCCTATCCGGCAAGAAGAGGACATCCGGACCGGCAAACATCTTCTCCAAGCGGCATCTTCGATCTTCTTCCATCCGGTGCGGAGCGGGTCCATCTTGAAGCAGGCGACGCGGATCCATCCTCTTCTTCCGATGTCTCCCGACTAATGACGGTTCCTTTAAGGGACGTCATCCAAGATGGCGTCCCTCGAATTCCGATTGGCTGATAGGATTCTATCAGCCAATCGGAATTAAGGTAGGAATTTTCTGATTGGCTGATGGAATCAGCCAATCAGAATCAAGTTCAATCCGATTGGCCGATCCCATCAGCCAATCAGATTGAGCTCGCATTCTATTGGCTGATCGGAACAGCCAATAGAATGCGAGCTCAATCTGATTGGCTGATTGGATCAGCCAATCGGATTGAACTTGATTCTGATTGGCTGATTCCATCAGCCAATCAGAAAATTCCTACCTTAATTCCGATTGGCTGATAGAATCCTATCAGCCAATCGGAATTCGAGGGACGCCATCTTGGATGACGTCCCTTAAAGGAACCGTCATTAGTCGGGAGACATCGGAAGAAGAGGATGGATCCGCGTCGCCTGCTTCAAGATGGACCCGCTCCGCACCGGATGGAAGAAGATCGAAGATGCCGCTTGGAGAAGATGTTTGCCGGTCCGGATGTCCTCTTCTTGCCGGATAGGAGGAAGACTTTGGAGCCTCTTCTGGACCGGATTATGGATCGCCAACCCCCGCTTGGGTTGGATGAAGATCTTGGAGCCAGGACGGATCGGTGATACCTGGATGGTGAAGACAAGGTAGGAAGATCTTCAGGGGCTTAGTGTTAGGTTTATTTAAGGGGGGTTTGGGTTAGATTAGGGGTATGTGGGTGGTGGGTTGTAATGTTGGGGGGGGGGGTATTGTATTTATTCTTTTACAGGCAAAAGAGCTGAAATTCTTGGGGCATGCCCCGCAAAGGGCCCTGTTCAGGGCTGGTAAGGTAAAAGAGCTTGTAACTTTTTTAATTTAGAATAGGGTAGGGAATTTTTTATTTTGGGGGGCTTTGTTATTTTATTAGGGGGCTTAGAGTAGGTGTAATTAGTTTAAAATTGTTGTAATATTTTTCTTATGTTTGTAAATATTTTTTTATTTTCTGTAACTTAGTTCTTTTTTATTTTTTGTACTTTAGCTAGTTTATTTAATTGTATTTATTTGTAGCAATTGTGTTTAATTTATTTATTGATAGTGTAGTGTTAGGTTAATTGTAGGTAATTGTAGGTAGTTTATTTAATTATTTTATTGATAGGGTAGTGTTAGGTTTAATTATAACTTAGGTTAGGATTTATTTTACAGGTAAATTTGTTATTATTTTAACTAGGTAACTATTAAATAGTTCTTAACTATTTAATAGCTATTGTACCTGGTTAAAATAATTACAAAGTTGCCTGTAAAATAAATATTAATCCTAAAATAGCTATAATATAATTATAATTTATATTGTAGCTATATTAGGATTTATTTTACAGGTAAGTATTTAGCTTTAAATAGGAATAATTTATTTAATAAGAGTTAATTAATTTCGTTAGATAAAAATTATATTTAACTTAGGGGGGTGTTAGTGTTAGGGTTAGACTTAGCTTTAGGGGTTAATCCATTTATTAGAATAGCGGTGAGCTCCGATCGGAAGTTTAGGGGTTAATAATTGAAGGTAGGTGTCGGCGATGTTAGGGAGGGCAGATTAGGGGTTAATACTATTTATGATCGGGTTAGTGAGGCGGATTAGGGGTTAATAACTTTATTATAGTAGCGCTCAGGTCCGCTCGGCAGATTAGGGGTTAATAAGTGTAGGCAGGTGTCGGCGACGTTGAGGGGGGCAGATTAGGGGTTAATAAATATAATATAGGGGTCGGCGGTGTTAGGGGCAGCAGATTAGGGGTACATAGGGATAACGTAGGTGGCAGCGATTTGCGGTCGGAAGATTAGGGGTTAATTATTGTAAGTAGCTGGCGGCGACGTTGTGGGGGGCAGGTTAGGGGTGAATAAATATAATACAGGGGTCGGCGGGGTTAGGGGCAGCAGATTAGGGGTACATAAGTATAACGTAGGTGGCGGTCGGCAGATTAGGGGTTAAAAATTTTAATCGAGTGGCGGCGGTGTGGGGGGAGCTCGGTTTAGGGGTACATAGGTAGTTTATGGGTGTTAGTGTACTTTAGGGTACAGTAGTTAAGAGCTTTATAAACCGGCGTTAGCCAGAAAGCTCTTAACTCCTGCTATTTTCAGGCGGCTGGAATCTTGTCGTTAGAGCTCTAACGCTCACTTCAGAAACGACTCTAAATACCAGCGTTAGAAAGATCCCATTGAAAAGATAGGCTACGCAAATGGCGTAGGGGGATCTGCGGTATGGAAAAGTCGCGGCTGAAAAGTGAGCGTTAGACCCTTTAATCACTGACTCCAAATACCAGCGGGCGCCCAAAACCAGCGTTAGGAGCCTCTAACGCTGGTTTTGACGGCTACCGCCGAACTCTAAATCTAGGCCTATGAGTTTTGCGGTAAGAGCGGTGCGGTACTAACTTGCAAGTTATTGTCACTGCTCACTTCCCTACAGCGCTGGTATTACAGGTTTTCATAAATCCGGCGTTAACAGGCAAGAAGTAAGCGTAGAGCAAAATTGAGTTCCATACCGCACTCCAATACCAGCGCTGCTGAAAGCTGCAGTGAACTGGTTTTACATGCTCGTGCCCCAAAGAAATCAGCTCTTTTACCTGTAAAAAAAAATACAAACAACCCCCCAACAGTAAAACCCACCACCCACACAACCAACCCCCCAAATAAAATCCTAACTAAAAAAACCTAAGCTCCCCATTGCCATGAAAAGGGTATTTAGATGGGCTTTGCCCTTAAAAGGGCATTTAGCTCTTTTTCAATTGCCCAAACCCTAATCTAAAACTAAACCCCACCCAATAAACCCTTAAAAAAACCTAACACTAACCCCCGAAGATCCACTTACAGTTTTGAAGACCGGACATCCATTATCAACGAAGCTGGGAGAATTCCTCAGCAAAGCGGCAAGAAGTCCTCAATGAAGCCAGGATAAGTCTTCATCCAAGCCGGCAGAAGTGGTCCTCCAGATGGGCAGAAGTCTTCATCCAGACGGCATCTTCTATCTTCATTCATCTGGCGCAGAGCGGGTCCATCTTCAAGACATCCGGCTGCAGAGCATCCTCTTCAATCAAAGTCTTCTTCCCGAATGAAGATTCCTTTAAGTGATGGCATCCCTTGAATTCTGATTGGCTGATAGAATTCTATCAGCCAATCGTAATTAAAGGTGAAAAAATCCTATTGGCTGATCCAATCAGCCAATAGGATTGAGCTCGCATTCTATTGGCTGTTCCAATCAGCCAATAGAATGCAAGCTCAATCCTATTGGCTGATTGCATCAGCCAATAGGATTTGTTCACCTTTAATTCCAATTGGCTGATAGAATTCTATCAGCCAATCGGAATTCAAGGGACGCCATCTTGGATGACGTCAATTAAAGGAACCTTCATTGGGGAAGAAGACTTTGATTGAAGAGGATGCTCTGCCCTGGATGTCTTGAAGATGGACCAGCTCCGCACTGGATGGATGAAGAATGAAGATGCCGTCTGGATGAAGACTTCTGGACGTCTGGAGGACCACTTCTGCCGGCTTGGATGAAGACTTCTCCCGGCTTCGTTGAGGACTTCTTGCCGCTTCACTGAGGACTTCTCCCGGCTTCGTTGAGGATGGATGCTTTGGTCTTCAAAACTGTAAGTGGATCTTCGGACGTTAGTGTTACGTTTTTTTTAAGGGTTTATTGGGTGGGTTTTAGTTTTAGATTAGGGTTTAGGCAATTGAAAAAGAGCTAAATGCCCTTTTAAGGGTAATGCCCATCCAAATGCCCCTTTCAGAGCAATGGGGAGCTTAGGTTTTTTTAGTTAGGATTTTATTTGGGGGGTTGGTTGTGTGGGTGGTGGGTTTTACTGTTGGGGGGGTGTTTGTATTTTTTTCAGGTAAAAGAGCTGATTTCTTTGGGGCAATGCCCCACAAAATGCCCTTTTAAGGGCTATTGGTAGATTAGTTTAGGCTATGGGTTTTTTTTATTTTGGTTTTTTTTTTTATTTTGATAGGGCTACTAGATTAGGTGTAATTAGTTTCAATATCTGATAATTTCTTTTTTTATTTTGTGTGTTTATTTTAGTGTTTGTTTGTTGTAATTTAGGTAATTGTATGTAATTTAGGTAATTTATTTAATGTTAGTGTAAGGTTAGGTGTTAGTGTAACTCAGGTTAGGTTTTATTTTACAGGTAAATTTGTATTTATTTTAGCTAGGTAGTTAGTAAATAGTTAATAACTATCTACTAACTAGTCTACCTAGTTAAAATAAATACAAACTTGCCTGTGAAATAAAAATAAAACCTAAGATAGCTAAAATGTAACTATTAGTTATATTGTAGCTAGCTAAGGTTTTATTTTATAGGGAAGTATTTAGTTTTAAATAGCAATTATTTAGGTAATGATAGCAATTTTTATTTAGATTTATTTTAATTATATTTAAGTTAGGGGGTGTTAAGGTTAGGGTTAGACTTAGGTTTAGGGGTTAATAAATTTAGTATAGTGGCGGCGATGTTGGGGTGGCAGATTAGTTAATAATATTTAACTAGTGATTGCGATGTGGGAGTGTAGCGGTTTAGGGGTTAATATGTTTATTATAGTGGTGGCGATGTCGGGAGCAGCATATTATTGGTTAATAATTTTATTTTAGTGTTTGCGATGCGGGAGGGCCTCGGTTTAGGGGTTAATAGGTAGTTTATGGGTGCTAGTGTACTTTTTAACACTTTAGTTATGAGTTTTTTGCTGCAGCTTTGTAGCGTAAAACTCATAATTACTGACTTTAGTTTGCGTTACGAACCTTGCGGGATAGGCTTTACCGCTCACTTTTTGGCCTCCCAGAAAAAGCTTGTAATACCGGCGCTATGGAAGTCCCATTGAAAAAAGACTTTACGGAAATTGCGTAAGTTAATTTGCGTTAAGGCCAAAAAAGTGTGCAGTGCCCCTAAACCTGCAAGACTCGTAATACCAGCGGTAGTGAAAAAGCAGCGTTATGAGCCTTGACGCTGCTTTTTCACTCATACCGCAAAACTCATAATCTAGCCGAATGTAATTTTAATCTAAATTTATGGGGGGGTTTACGTTTAGGGGTTAATAGTTTAATTTAGTGTTTGGCAATGTAGGGGCCTGCAGTTTAGCGGTTAATGGGTTTATTATAGTAGCAGCGATGTGGGGGGCTAGCGATTTAGGGGTTAATATGTTTATTATAGTAATAGTGATGTGGGGGGCAGGGGTTTTGGGGTTAATAGGTTTATTATAGTAGTAGCGAGTGGGGGGCCTGCGGTTTATGGGTTTATAGGTTTATTATAGTAGTAGTGATGTAGGGGGCAGGCGGTTTAGGGGTTAATAGGTTTATTGTAGTAGTAGCAATGTGGGAGGGGCGGCGGTTTAGGGGTTAATATGTTTATTTAGCATTGGCTATGTTGGTGGGCGGCGGTTTTGGGGATTAATAAGTTTATTATACTATTTGCAATGCAAGGAGGATGGCGGTTTAGGGGTTATCAGTGAAGTTTATGTTTGTTAGTGTACTTTGTAACATTTTTTTTTATGAGTTTTGTGAAACATTTGTGCGGAATGGAGAGATAAATAAAGGCTAAAACGCTAGCCGTATAGCGTTACCACCTTGACCACCTTGACTTGTAATACGGGAGAGGGGTTAAAACGCGTATTAATATAATAGTGTTGGTTATGCAAAACTAGGGAATGGTTAAAAAGGGATTGTTTATCTTTTTAAACAATAAACATTTTCAAATAGACTGTCCCTTTAAGGATTGTGATCAAGTCCAGTGTTCTTCATCACTAGACATTGGACACTATCTTGCACATGTTCTCATCGTAACCAATAAGGATCATCACTGATTTCCTGGCTTCCTTGATAACAATATGTATATCAAAGTGTAATGATGACATTTTGAAAGTTGTGTTGGGTACCTTGTGTCCTAGATAAGAAAATAGTCAGTTGCATACAGCAAATAAACATGGAGTGTTCCTCTGTTTTATTATAGTTTAGTTAATAAAATATATACAGAATTCTACTGATTTAATACCTTAACATTGATTTCCAGTTATACATAACAATGAAATCCTGAGCTTTAATTTTTACCATCTGTACAAGTCAAAAGAATGTAAATGTTGGGCCAAGAAAAAAATAACCTATTGTTGCATTTTTGTTTAATGTAGATTATTGACTAAACTTTACTTTGTTAACTACTTTTATTCTCAGAGGTCATAAGGTTACAGAATTTAACATTGGTTTTAAAATGCATAATTTACTTGTCTTACATTGACCCTTAGATGACTCTGTTCAGCCATAAAGCCATTGATTCTATGTCCTTTCCTTTAGCTTCTGTAAATCTTCTAAATAAGATCCTAAATTACAAGATGTAAATTAAGCGCATAAGTGACTTTAAAGTTGAGATAAAAATAATTGCCTTCATAGCAATTTTGGCAACGGCTCCTATTATTAGATACCCTCAAATAATACAATAGAAAATGCATCATTAATATACTACAGAAATTAAGTATATTTTAAAATCAACTTTTATAAAACTCTTAGAACCCATGATTTAAAAATTAAAATGTAAAAGGCATATAAGGTCGGGGAGACGCTGACAAAATTTATGTTTACAGCCATAAAAGCCCCTCTGTTTGCAGGTGCATTGGGACCAAATAACGCTTGCTAATGCACAATTCAGTCCCCAGATAAAACACAAGTATGGTTGTTAAAAGTCAGCTGTTTAGAAACAATGGGCTATTTAGATATTTTAGCTCCGATCAGTGAATACATTAAAAATACATTGTGTGGCGTTTTACAAATATATTTATTGATTTACATAGATCTTTGCAACCACTAGTTTATACTGGAAAAAATGTGTTGCCAAATAGTTGTATGTTAATTACTACAAATTAGTAATAAAGCAAAGAGATAGTATGGGCCAAAATGCCCAATCGTATTTCGTGTGTATTCTAATCAGACTAACCTACTGATAAGTATGGGTTTTAATAGTGTTTAAGCATTTATACCACATGATGATGACTTAATTACTGTCCAGAGTCTAATATTTATTAATTTATTTCATTATTTAGACAGATTAATACAATTTTTTTTAAAAAACAACAACTTTACAATGATCATTGTTAATCACAAAGCACTGTAATATTTGTACTCTTTCAATTGTGTATTTGTTTTCATGGCATTCTGTAACCCACATACAAATTGTACCATTAAAGGGACACTAAAGTCAAAACTACATTGTCATGATTCAGATAGAGCAGGCATTTTTAAACAACTTTCAATTTTACTTCCATTATCAAAATTAACAAAATATTTTTATTTGCACACTTTCTGATGCTTCAGCTCCTACTGAGCAGTATATACGTAAATGCAAATTGTGATTGGTTGATGGCTGTCACATGATGCAGGTGGAAGAAAAATTGAACTAACATTGAAGTTGGACAGAAATATACTACACCTCAATTGAAATTCAGAGAAATTGCTTTTGCATCTATTTTTTTATGCATTTGTTGATTAAGCTATTCTACTGTATTTAAGGGTCCTTTATGACAAAAGCAACATTATATGCATTTAATAAAAAAAATACTTCCTTGCTTCCGGTATTATGACACTACATAAATCTTTGCTATCCATCTTTAGACATCAGCGCTGCGGAATCTGTTGGCGCTCTACAAATAACCGATAATAATAATAATAATAATGTATATGTATGTATGTCTGCTTAAGTCTTTTGGCTGCCTTTTTTTTCTAACACCTGAGACCTCATATCTTTGAGCCTTTTTGTGTGCAATATTTTTTTAATAATTTTTATTAGATAGTGTTATTATGAGTGTAACTATACTTTTTAATGTATTTTTGATGTGTTTTGTAACACTTTTTAGTTTCGGGAAACAGTGAACCAGAGCTCTAAAGTTGCGGTAATCATTCTAGCATAAATCGCGACTGTGCTCAAGCGATTGTGTTTACTTTCAACTCGTAATATAAGCGGTTAGCCTGCCGATCGCAAACCCTCACAATATACCCCTTATAGCTAAGGCGCAAATGTTTGGCCTCCACTAGTAATCTAGCCCTAAATAAATGCTAAATAGAATTATGCATTCAATGAAAAGATTAATATGTGAATAACCTGTAGATTTATTTTGTTAAGTTTCATTAGTTGTTTAAATAGTGACAAAATAAGTATAAAGTTTTAATGTCTGTAAATCAATGGGAGCTGCCATGTTGAAACTTAGGTTACTTTCTCTGCTGTGGCCAATCAAGGACAATTTTAAATAGGTCACTAGAGTGTGCAGACATTTTGTGAAATATAACACTTTCCGTTCTGCACTTCTATTTCTAACAAGAACTGAAATGCTCACAGTTTCAGAATGGAATTACAGGAAAAGGGGATAAAATAAATAATGAAAGTATATTGTAGAGTTTTCTATACATACAATTTATCATTTAATATTACCATCTTAAAGTGTTTCATTTCCCTTTAAGTGTTACTTTATATATATGTATTGTGTAGCTGTTTGGTAAGGGACCCAAGGGGAGAGACCTTGATGTGGTCCTGGGCTTAAACGGTTTGGTGCCAAACAGGGCCAGCTCAAGAAATGTTGCTGCCTGGGTTCGAGAATGCAGTGACACCCCCCTCCCCAGTCGTAACATTACTGATTAGCATATCAATCTACTACACTGGCCGCTGACCTTACTAAGCTTGCCTGCCTACCTGTATGCAATCAATGCTTAGGCACAATAAGTGGGAAGGAAGTTAGGGATTCTGTATCTTTGTGCATAATGGTCTGGGTCCCTTGGACCCACTTGGTCCCATGGTTGAGCCGGCCCTGGTGCCAAATGCAACTGACTCTCTCATTTTTGCTTTTAAATATCACTGTGTGCTTGCTAGTGAGTGCCAGGTTTTCTGTGTGTTGTCTTAATATTTATTGTAAGTTTCCCTTTGGGCCTGTCACCCAAGCTGCTCAGAGGTTGATGGGATCTGTAAGTATTCAGAGCTATGTGGATCACAGTGACTTTGGATGTGAACCCTGTCCCGACTGAGAGTACGGTCCATTTCTGTGGTTATTATTATTATTATCAGGTATTTGAAGAGCGTCAACAGGCTCCACAGAACTAAGAACATGGGTGGTATATAAAAAATGATTACAGGGATCAAATGGGGAGAGAGGGTCCTGCCGAGAGTTGCACTGTTGTAGTCGGCACTTATGAAGGTGAACTACACCTAAGCCTTTTGTCCTCCCGCGGGGAGCGCTCGTTAAGGGGAGGGTACTGTTATTAACCCCTAAACCGCCGCACTCCCGCCTCAAAAACCCTATAATAAATAGTATTAACCCCTAATCTGCTCTCCCTAACATCGTCGACACCTAACTTCAAGTATTAACCCCTAATCTGCCGACCGGACCTCGCCGCTACTCTAATAAATGTATTAACCCCTAAAGCTAAGTCTAATCCTAACCCTAATACCCCCCTAAGTTAAATATAATTTTTATCTAACTAAATAAATTATTTCTTATTAAATAAATTAATCCTATTTAAAGCTAAATACTTACCTGTAAAATAAACCCTAATATAGCTACAATATAACGAATAATTATATTGTAGCTATTATAGGATTTATATTTATTTTACAGGCAACTTTGTATTTATTTTAACTAGGTACAATAGCTATTAAATAGTTATTTACTATTTAATAGCTACCTAGTTAAAATAATTACAAAATTACCTGTAAAATAAATCCTAACCTAAGTTATAATTAAAACTAACACTACACTATCAATAAATTAATTAACTAAACTACCTACAATTATCTACAATTAAATCAACTTAACTAAATTACAAAAAACAAACACTAAATTACAAAAAATAAAAAAAGATTACAAGAATTTTAAACTAATTACACCTACTCTAAGCCCCCTAGAAAAATAACAAAGCCCCCAAAATAAAAAATGCCCTACCCTATTCTAAAATAAAAAGTTAACAGCTCTTTTACCTTACCAGCCCTTAAAAGTTCCTTTTGCAGGGCATGCCCCAAAGTAAACAGCTCTTTTGCATTTAAATAAACATACAATACCCACCTCCAACATTACAACCCACCACCCACATACCCCTAATCTAACCCAAACCCCCCTTAAAAAACCTAACACTAAGCCCCTGAAGATCTCCCTACCTTATCTTCACCACGCCGGGTATCACCGATCCGTCCAGAAGAGGGTCCGAAGTCTTCAACCTATCCTGCAAGAAGAGGTCCAGAAGAGGGTCCGAAGTCTTCATCCTATCCGGCAAGAAGAGGTCCAGAAGAGGGTCCGAAGTCTTCATCCTATCCGGCAAGAAGAGGACATCCGGACCGGTAGACATGTTCATCCAGGCGGCGTCTTCTATGTTCATCCATCCGGCGCGGAGCGGGACCATCTTGAAGCAGCTGACGCGGATCCATCCTCTCCTTACGGCGACTCCCGACGACTGAAGGTTCCTTTAAGCGACGTCATCCAAGATGGCGTCCCTCAAATTCCGATTGGCTGATAGGATTCTATCAGCCAATCGGAATTAAGGTAGGAAAATCTGATTGGCTGATTGAATCAGCCAATCAGATTCAAGTTCAATCCGATTGGCTGATTGGATCAGCCAATCAGATTGAGCTTGCATTCTATTGGCTGATCGGAACAGCCAATAGAATGCGAGTTCAATCTGATTGGCTGATTGGATCAGCCAATCGGATTGAACTTGAATCTGATTGGCTGATTCAATACATTAATACATTTATTATAGTAGCGGCGAGGTCAGGTCGGCAGATTAGGGGTTAATACTTGAAGTTAGGTGTCGGCGATGTTAGGGAGGGCAGATTAGGGGTTAATACTATTTATTATAGGGTTTTTGAGGCGGGAGTGAGACGGTTTAGGGGTTAATACATTTATTATAGTGGCGGCGAGGTCCGGTCGGCAGATTAGGGGTTAATAAGTGTAGGTAAGGTAGCGGAGAAGTTGGGGGGGGCAGATTAGGGGGTAATAAATATAATATAGGGGTCGGCGATGTTAGGGGCAGCAGATTAGGGGTACATAGGGATAATGTAGGTTGCGGCGGTTTGCGTTCGGCAGATTAGGGGCTAAAAAAATTAAATAGAGTGGCGGCAATGTGGGGGGACCTCGGTTTAGGGGTGCATAGGTAGTTCATGGGTGTTAGTGTACTTTAGAGCACAGTAGTTAAGAGTTTTATGAGCCAGCGTTAGCCCATAAAGCTCTTAACTCCTGACTTTTTTCTGCGGCTGGAGTCTTGTTGTTAGAGTTCTAACGCTCACTTCAGCCAAGTCTCTAAATACCAGCGTTAGAAAGATCCCATTGAAAAGATAGGATACGCAAATGACGTAAGGGGATCTGCGGTATGGAAAAGTCGTGGCTGGAAAGTGAGCGTTAAACCCTTACCTACAAGACTCTAAATACCAGCAGGCGGCCAAAACCAGCGTTAGGACCCCCTAACGCTGGTTTGGACGGCTAATGCAGAACTCTAAATCTAGGCGTTAATTTCCTAGAACTTGTATACCCAGTGCAGTACTTTTTGTGTTTTGTAATTAATGGAGATGTAGACATTTGGGGCCTATCTATCAAGCTCTGAGCAGGCGGACAGGAATTGCTGGAATTCAACCCGATCGAGTACGATCGGGTTGATTGACACCACCTGCTGGTGGCCCATTGGCCGCGAGTCTGCAGGGTGCAGCGTTGCATAAGAGGGCATGCAAGAAATGAGCAGCATCACACTCTCTGCACCAGACTCAGCAAGAGAGGTGAGTAAAATGGCTGCCAGGAGCACATGGCAAACAAAGCAGGGAAAAAACCCTGACAGTACCCTCCCCTTAACGAGCGCTCCCCGCGGGAGGACAAAAGGCTTAATGGGGAAACAGGCATGGAAGGCACAGAGGAGGATGGGAGCATGAACATCAGAGGAGGGAACCCATGAACACTCCTCCAGACCGTAGCTCCTAAAGGGAACCAAATACTGTACGCGGCCCCTGGACATACGGGAGTCAATAATGCTGCTGACCTCATATTCATCATGGTTGTCAACAGAGATAGGACAGGGATGAGGCCACACAGTGGTAAACTGATTACAAACCAATGGTTTCAAGAGGGAGACAAAAAACATTGGAGATGCGCATTGCAGGAGGAAGGTCAAGAGCGTAGGTCATAGGATTGAGTTTTCGAAAAGGACCAACATAATGGGGAGTCAATTTATTGGAAGGTACACGAAGGTTCAAGTTGCGGGAGGACATTCAAACCCTCTCACTAACCTGGTAGGAAGGCACGGGCAGATGCCTATGATCAGCCTCGAACTTTTGGCGCTGCATAGAACGATGAAGGCAATCCTGAATCTGCAACCATGTTGAACGGAGTTGCTGGACATGCTCCTCCAAAGCTGGAATACCTTGAGACGTGAATGAATCGGGCAACAAGGATGGTTGAAACCCATAATTCGCCATGAATGGGGATAACTGGGAGGAAGCATTAATAGCACTATTACGAGCAAACTCTGCCCAAGGTAACAGTTGAGACCAATTATTGTGGTGATCTGAGACATAGAAATGGAGGAACTGTTCCAGAGCTTGATTAGACCATTCCACAGCCCCATTGGATTGAGGGTGATATGCCGAGGAGAAGGAAAGCTGGATCCCCATTTGAGCACAAAAGGAATGCCAAAATCTGGAGACAAACTGGCTACCCCGGTCCGACATGGGTAACCCATGTAAAAGGAAGACCTCCCGGGCAAAAATTGAAGCAAACTCCTGAGCAGTAGGCAGCTTCTTCAAGGGAATGCAATGTGACATTTTAGAAAAACGATCAACCACCATAAGGATAACAGTATTGCCACTGGAAACAGGGAGCTTGACAATGAAGTCCATGGAAAGATGTGTCCAAGGACGCTCACCATTAGCAATAGGTTGAAGAAGACCCACACAAAGACGTCGAGGAGTCTTATTCTGTGCACAAACTGAGCAGGAGGCAACATACACAGTAACATCAGAACGAAGACCTGGCCACCAGAATTGTCGAGTGACAGACCAAATCATTTGGTTCTTGCCCAGGTGACCTCCGGATTTAGGATAGTTGTAAGTTGCAAAAGTTTAGATCAAAGATTCTCAGGAACAAAACACTTACCACTAGGTTTCTCAGGAGGTGCATTGGTTTGTACAGCCAGTATCTCCTCCCCAAGGGAGAAGTCAAATTAGTACGTATGGTAGCCAAAATATGGCTAGGAAGTATAACTGGAGTAGGTACAGACTCCTCCTTGGACAGAAAGGGCATCAGCCCTAACATTCTTACTACCAGGCAGGTAGGAGACCACATAATTAAACCGAGACAAAAATAGCGCCCATCTGGCCTGTCGGGGCAACAAACGTTTTGCTTCAGATAGATAAGATAAATTCTTGTGGTCAGTAAGAATGAGCACTGGTACGCTAGTACTTTCGAGAAGATTTCTCCATTCCTTGAGTGCCAAAATTATGGCCAGTAATTCCCTGTTGCCAATTTCATAATTGCACTCTGCTGGAGACAATTTCTTAGAGAAGAAACCGCACAGATGCAAGAAACCGTCAGGCATAGGACGTTGACACAAGAGGGCACCTACTCCAGTCTTAGACGCATCAACCTCAAGAACAAAAGGCAAGACAGGGTTAGGATGAGACAGAACTGGAGCAGCAGCAAAGGCAGTCTTAAGACTATCAAAGGCCTTAATGGCAGTAGGTGACCAATGGAGTGGATCATTCTCTTTACGGGTCATGTCTGTGATAGGTTTGACCAAGGAAGAAAAGTTTTTAATAAACTTTCTATAGTAATTGGCGAACCGCAAAAAACGTTGAATAGACTAAAGACTAACTGGGCTAGGCCACTGCAGAACTGCAAACAACTTGTCAGGCTCCATGGAGAACCCTGCAACGGAGATAACATAACCTAGGAAGGTTACTTGAGTCTGATGGAACTCACATTTCTCGAATTAAAAAAACAGGCCATTCTCACATAGTGAGCCTCAAGTATGGGTGAGTGTATAAGGATGTCATCTAAGTACACCGCAACACACTGTTGCAACAAATCTTGTAGGAAATAAATAAATTCTTGGAAAACAGCAAGAGCAATACATAAGCCAAAGGGCATTACAAGATATTCATAATGCCCGCTCCTGGTGTTAAATGCTGTTTTCCATTCGTGGCCCTCCTTGATCCTAATGAGATTGTACGCTCCTCTCAAATTAAGTTTAGAAAAGACTGTAGCTCCCTTGAGGTGGTCAAAGAGTTCCATAATGAGCGGAATATGGTAAGCATTCTTAATGGTAAGACGATTAAGACTCCTAAAATCGATGCATGGTCTTAACTAACCACCTTTTTCTTCACAAAGAAGAAGCCAGCCCCTGCAGGAGAGCAGGATTTGCGGATAATCACACGTGACAGAGCATCGGCAACATACTCCTCCATAGCACAATTCTCCACAACAGACAGAGGGTAAACCCGGCCCGAGGAGGAATGGTTCCGGGTTGCAGGTCTATGGCACAATCGTAAGACTGGTGAGGAGGCAACGTACCGGTGCGCACCTTGTCAAAAACATCTAGGAACTCTCGGTACTCCTCTGGCATTTGAGATACCGAAGAAGTGCACAAGATTTTAACTGGTTTCCGAAGACAAGTGGAAATACATTGCGGAGACCATGACAAAATTTTGGACCTGCGCCAGTCGAGACTGGGATTGTGCTTTTGGAGCCAGGGATAACTCAGAACAACTGGAAAATGCAGAGAGTTTATCACCTGGAACTGGAGGGTTTCAAAATGGAGAGCCCCAACAGCCATTGATAACGGATCGGTTTCGTGAGTAACGAGGTCGGGCTGAAGGGGCCTGCTATCAATGGCCTTAATAGCAAGCGGAATGGACTGAGGCAAAACAGGAATGGAGTGCTTTGATACAAAAGCACTGTCAATGAAATAGCCCACATCACTGGAGTCAACAAGAGCCTGGGTGACTATGGAGGAGTCCACCCAGGAAAGGACAAACGTGACCAAAGGTTTCTCTTTTAGCGGTTCCGGGGACGATGATAAACCACCCAAGGTCTGCCCCTGACAGGACCTTAGGTGCCAGCGTTTCCCGGCCGTGTAGGACAAGAAGGTGGCCCTGTAACCCACAATAGAGGCAGAGCCCCTCCCTCCTCCTAAAGGCCCTCTCCGCCGTGGAGAGACGCGTGAATCCCTACTGCATCGGCTCAGCAGTACCTGATGACTCGGGACCAGGAGGCATGGGAGGAGAGGGTGGCATGGGTGGGAACAAACACGTAGGAGACAACGGAGCAGGAGGCTTCCGCAAGCGCTCCTTGAAAGAGGGCCTCTCTCTGAGTCTGATGTCAATTAGGATCAAAAAAGACACCAATGGCTCGAGATCCTCTGGTAAATCTCTGGCAGCAACTTTGTCTTTAATCACATCAGAGAGCCCATGAAAGAAGGTGGCAACAAGGGCTTCATTGTTCCAACCTATCTCTGCGGCAAGCGTACAGAACTCAATGGTATATTGAGCAACAGATCTTGTACCTTGCTGAATGGACATGAGTCATTTAGCAGCAGAGGAGGAGCGAGCCGGAACATCAAATACCCTTCAAAAGGAGGCCACAAATTCAGGGTAATTTGAAATCACAGGTTTATTAGTCTCCCACAAGGGATTAGCCCAGGCAAGAGCTGTGTCAGAGAGTAACGAGATGAGAAATCCCATCTTAGCTCTGTCAGAGGGAAACGCCTGAGGTAACATCTTAAAGTAAATGCCCACCAGATTCAAAAACCCTCTGCACTGAATAGGATCGCCTCCATATCACTGAGGTAGAGGTGCAGAACTTGACATGCTCCTGGTAGGACTAGGTGCAGCAGCGTAAACAGGAGCAGCCATAACTTGCGGAACACTTTGGTCCAAATGTGCAGTGTGTGTCAGCAGGGTTTGCAGGTCTAGTACAAATTGATCCAAGCGGTGATCCTGTTTAGCCATCCTGGAAATGATGGTAGGTAAAGGTGGATTATTAGCACCATCAGGATTCATGGCCCTTGCGTAATGTCAGGGTGCCAGGAATCAGACTGAGACGAGAAGTGCAAAAACAATCACACATTTATTAATAACAAAAAATAATAAAAAGTCCACAAGTCAAACAACAAGCCAGGAGTCAAAGCCAAAGCTGGTAGTCAGACAAACCGAGTCAGGAGCCAAAGCGAATAGTCAGATGAGCCGAGTCAGGAGCCAAAGCGAGTAGTCAGACAAGCCGGAATCAGGAACAAGGAGAACAGCAGAGTCAGGAACAAGCCAGGGATCAGGAGCCAGGAGGAATGTCAGACAGCCAGGTAATACACAGGAACTGGAACTCACAAACAGGTCTGAGACAATGCAAGGGCAAAGCATACTGAACAGAGGCCCTTTAAATAATAAGTGATGACATCACAATTCTGAGACTGCAACCCGTCTCACACGGATGATGTACACCAGTCTGGCCATAAGAGGGCGTGCAGGAAATGAGCAGCATCAAACACTCTGCACCAGACTCAGCAAGAGAGGTGAGTAAAATGGCTAAGTAAAATAAAATGCCAAGGTACAGCGCTACAGTACCCCTGATGGGGGGTATGTGGCTAAAGATGGTGTCCACGATCAGTTATGGATAAATGGATGACTAGTTTCCCAAATTGTAAAGATCCAAATATTAAAATATTAAATGGCGCTATACTGGAAGTACGCGTACACGCTATGACGTCACTTCCGGTAGACATCGACATCCGGTATAAACATCCAGTGAGACGGAGTAACTGAAGAAGGATAAATAGGAGGAAAATACAAATATTATATAGAATATAAGACATAAAGAACATCTGGATATTAAACATATAATAGGGACGGGGCAAAACCGAATCTTATAAACATCACCAAATTGGCGCACTTTTTTCGGCGCAAATTTTAGGTGCGAAATTTTGAATCAATCTATTGGTTAAACGAACACATTTAAGGTGCAAATGCCAGAAAGCCAGTACCAGTCTTGAGAAAGGTCCCTGCGGACCGAAACGCATTGGCTATTTACTGGTATTACGGCTCAGGCTCTTATCTGGTGAGTAGAACACTTATACCTCTATTTTACAGTAGCTTTATTGCACTATGTCCGTTTTCTGTTTATTTTTATAGGTTCATGATGACATCATCGAATAACTGACATATTTTTTGAGAAGAGGATCTTCACCTAGAAATCTAAATAATATCACCTTTTGGATCACTTTAATCTGGGTTAATCATATATCACACTAACTTTGGGAATACTGAAATTGGTTTTTACTAAGGATTTTCTTTAAGGATGATTTGCAAGGACATTTTTTAGGGCTATTAATAGGTGTACACCTTATATTTTTTGTCCTTTGTATTGCTGATTATTATTTTTTTCACGCAATTTTAAATTATCAAATTTGTTTTTTGGTATTTTTTATATCTCACAAATTCAATTATCAAATTTGTTTTTTGGTATTTAGTATATCTCACAAATTTGGATCACTATTTTTTGATCAATTTTTCTTTTCACCTTTGTTGGAGTACATAAGGAAATTTAAGTTTTGAACTTCTCATCACCTTTACATCTACAGATTGCTACAAATAGAATTGGACATTTCACTAGCCTGAATAGTTTTGAGGACTGTTTTTGATTTTTTAGGTATGTTTTTGGATTATCACAAATTAACTGGACATCTCACTGACTAAACCACATAACTTTTGTCAAAATAACCACTATAGAGTTTTGCCTATAGTCTCCTATTCAGTAGCTTCATAATATATGCATAAATTGTATATATTTCAACCCATTGTCATATTTTAACTCATTGTCATATTAAATGTTATATTTTAATCACAATATGTACTGATTGATTTTAATATTTTAATATTTTAATATTTGGATCTTTACAATTTGGGAAACTAGTCATCCATTTATCCATAACTGATCGTGGACACCATCTTTAGCCACATACCCCCCATCAGGGGTACTGTAGCGCTGTACCTTGGCATTTTATTTTACTGATTCATCGGAATCTGGTTGTGAGATTCCGCCTTTTGTGGTATAGCTTGTATGGTTGTTTATTGTGAAGCCGCAAGATACTCATCTATCTCAGTGAGTAAAATGGCTGCCAGCAGCACATGGCAAACAAAGCAGGGAAAAAACCCTGACAGTATGTTAGGTGAGTGAATTTCTATTTAGACAGAACTTAGGTCACTGTTTGATGTTCTCTAAAGTATGTGCAGTTTAAGTATCACCATATGAATAACTAGCTCCCACATAAACGTAAACATCTATTAAATATGGTAGAATTGCATAATTGACACACACACAATAAAAACGGCAATGTAATAGCCCTTACTTTGAATTTCAAATAAGTAGATTTTTTTTTCTGGCAAACTTCAAACATTATGCCATTTCCACTCCCCTCTGTATTATGTGACAGCCATCAGCCAATCACAAAATACATATATTCTATGCTCTCTTACATATGCTAAATAGGATATGGTGCTTCAGAAAGTGCGCAAATAAAAGATTGTGCACATTTTGATAATGGGTGTAGATACATTTTTGATTGTATACTCTATCTGAAAAATAAAAATGTAATGTTTAATTTAGAGTCCTTTTAAGTATTTGAACTTTTTAGAGTAGAAATTAAAGAGTAGAACTATTTATATGTTCATGTATTAGTCCATAAAGAATTAAAGTGCAGGAATTGGATGGCATCATTATTACCTGCGGCTGCGGCTTTCTATTAAACAGGGTAACCCAATTGCATTCAAAAATCCATAACTCTTCTTTAAGTCTGAATGCTAACTCCTAAGAAGCATAGGCCCCAACTCTTACACTTTAAGCAAATGTCATCTGACTACATGCCTCTCCTGGGTCATATAGTTAAACAACTGTATGTATTTTAAGGAAACAATACCCTAACTAAAACGTAACTTCTCTAGTCTCTGCAATTCCTGTTTTATTCTATGAAGCCCATTTACTAAAAATAGTATAGATTAGTGGATCTAAATGACATTGTATACAGAATGGTACATGATATTCTGCAGCTGACAAGAACTGTGCCTTAGCCTCCATGTTTGAATACTTCATTTTTGGGAGGATTGGCCATGTGGTATGTGATATCCTGCAGATGACAAGCATCATGACCTAATCTCTGTGTTTGAATCCTGCATTGTTTTGGGATTGGTCATTTGGTACATGTAATTCGGCAGCTATCAAAAATTGTACCCTAATCTCCCATACCTTTTCTGCCTAAATGTTATTGCTTTCTGCTTATGGTCAAATTCTTAACCTCTGATCTGACCTCCTCTATTTGGCCTTTGCTTGTCTGTTATCCTGGAATAAAACAATTTAGTTGTCTCAGCTAACTGCACAGGCCATTAAATGTAACACTAGCTTGGATATACATTGAGCTGTCTTGGTGTCCCATTTGGCTCAGAAGTACCTTTTGTTGTCTACACTTTGAACAGCTTCTGCTGTTTACATTTAAAAACATGTCTACAGTTCTGAACAACTTAGATTCTAATCTAATGTTTTGTAATATCCTGCCTTAACTACACTGCAACACTATTCTCTTTAGTTACCAAACTAGCATTTGTCCCCTCTATACCATGAAAGCCTCTGCCAGACCGATCTTCCACTCACATTGCATCTAATCTGCTGCATCTCTGCATTGCAATACATGGGTATTCATGCCATAGAATTGGCAGAGCAAAGAGAGGAGGCGGCATTGTAATATATGTTGACAATTCCACAAAGTTCACCCCCATACAAAAATCTAGCTCTCCTGCCACCTTTGATTTCCTTTCTGGCAAAATTGAGATCCCTTGCAGTAAATCAATCTACCGCCCACCTAGCTCCCCTGTGCATTCCATTTTGGACATAGCACAGCTCCTTAGTGAATCCATAGCTCAAAACCCAAAAAAGTGAAATTTTGTTTTTTGGATATATTAACATTGATTGGCTGAATCCAAAAAATAACAGTTGTCGCTCGCTGTTTAAATCTTTGCTGCTAGCTCAATTAATCTCCTCCCCAACTCACATAAACATCAAAAGCCATAATCATACCCTGCTCGACTGGATTCTCCCCACTTCTCCTGACCGAATCCAGGAGGCAGGTGTTCTCCCTAACAATTTCAGTGACCACTGCTTAGTGTACTGCGTGCGCAAAATAAAAGCTACTAAATCCTCTCCCAAGGTTAAAATCGCCAGGTCCTTCAAAAAATTTAATATTCAATCATTTCTAAATGACATCAAGAACCTCCCCTGGCACAGATTAAACCTAATCCCAGATCTAGACTCTGCAGTTGAATTCTTTCAGTCTGAACTCCTACAAGTTTGGAATTTACATGCCCCGCTGCGTAAGGTGAGAGTAAAAGGAGCACACTTGAATTGGATCACAGCTGACCTCATTCAAATGTACCAATTTCGGGATTCATTGTGGTCAAAGTTCAAGCATATTGGCTCTATGAATGATTACTGTGTAATTAGACAATGGCGAAATATATGCACTAAACAAACAAAATTGGCTAAGGCACAATATTTCTGTGAAAATCTGAACAATAACATATCTAACCCTAGAAAGTTTTGGAAACTCATAAATAACTTACAAAATCCACCAATCCACTCCCAACCCTCCACTGTCAATGTTGATAAGCAAAACCTGCAACTCCCCTTAGAAGTAGCAAATGCCTTTAACAATTATTTTGTTGGATGCTCCACCACCCTGATTGACAAACTAATAAATGGCATGCATCCTGAAGCTACAAATGTGGATCAGGCCCCACTAAAACAGCAAAGACCCAATATAGAGAAGTTCAATTTTAGACCTGTACCCATCAATAACAAATAGTAGGATGCACTGGATACAGATGAAGTTTCAGATAGCTTTATTTGAAGAAACATTAAAAGCTCATCATTACAATAATGACAATGCAAATCCCTAGATACATGAGTGGTATGTGTTCCACCCCAAGGACAGCCTGCTGACGCGTTTCGGCTCCAAGGGCCGTAATCGTAGCTGCAGTCACTTGTTCCAAATGAGGTTAAATTCCTATTGGAACCAGTTAATAGGTTAAAAACAAAGAACCTCCTTTTACCCGGGGCGGAACAATATCACACCTCTTATATTCAAGATTAACCCTTCAATAGTATGTGAACTGATAAATCAATTTATGCTCAAACAATTGAAATGGTTCTTTAAGCTCATTCTACTGAAGTTTAAACTTTACAACATATGTGAATTATATAGGTTATATCAAAACCTGATTTCAACAATGAGTTAACCCAGAAAAACAAAGCTATAGATACAGTAACAGATATGTGATTATATAACATAACAGAGTATTTTTGTACGAATTAATGTGAAGACATATATAGGTACAATTTTCTCTTCAAAAATACATATCTAAATTTGCTTCCATATACGGTGGAGGAAACAGAAATTTTTTGTATTATAATTTATATTATAAGTTAAATAATCTTTCATTACTTCAGGTATTAACATTGTATACTAGAATGAAATTTTATAGGCTCTGCTTTTGTAATAATGTATTTAATCTATATACTATGGAGAGATCATGGGATTATAATACTCTAACTAAAGACACACTATAACCTTTCAAACCAGAACATAGTGCTGAGTGAACTCAACTGTATATGCTAGCTTGGTTAAGTCTGATTCCACTAGTTTTTGAAATTTTTCTAAGATATTACCCCTACATTGAATAGGGTAGAACCTGGAGGCACCAGATAGAGAGGGGCCTTTGCTCCTAATATTGAGATCTTGATCATTGATCCCCATTGTTCCCTCTCTAAGTAGTGTCTCCAGGGACTGTAGATCACTTTGTTCCTGAAAATTTAAGGGCTCATTAGTACTAACAGGCTGAATTCCATTAACAATATATTCTCCATTATCCATTGGCAATGTTTCATTGAAGTATTTCTTTAGCGTGAGATTTCTGATAAGTTTGTTCACATCTACCAGTGTTTGGAATAGGTTGAAATTTTCAGCTGGAACAAAACTCAATCCATAGCTGAGTACCTTTATTTCCATATCACTGAGTATTTGTGATGACAAATTTATTACTAACTTTAGTTGTATTTTGTGTTCGACCTCCCTCTGCGTGGTAGCAGACCCTGTTCCTTTAGTATGCCCTTTTCTACTTTTCTTCCTCCCCCCCCCCCTTCTGACTCTTTTGGGGGCTTTGAAAAAACCTGGGCCAGGTCTGAACTTGTAGTTGCCCTAAGATCATCTCTAGCAGTATCATCATGGGATGATACACTATATTTGGACTGTACTGTCACATTCTGGGGATTAGCAGCACATTCAGAAGTTGATTCTATAGTTTCTGATTCTTCCCCTGAGGTAGAGTATTCCCCTGATGATTCTGCCTCACTCTCATTGAAGGTTACTTTCTTATTTTTGTTGCTTTTATTTTTATTTTTATTCTTATTTTTCTTACCCTCCTTGGGAAAACTTTTCTGATCATTCTCTTTTTTATAATAGAACCTTTGTGTCTTATTCCAAATATATACTTTGTTTGTATCATAATCCAATGAATCACGCATAAATTTATCATGTTTAATTTCCATGATCAATGCTTTTGTTTTGGATAATGATTCATGCAAAATACAGTCAAATTTGCAAAAAAGCAACTCTCTGCTGCGTGAATGTAATTCTATCTGCAGAGTGTCTATCTCTGTAGATGTGATAGATAACATCTTAGTTTTAAATTCTAACAACATGCCCATCAATTTAAAGGAACAGTCAGATAGCACACTATTCCATACTCTTATGAACTCTACATCTTCCACAACAAAGGTGGGAAATTTATTTATCCTTAATCCTCTTGGGATCATTCGACATTTGATATACTTCTGTAAAGTCCATATGTCCCACTTCAATCTTGTTTCTTTAATTAACAAAGATTCTATAGTGTCAAACAATTTACTCAGAGTATACGTTGAGATATCTGATTAAAATACAGTCTCTGATTCTTGAATATCCCCAACTCTTTCAACAGTTGTAAGTAATGAATAAAACTTCATATTAGAATTGTCTATAACGGGATTCATCTTGAAATTTCTTCTCCTTCTGACTTCCTGCTTGTGAACTAAAGTTCATACAGTGCTCAGATAACGTTAAATAGGAAACTGCTATCATTTGAAATAATGAATACAAACTGTTATCGGCACCTGTAACAATCCCAAGTCCACTGCACTACTGACAAACTTTATATATGTGACCGGACCCATTGCGTCCGTGACTTCACCACTCACCTAACACCATGGACCGGTCCTAGCGGCAAAGATCCTCCTTGTTAGAATTTAAAACTAAGATGTTATCTATCACATCTACAGAGATAGACACTCTGCAGATAGAATTACATTCACGCAGCAGAGAGTTGCTTTTTGGCAAATTTGACTGTATTTTGCATGAATCATTATCCAAAACAAAAGCATTGATCATGGAAATTAAACATGATAAATTTATGCGTGATTCATTGGATTATGATACAAACAAAGTATATATTTGGAATAAGAAACAAAGGTTCTATTATAAAAAAGAGAATGATCAGAAAAGGTTTCCCAAGGGGGGTAAGAAAAATAAGAATAAAAATAAAAACAAAAGCAACAAAAATAAGAAAGTAACCTTCAATGAGAGTGAGGCAGAATCATCAGGGGAATACTCTACCTCAGGGGAAGAATCAGAAACTATAGAATCAACTTCTGAATGTGCTGCTAATCCCCAGAATGTGACAGTACAGTCCAAATATAGTGTATCATCCCATGATGATACTGCTAGAGATGATCTTAGGGCAACTACAAGTTCAGACCTGGCCCAGGTTTTTTCAAAGCCCCCAAAAGAGTCAGAAGGGGGGGGAGGAAGAAAAGTAGAAAAGGGCATACTGAAGGAACAGGGTCTGCCACCACGCAGAGGGAGGACGAACACAAAATACAACTAAAGTCAGTGATAAATTTGTCATCACAAATACTCAGTGATATGGAAATAAAGGTACTCAGCTATGGATTGAGTTTTGTTCCAGCTGAAAATTTCAACCTATTGCAAACACTGGTAGATGTGAACAAACTTATCAGAAATCTCACGCTAAAGAAATACTTCAATGAAACATTGCCAATGGATAATGGAGAATATATTGTTAATGGAATTCAGCCTGTTAGTACTAATGAGCCCTTAAATTTTCAGGAACAAAGTGATCTACAGTCCCTGGAGACACTACTTAGAGAGGGAACAATGGGGATCAATGATCAAGATCTCAATATTAGGAGCAAATGCCCCTCTCTATCTGGTGCCTCCAGGTTCTACCCTTTTCAATGTAGGGGTAATATCTTAGAAAAATTTCAAAAAGAGTGGAATCAGACTTAACCAAGCTAGCATATACAGTTGAAGGAAAGAAATATTCTAATCTCACTCAGTCAGAATCTATTGCTTTGAAAGGGGGATCAGTTGTGGTAATGGACAGAACATTTTTTGTCCAAGAATCATTACAACAACTTAATGACACCTCACAATATCAGGTCTTAGATTTTAATCCTATTTCTCGATTCAAATATGAGCTGAATCATCTGATAGATGAGGGATATGAAGCAGGGTACATTGATGAACAGACTAGTTTATATCTCACGGTTGATAACCCGGTAATTCCAATATTCAATTTTTTACCTAAGGTACATAAATCCTTATTGGAAGTAAAAGGCCGTCCAATCATTAGTGGGATTGGTTCTATTACAGAGCCATTGTCGAAATGGTTGGATGAAATTTTGCAACCAATTGTTAAGGAACTGCCGAGTTACCTTCGAGATACCAAGCAGTTGCTGGTGGAGATGGAGGAGATACATTGGCAGAGTAACTATGGGTGGCTCACAATAGATGTCACATCACTGTACTCTTCCATCCCCCACAGCAAAGGTTTGGAAGCGTTAAGTTTTTGTTTGGAAAGGTATACAACGATAGATCATAGCTTTCGCTCATACATACTACGAGTAACACAATATCTCTTAACTCATAACATGTTTGTGTTTGAAGATGTCCATTACCTGCAGAGATGTGGGACAGCCATGGGGGCAAAATTTGCCCCCTCCTATGCCAACCTGTTTATGGGTTGGTGGGAGCTGTCCCACATCTATGCATGTGATGGACACTGGAAAGAGAAGATAGTTCACTACAGAAGGTACATAGATGACCTTCTGGTCATTTGGAAAGGTAGTAAAACAGAAGCTACTGACTTTGTAGAGATGTTGAATCATAATGATGTCGGTATTAGATTCACATATGAGTTCAATAGAGACAATATCAATTTTTTGGATGTAAATCTGTCAGTTACTGACAAAAATGAAGTGGTCGCAAAAATATACAGAAAACCCATAGCAGGTAACACTCTCCTCCATGCCAAGAGCAGTCATCCTAAAAGAGTATTTAGATCTGTCCTAAAGGGGCAGTTCATTAGGATTAAAAGAAATTGCACTCGGGATGAGGAATTTGAAAAGCAGGCTCTTGACATGGAGGAGAGATTTCTAAAAAGAGGTTACAAAAGAAAGGAGATTGTGGCCATCAAAGATAATGTTGCAACATTGGATAGGAAAGAGCTTTTAAAGGAAAAGAAAAAGAACAATGTCAAATTTGAAGGTGTATCATTTATAACACAGTACAGTCAACAATACCATCTAATTTGTGGTATTTTGAGGAAACACTTTCCTATGTTAAAAGCAGACGACAGTCTGGCTAATATAATCCCCAAAGGCTGTAGGTATGCATTTAAAAAAGGGAAAAGCATAGGAAATATAGTCGCTCCAACACAATTGAGTTCAGATCATCAAACTGCCACCATTTCATCATGGCTCAGATTTAAAGGCACTTACAAGTGCAGTTATGCACCTTGTACAGCCTGTGCCCATTTGCAACAGGGGGATGGATTTTCCAGCACAGTCACAGGAGAAAGATTTAATCATTCCTCATGTTTAAATTGCAGGTCTTGTTATGTAATATATTTGATCACCTGCACAACATGTAATATTCAATATACTGGGCTCACTACAAGGGAGACCAGAGAGAGGATAAGGGAACACTTAACTAATATAAAAGCTGGTAAACTTACCACACCGTTAGTACAGCATTTTAAATTGGAACACAATAGCAGTGTACACACCTTTAAATGGACCATTATAGAACTGGTCAAATGTAAATCCAGAGGGGGAGACAGAGACAAACTTCTATCTAAAAGGGAAGCATTTTGGATACATAAACTGAAGACCAGAGTCCCCTTTGGATTAAACTCAGAGTTTGATCTAATAAACTTTTGGGAATGATAAATTGATTATGTGGGTTAGTGTATCTGAGAATACTTACCTGTAGTAAGAAGTCCAACATAACAAAATAGAACATAATAAAATACAATAAAACTAAGCTATGATGATTGAAGAGAGTTATCAAAATACAGATTTTTTAACCTATTTACAGGATAAAATCATCATTAGAGGCGCTACAAGGAGTATATTTAAACAGAGTTGAGTTCACTCAGCACTATGTTCTGGTTTGAAATGTTATAGTGTGTCTTTAGTTAGAGTATTATAATCCCATGATCTCTCCATAGTATATAGATTAAATACATTATTACAAAAGCAGAGCCTATAAAATTTCATTCTAGTATACAATGTTAATACCCTAAGTAATGAAAGATTATTTAACTTATAATATAAATTATAATACAAACAATTTCTGTTTCCTCCACCGTATATGGAAGCAAATTTAGATATGTATTTTTGAAGAGAAAAATGTACCTATATATGTCTTCACATTAATTCGTACAAAAATACTGTTATGTTATATAATCACATATCTGTTACTGTATCTATAGCTTTGTTTTTCTGGGTTAACTCATTGTTAAAATCAGGTTTTGATATAACCTATATAATTCACATATGTTGTAAAGTTTAAACTTCAGTAGAATGATCTTAAAGAACCATTTCAATTGTTTGAGCATAAATTGATTTATCAGTTCACATACTATTGAAGGGTTAATCTTGAATATAAGAGGTGTGATATTGTTCCGCCCCGGGTAAAAGGAGGTTCTTTGTTTTTAACCTATTAACTGGTTCCAATGGGTATTTAACCTCATTTGGAACAAGTGACTGCAGCTACGATTACGGCCCTTGGAGCCGAAACGCGTCAGCAGGCAGTCCTTGGGGTGGAACACATACCACTCATGTATCTAGGGATTCGCATTGTCATTATTGTAATGATGAGCTTTTAATGTTTCTTCGAATAAAGCTATCTGAAACTTCATCTGTATCCAGTGCATCCTACTATTTGTTATTACTATATTGACTGAAACTAAGGATACTGCACGGAAAACACGAAGGAGACCCCTGCAAGCACAAGCCCACTCACCTCTCACGGTAATAGGTGGACGAGAACACGGGAGGCAAGACCGGGTGACGTCAGACGCCGAGCGAGATTGAGGCTCGATGGAACAGAGTGAAGCAGGACGCTTGTAATTCCCTTTTCTAAGACGGCACTGGTGGAGGTTTTACCCACAGTGACAAGACACTCTGTGGATACCGTACAGACAGGTCGCCCTACGGAGGATCTTTGCCGCTAGGACCGGTCCATGGTGTTAGGTGAGTGGTGAAGTCACGGACACAACGGGTCCGGTCACATATATAAAGTTTGTCAATAGTGCAGTGGACTTGGGATTGTTACAGGTGCCGATAACGGATTGTATTCATTATCTGTACCCATCAATGTCGTTAAGAAACACCTTAATAATCTAACAATGAAAAACCAGTCTGGACCTGATCAAATATCAGCAAAGTTGTTGAAGCTCAGTGCCCTGGCAATTGCTAAGCCTGTCCCAACCCTAATTAACGAATCCTTGGTGTCTGGATACATACCTAAACTCTGGAAAACTGAAAGAGTAGTGCCTATTCATAAAAGTGGGGAGTTAACCTTGGTTTATAACTATCGCCCTATATCATTGCCAGTATTGTCAAAAATCTTAGAAAAATGCGTCCATACGCAATTATGCGAGTATTACCAACTTTCTAACTATCTGACCCCTGATCAATCAGGTTTTCGACCGAATCACTCCACTACAACTGCCCTCCTAAAAGTTTGCAACAACATCCAAACTGGCATGGAACAAGGAGACCTAACTGGAGCTATTTTCCTTGATTTTGCTAAGGCTTTTGACACAGTGGACCACGGCATACTACTGCTCAAACTAAAAAACTATGGTATTGCTGATCGTCCGTTAGATCATATGTATCGGATCGATCACAATATGTCTCTGTTTCTAACAGTGACTCCCTCCCTCTCCCAGTCACGTGTGGTGTTCCCCAAGGTTCCATTCTCGGCCCTCTACTATTCACATTATTTATAAATGATTTGCCTTATGTCTGCAAATCCTCAACTGTACACATGTACGCAGACGACACGGTAATCTATGCAAACAAATATGATCTGCCGCAGCTTGAAGCAGTGCTCCAAGACCAGTTCACAGAGGTAGAAAAGTGGATCTCAAAAAACAAACTCTTCCTAAACACTGACAAAACTGTCACGATGATCTTTGGAACTGGGCCTAAATTACACAAATTACAAAATTCCCATCTACGCATCAAAACAAAATCCAATTGCACGCTGACCGTAGTCCACTCTTTCAAATACTTGGGTATGTTCTTAGACCCTAATCTATCTTTTGGCCTCCACATAGAAAAACTTGCATCTAAACTTTATCCAAAATTAGGTGCCCTGTACAGAAACAAATCTTGCCTCAGCCCTACAGTAAAGGAAAAGATTGTACAGCAAATGCCGATGCCTATCATGGATTATGGGGACGTAGTATACGCACCTGCACCGCAAACTCACCTTAATAAACTTAATACATTGTATATCTCGTTCTGCCGCTTTGTGATACAATGTAACTACAAGACCCACCATTGTGACATGCTAAAAGAACTAAACTGGCTGACGCTGGAATCCAGACGCACCCTCCATCTTTCCTGCCTTGTGTTTAAGTGCCTTTCTGGAAAGCTCCCACCCTACCTAAGCAGAATGCTCTCCCCGGCTATTCCCACCTCCTATAACCTCCGACCCAGTACCAGCACATTATTTAGCTTGCCTCAATACAAAAAGAAAGCAGCTCGATCCTCCTTTTCCACCGAGCGCCACAGTTATGGAATGACTTCCTGCACACTTTCAAACCTTCCACAAGCCTAATATCCTTTAAGAGATCTCTCTCTACATATCTCAAAACAGAATGCACCTGTCATGGTTGATTATATATTTCTTACCTGTTCTATGTACAATTTTTGCATCTATTGTGTATTATTATTGTTTTTGAATTGTATTGTACCCTATTGTATCAATGCAATGTTTTGTGGACCCAGGACATACTTGAAAACGAGAGAAATCTCAATGTATCCTTTCTGGTAAAATATTTTATAAATAAATAAATAAATAAATCTCTCACCCACTGGCTTCCTTTCACCTTAATAATAAATTTGAAAATTTATAACACTGCTCCAACCTATATATCTAATACTCTGTATCCTCACTAGTCTGTATTTGGCTTTTTTTTTATTATTTATCTTTATTAAAGACACAGTGTAAATTCAGCAATAACAAGTAATATTGGCATATATAACTTGACATATTACATGAAATTTGACAATTCATCTAGAACTATGATGATCACTGCAGAGCAAAGGATGTAATGATATACAAGGTCTTTCACCTGAACGTATCGTAGATGAGAATAGTCAACATGTGGTTACAAACTTGTGTCTTTTCATAGTTCATGTTGTCTTTAAAATTATTTTTCTTTAGGTGAGGAAGTCCTCTGAAATGTCCAACAGGAAATACCATGTGATGCCATTGGTTTCAGTTTGTATCTTAATTTTAACGTATTTATAAAACACAATAAACTATATATATATATATATATATATATATATATATACACACACGTATATATATATATATACTGTATATATAATTATAGAGAGCATTGAGAAGACTAACCTGCACAAAAAAAAATAATAATAATGATAAAATTCCTCCTCTCATACCCCCAAGCCACCTCCACTTCCCTCACCCTCATATTTTAAGAGCTGTTGTGAGCAGTTTCTAAACCCTTTCAATTCGCCCCTTAAGGCTTCTAGTATTATTTCTGTATTGGCAAATGGCAATATAATCTGTCTTTGCTCTTACATTGTAAGAGGGTACTTTACGTCATTATGTATTGCTGTCATTTTTTCAGAAAGCTTTTCAATCTGTGCTGGCTATCAAATTTGGTATCCGTTTGTTCTAGGAATAATTGTCTATGTACAATCTTTTTAAGTTGGGATATTGTGTGGGGGGTCCTACTAGTCCACTGTTCTAGAATACATTTACGGGCCAATAACACAACTATATGGCTAGATTTAGAGTTCTGCGGGCAAAGGGGTGCGTTAGCTACGCATGCTTTTTTTCCCCCGCACCTTTTAAATACCGCTGGTATTTAGAGTTCACAGAATGGCTGCGTTAGGCTCCAAAAAAGGGAGCGTAGAGCATATTTAACGCCACTGCAACTCTCGATACCAGCGGTGCTTACGGATGCGGTCAGCTTCAAAAACGTGCTCGTGCACGATTCCCCCATAGAAAACAATGGGTCTGTTTGAGCTGAAAAAACACCTGCAAAAAAGCAGCGTTCAGCTCCTAACGCAGCTACATTGTTTTCTATGGGGAAACACTTCCTATGTCTGCACCTAACACTCTAACATGTACCCCGAGTCTAAACACCCCTAACATTACACTTATTAACCCCTAATCTGCCGACCCCGCTATCGCTGACACCTGCATATTTTTTTAACCCCTAATCTGCCGCTCCGTACACCGCCGCTACCTACATTATACCTATGTACCCCTAATCTGCTGCCCCTAACACCGCCGACCCCTATATTATATTTATTAACCCCTAATCTGCCTCCCACAACGTCGCCTCCACCTACCTACAATAATTAACCCCTAATCTGCCGACCGAACCGCACCGCTACTATAATAAATGTATTAACCCCTAATCTGCCTCACTACCGCCTCAATAACCCTATAATAAATAGTATTAACCCCTAATCTGCCCTCCCTAACATCGCCGACACCTAACTTCAAACAGTAACCTCTAATCTGCCGACCGGAGCTCACCGCTATTCTAATAAATTTTTTAACCCCTAAAGCAAAGTCTAACCCTAACCCTAACACCCCCCTAAATTAAATATAATTTTTATCTAACGAAATAAATTAACTCTTATTAAATAAATTATTCCTATTTAAAGCTAAACACTTACCTGTAAAATAAACCCTAATATAGCTACAATATAAATTATAATTATATTGTAGCTATTTTAGGATTAATATTTATTTTACAGGCAACTTTGTATTTATTTTAACCAGGTACAATAGCTATTAAATAGTTAATAACTATTTAATAGTTACCTAGTTAAAATAATTACAAAATTACCTGTAAAATAAATCCTAACCTAAGTTACAATTAAACCTAACACTACACTATCAATAAATTCATTAAATACAATACCTACAAATAACTACAATTAAATAAACTAACTAAAGTACAAAAAATAAAAAAGAGCTAAGTTACAAAAAATAAAAAAATATTTTTCTAATGTTTGTAAAAAAAAATATTTTTTGTAACTTAGTTATTTGTAGGTATTGTATTTAATTAAAAATATAAAAAATATAATTAGTGCGCCAACGGTCAAATAGCTTCTATAAATATAAAATAAAAATGTATAAAAATACAAACATAAAGTATAGTGACAAAACTGGAACCATATGGGACCAGAAATTGATGATGTCTTAACAATATACTCCTTATCGAAAAGGGGTACTGACATTAATATACAAAGTAATGGTCATAATATAGACACAATGATATAGTGAGATAGTCCCAAATATGAAGTTCTAATGGATACAAATGTAGTAGGCGTGATATCCAAATCACAGGAGGCAAGCAACTTCTTCAAACGATCCCTGTTGGTGACCCAGGGGAAGAGACTAAATAGAAAAAGAGATAAAAGAAGGCGCCAACATAGTGCGGTTACCAGTGGGATGGGATACGCAGAGCAAGTAATACCATATACTCACAGGATATAAGACACTTGAAAAGTGTCACAAGTGCCTCCTGGACCCTCAGAGTCGTCCAGCTAACTCCCACTCCAATGTGGTAGTAAGATTCTCCTCGTCTTTGCCGATTATGGTGGCTCCGCTGATGGTCTCGGCTGCAGACTGTGTTCCAAAGGGACAGACTTCAGATCCACTCAGATCAGGATATACAGATACGGTCCGTGCTCTCCGGATAGGAGTCAAACAGCAAGGTGAATCAGAAACCCGGGATCAGTGCTGTCACAACAAAAGATACCTTTTCTTCATAAAAACATAGCTTTATTAAGATCTACGCATTTCAGTGAACCAGTCGTCTTTATCAAGCAGCAAGTTAAAAGGCAAAAAGTAAGCTCTGTAGGGCATTTTTTTATTTTGGGGGTCTTTGTTATTTTATTAGGGGGCTTAGAGTAGGTGTAATTAGTTTAAAATTGTTGTAATATTTTTCTAATGTTTGTAAAAAAAAATATTTTTTGTAACTTAGTTCTTTTTTATTTTTTGTACTTTAGTTAGTTTATTTAATTGTAGTTATTTGTAGGTATTGTATTTAATTAATTTATTGATAGTGTAGTGTTAGGTTTAATTGTAGATAATTGTAGGTATTTTATTTAATTAATTTATTGATAGTGTAGTGTTAGGTTTAATTGTAGATAATTGTAGGTATTTTATTTAATTAATTTATTGATAGTGTAGTGTTAGGTTTAATTGTAACTTTATTTTACAGGTAATTTTGTAATTATTTTAACTAGGTAGCTATTAAATAGTTCTTAACTATTTAATAGCTATTGTACCTGGTTAAAATAAATACAAAGTTGCCTGTAAAATAAATATAAATCCTAAAATAGCTACAATATGATTATAATTTATATTGTAGCTATATTAGGGTTTATTTTACAGGTAAGTATTTATTTTTAAATAGGATTAATTTATTTAATAAGAGTTAATTTATTTTGTTAGATAAAAATTATATTTAACTTAGGGGGGTGTTAAGGTTAGGGTTAGACTTAGCTTTAGGGGTTAAAAATTTTATTAGAATAGCGGTGAGCTCCGGTCGGAAGATTAGGGGTTAATGTTTGAAGTTAGGTGTCGGCGATGTTAGGGAGGGCAGATTAGGGGTTAATACTATTTATTATAGGGTTATTGAGGCGGGAGTGAGGCGGATTAGGGGTTAATAACTTTATTATAGTAGCGGTGCGGTCCGCTCGGCAGATTAGGGGTTAATAAGTGTAGGTAGGTGGCGGCGACGTTGGGGAGGGGCAGATTAGGGGTTAATAAATATAATATAGGTGTCGGCGGTATTAGGGGAAGCAGATTAGGGGAACATAGGGATAACGTAGCTGGCGGCGGTATACGGAGCGGCAGATTAGGGGTTAAAAAATGTAATAGAGTGGCGGCGATGTGGGGGGACCTCGGTTTAGGGGTACATAGGTAGTTTATGGGTGTTAGTGTACTTTAGAGCACAGTAGTTAAGAGCTTTATAAACCGGCGTTAGCCCAGAAAGCTCTTAACTACTGACTTTTTTCTGCGGCTGGAGTTTTGTCGTTAGATTTCTAACGCTCACTTCAGCCACGACTCTAAATACCAGCGTTAGAAAGATCCCATTGAAAAGATAGGATACGCAAATGGCGTAGGGAGATCTGCGCTATGGAAAAGTCGCGGCTGTAAAGTGAGCGTTAGACCCTTTCCTGACTGACTCCAAATACCAGAGGGCGGTAAAAACCAGCGTTAGGAGCCTCTAACGCTGGTTTTGACGGCTACCGCCCAACTCTAAATCTAGCCGATAGTGAGTATTTGGCATATCTTGGACAATCATTTATCCCTATGCAGGAAACAAATTTGTGGAACATTGAGTTCAATATTGAGGGAAAAGTTTTTAACCAGTATTGTACTTTAGCCCAGAAATTATTAATAATTGGACACGTAATAAAATAATACAGATTTTGACCTGTAGTCATTATAATTGGTTATATATATGTTTTATAATTATAATGAATGGATTGCGTCTTGTATTAATAAGACTTACTGACGGCATGTCAAGGGATATTAAGCCCATTTTTTTTCTTTCATGATTCAGATAGAGCATGTAATTTTAAGCAACTTTCTGATTGACTCCAATTATCAATTTGTCTTGGTTTTCTTGGTATCTTTATTTGAAAAGCAGGAATGTAAGCCCATTTTTGGTAAACCACCTGGGTAGCACTTGCTGATTAGGTAAAATAAATCCTGAGTTAAAACTTATTGAATTAACTTTTTTTATATGATGTTTCAATGACTGCTCAAAGCTTCAGTCAAGACTTCAAAAATACCTTATGTTTTCCTTAACATATATTAGTCTTTAGAAAAATTTCAGCATGGCTCAGATCAATACCTCCTTGTATAAAACATTTGTATTGGGGGGGCGGAGCCTGGCTGTGCAGGAGAATGGCCGTGTGTGTGTAGTGCTCCTAAGCTGAAGACTAGCCAAATGCCATCAAAGCCCATAAAGTACTCCTGTACAGACTTTTAAATAAACTTAGGAACCAAGGAGACTGCAGGACATTTATTTTGGTCCTGGGAGAGGGTCTCTTATAACATTTTGCAGGCGCTATTCAGAACTTTGGCGCTGCGCCCTGTATTGCGGCCCTGAAAGAATTGTACCGGGAGCCTAAAGGACAGATCGTGGGAGGACAGCACTTGTTTTCAGTAAGCTGAGGTACCCCTATTAAGCAGTGCGACCAGACTGTGCAGTGCCGCAGTGTTTCAACAAGTAACGGCCTTAGAACAACACCGGCCCTATATGAGCTCGCGGCGGCCATGATCTAAGAGGAAGCTGAGATAGCCCCTGGTCGGAACCTATGTCTGCAGCGCCTGGCTTGATATAAAACAAGCTACCGGGACACTTACAAGTGGTGCGGTGACTAGCCGTGTTGCGCACCGGACATTGCTGGCTAAAGGAATACCCGCTGAGTCCCCTACAGAAAGCCGGTAAGCAGAGTTAACAGAGGGAGGCTGTTGCACTTGAATTCTTTTCTATGGGACATATATATTTATCCTAATATCGCTGTGGAGCGGATGTTACTTAAGGGGACTCTTTAAATTGCATAAAAGCCTATTTGACACGCTACTATAGTCAAGGCCCACTGCAGTGTGTTACAGTGAGGAAGCTGCTATTTGGGCCCTGTGTATTGTGATGCAGCTTAGAAGGGCAGAAAAAAACAAAAATAAAAAAATAAATAAAACAAAAGGAAAATAGGAGCACAAAATACAGGGGAAAAAATAAAGAAAAAATAGCTCTGTTTATTGCTGAATGCTGTCTTCCACTCATCCCCCTCCTTGATTCTGATTAGGTTATAGGCGCCTTTTAAGTCTAGTTTAGTGTAGACAGATGCACCATTTAGATGTTCAAGAAGTTCAGGGATGAGTGGAAGCGGATATCGTTTTTGTATTGTTATTGAATTAAGAGCTCTGTAGTCAATGATTGGTCTAAGTGTTTTATCCTTGTTTCTTACAAAGAAGATGCCGGAAGCTGCTGGTGAGGTGGAAGGAACAATAAAATCTTTTTTTAAATTCTCATCAAGATAGTCACGCAAATACTGGAGTTCAGTTTGTGATAAAGGAAAGATTCTACCGAAAGGAATTTGAGCACCAGTAACAAGATCTATTGGGCAATTGTAAATCCTATTTGGAGGAAGCGCTTCAGCTTCTTTGGTATCACAAATCTCAGATAAATTGTGATATTCAGGAGGAATGAAATTTTAAAGGGTTGAGATAGAATGCTGTAGATAACAAGTATTCTTACAATATTGTGAAGTGTAGGTAACAGTGTTACTTGACCAATTAATAGAGGGATTATGTTTTCTTAACCATGGATAACCAAGTATTATGGTATGCAATGATGCTGGTATTATATCAAAAGTAAGATAGTCAGTATACCCCATATCTGTTGTTAGTTGAAGTGGTATAGTATGATGGGTGATTGGACCCTTATGAATGAATGATCCATCAATAACTTTCACATATAGGGGAATAGGTTTTAACACTTTTGGTATTTTATTGATATTGACATAATCTGAATCGATGAACAGACCATAAGCTCCTGAGTCTATTATGGCCTTACTCCTGATTTGGTGTTGATCCCACTGCAACAATAAAGATATGGTTAGATTAGTAGGATTTTTGTTTGCAGATAGAATGTTTAATACAAATGTCTTATCCTTCTTTTGTCACATTAAGATAGGACATTGAGAGACTGTATGATCCTTGTTGGCACAATATAAACAGAGGTTTGCAATAAGTCTTCTAAACTTTTCTTCTTGACTAAGTGGGCCTTTTATAGCTCCAATCTCCATAGGAATAGGACTAGAAGAAATTTTTTTTACTAGAATAATTTATAAGTTTTTTATGTATAGATTCAGTAGATAATTTTTCTGCTCTCCTCTCTCTGAGACGTCGGTCTATAGTAGTAGCTAGTTTTATCAGTCCATCTAAGGTATCAGGCATATCTACTCTTGAAATTTCATCTTTTAAGCTTTCAGATAAGCCTAACCTGAATTGCTTTTTTAAGCTTATTGCATTCCATTGGGAGTCAGCAGACCACATTTGAAACTCTGTGATGTACTCACTACATTACGTTTTCCTTGCTTTAATGAACGTAGCTTAGTTTCTGCATTTAGTTGTTTATTTGTATCTTCATACAAACTTGACATGGTGGTAAAAAAATTATCCAAAGAATTTAGTATGGGATCATTTAATTCAAAAAATTTGTTAGCCCATGTGTGAGGCTCACCTGACAGATATGAAATGGTAAAACACACTCTAATCCTATCTGTATGGTATGTCTTTGGTTTCATTGAAAATAGCCGGTAGCACGCATTTTTAAAGTCTTTAAACTCAGACCTTTTCCCAGAAAAAATATGAGGTGCATTTATATGAGGTTCTGGAATATCAGATGATTTAGGTATTATTATGTCTTTAATCAAACTCTTGAGAGCAGTGTTTTCGGCCTGTACCTCTGTCAGACCTCTTGCAAGATATTCTATTTTCTGGTTTAAAGTTTCAAATTGATTATTGATCTTGTTAGGATCCATTTTAAACACAGAATGTTTTCTGGGTTAAATATTATGTAAGAGTTAGATTAACGACAGTTATATGTACACAATAGTTTGTTTTGTAGCAAGATTTAATACCCAGAGTTATATGTGGAAACAATGGGATCTATAAATATTGCAATTGATTCAACAGTGACGTATCTCATTATTCAGAATAACACCTGAAAAGAGATATACGATTCGTATTTTCTTGAGGGTATTCAGAGTAGTAAATGTTCAGCTTCAGTAGAAAATGTGATTAGTGAATTGGCTATCACTTTAAATATACAAGGCAGTTCATAGCAATGCTTAATGAAGTGAACATTCTAATAGTAGAGCTCAGACACACAAGGAAACAGTTAAAAGTGGCGTTTTAGCAAAAACAGAGTCACAGTTTATAACATACAGTTTACTTGCGGGTTAAATAGCGGTTTAGCTGAAGCACAGTCTCAGATAATATCGAGCAGTTTACTTGCAGTAATATGACACATGTAAACAGTTTGGGTTGCGGTTAGCTGAAGCAGAGTCACAGATATACCATGCAGTTTACTTGCAGTTTGCATAACACATGAGACACAGTAGCGGTTAGTTTAGACAAAGTCACAGTATACTTGCGGTTTGATTTGACAACTCTTGTATCAAGTTTGGATGGTTCCATATTCAGGTATTGTATACAAACTCTGGATCTTTTCCAGATAAGCCCCGCCACTAATGCAAAAAGGGCACGCGCGAAAAGTTAAGCCCCGCCACTTTTGACAGTAAACGTGCGCCATAAAAACAACTCATAAGATCCACTCATCCGCCTCTAGGCAACAGATTAGTAGTTTACCTCAATGTGACTCTCAAAAGGACCCCAGGGTGGATCGTACAGAGTCTAGAGTACCCCTCCCCTCAATTAAACCGATGGGTGCATGTTTCACAATAACTATCACTAAAGAGCTACATAGTGATCAAAAGGAGATGATTCCCCGATAGTATATGGGGCAAATGAAATGCACATGCGTATAGCGCTGGTAAACCCGCACCCCTATTCACTTGGAGAGAGAGTGTGTATGTGTGTGCCTATAGGTTAAAGAGGGCAAGCCCCCATGACAGACGGGTATGTTTCATGACGGTCGTTCAAGGTACCGCAAGCAGGATACTAATATTTGACCAGTCAGGGGGATTCACAGATCCTGTAGTGGATTAGTGCAGCACGCATGTGTATAATGCATAAACACAATCGGATTGAATGAGACAAGCCCCTATCTAGAAATGATTGCTTACGTAGACCACAATCAAGGTATTGGTAGTTACCCTATAACATATTTGCATGGTTTTCCAATATCTTCCCCTTGTTTCCCGACATCACTACACACTCACATTGGTATCCCTATATATGCACAATAGCTTCTCTGCCATCATGGCCGTAAAAAATACAAATACAAAACATTTAAAAAACATTTACACAAAGTAATAAACAGTGGTACATTCATAATATACCAGTGGTCATGTACTGAGAGCTACTGCCTGGGTGGCGGGGGTTAACTTTTTGGCGGGGCTTATCTGGAAAAGATCCCAAACTTTTTAAATACATTCTATTGTTTACTTTGTTTTTAATTATATATAAAAGTTTTTTTAACTTATTAAGCAGCCTTTTTTTCTGGAGCTCTATTTGGAGTTTACGTTAGCCTCCTGCTAACACAGATTACCTCAACAGCACAATTTAGTTAGCTGGGCCACTACTAATAGTCCAGTCTGTCTGTTTGGCACTTGATAAGTGCTTTCCCTCATGTGAGTACCCTGGACATCGGTGGGTTCCATATTGTTTGTGGGTGTTAATAACTTGGATTATCTGCACTAGGAGGCACCCTTTTCTATCTTTATTTTTGGTCATTTGTGCCAGGTTGGTTATTGAAAGGAGCAGCCCGTTATACAGAACAGTGCACTGGGACACTGTTCACCTAGGCATATCTCTGCCTTTGGGATATGTGAGTATCCTTTATCCATTCTTATAGTCAACATAATCTGTGATTGGCTACACTAAGGGGCGCCCTTTTGTCTCTCTCTTGATTTTTACTTGTAATATACAAGTGCTTATTATAAGAATTAATTATGGGCTAGATTACAAGTGGAGTGCTATTTTAATGTGTGCCCGTAAAGGGGCAAATTTGCCAATTTACAGGCGCTCATTAAATAACCAGCCATTACAAGTGGCTGACAAATGCTCCCACAAGTTCGTGGGAGCACTTTGCGCTTAGCACAATTAACCAGAGGTCAGACCTCTGGTTAATTTAAAAAACTGTCCTCCAATTGCCCTCCAAATAAAGTAGACAGTTGCTTTATTAAAATAAAAATATAAGCATCTTTATTTATTTAAAAAAAAACTGTCCAAAGCAGTTATTAGGGATTAAAGTGAGGGGATGTGGGGTGTTAGAAGAAAATAAACGGCAATGAAAAGTGCCTTTACATTGCGGTCTATTGGGACTAGGTTATCACTGTAAATATATACAGTATGTATATGCTTATATACATTAGGAATAAATCTCCTATTACGTCCTTGCGTTTACTAAACTAAATCTAACTACAAATAAACACAAACAACTGTTTGGGAGAAAGACCGATCACGGTCACGTTTAATAAAATGTAAACTTTATTAACTTTTAAATAGTATTAGGCAACTTTTCAAATAACTTGAACTTTGTTAAAAGTTATTATTAACTTGTTAGCAGCACTTATTACTAGACTAACCCTTACCGACAGACGTCAAGGCCCCTTTTGTTACCTGCAGTGGCTGTCACTCTTCATTCTTACTCCTCATTACAGGGCCATGACCGAACGCCTAGCTAGGGCATGTTACCACCAACCCAGTAGGGCAGCCCTCACCAGTTTAGATTAGAATCTGAGTGTCGGCCGGTGACTGGCTGTAGAGTGACATGCGGCAGCTGCGCTTGTTAGAAATATGCATAGAGACTATACAGCAGTTTGCATAAGTAAGAGATATATTTCTCACACATCTACGGTGGCAAAATCTTTCTCTTACTATGCAGACTTTAGAAATCACTTGCAGTCCACTGGTAGACCGCGATTGACGTCTAGCCCACCCTTGATATTTAGGTATAGATATATACAGATACAGATACCTGTATATAGGAATATCTATTTAAAAATCTATTTAAAAATCTTTAGCAATGTATCTGTATGTATCTCTTTGTTAAAGTACTTTGGTGGCATTCTTTTTTAACACCCGAGATCTCATATATATGAGCCCTTATAACTTTTTTGTGCATTTTTTTTTTTAATAATTTTTTTTTAGATGGTGTTATTATGAGTGTAACTCTACTTTGTAATGTATTTTTAAAGTGTTTTGTGACACTTTTTAGTTTTGTAAAACAGTTAACCACAGCTCTGAGATTGCGGTAAGGATTGGAGCGATTTTGCTAAACTTGTAATATCAGTGCAATTAAAAATGCTAGTGAAAAGACGATATCGCTTGCGCAAAACCGTTTGCCCCTCACTTGTAATCTAGATCTTCTTATTTTAGCAACAATATTTATTTAAAAAACAGTTAAAAACATTAGCGTTTGCTAGAAATTGTTATAGTTAGAACTTATTAAAATTGAATGTTTAGGAATGATGTGTTTAGATGAAATACTTTACAGTAAGATTCAGTATCTTTAAGCGTTAACTTTAATTCTTGGCTCTGTGTGATTTGAAAAAAAGAATGATCCACATTTCACGCACCAAGAGGTGTGTCCCAAACAGTATAGGCTGTTACAAAAAGCTGCTAATGCTTCTTTGACTTTGCTCTTCACCTGCTTTCTTCTCTATTTGTCATTTCACCAATAACATCTTCCCATTTCTGCTTCGTCCATCTTCTCTAAATTTCTACCACTAGGTCCATTAACTGTTGTTTCACATGAGTCTCTTTCCCTATATGTGACTCTACAGGGGCAGAGGGTACACTGCCCCCCCCTACAATGTGGGTGATCCCATGTGTGCTACAACACTTGTGATCATCCCTCACACAAACATCTACAGTCTTATGATTTTTACCAAGTGGATATATTGATGTTTCAGAGAACTTCTATTCCACTCTTTCTTCAGACCAACTAGATCATATTAATTAGTGAAGAATAATTACATAAATGCACCTTCATCCCATAAACAATTTGTGCCCAAAACAATCCATTTGTGCATTCTAGCCAACAGTGAACCTGAAATCCATAGCAACCTGCCAACACTTAGGGTTCAAACAGTTAGTCCTGTGAGAGCACAAGGCAGTAACCAAAACAACACAGCACTGAGAACATGCAGTGCCAATAACATCAATAAAATGCAATCACACTCAGGAACTATTAGAAATATATATATACACATAGAAAGTCTACCACTCTCTTGCAAGCACACAGATGGATTAAAAGCAAAGTGGAATAGCTACAACATTTGGCCAAATAGTGATAGGCCCAGGACCACATCAAGGCCCTAACCTACAGCCACACAATGCATGCTTTCAATCAAACACACTGAGATACAAACAAGGGTGACACAGACCCTTTGTAATTTCCCTAGACACATACACAACACAGAAATGGACTGCACTCTCAAATTGAACTGGTTTCACATCCTATGACCCTGCAAAACTCACAGCCCTTGGTACTCACCAGCACTCACAGACAGCTGTACACCTTTCAGGGACTCAGGCAGTTAACCCCAGACAAGCCTGGGTGCAAAGTCCATAGGAAAAATGACAAAACAAAATTATTAACACACATAGGGGTTGATTTATCATCGGTCTGTCCGACATGAACCGCTCAGCGTATCATGTCCTACAGACATCGATGAATGTCGACAGCATATGCTGTTGGCATTTATCATTGCACAAGCAGTTCTTGCGCAAGCAGGGGGTGTCATAGGATCAAGCAGGGGGTGGTATAGGATTGGGTGGATTGATGTCCGCAGTCTCAGAGCAGGCGGACCAGTTAAGGAGCAGCGATCTTAAGACCGCTGCTTCTTAACTGCTGTTTCCAGGGAGCCTGAAGGATCGCATGAAAACAGGGGCATCAGGGGCCTTTTTGGCTCTTGATAATTCAGCCCCTAACTCTTCCATTATTCTTTTAATCTAGCTGTGTGCTTGCAAGAGAGTGACCGACTTTCTATGTGTTGTGTAATGTGAGTTTTGCAGAATCATAGGATGTGTAATTAGTCCAGTTTGAGACTGATGTAGCAAACACGATGGGGCCAATTTATTAAATGCCGGATGGACATGATTTGCTGTAGCGAATCATGGCCGTCCGACATCACTAAATGCCGACAGTATACACTGTCGGCATTTATAATTGCACAAGCATTTCTTGTGAAATGCTTGTGCAATGCCGCCCCCTGCACATTCTCGGCCAATCAGTGGCTGGCAGGGGGTGTCAAAAGGTGGCGGCCAAGTTAAGGTTATCTAAATAAAAGAGTTATATATCTCTTCATACCAATATAACAAGTATAACAAATTATACATTTTCCATACAACATAAGAATAAAAAGAGGGTGCCTCAGTGTAAGACAGTATTGCCAAATGGTAACTGCTTCTAATGTAGCGCTTACCGGATGATGTGGCACTGTGCTATGACCAGTGCAAGTGAGCAGACTAGCACTCAGCAGTGGCTAGTACACTGGAACCTCGATATCCCTGCAGTAATCTCAGCTTCTCATATGGCGTGAGAGATCTTTCTGCCTAGGGATCTTACGCCACAGGTGTTCGTTAGGGAATTCAAGTATTGACAAACTTCCAATTTGCATAAAATAACTAAAATGCTTTATTATTTTCAAAGCATCAGCAACGCTTGACAGGGTAACGTGTTTCTCAACCAATTTACTGGTCGTTTCCTCAGACCAAAATCAACACAAGATCCTGGAGAATCCTATATCTTTCCCTACAGGTGGTGATTATAGTAGTAATCTTAAAGTTGCATGTGTATATACTATAAGTAAAAACCTATTAACTCCAATGCTGGTTTAAAATGGAGCAGGACTATATGGTAATCTTTGTGCCAATATGCTGGATCTGGAGTATAAAATAGTGAGAAAGAAAAACAATAGCAAAGAATACTGTAATAACTAAGTATATGACAGTACAAAAATACTCCCCTCTTTGTAAGACTTCCTTAGTCTCTCACTGGACTGAGAGGTACAAGTATTTCTTCTCAAGGGAGTTTAGAATCCACTTCTTGTTTACTTCCAAAAGTAATGCTGTGATTTAGAGATCATAATGGTGCAGCATGTAGTGGACGGAATTCACATTAAATGGATAATACAGGAAGTCAAGTTCCTTTTTTAAAAAAAAAAATGTAAAATGTGAGATTGCAACTTATTCTTTTAACTTTTCGATTGGTTCTTTTATATTTTATGAGTGTACGTAATTAGCAGAAGATAAGTGATTTTTAAACTCAAGAAAAAGGGTTTTTAACTTTTAAATAACTTTATAAAAAAAAAGGTTTTAAAATGAATTCATAATACATTATGGAAATTTTTGTGATATGGTTTTTTGTTTTGTGCTCTTAAAGGAAGATGAACACATCGTTGAGCAGGGCTACGTCACCTTTAAGAGAGCTTTTAATCCTTGTGATTTTATACTTTTATTCTAGAATAAATCTACTGAGAAACAGAACTTGACTCCTTGTCAGCATTTTCCATTTTGGTGTGAAATCTGTCCATAACATGCTACACCATTGTGATTTCTAATTCATAACATCACTTTTGGAAGTAAACAATGGGGCATATTTATCAAGAAACATGGAAACAGAAGTTATGAAGAAGTTATGAAGCAGCAGTCTAAAGACCTTTGCCCCATAACTTGTCAGCCTGCCCTGAGGCATTGGACACAAATCAACCTGATTGAATATGATCTTGTTGATTAGCAAAATCTGCAGAGGGCAGCACTGCACCAGCAGTTCCTAAGAACTGCTGGTGCAATGATAAATGCAATGATAAATGCCGACAGTGTATGCTGCAGGGGGCAGCACTGCACCAGCAGTTCACAAGAACTGCTGGTGCAATGATAAATGCCAATGATAAATGCCGACAGTATATGCCATCATGTCCACTCGCACATTGATACATATGCCCCAATGAGTGGATTCTGATCTCCCTCAACACCAGCGCCACTAAGAGGAAATAATAGTTAGGCATATGACTGTGGTGAAATTACAAAATAATATCATATAAAATTATGGAGACTGTGTCTGAAAAAATGTTTTATTAGTAATATTGACATTTTAAGAAAAAGCATATTGGCAGAATAAAGCACCTCACTGGGGCCCCAATGATCGAAAGTGCTGCGAGACGGACATATAGTCAAAAGCCAATGATCAAAACCGCAATAGTCCACCACAATAAACTTCCTAACATATGAACCCCTGTACCCCCAATAGCCACCACAATAAACTTCCTAACCTATTATCCCCTATACCTCCAATAGCCCACCGTAAAAAAATTCCTAACCTATTAACCTTAATACTGGCACAAACTCCCACTGCAAACTACCCCTATACAACTTAACCGATGTACCGCTATAACCCCACCGCAAACAGCCACTACCCTATTAACACCTAAACCCCCACAACAACCAATGCAAACACTGCCTTACCTATTAACCCTTAAACCACCACAACCCCCCAACGCAAACTAGTTCTATACTACTTAACAACAGCTTACTCCTCCCAAGGCCCCTAACCTAACACCCCTAAGATACACAAAGTAACAAACACTAACATTACAAAAAATGCAAATGAATGCAAGGTTCCCCCTTATACAGGAATGTCCTTGCATTTCTATTAGCTATTTTTTTAATTCTTAGCCCAATCAAATATAAAAAGCTTTCATTCAATTAAGAATTCAACAATCAGCCAATAGAAATGTAAGGGCACCCCTCGCATTCAAGTTTCAGTGTGCTGCAGTGACCACATCAAGAAGACGTCTGCTAGAAGATAAAAAGAAAAGAAGCATCTTATGGAAGATGGAAGAAGATGAAAGAAGAGGACTGCCGCCATGAAGAAAGAAGAGAAGCACCACCAGAGTTGATCCCGTAATAGCAGAAGTCAAGTTGGGTGAGTAGAAACTTTGGGGTGTAGAGTTAGGATTTTTTAGTGTGTTTTTTATTTTAGAATAGTGGTTTTTATTTATTCCCCCCACCCCCAAAACAGCTGAAATGACAAAATCCCCTTCTTAGGGCAATCATTTTATTTTTTTAGCATAGGGATTTTTCAGGTTAGGCATTTTTTTAAATTAGGTTTTTTTTAGAATAGGGCTTTTTCTTCATTTTTATTGGGCAAAATAGCTGTTGGACTTTAGGGCAAGGCTCTACCAAATGCTCTTATTAGGGCAATGCCCAACAAAATGCCATTCTCAGGGCATCTTTTTTAGGATAGTTTTTTTTTAATTTAGGATTTTTGTCCAGGTGGATTCTGAAAATGGCAGGGTGGTGAAAGAATCCACCGAATCCACATTCTTTTGACTGCCTCGTGCAGCCAACATTCCTTTGAGGATGCATGCGCAACTGGCGACACCGACAGACACGTAACAAAAGCGATTATAGTATAGATGATGCAATATTTAAAATTTTGTACATATTGTGTATATTAGTTATTGGTAACTTGGTAAGGGTTGCTGCCACCTCAGCCATGTTTTCCTGGACACTTATGAGTTACACATGCTGCAGGGTGTGCAGGGAGGAACATATATTGTGTTTCTGGACAGCACTATTCATATTCCTCCCTGCACACCCTGCAGCATGTGTAACTTATGTGTTCTTTTTAAGGGACGGGTGGCAACCCTAAACTTGGTATTCCTGGTCAGTATTCCCATAACCTCCTTATGTGACTGCTCTGCTTGAGTACCCCTGGAATCTTTTTAAAATGTTGGCATCTAAACTGTGTATGGTGCAGTTATCCTGAATGGCTGGAAACAGACTGGATTTACAGATATCCCTTTCTGAGAAAATCAGCGTGCTTGAGCCACAAATTGATTCATTAGTGCTCACACAGGGGAATTGCTAAAACCTGGGTAAACCCTTCAGCCACTAAATGGCAATATTTAAAGGGACAGTAAAGTTAAAATGAAACAAATTGATTGGATAGAGAATGCCATTTTAAACAACTTTCCAATATACTTCTATGATCAATTTTGCTTAGTTCTCTTGGCATTTTTTGTAATCCTAGGTGAGCTCAGGAGTGTGCATGGGTCTAAAGCTGTTTGGCAGCAGTGTTTGCAACATTGCTTAAAGCAATGTTATAAATAGTTACAAATACTACTGTCATAGACTGCTATAGACATGTGCATGCTCCGAAGCTCCTATCAGCCTACCTAGGCTTAGTCTTCTATAAATGATACCAAAAGCACAAATTTAAAAGAAGTAAATTGGAAAATTGTGTAAAATTATAACCACAGAAATATAAACACAGAAATACTAATGTATACATATCTAGACATATATAAGTGCATTGGAGCCATTTGCAGTCAAATAGATGAAAACATGTTAAAGCATATTTATGCAATATTTATATTTTATTGTGTTATACTGTGTATGTACTGTAACTATTTCACATTCCAATGTTCTTCACATAGCAGAATATCTTCTATGTATTTTTAAATAGATATTATATATTTTTATATATCTATACCTATATATAATTATAGTAATCCTGATAAGCGCACCCTCACTCCAATCAACAACTCGAGGGTGCTTAGGGAAAAACATTTATATGTATATATAGATATATAGATATAGATTTATATTTGACCAAAAAAACATCAGATATATGTAGAAATATGTATTTATGAATAAATAGAACATATTTTGCCATATTTTCATATCAGGTTTGAGAAAGAGTAGGTTGTTTAATTATTTCCACTTTTCTTGCTCCATTGACTTCTGTGGGGAAATATGTTAACGTGGTCACGATATTCTAACTTCGGCTTTCTGCACACATCGGGTTAGCCCGAGAGCAAAATCGTAATCTTCTCTGATGGGTGGTCGGATGCTCTCCTCTTCACACTCACAGGGGTACACAGTCTACAGTAACAAAGAGATAGAGGGGCGCCTCATGTGCATACCAATCGTTGTTACCATTAAGGATCAGAACAAACAGTAGAAATGGGTACTCACATTTGATAGAAGCACCTCTGTGTGCTTGTGGATGCAGGCTGATAGATTAAAGATGTTTCAGCTCAACTTTTTCCAGCAAACAGCTGCTGTATATAAACACTCCACCAGTTATAAACTTGTATAAAAACAACTTTTAATAAAAACAAGTTAAAAGGTATAAAGTGTAATGGGGCAGATACAGTGCTCCCTTAATGCAACGCATTTCTTGTCCTTTGTAAAAACGTCCGTTTCATCAGGCATATACAGCTCAGTTGTGAAGGTCCCTTTTAAATACAACTCGGACCAATCAAATTTAACATACGCTATTTGAACATATGTCTCCTAATAGAGACTAATTACATACATGTATTGTCATCCAAACCAATCCTAGGTATCAAGACATGATTAAATTAATGATATAGTAATTACTTGTGATATTATAGTGAGAATAATTATGCGTTCCACAAGATAATAAACACGAAAGAACATAAAAAAGAAAGTTTTTGCCAAAAACAATATCTGGAGGGCAAACATGTAATCACTTATTCAAAAATGTACCCAGTCTAAGTGCAAAGTATTAGTTGATGCATTATTCACCATTGTTAGTTTATCATACATGTGTTACGGGGTTATGTATTCCTCTTACTGGGATGATAATTTTACTGTACTGTACTGGATGTTTTGTGTCACATGACCACGTGTCTAACCAATCGGATACGGTTGTCATGGTTACTCACAAACTACCCTAAGTTAAAAAATTGACAGACTATTTCTATACATTATTACGAATAGTATTATAATGGCAAGTGGCCCAATAATAATTATAATAATGATGATCTTGGTGTGATTACATTTAAGAAAAAAGTGGATACATTTAGAAGAAACACTTTCTAAGAGAGGAACACGTTCGTTATAATTTAATCACGGTCATCCTATTAGTGATAGGGGTATTTTGAAAACTTCTGAAATATAGTGTAATGACTGAGCCAAACTGAAATATATAGGAAATAAAAATCATGTTAATGTTCGAAAAAATAATAAACTAAGATGTAGTGATGACTGTGTAAAAAATAATTGTCAAGTGATGTGCATATATATTCAGCTATTACTAAAATTGAATTGAATCTTATTAGCAAAACAATTATAATTCATAGAAGGAATGTAAGAAATTTTCTAATACAATACTGTATACTTGAACATTCTGGGGCCGATTTATTAAAGTGTGGACGGACATGATACAATGTATCGTATCATGTCCACTGCACATCCATAAATGCAGACAACATACGCTGTCAGGCATTTTTCATTGCACAAGCAGTTGTGCAGTTGCACAAGCCGCTAGCAGGGGGTGTCAATCAGCTGATCGTATAGGATCGGGCAGGTTGAAGACCGCAGCCTCAGAGGCAGCGTATCAGTTATGGAGCAGCAGTCTTTATGGAGTTTGATAAGCTTATGGAGCTTGATAATTCGCCCCAATGGATGTGTTGATTTAGTACAACAAGTGAAATCTATTGGTGTAGAAGTGTTAGGTTCATATTAAGATTGTGTGCATTGTTACGGTGTGTATTTCCAGGTCTGAGAATGATAAAATCCTCAGTTATCAGAGTTAAATTACTTGATACCAATCTCAAGGTGTATACTGTCCCTTTAAGGAGTGGAATAGCTTTCCAGAAGTGATGGTGATGACCTTCTGCTTTGACATGTTTTTGAATTTACTGTAAGACAGAATGTTCTAGATGCAAATTAACAGATTTGTTGCACCAGACGAAGCATTCTCGTCATTGTTGCTGTCTATATATCTCTTTCTATCTATCTGTCTTTTTATCTATCAGTCTGTCTGCCATACTGTGCAGATCAGGGGCAAGATTACATATGCGGCACAGGCTTCAGCATAACTGCTGAAACCTGCGTCGCTCGTAATTTCCCCTCGCACATCAGGGAATCACATAAACCCTGCCGGCAGTTCATAAAGTGACGTAAGTCGGATAAACTAACGATGTCCAGAAATGTAGGTAAATAAAAATTTCTGGAGTCGCCAGTGACTTAGAAAGTATAACCCGCCTCCCAAAAATGAACCCAACACGTAAAACCCCTATATCCGCAATCCCCCCACATCGCATCTAACAATAAAAGTATTAACCCCTAAACCGACAACCCCCACAATGCAATATGCCTAATTAAACTATTAACCCCTAATCCGCCATTCACCCACATCGCGATCTCCCTAATATATGTATTAACCCCTAACCTGCCATTCACTCACATCGCAATCTCCCTAATATATATATTAACCCCTAACCCGCCATTCACCCACATCGTAAACTACCGAATAAATGTATTAACCCCTAACCCGCCATTAACCAACATCACAATTAACCGAATTAAACTATTAACCCCTAATCCACCATTAATCCACATCACAATTAACCTAATAAATCTATTAATCCCTAAACCGCCATTAACGCTTATCGCAATTAACCTAATAAATCTATTAACCCCTAAACCACCAAACCCCACAACGTACATAACCTATTTAAATTACTAAATCCCCTAACCTAACACCCCCTAAATTAACCCCAATTACCTAAATTAAAAAATACTAATGACCACAGCACTTTTCCATTTTCTGTCCGTTTGGGACCAGGGCTATTTTTACATTTTTGCGGTGTTTGGGTTTAGCTGTAATTTTCCTCTTACTCATTTACTGTACCCACACATATTATATACTGTTTTTCTCGCCATTAAATAGACCTTCTAAAGAGACCATTATTTTCATCATTTATTATAATTTACTATAAAAAATATAAAATATGAGGAAAAAATTAAAAAAAACACACTTTTTCTAACTTTGACCCCCAAAATCTGTTGTCCTGAGTTTAGAAATACCCAATGTTTGCACGTTCTTTGCTTTTTTGCAAGTTATAGGGCAATAAATACAAGTAGCACTTTGCTATTTCCAAACCACTTTTTTTCAAAATTAGCGCTAGTTACATTGGAACACTGATATCTTTCAGGAATCCCTGAATATCCCTTGACGTATATATTTTTATTTTAGAAGACATCCCAAAGTATTGATCTAGGCCCATTTTGGTATATTTCATGTCACCATTTCATCGCCAAATGCGATCAAATAATTTTTTTTTTCACAATTTTTTTCACAAACCTTAGGTTTCTCACTGAAATTATTTACAAACAATTTGTGCAATTATGGCATACATGGTTGTAAATGCTTCTCTGGGATCCCCTTTGATCAAAAATAGCAGACATATATGGCTTTGGCTTTGTTTTTTGGTAATTAGAAGGCCACTAAATGCCACTGTGCACCACACGTGTATTATGCCCAGCAGTAAAGGGGTTAATTAGGGAGCATGTAGGGAGCTTCTATAGTTAATTTTAGCTTTAGTGTAGTGTAGTAGTAGACAACCTTAAGTATTGATCTAGGCCCATTTTGGTATATTGCATGCCACCATTTCACCGCCAAATGCAATCAAATTAAAAAAACGTTACATTTTTCACAATTTTAGGTTTCTCACTGAAATTATTTACAAACAGCTTGTGCAATTATATCACAAATGGTTGTAAATGCTTCTTTGGGATCTCCTTTCTTCAGAAATAGCAGACATATATGGCTTTGGCTTTGCTTTTTGGTAATTAGAAGACCGCTAAATGCCGCTGCGCACCACACGTGTATTATGCCCAGTAGTGAAGGGGTTAATTAGGGAGTTTGTAGGGAGTATGTAGGGTTAATTTTAGCTTTAGTGTAGTGTAGTAGACATCCCAAAGTATTGATCTAGACCCATTTTGGTATATTTCATGCCACCCTTTCACCGCCAAAAGCGATCAAATAAAATAAATTGTTCACTTTTTCATAAACTTTAGGTTTCTCACTGAAATTATTTACAAACAGCTTGTACAATTATGGCACAAATGGTTGTAAATGCATCTCAGGGATCCCCTTTGTTCAGAAATAGCAGACATATATGGCTTTGGCATTGCTTTTTGGTAATTAGAAGGCCGCTAAATGCCGCTGCGCATCACACGTGTATTATGGCTAGCAGTTAAGGGGTTAATTAGGTAGCTTGTAGGGAACTTGCAGGGTTAATTTTATCTTTAGGGTAGAGATCAGCCTCCCACCTGACACATCACACCCCCTGATCCCTCCCAAACAGTTCCCTTCCCTCCCCCACCCCACAATTGTCCCCGCGATCTTAAGTACTGGCAGAAAGTCTGCCAGTACTAAAATAAAAGGTATCTTTGATTTTTTTTTAGCATATTTACATATGCTGCTGTGTAGGATCACCCCTTAGCCCCCAACCTCCCTGATCTCCCCCAAACAGCTCTTTAACCCTCCCCCTCTGCCTTTTTGAGGGCCATCTTGGGTACTGGCAGCTGTCTGCCAGTACCCAGTTTGCAGAAAAAAATGTGTTTTTATTATTTTTCCCTGGTTTTTTTTCTGTAGTGTAGCTTCCCCCCCACAGACCACAGGCTCCCATCCACCAACGATACAGGCCATCGATGTCCGGTGCAGAGAGGGCCACAGAGTGGCTCTCTCTGCATTTGATGGCCAAGGGATGTTATATAGAGGCATCACTGCAATAACCGGAAAGCAGCTGGAAGCGATCAGGATCGCTTCCACCGCTTTCCCAGACTGACGACGTACAGGGTACATACATCCTCGGTCGTTAACTGTATTTTTTTCGAGGACGTAGCCTGTACGTCGTCGGTCATTAAGGGGTTAAAAATAAAAAAAAATAAGTTTAAATTAATCTAAAATTACAAAAAATAAAAATCCTAACATTACATAAAATAATAAACCAAATTTTAAAAAATAAAAAAATTAAACCTAATCCCTATGAAAATAAAAAAGCGCCCCCAAAATAAAAATACCCGCTAATCTAAACTAAACTACCAATAGCCCTTAAAAGTGCCTTTTGTAGGGCATTGCCCTATGTTAAACAGCTCTTTAGCATTAAAAAAAATACTAAGTCCACCCACTAACAGTAAAACCCCACACCCACTAAACCCCCCAAAATAAAAAACCTAACACTAAAAAATCCTAAACTACCCATTTCCCCTAAAGGGGCATTTGTATGGGCATTGCCCTTAAAAGGGCATTGATCTATTTAACTGCCCTTAAAAGGGCATTCAACACTTTTACAAGTGCCCATTAAATTCCTAATCTAAAAAATAAAAAAAAATAAAAAAAATCCTAGATTAGATTAGGGATTTAATGGGCTGAATGCCCTTTTAAGGGCAATGCCCATACTAATGCCCCTTTAGGGGCAATGTGTAGTTTAGGATTTTTTAGTGTTAGGTTTTTTATTTTGGGGGTTTTGGTGGGTGGGGGAGTTTACTGTTAGAGGGGGGGACTTAGTATTTTTTTAATGCAAAAGAGCTGTTTAACTTAGGGCAATGCCCTACAAAAAGCACTTTTAAGGGCTATTGGTAGTTTATTATTAGATTAGGGGGCATTTTTATTTTGTGGGGGCTTTTTTATTTTTATAGGGATTAGGTTTAATTTTTTTATTTTATTATTTGGTTTATTATTTTCTGTAATGTTAGACTTTTTTATTTTTTGTAATTTTAGATTATTTTAATTAAATCACAGGCCTAGATTTAGAGTTGGGCGGTAGCCGTCAAAACCAGCGTTAGAGGCTCCTAACGCTGTTTTTTACCGCCCGCTGGTATTTGGAGTCAGTCAGGAAAGGGTCTAACGCTCACTTTGCAGCCGCGACTTTTCCATACCGCAGATCCCCCTACGCCATTTGCGTATCCTATCTTTTCAATGGGATCTTTCTAACGCCGGTATTTAGAGTCGTGGCTGAAGTGAGCGTTAGAAATCTAACGACAAAACTCCAGCCGCAGAAAAAAGTCAGTAGTTAAGAGCTTTCTGGGCTAACACCGGTTTATAAAGCTCTTAACTACTGTCCTCTAAAGTACACTAACACCCATAAACTACCTATACACCCCTAAACTGAGGTCCCCCCACATCGCCGCCACTCTATTAAATTTTTTTAACCCCTAATCTGCCGCTCCGTACACCGCCGCCAGCTAGGTTATCCCTATGTACCCCTAATCTGCTGCCCCTAACATCGCCGACCCCTATATTATATTTATTAACCCCTAATCTGCCACCCCCGCTATCGCTGACACCTGCATATTATTATTAACCCCTAATCTGCCGCTCCGTACACCGCCGCAACCTTCATTATACCTATGTACCCCTAATCTGCTGCCCCTAACACCGCTGACCCCTATATTATATTTATTAACCCCTAATCTGACGCCCCCAACGTCGCCTCCACCTACCTACAATAATTAACCCCTAATCTGCTGACCGGATCTCACCACTACTATAATAAATGTATTAACCCCTAAAGCTAAGTCTAACCCTAACACTAACACCCCCCTAAATTAAATATAATTTTAATCTAACGAAATAAATTAACTCTTATTAAATAAATTAATCCAATTTAAAGCTAAATACTTACCTGTAAAATAAACCCTAATATAGCTACAATATAAATTATAATTATATTGTAGCTATTTTAGGATTAATATTTATTTTACAGGCAACTTTGTAATTATTTTAACCAGGTACAATAGCTATTACATAGTTAATAACTATTTAATAGTTACCTAGTTAAAATAATTACAAAATTACCTGTAAAATAAATCCTAACCTAAATTACAATTAAACCTAACACTACACTATCAATAAATTAATTAAATACAATAAGTACAATTATCTACAATTAAACCTAACACTACACTATCAATAAATTAATTAAATACAATATCTACAAATAAATACAATGAAATAAACTAACTAAAGTACAAAAAATAAAAAAATATTTACAAACATTAGAAAAATATTACAACAATTTTAAACTAATTACACCTACTCTAAGCCCCCTAATAAAATAACAAAGCCCCCCAAAATAAAAAAATGCGGGGGGCGTGTCCGGGCAAGGACCCAAGATGGTCGACAAACTGAGAGCTCTCTAAAGTCAGTTTACTATTCGCCTTGTAACTTGGATATTTATCAACCATCCGGTGCTAAATTATACCTAAATATCTTTCAACTACTGTGACAAGCTGGAATATCTACTTTTTGAACAGAACTGAGCTTCTTAGACTGGACTGCTGAGCTCTGTTGGCGGCTCTCGTGGAGAGAGATCTCAGCACCCCCCCCCCCCCCGGGAGCAGATTAATTATATCTGTACAACAACCAATCTAATAATCCTGCAGAGAATATATCTTTGACCATGGAGGAGGACCTACACACTAAATTGCAAGCTCTATTTGCGGAGTCAGAGAAGCTATTTAACAAAAGATTTGATCGTCTCATGGCAATACTGGGAACACAAAATGACTGCGCAGAATTGGAGAGGGAGGCTATGCCCAGCGCTGAAGTTGTGCTTATCCGTTATGACCTACCTAATATGCAGCAACAAAAGGCTGGGGCCATTGACTTCAATCCGGAGGAAGCGGGTGGACCATTGGTCCCACAGGCCCGGGACGCACTGACAGTGGGGTCCTGCATGGAAGCCGGCAGAGAGTCCCCCATCAACGCATGGCCTGAGGTAGAATCGGACGTTGCCTACCTTGCTAGCGACAGCCAAACTGAGGTGACTGGTAGGGTCGGGGTGGGGAGAGCGGCCGGCTCCCTTGCGTGCGGCCCTGCTGGTGTACAAAAACAAAAGCTGCAGACGGGCTGTCGCTGTGCAGCTGCCTACACATTCTCAGTCAGGTACCTCTGCCGACGCATGCTGGAGGATTTGCGGCTGGCCCCTATTGTAGCCTACCATTTTAAGGAACTGGGACTCTGTGGACTCTTCAGGGCTGGAGTCGGCTAGAGGGGGGGCATGCTCGCTTTGCTGGCGGGCTGGGGAGCAGGCCTGTAACCGAGTACCTGCCGACACCACGCACTCACATTTTTACTACGGCTGGGTCTCAGTTGACACATCCTACCGGCTGAGGAGAGTGGGCAGGGAACAGATGAGACTTGGGACTGTGGTTGCGGCTCTGAGCTGTAATCACTGACAATCCACGGGTCTGCTGGTTTGCTGGTATGGCGGCTATGCCCTTTGCTTTATACACTGTGTAAAACAAATATATGACGGCCCAAAAGCCTGATGTCGGCTCCTGCAGTCTATATTTGCTTAGAGCTACTCACATCTATGTTGCCCCTTCCACTATCTAGTAAGGAGGAAGATCTCCCAGCGAGGGATAGTATTCATATAACTTATGTTTTGTAGCTGGTGCTTATGTGAGTTTAATTACACCTCCTCCTACTACCACTTTACTAGTAACTAGGCATTGTGGTTCAGTATTTATAGCTATTGGTACACAAGCCCACAGATACCTCATCATTAACCCCTTATTTCAATTGCCTTCTATGTATTATTTAATGTGGGGAGGCATGTGTTAAACTATTATATTACTGCTGGGATGAGCACGCTCAGATGAAGCAACGCAGTCTTACTATAAAAAGGATAAATGTTTACCCTCACATATGACTTTCATCATTGCATATCTTGAACACTTTGCAGCAAATACTTGCAACCTAACCTCTTCTGATGTTAATCCTGTTACCTAGGTGAGAGGAGGCTTAGGTTTGAGAGCCCCTTTTAATCAGTTAAACATATGAGGCTATTGTGGCTAAATACCCTCATGGATCTACTAAATACAGGTGGTTTAGGGCCTCTTATGTTTTTTTTTTTAGCTGTATAGTGGTACAGGTTTGCAGTTTATGCATACTTAGTTGTGTGCATGCTCCTGAAAATTGTTTAGAAGATTAATACTCTTTATACATACATGTTCTGGTGTGAATGATATGAACACTCCAAGGCCTATTTTTTTTAATTTAGAGCCCTACATGACAGCCAGGCCGTTCGACTACTATTTGTTAATTCATTTAATGGTGTTCAAGTTAACATGTACTTATATAGTGTATATATGTTCTGTTGTGAGTGATATGGACACCCAAAGGCCTACTTTTTATTTAGTACCCTACAAGGAAGCTAGGCCGTTCGACTACTACTTGTTAATTTACTGAATGGTGTTCAAGTTAACATGTACTTATTTAAAAAAAAAGAGGTGCCACCCATGGCTTGTTATATTTTCCTACTGGTTAGGATCTAATGTTGTTTACGGTCAATAGGACATGCCTTCTGTATAGGATGCATGAGATTCAATGTATATTGATAGGCGTGTTGCCATGACAAATGTAAGAGTTTGTTTTTGTATGCCATTGCTACCTCAATAAAAACTATTTAAAAAAAATAAAATAAAAAAATGCCCTACCCTATTCTAAATTAAAAAAGTTCAAAGCTCTTTTACCTTACCAGCCCTGAAAAGGGCCCTTTGCGGGGCATGCCCCAAATAATTCAGCTCTTAAATAAACCGCTCTTAAATAAACCTAACACTAAGCTCCTGAAGATCTTCCTACCTTATCTTCACCTCGCCGGGTATCACACCGATCCGTCCTGGCTCCGATGTCTTGATCCAAGCCCAAGCGGGGGGCTGAAGATGTCCATGATCCGGCTGAAGTCTTCATCCAAGCGGGAGCTGAAGAGGTCCATGATCCGACTGAAGTCTTCTATCAACGGCATCTTCAATCTTCTTTCTTCCGGATCCATGTTCATCCCGCCGACGCGGAACATCCATCTTCACCGACGACTTCCCAACGAATGACGGTTCCTTTAAGGGACGTCATCCAAGATGGCGTCCCTCAAATTCCGATTGGCTGATAGGCGGCTGAAGAGGTCCAGAAGAGGCTCCAATCAGCCAATCAGAATCAAGTTCAATCCGATTGGCTGATCCAATCAGCCAATCAGATTGAGCTCGCATTCTATTGGCTGTTCCGATCAGCCAATAGAATGCGAGCTCAATCTGATTGGCTGATCGGATCAGCCAATCGGATTGAACTTGATTCTGATTGGCTGATTCCATCAGCCAATCAGAATTTTCCTACCTTAATTCCGATTGGCTGATAGAATCCTATCAGCCAATCGGAATTCGAGGGACGCCATCTTGGATGACATCCCTTAAAGGAACCGTCATTTGTCGGGAAGTCGTCGGTGAAGATGGATGTTCCGCGTCGGCGGGATGAACATGGATCCGGAAGAAAGAAGATTGAAGATGCCGTTGATAGAAGACTTCAGTCGGATCATGGACCTCTTCAGCTCCCGCTTGGATGAAGACTTCAGCCAGATCATGGACATCTTCAGCCCCCCGCTTGGGCTTGGATCAAGACATCGGAGCCAGGACGGATCGGTGTGATACCCGGCGAGGTGAAGATAAGGTAGGAAGATCTTCAGGGGCTTAGTGTTAGGTTTATTTAAGGGGGGTTTGGGTTAGATTAGGGGTATGTGGGTGCTGGGTTGTAATGTTGGGGGGGGTATTGTATGTGTTTTTTTTTACAGGCAAAAGAGCTGAATTCTTTGGGGCATGCCCCGCAAAGGGCCCTTTTCAGGGCTGGTAAGGTAAAAGAGCTTTGAACTTTTTTAATTTAGAATAGGGTAGGGCATTTTTTTATTTTGGGGGGCTTTGTTATTTTATTAGGGGGCTTAGAGTAGGTGTAATTAGTTTAAAATTGTTGTAATATTTTTCTAATGTTTGTAAATATTTTTTTATTTTTTTGTAACTTAGTTCTTTTTTATTTTTTGTACTTTAGTTAGTTTATTTCATTGTATTTATTTGTAGATATTGTATTTAATTAATTTATTGATAGTGTAGTGTTAGGTTTAATTGTAGATAATTGTAGGTATTGTATTTAATTAATTTATTGATAGTGTAGTGTTAGGTTTAATTGTAACTTAGGTTAGGATTTATTTTACAGGTAATTTTGTAATTATTTTAACTAGGTAACTATTAAATAGTTATTAACTATTTAATAGCTATTGTACCTGGTTAATATAATGACAAAGTTGCCTGTAAAATAAATATTAATCCTAAAATAGCTACAATATAATTATAATTTATATTGTAGCTATATTAGGGTTTATTTTACAGGTAAGTATTTAGCTTTAAATAGGAATAAGTTATTTAATAAGAGTTAATTTATTTCGTTAGATTTAAATTATATTTAACTTAGGGGGGTGTTAGGGTTAGGGTTAAACTTAGCTTTAGGGGTTAATACATTTATTATAGTAGCGGTGAGATCCGGTCGGCAGATTAGGGGTTAATTATTGTAAGTAGGTGGAGGCGACGTTGGGGGCGGCAGATTAGGGGTTAATAAATATAATATAGGGGTCGGCGGTGTTAGGGGCAGCAGATTAGGGGTACATAGGTATAATGTAGGTTGCGGCGGTGTACGGAGTGGCAGATTAGGGGTTAATAATAATATGCAGGTGTCAGCGATAGTGGGGGCGGCAGATTAGGGGTTAATAAGTGTAAGGTTAGGGGTGTTTAGACTCGGGGTACATGTTAGGGTGTTAGGTGCAGACATAGGAAGTTTTTCCCCATAGGAAACTTTGTAGCTGCGTTAGGAGCTGAACGCTGCTTTTTTGCAGGTGTTAGTTTTTTTTTCAGCTCAAACAGCCCCATTGCTTCCTATGGGGGAATCGTGTACGAGCACGTTTTTGAAGCTGGCCGAGTCCGTAAGCAACGCTGGTATTGAGAGTTGCAGTGGCGGTAAATATGCTCTACGCTCCCTTTTTTGGAGCCTAACGCAGCCCTTCTGGGAACTCTAAATACCAGCGGTATTTAAAAGGTGCGGGAGAAAAAAAGCCAGCGTAGCTAACGCACCCCTTTGGCCGCAGAACTCTAAATCTAGCCGTTAGTTTTTTTTTAAGTACTGTTAGGATTTTTATTTTATTTGTAATTTAGTATTTAATTATGTAATTTGTGGTTAATTTAGGGGATGTTAGGTTAGGGCTTAGTAATTAAATTAGGGTTGTTGCAATGTGGGGGTTTGGAAGTTTAGAGGTTAATAGATTTGTTAGGTTTATTGTGATGTGGGTGAATGGTGGATTAGGGGTTAATAGTTTTATTAGGTTTATTGCGATATGGGTTAATGGCGGATTAGGGGTTAATAGTTTTATTAGGAAGATTGCGATTTGGGTGAATGGCGGATTAGGGGTTAATACATTTATTAGGTTTATTGTGATATGGGTTAATAGCAGATAAGGGGTTAATATACTTTATTAGTTATTGCGGTCTGGGTTGTCGGTTGACAGGTAAATAGATATTGCGCATGCATTAGGTGTTAGTTAATATTTTTAGCCAGTTACGGTAGTTACGGTACTTTCATACTCAGCGCAAGGCTTGCTGCGTCTGTCTATGTGTGGCAAGGTGAAAATGGAGTAAAATGTCTCCATCTTCGCCGCGTAAGTTCTTGCACTGAAAATGTGATACCGATTTGCAACGCTGTTCTATGTTAGCTTATGGTAGTAAAAATTGCTGGCGACGGGTGAAATATACATTCCGCGCCGTATATGTGATACCAAAACCGCGTAGAAACCGATGTCGCCGGCTTTTGTGGGCGACGCCTCATATGTAATCTTGCCCCAAGTTGCTATAACTATTACATCTGGACAATTTCCTTGTTGTCAGGTAGTTCTGTCTCAGTCTGTTTGTATAAATGGTTAAAACTAATATATATTGAATGCAAAAGAACAGGATGGATGTTGAGTAAATGAATGCCTTTTAAAGTGGCACCTTACAAAATCTGTCAGGCTGAGAGGTGCCTCGCCTGTTTCATCTCTGAACAGCTGCATGCTTTCACTGACATTTTCTAACCTTTCTTTGTGCACTCTGTCTGACCTCTGAGGTGATTTCCTGGCCTCCCCTTACTGACCTCTGACTGCAGCTAACCTTTAGCTAGAGAATGTGACATTTTGTTCTCCTCTGGCTGACATGTGATGCTCTCATTATTCAGAGGTATGTGAAAATAATGACCTCACATGACCTTTAAGTTTCCTTTCCCCACCAGTTTTCATTGTCTGCTGAATCACCAGACTGCTGTTTCTATGCAGGAAACAAAAACAGAATCATTTCAAAACTAAGATTAATCAGATTGAAGCAATGCTGAGTGTGCCGAATAGTTGCAGATCCTGTAGAAAATATTCTTTTAGAAAGGACATTAAACAAAACTGTATAATCTGTCAGCCAACGCTAATAAATGCAATACACATCAATTATTAAATATAATTGTATATAACAATAACAAATAATATAAATTATTATTATTATTATTATTATTATTATTATTATTATTATTATTATTATTATTATATTACAATTATAACCTGATTTAGTAAAACAATTTTTGGAAACAGAATATTACAACAATATTTTATTACAGTGCAGTCTATTATTTTAAGTTATAGTAATCTATTAATTTTTGGAGCCACAACATATTCCACCAATTCTACATTAGGAAGGGATTGTGACAACATCGAAAGAAGGAATACATTTGTAATATTTTTCTTTTACTACTATGGGTTATGTGCCGTGCAGACAGGCAATAAAATCATCAGAATTATTTTATTGGAGGAATGCAGTTCTATCAGTTCAAACATAAACTTGATCAGAGACATTTTGTAGAGAAAATTACTTTTATCATTATACAATATTACATAGATACTTACAGCATAGTATATTGTTGATTTTTGTTCTAGACTATAAAGGCAGATTAGAATATTTTCTATTTTGGAATTTCTATACCTTTATTTCCCTTTAAAAACACAACATGAACTTGCTATTTCTAGTATTTTAAACTGATGTATCTATTTTATAACAAACAGAAAGGACAATGCTTCTGCACTGATTGTGTTGTATATTTAAACACCAGAGTGAATTCCTGTAAACAAACTAATACAAACAATATTACTTTTTGTCACAAAATGTCAATTATAAATGCATTTCTTCCTAATAGGGTAATAGCTTTTCCAAATAAAACATAGCTCTTCCAATCAGATGCTGGTACCACCTGTTTATTGGCTATAATAATGTTGTCTGCATCTGATTGGAGAAAAGGGGTTATTGTTAGGGATATATCTGAACAGCCTGTGGCAGAAAAACATGTTAGTAAGCACAATGCATTTATTAGTAAAAAGTGAGATTGTTCACAGGAGAATAGCACAAAAGAGCTGAAATTCTAATTTGGAAATGCTTGTTAAGTATGCATTTACAATTGGTGCTTGTTAAGTACTTGTTAAGTTAATGACCTTGTTTCTGTAGAATAGAGTAAAGCTAATGAATTGCTGTCTGTATAGAAATTACAGGGTTAACAGGTATTCTCAAACCTGAGCATAACAATTATGCAGAAGGGAAGAACCAGCCTTTCATTTAAGGAGACTGGGTTGTCTCCAGAGGCTGAAAGGACCTGAAATTGGTGCTCATGCTGAGCTGTGTGTGTAGCAGCTGGTATCCTGCCCAGAATTGATCCAACATAATGATTTAATCATCTCTTACCCAAAGACAGAGTGATTCCTTCAGGTCAGGGTTGAAGGCATTTATGATGAGAAGCAGCATGTGGCAGCTCAAGCCAAATGCTACTGAATCTGGCCTGAGGATAAATTGTGCTCAGACTGTCTTCTGCCTAGTACTTTCTTATCACAGTTCAATGTATTTGGGTTATATTTGCGTCAAACCTGGACAGGTTATTAAATGTAAGGTTACACTGCATAGAAGCAGCACCTTTTTCTTCATTTTTTTATTTTTTTTAAAGGATCGTATCTTCACCCTCTTAGGAAACTATCATGATTATTGTAGATGTGGCGTGTTTTATTTATGAATGGATTTTGAGAGAATTTTAACATATTTAAGAGATCATGTGGATAAGTTTTTTGGGAAAAAAAAATATATAAGCTGGTTTGGTATATGATATGCATCAATGCTGTTTAGCACAGGGAGATTTGGCTGTCTTAAAATTCAGACAGAGAGCTGTCAAACTGCTGCCAAGGGCCATTAATATTTATCTGCTTAAATATGACAGGGATTTTCCTATGCCAAAGTAGCACATAAACTACTACTGATAGGGTCATACTAACAATGTATTATATGCATAAATACCCTTCTTTTTTGTACATAAAATCTTTTATTTAAATTCTTGCCCGCACGGCTGAAATAGAAGTAATAACAGGGGGCTAGATTACAAGTGGTGCGCTTCCGTTAGTGTGGGCATGATATGCAATATCACAACTGTGCGCATAGTACAAGTTGAAAGTAAATGCGCACCAACGAGTGCTATCTAAGTTAGCGTGAGTGAAGACCTTGTGCAAAGAGTTAGAGTTAAAAATAAAAGTGCACCAAAACACAACATTACATTCATATATACACTATCTGATACAAATTATTCATATAAATATTAACAACATTTTCATAAGGGTTAAAAAGTATATGATATATGACAAGGTGTTTGAATGTAAAGCGCGATTTTGTGTATATTTTATACAGTGCCCTCCACTGATATTGGCATGGTTAGTAAATATGATAAAGAAGACTGTGAGAAATTGTCTTTATTGTTTAACCTTTTGATCTTTTGTTAAAAAAAAATACACAAAAAATATTCTGTTCTCATGGATATCAACCAATTGCAAACACAACACAGGTTTATCCAAAAATAAAAAATAAATCTTTGTTAAATATATGTGTGGCACAATTATTGGCATGAATTCATATGAGAGAAATATATTTGAAGTATATTCCAATTGATATTTTACACTTTTTAGAACACCTTGGTGACTAGGAATAGGAAATTGTTTAACCATGACTTACTGTTTCACAAAGGTATAAATATGAGATAAAACATAGGCCAGGTGTAACGTATCTTAACAATTGCATTAGGTCTGTTTCCGGTGGGAGGAGCTGTGCTGTGCAGTGTGAACACGCTGTTGTCGGCGTCGGGAGCCGAGTCTGGACAGCTCAATACTACTTTCCCCTGATGTCTTATCTCCCTCTGTTGGTGCGCTTAGCATCCTAGGGAGCCGGGCAAGTTCCACTCAAGCCCAGGCAGGAAACTGACTAAAGACTTAACATTGGCTTCTATGTCAGAGCCGCAACTTCGCTCTATTATTGAGAACCGGTAACCTAAGTATCTTGACTGGTGATCTCTGCTTGCCTAATTCACCGTCGGCTGCATGACATGTGTCTGCCATAGCGAGACAGCTATCCTACTGGAGCCATTTGTGTGCAGGAACAGAGCATGCTGTGAGTGCGGTGGTAGACAGTGAAAGAGCTTTACCTCTAGCAGTCAAAACCTGAGGGCTATTTGTGCTCGCTGTGGAGTAGTGATACTTCCTAGGGCACTTCCAGAATGGTAATTTCACTGAGGCAGCAAAAGTGGAGGCGTCTGCAGCTTGCTGTTCTGGGACGTAGCAGCTGAGGATTTCTGGCCAATCTGAAAACGGATTATTGTACGAGCCTCCTCACCCACCCAATAGAAAACGAAGGTGTGTCAAGGAACAGACAACACCCACCATTTCCACACAGAGCCCACACAGCCTTGCAAAATAACCCAGATACTGTTTGGCTTAAGGAGGGGAGCAGTTTGCGGATGGTAAACCGGCAGGAGAGCCTTAAAATAGCTCCCTCAGGACTGAGCTAACGGTTTGGGGGATATACGTGAGTCATAAATCTATTTCAAGCTATTTGCCAGCTTCTTTTCTTTGGTGTGTATGTGCAGCTATTGTGGTGGGTTGGAGGAGCGGTAATTCACCCTTGCAGGGAAAGGAGGATCTCCTATGTTTAAATACAGCTATGGCAGTTCATTAGGACTGACTAAAGGGAAAAAACAAGAGGAGTAATTGGATACCTTCTGCAATATATTCCTACTCCAGAGAACAGTGCATTGGGCGCTCACGATCAGGCTAGAACTGTGTAATCTGAGCCTAAAATCCCCATGAACGTTATATGTTGGGGAAAAGAAAAGGGGGGGAAAAAAAAGGTGTCTTCATCTTTCCCTAAATGTAATGGTGTAAGTTATACTACAGTGTTTAGAAAAAAAAAAAAGAAAGAAAGAAGGAGAAAGAGGGGAAAAAAAAAAAAAAAAAAGGGTCAAGAAATCCAGAGTTCTTGGTTGGTAATCAAATTTAGGCAGTATCTAATTCTGCAGAGTCATCTCCTATTTCTGGTGGTAAACTTTGATATTATAGGGAGCTAGATCACACTAAATTATTAATTAGTCCACACAATTGGTTTATATAATAGGCTATACGTGTGATTTCTGAAAGTTTTTTTTATAATATGAGATCTTCAAATGCTTATTCAATACTGTGGAATCTATTTTTTCTTACTTGGTTGGTAGTTGGAGACTACGATAAAAGAAGGGAAAAGCTCTCCCTCATTTGTGACTTGTCTAAATATATTTCTCAAGAAGAGCAGGATTTATAGGAGTTTAGAAAATCTTACTGTAAATTCTGCATGTTAGCTCTAAGAAACCACAATAGGTATAACATTGATTAATTCCATATATTATAAGCAGCTGGTTTATCCCTCATAAAATACAGAGGTGTGGGGAAATCTCCCTATATTATATGTTCCCTCTTTTTTCTTTTTTTAAGGGAAGTAGTATGTATAGGAATTTAGGAATTTTGGGTATCTATCTAACTGGTCATTAGGGTCCGAAAAGCTTACTTGTCTCAGAGATTGCAGGCTTTATTTATCACTAAAAATTATTTAATTACTTTTTTCTCACAGGTTTTTTTAAATAGGGAAAAGGGGTGCCACTAGGCAAGAAAAAGGAAAAAAATCACAAAAGAAACACACAAGAATAAGCACAAGACATAAGACACATAAGAAAAAAGAGTCGGGGAAAAAAAGAGGGAAAGGAAAAATAAATAAATAATTAGAATATACATTATATGTATCTTCTTTGTATTTTCGCACATATATAAGTTACACTATTTGCACATTTACTTTACCAGGCCTTAATCTGGTATTGCATGTGGGGTAAAGAGTGTTTTTTTTTTTCTTTTTTTAACACATTTTGAATGGAAAAATTCATCACTCAGGGGAAATCTAATTCTCCTAAAATGCCTGTGAAAACGAAAGACAAGAAAAATAAAACAATTGACACCAGTTTAGATAGTACAATGGAACCTAATAGGTCTCCATTTGACTCGCAAGCTCTTATAGCCAAAATTTCAGAAGTGTTTTCACCGCAATTTGAAGCCATCAAAAAAGAGCTAGGCTCAATTGCTACCGAAATAGGCTCACTGTCTGTTGAAGTAAGACAGTTTTCAGCAAGGCTATCAGAAGCGGAGGCTAGGATCTCTGATATAGAGGATCAGACGCATATTAAGGCTAACACTCTACGTAAACAGGAATCTAAAATTAAAAATATGCAGTTACGCCTGGAAGATCTTGAAGATCGCTCCAGGCGTAATAATATTAGATTAGTAGGGCTTCCCGAACAGTCAGAATTCGAAGATTTAATAAAATTCACGTCCACTACATTACCTCTTTCACTTGTTATGCCATCCCATTTGCTACCACTTACGATTGAGCGTGCCCATAGATTGGGCCCCAAGAAATCTTCTCCAGACGGAGTCACAAAGAGTAGAGTCTGTTTATTCAAACTTCTTAGATTTCAAGATAAAGTTGATCTATTGAAACTGTTTAAAAAATCTGATCCTCCAGTATTTGGAGATAGCAGGATATTATTGTTTCAGGACTTCTCCTTTGAGACCTCGTCTAAAAGAAGACTGATGGCCCCCCACTGCACGCAATTAATAAATAAAGGGTTAAAGGCTCGTATGGTTTACCCTGCCAGAATTATAGTAGAAGATCACTCTGGTACTAGACACGTATTTGATGAGGTTACAGAAGTTAAAAAATACATTGAGAGCAGTTAATTGCAGAAATTTTATTAACTAGAAGCTATGATTTTACTTGTTAATGTTGAAGATTGTACTCTCAATGCTAGATATTGCTAGCGAAGTTGTTATTTTGTTTAATTGTTTTTTGTGGGGTTTTTTTTTTTTTGTTTGTTTGTGGTTTTTTTTTTTTTTTCTATTTTTTTTTTTGTTTCTCTCCTCTCCTCTCCGCCACCGCCCCTCCCCTTTTTCCCCCCGCTCCGCGCCTTCGGTTCGCCCCGAATGGGCTGGCCCTTACAAAATGGCTAATTAGCCTGATTTTAGATGGTGGAAGGTATTAAGATTTTATCTTGGAATATAGGAGGGATATCTTCCCCCATTAAACGCAAATTGGTTATTAAAACCTTAGCAAGCTATAAACCAGATATTGTTCTCCTTCAGGAGACACATCTTAATGAACATGAAGCGGCTAAATTGAAGATAAAATGGGTATGGGAAGTAGTCTCTACGACTGGTCGATCTAGAAAATGTGGGGTCGCTATTCTCTTCCATAAAGAGTTAGAATACAAGATAGATAAGGTAGAAATAGACCCGCTGCAAGATACATTCTTATCCATGTGTTTATAAAGAATATTAAATTTATATTTTGTAATATATATGCCCCAAACAAGTTTTCTAGAGAATTTTGGGAGAAAATAGAAATTAAATTATTTCCCTTTATTGCTGAAAATTTAATTCTAGGGGGTGATTTCAATGCTACCCTATGTCCTGCACTAGATAGACTTTCTAATAAAAATAGATCAGCCTATGAAAAGAATGCAAAATATTTATCACAATTTTGCGCAAAGCTAAAATTAGTTGATATATGGCGTTTAAAAAACCCAGATAAACAGTCATTTTCTTGTGAGTCTAAAGCACACGGCACCTTCTCGAGAATTGACCTACTTTTAATTACGGAGAATTTAGCTAGTCAGAAATTAGAGACAGGAATTGTAGATATCATCATCTCAGACCATGCAATTATTTCTTTGTTATTCCCTACTGAGCTAAAGAATAGGATTCAAACGCCTAGTTTTTATTTCCCTCTATATTTGTACACTAATCCTAAATTTGTTAATTTTTTTGAGATCTATCTGGCAGCGATATTACTCCGATAATATAAGCTATTCTAATAAACCGGAAATTTCCTGGGAAGCTTTTAAAGCTGTAATGCGGGGAGAAATACAAACATATATTAGTATAGCGAAGAAAAAGAGTAAAGCATGGGAAATTCAAATCATGAATAAAGTTAGGAACTCATATAGAAAATATTGTTTAAGGCGCACTTCGGGAAACTGGAAAAAATACCAAGATAATAGGAAGGAAAGAGATTTGTTCTTAAAACAAAAACTTTTAGAGGAAGAAGCAAAAATAAATCTTCAATTTAAAGGAATGCATGGCTCCTCTGCTAAATACTTGGCTAGACTCATTAAGGTTAGAAAAAAGAAAAATTTCATTCCCGCGATTCAAACTGAAAAGGGAAGATATACGGAGACTAAGGGTATCATGGAGGCATTTTTTGCCTATTATCAACAATTATACTCTGGAGTTGAGATAGATAATATTAACCAAGATATCTTTTGGTCCATGATAAAGATGCCTCAATTAAGTAGCGAGGATTTAATATCGATTAATGCTCCAATATCTATCGATGAAATTAGAAAAGCTATAGATCATTTGAAGATGAATAAGGCTCCTGGACCAGATGGGTTTCCAGCGGAGCTTTATAAATGTCTTGGCGAGGTCCTTCTGCCCACTTTAGAAAAACTTTTTAATTACTATTATATGTCCAATAATATGATTTCTAGTTATTTCTCTGCGGCCAATATTTCGCTCATCTTAAAGAAAGGTAAAAATCCCGAAGATCCGGCCTCTTATAGGCCGATTTCGATTTTGAATACAGACTATAAGATCTTAATGGCTATTATTGCTTCAAGATTATCTTCTTATTTACATAAAATCATTCATCCAGACCAGACTGGATTTATGGTAGCTAGAAATCCAGCAAAAAATACCCGCAAATTGATAAATTTTTTGGATTATGCCTGGAATGTGGATAAGGAGAGGAAGAAGCCATTATGGCAAGGGACTGCTATACTCTCCCTGGAAGCGGTCAAAGCTTTTGATTCGATTGTATGGGAATACCTTTTTAGGGCGATGGAGAAGTTTGGCTTAAAAGGGGAATTTGCACAATTTATTCTTAGATTATATCATAATCCAATTTCCTTTTTACTTATCAATGGGTCTTTATCCCCTAAAATAATATTACAGAGAGGCACCAGGCAAGGGTGCCCTCTATCCCCTCTACTCTTTAATATAGCGTTGGAACCTCTCGCGATTCGATGCAGAGATGTTTTGAAAGGAGTCCCATTCGGTATACACCGTCTCAAAATGTTGATCTATGCAGATGATGTGTTGATTTTCCTTACCAATATCTAGCAGTCTATTCCTATGATTCTACATGTGTTAGAAGTTTTCAGCTCCTTTTCAGGTTACAAGATAAACTTAGAAAAGAGCGAATTAATGTGTATAAATAGTTCTCAGTTAGCAGGTCTCGATATTCCATTCAAACTGGTTGATGTTATTAAATATCTAGGTTTAGTTTTGCATAAAAATCCTAAATTTTGGTATAAAGCTAATTTTGCGCCCCTTCTTCAAAAAATTGGATCTGATTTGCATCTTTGGGCCGCTTTCCCATTGTCTATCACAGCCAGAGTTAATTTGATAAAATCAATCATTTTTCCGCGTTTGTTATATCCGCTTCAGAATTTGCCTTTATTCTTACTGAATAAAGATTTAAAGTTTTTTTAATACTCAAGTTTCTAAATTTATTTGGAACAATAAAAGGCCTCGAATCGCGTTGGCTAGATTAATGCAAAATTGCGGATCGGCGGGATTGGCGCTTCCTAACCTTAAATTGTACAACTTAGCTGCCATGGTTAAAACGGCAATAGATTGGCTTGCTGGCACTAATCTAGTTTCATCAGAAGAGCTAGAAAATTATTTGATTGCCCCATTTGCGTTAAAAGCTATACTACATACTGCAGTCCAGAAGCTGCCTCAGAATGTTAGCTGTCTTATTACTATTAGAAACATAGTTTTTGCATGGCAAAAGTTTTGTGCAATGTTAGATATAGATTATTCGTTTTCTGAATGGCTTCCTATTGTAAATAATCCAAATTTTTTGCCCGGCCTTTATCAAAAAGTTTTTAAAGTTTGGTCCGATAAAGGACTACATTACGTAAAACAGTTATTTGATGAGAATGATCAATTATTAATGGCGGATACTATTTTTAATAAATATGATCTAGCTAGATCTAATCTATTTGCTTACTTTCAAATTCGCCATTTCATTCTTTCTCAAAGCTGGCCCACTTCTTGGCTCTCTGATTGGACGGATATCAAGCTTTTTATACAAAAATTTGTGGCAGGTAACTCTTCGATATCTTTGATGTATGATATCATGTTGTCCAAGCAGAGTCTCTTATTTAGGGATAACATTTGTAAGTCCTGGCTGCCGTTAATCCCCTCGGTAAATCATGATAAGATTATTCAGAGTTTTGACTCTCTACGTAAGTGTAAAGTTCCGATATCTTGGAACGAATCTCACATAAAATTGATTAATAATTTTTACCTTTCTCCGTGGAAAATTTCTAGATTTTACCCGACTTTGGTTAGTTTATGCCCCCGTTGTTCACATGATAGGGCTGATTTGCTTCATATGTTTTGGACATGCCCTAGGGTAAGACAATTATGGTTAAAGATTATATTTTGGTTTAATAAATTATACAAAATATCAATTGCTTTATCTGCGGAAGATGTCATTTTTCTATGTCCTCCACAAGCGGCCTTTAATGTGAACACCATAAATAGCTTAAATACTATTATTCTTACTGTTAGATACTGTATTCTTAAAAATTGGAAAGCTAGGCGGATACCGGGATTAGCTATGGTTTTTAGATCCTTGCAAGATCAAATTGTCTTTGAATCATTCCATCTTTATGAAGCATCGGAGAAAAGGATCAAGAAGTTTCTCTGGAAATGGACACCAGTTATTCTGTCCTATCCACATTCCTTGCAAAAGAGGATACTTTCTCCTTTTCTTTCTTCAGTGAGTTTTGCGGAACTAACGTTACTTAATGTTTTCCCACATACATGGATTGATTGTACTATGAGGGAGTCCTAGTCGGTGGCGTTCTGGGGGGGCGGGGTGGGGGTGGGGTAGTGGGCGGGGTGGGGATCGAGAGAGAGAGATGTTTAGGTTCAGGGTTTTTTTTTTGTTTGTTTGTTTGTTTTTTATTCTTATTGTTTGTTTTGTTTGTATGTTTTTTCGTTTATCTCCTGTTTTTCCATTAGACCCCTGTTATATTATTATACAGGTGAGAAGGAAGGTCAAGTGAGAGAGGGATCTCATGTAAACCAAGGGCCTTTAGTAATAAGTATATCCTTGCTATAACTCATGTGTTTTTTTTTCTTTCTTTTTTTCTTTAAGGCTACTGTATTTATGTGTAATGATTATTTCTTAATTGTATTTTGAAAATGTAAGGTTCAAAGTTTTCCTTCTCTATGCAACAAAAATAGAAAATGTGAGGTTTATTTATAGTATTTCTTGCATAATTGTGATGTAACAGATTTGCTTATTTTTTGTCAACTTGTTTGCCATGTTTTTTCTGCATATGTATACGATTGTTGTAACTCATCATGCTTGATATTTCACCTCAATAAAAATCATTTAAAAAAAAAAAAAAACATAGGCCAAATTCCCTTAGTCATTCATCACAATGGGTAAGACCAAGGAATATAGCTGTAATGTCCTGCAAAAGGTTGTTGTGCTTCACAAAATGGGAACTGGCTATAAGAAAATAGCAAATGCATTAAAAATGTCCTTTTCCACCATCAGGGCAATAATTAAGAAGTTCAAGTCAGCTAAAAATGTTATGAATCAACCTGGAAGAGGACGTGTGTCTATATTGGGGCCTATTTATCAAATGTCTGTCCGACATGATTCGATCAGATAATTGTTCCACACATATATTTAACAAAGATTTTTTTTTATAAACCTTTTTATAAACCTTGCAATTGTTTGATATCCATGAGAGCAGAGTATTTTTGTAAAAATTTTTAACAAAAAATCAAAAGGTTAAAAAATAAAGACAATTTTTTACAGCCTTCTGTGCTCATAGTTACCAAGGGTGTCAATATTAGTGGAGGGCAATATATATATATATATATATATATATATATATATATATATATACAGGTAGCTCTCAGTTTACGCCGGGGTTAGGTTCCAGAAGGAATGGTTGCAAATTGAAACCGTTGTAAATTGAAACCCAGTTTATAATGTAAGTCAATGGGAAGTGAGGGAGATAGGTTCCAGGCCCCTCTCAAAATTGTAATAAGAAACACCTAATACATAATTTTTAAAGCTTTGAAATGAAGACTTTACATGATAAACAGCATTATAAACCTAATAAAATAATCACACAACACAGAATATATAATTAAACTAAGTTCAATGAACAAAAACATTTGCTAAACAGCATTATAAACCTAATAAAATAATCACACAACACAGACTTTACTTGCATTTTTCTGCAAGCAGTTCTTTCTATGCATTCCAATCTGGACTGACTTATAGACAGGAAGATCTTGTTCCTTTGAAATCTGTTCGATATCTCAGGTCTGGTTAAACTGATTAATTTCAGCTTGCTTGGCTTTGCTGCAACAAAAGCGGACAGCTCCACCTACTGGCTATTTTAATAAATGCACTGCTTCTCAATGCTTTTCAATAGCAGTCACATGACTGGAAAAAAAGGTTGTTATTCTGAAACGGTGTAAATTGAACCGTTGTAAAACGAGGGCCACCTGTATATATATATATATATATATATATATATATATATATTAATTTTTTTGTCTAAATTTGTGCATATATGAATATATATATATATATATATATATAAATATATATGTGTATACATCTGTATTTATATAATTATATATGTATATACATACATACAGACGTGTATGTATATATATATATATATATATATATATATATATATATATATATATATACACACATTTTGGAGCCCTTTCTACTAGTATAGCTTGAAACATGCAAAAACATTTTTATTAAATTGTAATATTTATGTGTTTTACTGTGTATTTATTGTAAATGTTTTACATTCAAATGTTTGTCACATAGGAAAACATTTTCTTAGTATTTTTTAAATATATGTTTCTATATATACCTGTATATATCTATACCTGTATATATTAATATACATACCACTTTGTTCTGGCTCTTTAGGTGTTTAGTTGGTTTCTATAGTAACCACTATGTTCTGGCTCTCAAGGGCTGTTAATCTTAGTAGGATGCGTTCACATCTGGACCAGACCAGGTATAACACTTCCAGTTTTTACATGTATAGTGCTAGTTTGCTGCATCTGTAAAGTAAGTTGTTTTTTGTTTGTTATTATAGATGTACCAATGATAAAGGTCTGATTCCCAGACCGAAACATTGAGAAATGATGATGAATTTTTGTGTGTTAATAAATTACGCCAATAAATGGATATATTTACCATGGACTGCTGGTATTGAATTGTGTATTAATTATCTGTAGATCAGGCACCGGTCATTAGGTCAAGTTAAGGGAGTGCAGTGGTAACATTTGTGTGTGGATATATAAGAATATATATATATATACATATATATATATATATATATATATATATATGTACATACATATTAAAAAATCATATATATATATATATATATATATATATATATATATATATATATATATATATATATATAGGTAAAAAGATAGAGTCCAGCACCATAGATTTCACAAGTTTTCAATCTGTGTGCTCGTTACCATGGAGTATCAGCCAAACTCCAATGTATACAATCCATGTAGAAAATAAGGTAACAACACCACAGTACAAAATTCTTCCTTAAAGGTGAAAAATGTTCTTTATTTAGGTATAACAACCATAGAAGCGACGTTTCGGACCTACATGGTCCTTAATCATGCATGATTAAGGACCATGTAGGTCTGAAACATCGCTTCTATGGTTGTTATACCTCAATAAAGAACATTTTTCACCTTTAAGGAAGAATTTTGTACTGTGGTGCTGTTACCTTATTTTCTACATGGATTATATATATATATATATATATATATATATATATATGTGTGTGTGTGTGTGTGTGTGTGTGTGTATATATATAGAAATATATACATATTTAAAAATTAAAATAACATTTTCTTCTATGTGAAGAACAATGAAATGTAAAATATGTAAAACTCAAGTTGGGTTGAGAGCACTTGGTCTAACTGGGTGTCAGGTTAGCATGCAAAGGTTATGTCAGCATGCTCTATTAACCTCTTAAGGACCGGGCATTCTAGACAAAAACTTCCCCAAAAGACCAGAGCATTTTTAGCATTTTTGCCATCACTACATTTAAACAGAAGTAGAGCCTTTTTTTATATTTACCTATCAAAACTATATATTTTTTTTAGTAGACAACCCAAAGTATTGATCTAGGCCCATTTTGGTATATTTTATGCCACCAATTCACCGCCAAATGCGATCAAATAAAAAAAATCGTTAACTTTTTCACAATTTTAGGTTTCTCACTGACAAACAGCTTATGCAGTCATGGCACAAATGGTTGTAAATGCTTCTCTGGGATCCCCTTTGTTCAGAAATAGCAGACATATATGGCTTTGGCATTGCTTTTTGGTAATTAGAAGGAGCTAAATACCGCTGCCCACCAGACTTGGATTATGCCCAGCAGTGAAGGGGTTAATTAGGCAGCTTGTAGGGTTAATTTTAGCTTTAGTGTAGAGATCAGCCTCCCACCTAACATATCCCACCCCCTGATCCCTCCCTGCCCCCCCTCAAACAGCTCTTTTCCCTCCCCCACCTTACAATTGTCACCTTACAAAAGTCTGCCAGTTTGAAAATAAAAGCCTTTTTTAAAAAATATATTTGCTGCAGTGTAGGTTCCCCCCTAACCCCCCAACCTCCATGATCCCCCCCCTCAATAACCTACAACCTCCCCCTCCCAGATCGACTTCCCACCCTCCTATTCCCATCACTAACCAATATAACCAGGATCCCCCCTCTCCCCTCCCCACTGCCTCCAACCCCCTCCCTGCCACTTTCAGTGGGATTTTACATGGTGTGATATTATTCAGACTAGACCTCATGTAACATATATTTTTTTCCTGGCGTTGCATGAATGTCATCACCCTGCAACATGTGTGCCATGGCAAATCAAGTAAGTTGTGGGGATTTCTGTCTGGCACAGCCCCCCCCCCCTCATTTGGTAGGCATGCATGGGAAGATGAAGCAGCAGGCATCAGCTAAGAATAAAAGAAGTTTAAGGAATAGAGTCTCATCTGAGGTTTGACATGGTTATAGGGCTTACAGAGGGACTGCAGGATCAATAGTCTGATTTGAAGTGGGCTTGTGGTTAACAGGGGGGCTTCAAGGCCAGGGGTTTGAGCTAATGTGGGTGTTATAAATAATCGGTGGTATCTAGTCTGAATTTACTTGAGGAAATACTGTTGTTTGTAATATTGCATTGTCTGCCCTCTATAGTCTCTATGGTCTCCATAGTCTCTATGGTACTGGAAGGGAAGTATGTTCTTGTCTCACTTCCTCTCTATACTGCCATTTTGTGAAATGTAACTAAGCTAACTACATTCAGACTAGGTACCACTGATTATTTAGAACACACCCACATTAGCTCAAACCCTTGGCCTTGCAGCCCCTCTGTTAAACACATGCCCACTTCAAATCAGACTATTGATCCGGCAGTCCCTCTGTAAGCCCTATAGCCACGTCAAACTTCAGATGAGACTCTATTGCTTAAACTTCTACTTTTATTTTAGCTGGTGCCTGCTGCTTCATTTTCCCATGTATGGGGGGGGGCTGTGCCAGGCGGAAATGTGACAAGTGACATGCTAATGCACAACAGGAAGATGGGTATGCATCTCAGTGTCATTAACATTTTTCCACACTCTTGCAGGGTTTCCACACAACTTACTCAATGTCCTCACGTTGTGCTTTCATTAAATATGTTTGTTCCTCTTTAAAGGGACAGTAAACCCCAAAAATTTATTTCATTATTTAGATAGAGAATACAATTTTTAAAAAGTTTTCAATTTACTTTCATTATCAAATTTGTTTCGTTCTTATGTTATTCTTTGTTGAAGGGATACCTAGGTAGATAGCGTGCACATGCCTGAAGCACTACATGACAGGAAATAGTGCTGCCATCTAGTGCTTCCGCTAATGTATAACATTTTTACAAAACTGCTGTCATATAGTGTTGTGGACATGTGTACACTTATGAGCTTACATCCCAGCTTTTTAACAAAGGATAACAAAAAAAACAAAGAAATTTTGATAAAAGAAGTCAATTTGGAAAGTTGTTTAAAATTGTATGCTCTATCTGAATCATGAAAGGAAAAAATTGGGTTTTATGTCCCTTTAATCAAAACACTGTCCTATCAGTTAGCTTCATATGTGTGCCCACTGATTTCTACATGCTCTTACTGTGCTAATGCAACTCTGCTACAAATTCTAACATTTGTTTTTTGGGCCCATATAGAAGTTATTGGGAAGAATTAAGAACAGTCAGGATGGCCACATACACTGGAGCTGTGACTGTTAGAGCTGCTTTGCCTGTTCTCATATCTACAAATTACCTAGTGTGGAAGTTCAGGATGCAGAATGAGCTTGTGAGAAAGGGTCTATGGGACACAGTGGAACAGCAGCTGATGGAAAAAGAATTCAGTGGGAGAAAAAGGACAGAAAAATAAGAGCTCTCCACTTGTATATATGTGAGTAAGAGTGATTTATGATACATTAGAAAATGTAAGACAGCCAAAGAAGTATGGAAAGGCTTAGGAGAATTGTATGGAAGTAGCAGTCCAACTTCAAGACTTTATCTATCTAAAAAAACTGTTTCATTTGAAGCTCTCTGAGGGAAAGGGCCTAGAGAAACATCTGAATCAAATGTTAGAGTTAACTGATCATTTAGAATCTATTGTAAAGAAATTTGATGAAGAAGATAATGATAATAGTGTAGAGCCCAGTATAGGCTTGGGACAGGCTTAAGGGTTAAGGCTGTGTGGGGATGGTAGGTGTAGTAGCTAGTTGCAACAATGTTGCATTGTATTGGGAGGAGATACACTTACCTTTATAAGGTCCTGGAAGGTCTAGTAACTGAAGATTTCTGCTTGCCCCACCCTCCCACCCTTGGATGTAAAAATGACGGCAACGAGTCTTATGGCTCCCTGTTGGGTTGTTTAGATTAACATGGCTGGGGTAGGTTTACTTGAGCTAGCCTTTGTAAGACTGTGTTTGTAAGTTGTTCCCTTCCTGGTGATAGCTGGTTTGAGCGGTCAGCGGATCTGGGTCCCCTTAAGGGTGATAGATTTATCACACTCTGTTGGTGGGAGGTCTTGGCCCCTTGCTTTACATCCTTGGGCTAATTAAATAGGGTGGAGTAATGACTAGGCCAAAAGGAGGTGCCTACAATCCTAAGTGTGTGCTTAGGGTGTTCTTCCTAGTAGGTGAGCCAAGGGAACTACCTACAAATAGGTGGGTGGTGATTGATGCAGTGTCATTATATTAATGTATTCCCCATCGTTTAGGTATCCTGGCATTTGCATTTTTTTCTAAATACCCGTACTAACTACTCTGAAGAATTTAAGTTGTTTTTGTGTGAGACTGTCGAGTTCCTACTATCCCACAAATATTTTATGTTTGATGGAGAGTACTACCTGCAGATTTGTGGTACAGCATTGGGGGCAAAATTTGCCCCCTCTTTTGCAAATTTGTTTGTGGGGTGGTGGGAACTTGGCAGTCTCTACAATGGCAACAGCCCATTTATTGACAACATTTGCATGTATATGAGGTTTATCGATGGCCTCATTTTTGTGACCAAAGGTGACTTTTACTTTGAGAATTTTCTAGATTTTGTCAATGATAACAACTTAGGGCTAAGGTTTACAGGAGAAGTTCAAAACACTAAGATCCAATTTTTGGATCTAACATTGGTTGGTTCTGTTTAATCCAATATGATTTTTACAGATACATATAGAAAGGTGACGGCAGGTAATACAATCCTCCATGCCAAGTCATATCACCCTAAGCACTTGATCAAATCGATACCAAAAAGTCAATTTTTAAGATTGAGAAGAAACACTAACTCAGATGAGTTATTTGATCTCCAATCATATAAGTTTATGGATAGATTAAGTGCCAGGGGGTATGAATTGTCAGAATTATAACAAACTTTTCATAAAGCTAAAACCAAATCTTCAATAACCAACACGAACTTTCTTAATCACCCAAAAAGAACACATTTAATAAGGAAACAATAGTTTTTTCAACAGAATTCTCATTACAGTATAATGATTTGTGTAATATTATTAAAAAGAACCTACACATTCTGAAAGGAGATGATATGATCTCAGACGTGGTGGACAAGATTAAATTAGTTTAAAAAAGCGCCAACTGTGGCAAATAAACTTTCCCCTAGTATGATCAATAGTGGCTCAGGGAGAGCAAAAGGTAATTGCATAACATGTGAAGTAATTGCACCAGGTGTTGACTTTAGCAATTCTAGTACGAACTAAACTTTCAGGATTAAACATTATGCCAGTTTATGCAGTTTATCTGATTGAACGTGTGCTTTGCCCGGAACAATACGTTGGACAAACTACATGTTGTCTACCTTCTAGGATAGGTGAGCACAAAAGCGATATCAAGACTTACAGCAAGGATTCAAGAGTGGCACGACACTTTAATGGTTTGCATTTTACTAATGAACCAAAATTTATTGTCAGGATTATTGATATAGCAAAAAGACCACTTAGAGGTGGGAATAGATATAAAATTCTATCCAAAAGGGAATTGTATTGGATTTGGAAATTGGATACCAGGGTACCTATGGGTCTAAATAAGGAATGGGGCATAAGCTACTTTGTAGACTAATTTCACCTTGATATATATATAATGTAGCTTTAAAGCAGTGTACTTTTTGACATCTTGTCATTATGAGGATTGTATCCAATCTATCATGGTGTAATTTCTGATGTTGCATTCAGTTGGTCATAGACATGAACCTGATCTTTGTAACATCATTTAGGTATATGTATGTATATATATATATATATATATATATATATATATATACATCTTTATTTAATAAATAAATGAATTGATGCTTAAATAATTTATGATCAATCATTTGATCCTACTATCAAATATTGAGATGATGATCAATTTAGTGTGGAGAACAATGCAATAGGTCTAGTGTCAATAAAATAAAATTTTGTTTAATTCTCTGTATAAAATGTATTTATAGTTTTGTTTAAAATAGTATACAATAAAATGTTACAGAGTTATTTAACTCGACTATATTGAGACTAACTTGTTGAATTTAAATTACTTTTTTATATATATGTCTAACACTTTTGTAGTACACATTTGTTTGTGTAGTGTTTCTTAGGATACCATTTTTTTCTAGAAAGCTGATTGGCTGTAACTAGATTTAAAAGGGTGTGCTATGTCAGTGTCAGTTTAGCTTATGATTAAGTGCCGCACGACACGAAACATGTCAGGTCCCCGCCTCCTCTTACCATTGTAATCACTGTACGTGAGCTTGTTTTTACGCTGTGGAAATAAAGGATTTTATGTTTTAACCCAAGATCATTGGAGTGCTGCCTTTCCTTTTTACTATTTATGACACTTTGGGTTTGCTCAGCTCTTTTTTGGCTGGCACCCTGCAACTAGTGCATATGTTCCGTACACTCCGTTTTTGAGGGCGGTGTTCATTTGTCCGTTTGAGGATCCCTGCCAGGATTGGTCCAGTGTATCACGCCCTTTTCTTCTTTCACTATCAACTACCTATAAACCCTGTTTATGCCCATAGGTGGAGCATTGGGTGCTCCGCTACACCTTCTGTTGCAGGGCCTTGACCTCTTGTCTAACTTGAGGATTTTTAGTGACTCGTCTTGCCGTCATCCACAGTTAAGTTGGTTATGTTTTTGTCATGTTGAATAAATGTGACCTGTCATGGTCTTTTCCTTCATACCTATTCTTGAATCTTATTTATTATGAATGGTTTGATAACTACACTGGAAACACCCAACTAGGGCCTTTAATCCCTTAAGTAATACCAATTTTATCAAGTCTTCCAGAAAGCTACAATTCATGCGCTATAAACTATAGACAAGCTCCCTGTAAAATATGTTACAGCACATCTTAACGAAGCATCAGAAGAGCTGCAAATTCAGGAAGAGGTAAAAAAAAAACATTTTCTATACAAAACACTGCTAAGGATAAAAAAGGAAACAGATCAGCTTATCACAGAAGTAAAGTAATACATTTGCATATAAAAAGGGCAAAAATAAAGAATCTATTATTTGTGGAAATAAATCTAATTTTTCTAGAAATTTCTGGAAAAAACTACTTCAGAAAAGGCATATAGATGGCACCAGAGAGCACAGTAAAATGCTTCCATTGCTCAGGAAAAGGCAGATATAGGGCTAGATTACAAATGGATCGCTAAATATCGATTGCCTGCAATTATCGTGCGCTGGTATTCGCAATGCGAATGCAACACCCCACTCCCACTAACTTTAAATCCCCAAAACTGCCTATAATTTGCTCTATTTTGAGGGCATTTGAGGTACTTTTAGAAAAATAACCAGAGATCTCTGGTTAATTTTCGGAGCGCTAATTGCTACCGAAAGCTCATGGTAGCAATAACCAGCCACTTGTAATGGCTTGTAATGATTAATTAGCGTGATAATTTAGTGCTCCACTTGTAATCTAGCCAATAGTTATTAAAAAATGCTGGGTTATTGATTCAGGTGCAACATCTCAACATCTTCAATAATTTTATAGAAATGGTAAGCATTTCTAATGTCAGCAGACTGTCCGTACAAGAAAAAGGGAGAAGGTTTCTTGAAATGTGTTGCAAAAGCAAAAACATTAAACAACTAAGTGCAAAATAGAATTTACCTACCAGAACTGTCCAGATAATGTTCTCAGTGTTTCAGCATTAACCAATTGTGGATATAATGTGAACTTTAATCATAATAAATGTAAAATAACAAAAAAAAAATTGTTTGCACAATGTTTTGAAAATGATGGTGTATTTGTATTAAACACACAAGACGAAAAGGCCAACATGGCCAAGAAAAGCTCAAGTTCAAATTGTATTTATCTATGGCATAAAATACTTGGACACAGAGACTTAAGGCAATTTCTGATCTACAGAATAGAGGTTTGGTGAAAGGAATAGATATAAAACCTTGTAAAAAGGATCTTAACAGTGAAGCATGTGAATGTTGTCTAATAGAAAAGGTACAAGACCCCTACTACCAGAGTTAAATGAACTCAATAAAGCCTCTGCAACTCATTCACTCAGATATATGTGGTCCTATACAGCCAATGTCTTGTGGTCATAGTATAGTATATACTAACAATTATTGATGACCATTCTAGATATTGTGTGACTTATCTCATGAAAGACTATCAGAAACTGCAGAGAAGTTGATGAAGACCTACATTGCAGGTGTAGAGAACCAGTTTGGAAGAAAGCATGAAGCACAGTGGTGAGTACATGTCACACCACATTGCAGCATACTTAGAAGAGTAAGGGATATAACACTTGCACACAATACCATACAGTCCAGAACAGAATGGTGTAGCTGAAACAAAGACTCACTCTTTAAAGGAGAGGATCAGGTGTATGCTGATAGATTCACAGATGCCACACAAATACTGGGCTGATGCAGTTATGACAGCTACATATTTACAAAATAGAATAACTACAAAAGTAACAAATAAAACTCCATTTGAACTTTGGTTTGGCAGGACCACTTAAATTAAACACATCAACGTATTTGGGTTCAAAGCTTATGCATTTGTCCCAGCTCATAAAAGGTCCAAACTTGACAACAGAATTGAAATAGATGGCATGATTGAATATGAGAGAGGATGTAAAGGCTACAGAATCCTGAAGCCAAAGACAGGAGAAGTGAAAGTAAGAAGTGTTTACTTTATTGAAGGTGAACAAACAATAAACTATCCTTGTCTTAAAGGAACATTAAACACTTTGAGATGGTAATATAAAATGATACATTGTATATATAAAACAACTCTGCAATATACTTTCATTATTTATTTTGTCCTCTTTGCCTGTAATTCCATTCTGAAATTGTGAGCTTTTCAGTTCCTGTTAGAAATGGAAGTGCAGAACACTGTTAAATCCAGCACAACCATTGGCTGCACACTCTAGTGACCTATGTAAAACTGTCCCTAATTGGCCACAGCAGAGAAGGTAACACAATTTACAACATGGCAGCTCCCAGTGTTTTATAGACACTAAAACTTTACACTTATTTTGTCACTTTTTAAACAACTAATGAAACTTTAAAAAATACATCTACATGTTAGTCATGGACTAATCTTTTCTTTGAATGCATCATTCTATCTAGCATGTATTTAGTGTTTAATGTCCCTTTAAATTCCATAGAGAAGGACAAACTAATTCAGAACTACTGATTGTGCCATGGCCAGACAAAAGGGATCCACTACAAAGTTCACAGGCTGAGTCTGTAGCAACAAATACCTTCATTAAAGAGAGTACATAAGTAGTGATGTGGCGAACTTAAAAATTTTGGTTCACGAACGGCGGACTCGAACTTCCGGTATTGTTCGCGAACTGGCGAACCGCGCGAACCGCCATTGACTTCAATAGGCAGGCGAACTTTAAAACCTACAAGGACTCTTTCTGGCCACAATAGTGATGGAAAAGTTGTTTCAAGGGGACTAACACCGGGACTGTGGCATGCTGGAGGGGGATCCATGTCAAAACTCCCATGGAAAATTACATAGTTGATGCAGAGTCTGCTTTTAACCCATAAAGGGCCTAAATCACCTAACATTCCCAAATTGTTTGCAATAACGTGCTTTAAAACATCAGTTATGATGTCGTATCTATCAGGTAGTGTAAGTGTTACGGCCGCTTCACAGTGACAGAGCAAACTCCAAGTGTAACGCACCGCAAACAACCGCAAACAGTCCATTTGCACAACCACGAGATAGATAGATTTGATAGATAGATACATAGATTACATAGCTCAATCGATGCAATATACATATGATCGATACAAATTACATAGATCAATAGATGCAATATACATTTGATAGATACGAATTACATCAACCAAAAGATGTAATATACATTCTATAGATATAAATTACATCGATCAATAGATGCAATATACATTTGATAGATATGTTTGATAGTTCGATCTATTTGATAGATAAATAGATAGATTTGAAATATATATAATTTCCCTGACAGAGTATAACAATAAGACATGCGGTCTGTGACCCGTGGTGTGTTAAGTAGTACTATTCTTAGCAGTTTACTACAACCTGTTACTCCCCCTATCGGGGGAGGTCTATATGGCCTGCATTTTTGGAACCGGGAGTTGGAAGAAGATGATTGGTCTGTCCTCCTACTTCAAATTTGTCAAAAACACAAGTGGCTGTCTCAAAACAGTCCGGACACAAGATAGATAGATAGATAGATAGATAGATAGATAGGATAGATAGATATACATAGATTGATAGTTAGATAGAATCGATAGAAGAGAAATAGATAGATTTGTTAGATATATAATTACCCTGACAAAGTATAATAATTAAACATGTGGTCTGGGATCCATGGTAACTAGGTTGTGTTAAGTAGTACTATTCTTAGCACTTTCATCCCTGTAACTCCTCCTATCGGTGGAGGTCTATATGGCCTGCATGATTACCATGACAAAGTATAACAACAAGACTCGCGGTCTGGGACCCATGGTAACTAGGTTGTGTTAAGTAGTACTATTCTTAGCACTTTCAGCCCTGTAACTCCTCCTATCGGTGGAGGTCTATATGGCGTGTATGATTACCCTGACAAAGTATAACAACAAGACACCCGGTCTGGGACCCATGGTAATTAGGTTGTGTTAAGTAAAACTTTTCTTAGCACTTTAATCCCTCTTACTCCCCCTTTCGGTGGAGTTCTATATGGCCTGCATGATTACCCTGACAAATTATAACAACAAAACATCTGGTCTGGGACCCATGGTAACTAGGTTGTGCTAAGTAGTACTATACTTAGAACTGTAATCCCTGTTACTCCCCCTATCAAGGGAGGTCTATATGGCCTGCATGATTACCCTGACAAAGTATAATAACAAAACATGCGGTCATGGACCCATGGTAACTAGGTTGTGTTAAGTAGTACTATTCTTAGCACTTTAATCCCTGTTACTCCCCCTATCGGGGGAGGTCTATATGGCGTGCCTGATTATCCTGGCAAAATATAACAACAAGACATGCGGTCTGGGAACCACTGTTAACTAGGTTGTGTTAATTTTTACTATTCTTACCACTTTAATCCCTGTTACTCCCCCTATCGGGGGCGGTCTATATGGCCTGGCTGATTATCCTGGCAAAATCTAATACCAAGACATGCAGTCTGGGAACCACTGTTAATTTTAACTAGGTTGTGTAAAATTGTACTATTCTTTGCACTTTAATCCCTGTTACTTCCCCTATAGGTCTATATGGCCTGCATGATTACCCTGACAAAGTATAACAACAAAACATGCGGTCTGGGACCCATGGTGGTACTGGTATAACTAGGTTTTCTTAAGTATTACTATTCTTTGCAGTTTAATCCCTGTGATTGGTCTGTCCTCCTACTTCAAATTTGTCCAAAACACAAGTGGCTGTCTCAAAACAGTCTGGACAGAAGATAGATAGATAGGATAGATAGATATACATAGATTGATAGTTAGAATCGATAGAAGAGAAATAGATAGATTTCTTAAATATATAACTACCCTGACAAAGTATAATAATTAAACATGCGGTCTGGGACCCATGGTAACTAGGTTGTTTAAAGTAGTACTATTCTTAGCACTTTCATCCCTGTAACTCCTCCTATCGGGGGAGGTCTATATGGCCTGCATTATTACCATGACAAAGTATAACAACAAGACACGCGGTCTGGGACCCATGGTAACTAGGTTGTGTTAAGTAGTACTTTTCTAAGCACTTTAATCCCTGTTACTCCCCCTATCGGGGGAGGTCTATATGGCCTGCATGATTACCTTGACAAACTATAATAACAAAACATGCGGTCTGGGACCCATGGTGGTTCTGGTATAACTAGGCTTTCTTAAGTATTACTATTATTCCCAGTTTAATCCCTGTGATTGGTCTGTCCTCCTACTTCAAATTTGTTCAAAACACAAGTGGCTGTCTCAAAACAGTCCGGACAGAAGATAGATAGATTGATAGATAGGATAGATAGATATACATAGATTGATAGTTAGATAGAATCGATAGAAGAGAAATAGATAGATTTGTTAGATATATAATTACCCTGACAAAGTATAATAATTAAACATGCGGTCTGGGACCCATGGTAACTAGCTTGTGTTAAGTAGTACTATTCTTAGCACTTTAACCCCTGTAACTCCCCCTATCTGGGGAGGTCTATATGGCCTGCATGATTACCCTGACAAAGTATAACAACAAGACACGTGGTGTGGGACCCATGGTAACTAGCTTGTGTTAATTAGTACTTTTCTTAGCACTTTAATCTCTGTAACTCCCCCTATCGGGGGAGGTCTATATGGCCTGCATGATTACCCTAACAAAATATAATAATAAGACATATGCTAAGGGACCCATGGTAAGTTTGTGTTAAGTAGTACTGTTCTTAGCATTTTAATACCTGTTACTCACCCTATCGGGGGCGGTCTATATGGCCTTCATGATTACCCTTACAAAATATAATAACAAGACATGCGGGCTGGGACCCATGGTAACTAGCTTGTGTTAAGTAGTACTGATCTTAGCATTTTAATACCTGTTACTCACCCTATTGGGGGAGGTCTATATGGCCTTCATGATTACCCTTACAAAATATAATAACAAGACATGCGGTCTGGGACCCATGGTAACTAGGTTGTGTTAATTAGTACTGTTCTTAGCATTTTAATACCTGTTACTCACCCTATCGGGGGAGGTCTATATGGCCTGCATGATTACCCTAACAAAATATAATAATAAGACATAAGCTCTGGGACCCATGGTAAGTTTGTGTTAAGTAGTACTGTTCTTAGCATTTTAATACCTGTTACTCACCCTATCGGGGGAGGTCTATATGGCCTGCATGATTATCCTAACAAAGTACAACAACAAAACATGCGGTCTGGGACCCATGGTAACTCGGTTGTGTTAAGTAGTACTGTTCTTATTAGTTTAATACTTGTTACAACCCCTAATGGTGGGAGGTCTATATGGCCTGCATGATTAGCCGCACCAAACCAAAAAAAAGACATGCGTTCTTGGACTAAGACCCATGGCTAACTCGGTTGTTTAAAGTAGTACTATTCTCAGCACTTTCATCCCTGTTACTTCCAGGCCTCTCGGGGGTGGTCTACATGGCCATCATTATTAGCCTAACATAGTACAATAAAACCTTGGCTCTTGAAAGCCTGTAAATTGGCTTTATTTTGGTAGTACTGTTCTTATTAGTTTAATACCTGTTACAACACCGAATGGTGGGAGGTCTATATGGCCTGCATGATTATTAGCCGCACCAAACCAAAAAAAAAAGACATGAGTTCTTGGACTAAGACCCATGGCTAACTCGGTTGTTTAAAGTAGTACTATTCTCAGCACTTTCATCCCTGTTACTTCCAGGCCTCTCGGGGGTGGTCTACATGGCCATCATTATTAGCCTAACATAGTACAATAAAACCTTGGCTCTTGAAAGCCTGTTAATTGGCTTTATTTTGGTAGTACTGTTCTTATTAGTTTAATACCTGTTACAACACCGAATGGTGGGAGGTATATATGGCCTGCATGATTATTAGCCACAACAAACCAAAAAAAAAGACATGCGGTCTTGGACTAAGACCCATGGCTAACTCGGTTGTTTAAAGTAGTACTATTCTTAGCACTTTCATCCCTGTTACTTCCAGGCCTCTCGGGGGAGGTCTACATGGCCATCATGATTATCCTAACAAAGTACAACAACAAAACATGCGGTCTGGGACCCATGGTAACTCGGTTGTGTTAAGTAGTACTGTTCTTATTAGTTTAATACCTGTTAAAACCCCTAATGGTGGGAGGTCTATATGGCCTGCATGATTAGCCACACCAAACAAAAAAAAAGACATGCGTTCTTGGACTAAGACCCATGGCTAACTCGGTTGTTTAAAGTAGTACTATTCTCAGCACTTTCATCCCTGTTACTTCCAGGCCTCTCGGGGGTGGTCTACATGGCCATCATTATTAGCCTAACATAGTACAATAAAACCTTGGCTCTTGAAAGCCTGTAAATTGGCTTTATTTTGGTAGTACTGTTCTTATTAGTTTAATATCTGTTACAACACCGAATGGTGGGAGGTCTATATGGCCTTCATGATTATTAGCCGCACCAAACCAAAAAAAAAGACATGCGGTCTTGGACTAAGACCCATGGCTAACTAGGTTGTTTAAAGTAGTACTATTCTTAGCACTTTCATCCCTGTTACTTCCAGGCCTCTCGGGGGTGGTCTACATGGCCATCATGATTAGCCTAACAAAGTACAACAATAAAACCTTGGCTCTTGAAAGCCTGTTAATTGGCTTTATTTCGGTAGTACTGTTCTTATTAGTTTAATATCTGTTACAACACCTAATGGTGGGAGGTCTATATGGCCTGCATGATTAGCCGCACCAAACAAAATAACAAGACATGCGGTCTTGGACTGGGACCCATGGCTAACTCGGTTGTGTAAAGTAGTACTATTCTTAGCACGTTCATCCCTGTAACTTCCAGGCCTCTCGGGGGTGGTCTACATGGCCATCATGATTAGCCTAACAAAGTACAACAATAAAACCTTGGCTCTTGAAAGCCTGTTAATTGGCTGTATTCTGGTAGTACTGTTCTTATTAGTTTAATACCTGTTACAACACTGAATGGTGGGAGGTCTATATGGCCTGCATGATTAGCCGCACCAAACCAAAAAAAAGACATGCGTTCTTGGACTAAGACCCATGGCTAACTCGGTTGTTTAAAGTAGTACTATTCTCAGCACTTTCATCCCTGTTACTTCCAGGCCTCTCGGGGGTGGTCTACATGGCCATCATTATTAGCCTAACATAGTACAATAAAACCTTGGCTCTTGAAAGCCTGTAAATTGGCTTTATTTTGGTAGTACTGTTCTTATTAGTTTAATATCTGTTACAACACCGAATGGTGGGAGGTCTATATGGCCTTCATGATTATTAGCCGCACCAAACCAAAAAAAAAGACATGCGGTCTTGGACTAAGACCCATGGCTAACTAGGTTGTTTAAAGTAGTACTATTCTTAGCACTTTCATCCCTGTTACTTCCAGGCCTCTCGGGGGTGGTCTACATGGCCATCATGATTAGCCTAACAAAGTACAACAATAAAACCTTGGCTCTTGAAAGCCTGTTAATTGGCTTTATTTCGGTAGTACTGTTCTTATTAGTTTAATATCTGTTACAACACCTAATGGTGGGAGGTCTATATGGCCTGCATGATTAGCCGCACCAAACAAAATAACAAGACATGCGGTCTTGGACTGGGACCCATGGCTAACTCGGTTGTGCAAAGTAGTACTATTCTTAGCACGTTCATCCCTGTAACTTCCAGGCCTCTCGGGGGTGGTCTACATGGCCATCATGATTAGCCTAACAAAGTACAACAATAAAACCTTGGCTCTTGAAAGCCTGTTAATTGGCTGTATTCTGGTAGTACTGTTCTTATTAGTTTAATACCTGTTACAACACTGAATGGTGGGAGGTCTATATGGCCTGCATGATTAGCCGCACCAAACCAAAAAAAAGACATGCGTTCTTGGACTAAGACCCATGGCTAACTCGGTTGTTTAAAGTAGTACTATTCTCAGCACTTTCATCCCTGTTACTTCCAGGCCTCTCGGGGGTGGTCTACATGGCCATCATTATTAGCCTAACATAGTACAATAAAACCTTGGCTCTTGAAAGCCTGTAAATTGGCTTTATTTTGGTAGTACTGTTCTTATTAGTTTAATACCTGTTACAACACCGAATGGTGGGAGGTCTATATGGCCTGCATGATTAGCCGCACCAAACCAAAAAAAAGACATGCGTTCTTGGACTAAGACCCATGGCTAACTTGGTTGTTTAAAGTAGTACTATTCTCAGCACTTTCATCCCTGTTACTTCCAGGCCTCTCGGGGGTGGTCTACATGGCCATCATTATTAGCCTAACATAGTACAATAAAACCTTGGCTCTTGAAAGCCTGTAAATTGGCTTTATTTTGGTAGTACTGTTCTTATTAGTTTAATACCTGTTACAACACCGAATGGTGGGAGGTCTATATGGCCTGCATGATTATTAGCCACACCAAACCAAAAAAAAAGACATGCGTTCTTGGACTAAGACCCATGGCTAACTCGGTTGTTTAAAGTAGTACTATTCTTAGCACTTTCATCCCTGTTACTTCCAGGCCTCTCGGGGGTGGTCTACATGGCCATCATTATTAGCCTAACATAGTACAATAAAACCTTGGCTCTTGAAAGCCTGTTAATTGGCTTTATTTTGGTAGTACTGTTCTTATTAGTTTAATACCTGTTACAACACCGAATGGTGGGAGGTATATATGGCCTGCATGATTATTAGCCGCACCAAACCAAAAAAAAAGACATGCGGTCTTGGACTAAGACCCATGGCTAACTCGGTTGTTTAAAGTAGTACTATTCTTAGCACTTTCATCCCTGTTACTTCCAGGCCTCTCGGGGGAGGTCTACATGGCCATCATGATTATCCTAACAAAGTACAACAACAAAACATGCGGTCTGGGACCCATGGTAACTCGGTTGTGTTAAGTAGTACTGTTCTTATTAGTTTAATACCTGTTACAACCCCTAATGGTGGGAGGTCTATATGGCCTGCATGATTAGCCGCACCAAACCAAAAAAAAGACATGCGTTCTTGGACTAAGACCCATGGCTAACTCAGTTGTTTAAAGTAGTACTATTCTCAGCACTTTCATCCCTGTTACTTCCAGGCCTCTCGGGGGTGGTCTACATGGCCATCATTATTAGCCTAACATAGTACAATAAAACCTTGGCTCTTGAAAGCCTGTAAATTGGCTTTATTTTGGTAGTACTGTTCTTATTAGTTTAATACCTGTTACAACACCGAATGGTGGGAGGTCTATATGGCCTGCATGATTATTAGCCGCACCAAACCAAAAAAAAAGACATGCGGTCTTGGACTAAGACCCATGGCTAACTATGTTGTTTAAAGTAGTACTATTCTTAGCACTTTCATCCCTGTTACTTCCAGGCCTCTCGGGGGTGGTCTACATGGCCATCATGATTAGCCTAACAAAGTACAACAATAAAACCTTGGCTCTTGAAAGCCTGTTAATTGGCTTTATTTCGGTAGTACTGTTCTTATTAGTTTAATATCTGTTACAACACCTAATGGTGGGAGGTCTATATGGCCTGCATGATTAGCCGCACCAAACAAAATAACAAGACATGCGGTCTTGGACTGGGACCCATGGCTAACTCGGTTGTTTAAAGTAGTACTATTCTTAGCACGTTCATCCCTGTAACTTCCAGGCCTCTCGGGGGTGGTCTACATGGCCATCATGATTAGCCTAACAAAGTACAACAATAAAACCTTGGCTCTTGAAAGCCCGTTAATTGGCTGTATTCTGGTAGTACTGTTCTTATTAGTTTAATACCTGTTACAACACCGAATGGTGGGAGGTCTATATGGCCTGCATGATTAGCCGCACCAAACCAAAAAAAAGGCATGCGGTCTTGGACTAAGACCCATGGCTAACTCGGTTGTGTAAAGTAGGACTATTCTTAGCACTTTCATCCCTGTTACTTCAAGGCCTCTCGGGGGTGGTCTACATGGCCATCATGACACTAGCAAAATAATTTAAAGTTTTTTTTTTTAATTTAAAAAAAGGTTAAGCACATATGAGTCATGGCTGATAGACTAGGGAGGGCAGCTATTAAACACAGTATGCTCTGTAAGTCAGCAAAACCCACAGACCTGATAGAAAATAAAAATAGATTACACTAGCAAAATGATTTAAAGTTTTTTTTTTTTTTAATTTAAAGGAAAAGGTTAAGCACATATGAGTCGTGGGCCAGCTGCTAGCCTTGGTAGGGCAGCAATTACCAACAGTAGGCTCTGTAAGTCAGATACACACAGGCCTGATAGAAAATAAAATTAGATTACACTAGCAAAATTATTTAAAGTTTTTTTTTTTTTGGAATTTAAAAAAAAAGTTAAGCTCAGTCTTGGCTGATAGACTAGGGAGGGCAGCAATTAAACACAGTAAGCTCTGTAAGTCAGCAAAACACACAGGCCTGATAGAAAATGAAATTAGATTACACTAGCAAAATGATTTAAAAGTTTTTTTTTTTTAATTTAAAATAATGTTATGAGCAGATATGAGTGGTGGCTGGCACAGAGCAATGAACCACAGTTTATGCTGTGTGCGCCTGAGACACAGGCCTGATAGAAAATGAAAATACATTACACTAGCAAAATAATTTCAAATTTTTGTTGGTTAAATTTAAACTAAAGCAGATATCAGTGGTGACACTAATCACAGCATATGCTGTGAGCCTCACACACAGGCTTAAAGCCAGGCAAATGCAAATAAAAATACAAAGAAAAAAAAAAAAAATGACTGAAGTTATAGCCCTAAAAAGGGCTTTTTGGGGTGCTGTCCTTGCAGCAGAGATGAGATGAGTCCTTTAGGACTGTAGTGGACACTAAATACACTAGCCTAGCTATCTATTTTCCTATAATGTCAGCAGCAGCAACACAAAAGGTCCTCTCACTAACAAAGCAAGGTCGTAATGAGTCTAAAATGGCTGCTCCCAAGAAGCTGGGAGGGTCTGTGAGGGAGTGTCTGATGCTGATTGGCTCTAATGTGTCAGAAGGCTGTGACATACAGGGTCAAAGTTTCCTCAATGATGACACATAGGGGGCGGATCGAACATCACATATGTTCGCCCGTAGCGGCGAACGCGAACAAGCTAAGTTTGCGGTGAACTGTTCGCGGGCGAACAGTTCGGGACATCACTATACATAAGCAGAAGGGGAATTTGAGCAGGTTAATATTTTATGAAAAATAGACAAGGTGGTCTCCTTACAAAAAATTCCTTATTTTATTGTGTACAAAAGGAACAGGAACAAACAAAGTCACAATGTTTCGGGGCCGTGCCCCTTAATCATGTGATAACATCACTCATTACACACCTGTGTTTTATAGGCAAATACCTGGGAGTTTTAACCCTTACATTCTCAGAGCATCACATAATTTGTATATAGCGCCATCTTGTGTCACAATCAGTGCGAATGAAAAATTTAAAAACAACAGTTAAGAGGCCTCAAGAAACTATGATATACTTAATATCAAAATTGATAATATATGTTGTAATAATGTAACAACTATCAACCACAGTAGATTGACCTAAATAAGTAGATTTTGTAGATATAATAATACATGGCTCATTATTACTAAAAATGAATCATAAACAGTGTACAATTAGCAGTATACTTATATCACTTCAGAGTCAGCAACTTCCACTCAAGGAATCAGGACAGGCAATGGTCATAGTGATCTAAGATATAGAATATAAAAGCAACAATTAAATTACATAAATAATAACAAGTCACTTAACCCAAAGAGATTTAACTTAAATCTTGACTTTAAGATTTCAATCAATAAAAAGGGGTCCAATCAATCTCTCTATTCATGCCCTTAGGTTCCAGGGTATCGAGCTTAAATATCCAAAATGTTTCACGCTGTTTGAGCAATAGCTCCCTATTACCCCCACGCCTGGGGGTGCGGATTTGCTCGATAACCTGGAACCTAAGTTGGTTGACCTGATGACCTGCAGATAGAAAGTGGTGGGCTACAGGGGCAGATAGTACCTTGCATCTAATATTGCTTTTATGCTCCGTAATGCGGTCCCCTATGCGTCTAGTTGACTCCCCCACATAGACACGCCCACACGGACATTTGATGAGATAGACCACGAATTTCGTGTTACAAGTAAAAAAATCTCTGTAAAAAAATTTGTAAAAAAAAAATGAGGACTTTTATAAATAGACCCACAATTGCAGCAGCCTAGACATGGAAAACAACCTAGGTTTTTCTTGGTGATATAAGTCTGCCTAGGAATTTTACTGGGGCCCAAATCAGCTTTGACTAGAATGTCACGTAAATTCTAAGACCTTTTAAATGCTGGCATGGGGAATTGCTGAAATTCTTTTATCTCTGTATTGCATCTCTGTAAAATGCCCCAATGTCGGCGGATAATTTTTGTAATTGATTTACTCTGTCTGCAATATTCAGAGACAAAAGTCATTCTGCTTTGATCAGTTTTAGGAGGTTTAGATTTCAAAAGATCTTGTCTCTGCAAAGGTAAAACATCCTGAATAGTTTTAGTAACTAAGTCTGGAGGGTACCCACGTTTCAAGAACTTATCACCCATCTCTGTCAATCTCAATTTAGAAATATCATCATTAGCCACAATTCTCTTAACACGTAGCATCTGACTCCATGGTAGGGATTTAACAAGAGATGGGTGATGAGCGCTGCTGAAACTCAAAAGGCTATTACGGTCAGTTTTCTTAGTGTAAATGTCAGTAAGGAAACCATTACCATTCTTAAATACTGACACATCCAAAAAATCGATTTTAGTTTCACTGCTGACCAAAGTAAGCGTGATATTAGTGGTAGATGAATTAAGATCAGCAACAAAAGACTCCAGGGCCCCAACGTCGCCCAGCCAAACCCCAAAAATGTCATCAATATAGCGCCACCAGGTGGCGCCATACTGATGAAAAAGTGGGTGTTCAAATACAAATTTTTCCTCATAGGAATTCATGTAAATATTGGCATAATTAGGGGCGACATTGGAGCCCATGGCAGTACCCTGCAATTGGAGAAAAAAAGAATCTTCAAATAAAAAGTAGTATAAAATAACCTCCAATAGCTGTAAAAGAAAATCAATCCTATCAGCCGAGTAGACAACTTTAGACTTTAAAGCATTCTTAACATCACCAATACCGCTTGCATATGGTATAGAAGTGTAAAGGCTACTAACATCTAGACTAAACAAAATAAATTTGTCCGTCTGTAATTGTAAATTACCTAATTTAATCAAAAAATCATTGGTGTCCTTAATGAAAGAACATGACTGCTCCACCAGGGGTCTCAATACTTTGTCCAAGTAAATGGCTATATTTGAAAAAATGGAGTTAGTGCCCGCAACAATTGGTCTTCCTGGTGGAGCAGTCATGGATTTATGCACTTTTGGCAGTACATACAGGACAGGAGTGATGGGGTTTTTAACCTGTAAGAAAGAGCTCGTTTTAGAATCAATAAACCCATTTGCCAGGGCCGTCTTAATGATAAATACAATTTCTTTACTGATAAGGGATAATGGATTACCTGACATTCTGCTATAAACTTGTGTATCACCCAGTTGGGAGCAAATTTCTTTCCTATAATCATATTTATTTAGCAAAACGGTAGCCCCGCCCTTATCTGCTTGCTTCACGATAAGATTATTATTATCCTTAAGACTTTTGAGTGTATTTCTATCAGCAGTACCAAAATTACACATATCCTTGAATTTGATAGATTGCCTTGTGCTGAATGATCTCATTTTATCAAAATCAGATAATACTAATTTCTCAAACGTTTCAACACTGTGATTGGTATTATAGGGTATAAAATTGCTCTTATTACGTAACCCAAGATTCTTGATATTCAATGAATTCATGTTAGTAAACCTGTTGTTATTATCACTAGATGGCAAGGTAACAGTAGGAACAGCATTGGTAGCATTGTTATTATGCCAGACTTTAAGTCTAACATTCCTAAAAAACCTTTGCAAATCAGTCCTTAGATTGAAAAAGTTGCAATCAGTTTGTGGGCAAAATGATAACACCCTTTGTAAGACAGCCCTTTCACCTGAACTGAGGGGGTAGTCCGAAATGTTGATCACTATGTCTTCTTCTTCGAGTGGGTTGTTCGTTGTGGCTGTATCCCTGCTTGCTTTTGCTGGGCCATAAGCTGTGGCATCTTGCCTGAGACAGTGATGTTTCCGGCCACCCCGCCGCCTGGACCGCTCTCCCCTTCGCTGTGAGAAAAATCCGCCGAGTCAGAGCTGGTGTTCGATGAATCTGTGTGCCGCTGATGACGTCTGCGTCGCCTGAAGCCAGAACTAGCCTGACGCTCCTTCCCCTGTGGATCGTAGACCCAACGGTAGACTCGATTAGTCGAGTAGTCTTGCTCATCACGGCAGAACTTAACCCTTTTGCGCTCCTCAATTGTTTTGCGCAAGTTTGCCAAAGCATTCTTGTTATCCTGGATCACTTTATCGAATGCCTCAATGGACATGGAACTCCGGATCTCATCTTGTAGTTTGTCAATGGTAAGTTTCAAGGCATTGATTTCAATCTGTAGGTATTCAACGGTCAAGACAATTATGTCGAAAGAACATTTATTTAGGATATACTCAAATTTTCGACAATATTCTTGGTTGTCTTTAAGTAGGCTAGGGCGGGTATTCATCCCTAGACCCCGGGGAATACGTTTCACTCTAAAGTATTCTGCCAAGGTGTTAGCGTGCAGATCATAAGCCAACAATTTCCTGGTCTGTTTGTCATATTGTAAATTTGCCAATTCCACTGGGGCAGTATGTAAAAAGCTCCGAGAGCCACGTACCAAGGTTGTAATTCTCGAAGCCTCAAAGTCTGAATAGGTAAAGGTCTGTGAACCTGTGATTTCCTCTGAAGTAATCATCATAGGGTATAGATAGTGCACGGATACTGGCAGTCAAATAGTAAAATGTACAAAACACAGTAGTATCCAGCACAGGAACCCAGGAAGCAGGAGACCGGCGCAAGTAACTGCCAACTAGCTAGCAATAATATGAAAAATAGACAAGGTGGTCTCCTTACAAAAAATTCCTTCTTTTATTGTGTACAAAAGGAACAGGAACAAACAAAGTCACAACGTTTCGGGGCCGTGCCCCTTAATCATGTGATAACATCACTCATTACACACCTGTGTTTTATAGGCAAATACCTGGGATTTTTAACCTTTACATTCTCAGAGCATCACATAATTTGTATATAGCGCCATCTTGTGTCACAATCAGTGCGAATGAAAAATTTAAAAACAACAGTTAAGAGGCCTCAAGAAACTGTGCTGGATACTACTGTGTTTTGTACAGGTTAATATTTTAACCAGAACCAGATACTGCCAATCAAGCTGATGAAATTTCAGCAGAAACTCCTAGACACTCACCCAGAAAGAACAAAGGAATTCCAACTACATGCATATCCTACCTTGCAACATCAGCATCAACATATGAACCCTCATCTTAGAGTGATGGCAAACTTCCTATTAAAGAAGTCACCAAATGGAAGAAAGCAGCAAAAGAGGAGGTTAGGGTTTGGGCCTGCAAAAGAGCTAACTGCCCTTTTAAGGGCAATGCCCATCCAAATGCCCTTTTCAGGGCAATGGGGAGCTTAGGTTTTTTTTTAGATAGTATTTTATTTGGGGGGTTGTTTGTGTGGGTGGTGGGTTTTACTGTTGGGGGGTTGTTTGTATTTTTTTTTACAGGTAAAAGAGCTGATTACTTTGGGGCAATGCCCCGCAAAAGACCCTTTAAGGGCTATTGGTAGTTTAGTTTAGGCTAGGGTTTTTTTATATTTTGGGGGGTCTTTTTTATTTTGATAGGGCTACTAGATTAGGTGTAATTAGTTTAAATATCTGTAATGTGTTTATTATTTTCTGTAATTTAGTGTTTGTTTTTAATTTAATTTATTTAATTGTATTTAATTTAGTAAATTTATTTAATTATAGTGTAGTGTTAGGTGTTATTGTAACTTAGGTTAGGCTTTATTTTACAGGTACTTTTGTATTTATTTTAGCTAGGTAGTTATTAAATAGCTAACAACTATTTAATAACTATTGTACCTAGTTAAAATAAATATAAACTTGCCTGTAAAATAAAAATAAACCCTAGAGGGGCGGAGTCTGGCTGTGCAGGAGAATGGCCATGTCTACTTAGTGCTCCTGAGCCAAAAGCTGACCTAACACATACAAAGCCGATAATGGGACCAAAAAATTGATATCTATTGAACCTGAGAGCCGAGGGGACAAATCGGAACAGACAAGGCATCTGAAAAGATATTATAACTGCACGCCATTCTGATTCCTCGGGGTAGGCCGCAACCCAGCTAAAGTACTACGCACATTTTCTATACCGGAACATCTAACTACATCTTTGAGCTTGCTACCCACTTCTTTCCTTACCGGAATCGGAGATTTATGAGGAGGCGACTCCATCTGTGTGGAGTTTGTTGAAGTGAGGAACTACTCGTTATAGCCCACCTGTGAGTAGATTCCTACACTATAGGGCTCCATATACACGCGGCTGACGGCCCGGATAATCCCTAGTTGTAAGGCTGATTAAGTGTTACTGCAATTGTTTATGGAGAGCCGGAGATTGGAACACCCTCATACTCGTGATTACTACGGAACTCCAGGATCACAATAACAGTGAGTAGTAGTTACTATTGTGGCACACTAAGAAACTGGGTATAAAGAACTGCCTCTACTGGGTCAAATTAGTTTATTACCTACTCTGAAGATACTGAGGCCTAGAGGCAGCAGAGATTGCAAGAGGTGTGAAGAGAGGTCCTGTGGGTTTCTGTGACGCAGTTGTTTGAAAGTGACTGAGCCCTCAGATACATCACACTGACACGCTATATTAGTTGGAATTAACTCAATATAAAGGACACAGATTGGGGCAAGTACAATTCCTCCACACTCCAAGTAAGCTGTAAATTCCCTACCCTATCACCTGCACCTTGCTTACCAAGTAATAAAAAGAGAGACTGTGACATTTAATGGTGCATACTGTTTTTAGAATAGCAGTTGTGTGGGGTGCCTTTTTGTTACTAAATACAACTGGATCTGTGACAGCAACCAGCAATGGCACAAAAAAAGCAGAGTGCACCAGAAAAAGGGACAAAAACAAGAAATATGAACTATTACATTAAAGGTACAGATACACAGCTTAATGAAGATACCCAAGCACAAATGTCCCATAAAGAAGGTGACCCTGTTCAATCCACTTCAGTTCCCCCACAATATGTCACAAAAGAGGACTTGAAGTGTCTCTCATCTAAGGAGGACATAAAAGAGATTGCATCAGAAATTAAAAATGTATTTAATGAGCTGAAACGTGACATTACAGATCTAACACAAACAGTGACAAATGCTGAAAACTCACATAGCAACCTGCAAGAACAACTGAAAGAAACTACTTCCCAGACACAGCAAAACACAAATATGGTCCAAAGTCTCCTGGAGAGAATAGAAGATCTAGACAACCGCAGCCGGTGGAATAATTTAAGAGTAAGGGGAATGCCGGAATCTGTCAATCCAAATGCCCTACCGGGCTATTTACAAGACCTTTTCAGAACGATTAAGGGTACCCCATTGGCACCTGAAGTAGTTATAGAAAGGGCCCATAGGGCGTTGCACGCCAAACCGTCACCAAAGGCCCCTCCATGGGATGTAATCCTCAGACTGTTGAATTACAAGGATAAAGAGGAGATACTCCGCTGCAGCAGGAATAAGCACCCAGTACAGCATGCTGGAATCTTCCTACAAATTTTTTATGATCTCTGTCGAGCCACCTTACAGAAGCGCAGGAAGCTCAACTTTTTAATAGCGGCATTGCAGGACAACAAGATCCTCTATAGATGGGGATTTCTCACCTGTCTAGTGGCTTCGAATGGTAACAAAACAGCAATATATCGTTCATTGCCGGACTTGGAGATGTTTTGTTCAACTTTGGGCTTTGCGCCACCACATCCAGATAATATGACACACCAATCTTCGAATGGGCCTGAAACCTAATGCTTGATCTGAGAAGATGGGTAAGTTGCTATACCTGGTCCCTTTGGGGGTACCTGATGGGTACAGGACATTATTCTTTATAAAATGACTATCCCATAGAAAGACTGCCACATCTGGGCCTGCAATTTACACACCCTCCTTTTGTATGTTTCTAGTTTCATCTTTGATAGTATTTTGGGGTGTCCTGCGGTCACGTATGGTGATCTGAGCTGTTTCCTGCCCAATTGGGGATGCCATATTGAGTTAGGGGCTTCATAACTACCATTTTGTTCATACCACTAAAAAGTTTGTTTTGTTAAAGCTCATGAGGTAGAGGTGCCCCATTGCACAAATATGACACTGTCTCTGAATTGTGTCTGGATGCTGTGGAATTTTTCATGGGTTGTCCTCTCTTGGTTACGCGTATCTACTTGATGGTTCTAAATGTTAACTCACTATGTTTATGTTAATATTGTCAGAATATGTTATAGTTATAATATTGTGATGTTATATAATGTTTGGTCTTGAATTTAACCTTCATTCTTCAACAGGTCAGCCATAGGCATATTCCCTTTTATTGTGCCTATACAAGGTCGGTTTGGTCTGCTTTGGGCCTAGTGTTACCGTTATGGTGACAATAGTGAACCATATACCTGTTCTATAATTTTACTACACCTGTGTTCTTTAGGAAAACTCTGTGTACTGTAGTCAAAGATTAATCACCTATTGCTCCTATAGTCACAGTTTCCCTTTGGACCTAACTCACCTCTTTACCGTAACTCTCTCTCTTTTCCCTACCCCTTCTCTTCTCCTCTTCCCCCTCTTTCCTAACCCTTTCCCCCTTCCCCCCCCCTTTTTTTTTTTGTTTGGAATGGCTCCCCAACATAGTAAATTGAAAATTCACCCCCTAAAGTTTTTATCGATTAATGTAAAGAGTCTAAACAATCCAGGTAAGCGTTCTATAGTTACTCAGGAATTACATAAGTTGCAAGGGGACATAGTCTTTATACAAGAATCACATTTTATGAAACATAAAGAGCCAAAATGGCATAATCATAGATACCTGGTTGCTTTCTTTTCGTCTGCCCCCCGCAAACAAAATGGGGTCGGTAATCTGATACACCATAGGGTACCTTTTCAATCAGAGGAGATAGTGAGAGACAAGGAAGGACGGTTCCTTATTGTGGTGGGCCTCCTATACGGTGTTCAGATATCACTGATTAATGTATATGCCCCAATGTTGCACAGCACACTTTCTTTAAGGCTCTCTCGAGTAAATTACTTGAGCATACCAGAGGGGTGATGGTAGTGGGAGGGGATTTTAATGTGACACTCAATCCACAACGGGACACTTCCAATGGTCTTTCCAGTGTATCACACCATACACTGAAACATATCAACATAACACTTAAAAATCATATGTTACACAATATTTGGAGAACATTGCATCCAACTGATACTGAATATACATATTATTCCAGTCCACATAGACTACTTTTTGACTGACTCACAGGGAATTGAAAACGTTCAACGCAGTGACATATTACCAATCACATGGTCGGATCATGCGCCAGTCACATTTGAGATGTTGAGGCCTGACACGCCTGAAACCCCTTTTAACTGGCGCCTAGATGATGCCCTGTTAGACAGCATTGGGGTTGTTGATGATGTCTCCGCTAATATAACAGAATACTTTGAGATAAATTTGACAGAGGAATTACCTCTATCTACTTTCTGGGAGGCGCATAAAAGCGTCACCCGAGGTCATCTTATCAAACATAAAGCCAGACTACAGAAACAAAAAATAGAAAAATACAATAAATTACTAGGCGAGATTATGAAGTTAGAAGAACAGCATAAAAAAAAACCTTAAGCACTGACTTGGAGTCTAAGTTGATGCAGGCTAGACTGGACTTTAGACAACTCCTTCAGGAAGAGAACCAGAAATTGGCGATTTGGCTAAAACAAAAGTATTATGAAGGTGGAGATAAGGCGGGTGACTGTTAGCCAGGACTCTCAAGAGAACCCAATTAAAAGCATATGTATACTCTATAAAAGATAGCAATAATAGAACTCATAGAGACAGCCCAGGCATTGCAGAGGTTTTTTGCACTTACTATAGTAGCCTATACAATCTCAAATCCCCATTATTGACCCAATCTTTAGATGTGTCTTCTGAGCGCTGTCTGGCACAGGAATATCTAAAAGATATCCACTTACAGACACTTGACAAAGAAGCAATAGACTTTCTGGAGTCTCCTTTGACTCAGGAGGAAATATCGGATGCCCTGAAGGATATCCCTAGTGGGAAGTGCCCGGGTCCGGACGGACTAGGTGCTAAGTACTATAAAACCTATCTTCCAATCTTACTCCCACACCTACAAACCTTGTTCAATTCTTTACCAGACTTGGGAGTTTTACCTGCCACCATGCTCACTGCATATAACAGTAATCCCTAAGCCAGGAAAATCGTTGGATAAACCACAGAGCTATAGGCCAATTTCAATGTTAAACACTGATGTAAAAATTTTGGCAAAAACATTAGCAAACAGGGTCAATAAATTTCTACTTGGCCTGATCTCTCTGGATCAGGTTGGATTTATCCCGGGGAGGGAGGCTAGGGACAATACCCTTAAGGTATTGCAGTTGGTCACACATTCGGAACATACGGGGAGGACGCGTGCCCTGTTGTCAACAGATGCTGAGAAAGCATTCGACAGGGTGAGCTGGCAATTCCTTAGATGTACTCTGGAGTGAATGGGTTTTGGGGAGCGGTTTATTAAGATGGCGTTTAGTCTCTACTCCACACCAAACGCGCAGATCAGAGTAAATGGTGTTTTCTCCGACTCACTGCCCATTACCAACGGGACTAGACAGGGGTGCCCCCTATCGCCTCTATTGTTCCCCATCAGAGTGGAGGCTGTGGCGTGCAAAATCCAAGCCAACAACCAAATTAGAGGTTATTTGTTGGGTGATAAAGAGTACAAGATAACAATGTATGCAGATGATCTGCTATTCACCCTAGTAGATTTGGAGATTTCAGTCCCTGCCTTGCTGCAAGAATTTAGGAGATATGGTGAGGTCTCTAACATTCTTCTAAATGCGTCTAAATCGGAGGTCTTGGGAGTGTCCTTATATCTGTCTGTTAGAATCTGGCTAAAAGAGCATAGCCCGTTTACTATAAAGGATAAACCATTAAAATACCTGGGGGTTAATTTGACAATCGCCATAGCAGACTTATTGGAGGCAAACTACATGTTTCTTAAACGTGCGGTCGCTGCGGACCTTTCATCTTCGAGACATAAGACAATATCCTGTCTAGGGAGAATAAACGTAGTGAAAATGAATGTGCTCCCCAGACTGTTATATTTGTTCCAAACATTGCCTATTCCTCTCCCCCACATGTTCCTCCCTGCGCTCCAAAGCTTAGTGGAAGAGTATATTTGGCAAGGGGTTAGACCTAGAATTAATAGGACTACGATGTATCTACCGTGGGATGCAGGGGGCCTGGGTCTTCCGAACCTGGGGATGTACAGAAGGGCGGTGATGTTACAGAGAGCTGTTGAGTGGTGCCAGGGGAATTCTCAGAAAGATTGGATTAGAGTAGATAGAGATATTCTTCAAGTGAGCGATCTTGCACCACTTCTGTGGTTGAAAAGTAAACATAGACCACCTGGGGTGTTGTGGTTCCCACTCCTGGATGAGTTTTTCACCCTATGGGACAAAACAACCCGAACAGAACCCCACATATCTACCCCATACTCACCCCTGACACCGATATACGGAAACCCAGACTTACCACTGCAAACTAAATTGACTCCGGACCAGACTAAATTTCAACATAACCGCGCAGGTTGCTTTGTGTCAGTAGGGAGACTGAAAACGAGAGAGGAAATTTTGGGGGACCACCCTGACTTTTTTTTATAACATGGTTTGTTTACTTACAAATAGGACATTACATCAATACACACAAATATAAATCACAACTACTGAGAGATCCCACACCATTTGAATCACTGTGTATAAAACAAACACCCTCTAGACATCTGGTTTCAGTTATCTACACTCTACTACTCCAGCCTGGAGATAGCCCTCTTCCTAACTACACCAGAATGTGGCACAAAGAGCTAGAGACAGAGCTCACGAGGGAAGATTGGCAACGGATTTTCCGTGCAGTCAAGATCTTATCAGTTTTAGCACGCACACAAGAATCTCATTATAAATTGCTCAGTCGTTGGTACCTTACCCCATCCAGGCTTAAAAAGATATACCCTAAAGTTTCAGAGAAATGCTGGAGGGGGTGTGGTGAGACGGGCACGTTATTACACATCTGGTGGGATTGCCCACTATTGGAGGGATTCTGGGCCTCGATATGGGGCGAGATGCAAAGATTGTTAGAACTGGAAATTCCAAAAACTCCCGAGATTCTACTTTTTTCACTTAACAAGCAAAATACAGAATCTGTTTAAAAAGACCCTTTTAATGCTAATGCTGACGGGGGAAAAAAAACTGATTCCAATTCGTTGGAAAACACTCAGATTACCACATTAGCAGACTGGAGACAGAATGTACAAAATATCCTTCTCCTGGAAAAATACCATTATATCAAGATCTCCAAATTGGATGCCTGTGAGATGTTGTTGGAGCTTTGGGGTAGTGCTCACCCTATTGGGTGAAATACAGGCTCTTTAATATTGTAATTCCGAGTAGCTGCCTTTATGGGGGAAAATGATCCCCTTTCCACTTTTTTTTTTTATCTCCCCTCCTCTTCCTCCCTTCCTCTTTCCTACCCATCTTTCCCTGAATTCTGTAAGTCTTGACTTTATTCCTGACCATATTCTAGTCAAGAAGTGAGAAGTTGCTGGAGTGCCCCTGTGTAGCGTTGTAATAGGGTACTCCAATATTCCAATATTCCTTTTTAAAATCACTGTTGTTTTGACAGGCTTTTTTTCATTTTTTATTAGTCATGCCATGCCACCTATTTTAAGGTATGGCACAAGATATAGAAAAACTGGAAAATTGTAAATATAGAGCTATTTGAGAATCTAACATTCTATGAATGCTGATGATGAAGCTGTCCCCTTTTTGTTATTGTTCTAAGACTTTATATTCTTAATGTTACGGGACTCTTTTTTGTTAATACACAATACTGGATCACATGATTTGTAGAGTGTCTTAGCTGAAGGACTCTATTTTTCTTTATGCTATACCATTGTATGCAATAATTGTCAACCTTCTAAAAGTTATATGCTTATTTTCTCAATAAAGCTCTTTTAAAATAAATAAATAAATAAACCCTAAGCTAGCTACAATGTAACTATTAGTTATATTGTAGCTAGCTTAGGGTTTATTTTGTAGGTAAGTATTTAGTTTTATATAGGAATAATGTAGTTAATGATAGGAATTTTATTTATACTTATTTAAGTTATATTTAAGTTAGGGGGTGTTAGGGTTAGACTTAGGTTTAGGGGTTAATACATTTAGTATAGTGGCGGCGATGTTAGGGACGGCAGATTAGGGGTTAATAATATTTAACTAATGTTTGCGAGGCGGGAGTGCGTCGGTTTAGGGGTTAATATGTTTATTATAGTGTTGGCGATGTTGGGGGCGGCAAATTAGGGGTTAATAAGTGTAGGTAGAACAGAATAATATGATATATCAGCGCTGAGATATACCCTAAGCTGTGAAACACAAAAGGGGTCTAACCAATCCCCTCAAAGGACAGATACTAAAAACGGTGTAAGTGATCACAGCGCCAAACGGCCTAAGGGTATGTACACACAAACGTATAAGGGGAACTAATTGGATTTTATTAATACAGAATAATATAAAAACAATAATGGTAAAAGTAATAAAAGCGGTAATATCTGATTCTCTTCCTGGAAGTTTAAAACAAAACGGTTAACCGGCTGTTAGAGAAAACTGTTACATTAACTCCGCTGGCAACAATATTAAAATAACTCAATGTAAAAATAACTCAAAATGATACTTAAAAATACAACACAAAACCTAAAAACAGCTGTACAATATGACCCTATCCCAAAGAATTGGGTGGATAGGGGTATAACTATCCTTAAGTGGGCGCGGTCGAAAACCAACTACTGATTCAAACCTTTAAATAGTGGCAGCAATATTCGTTGGTGACACCATTTAAGAAGGCTATAGAGCTGGTAAATAAAGTGCTAGAGAGGGAGCACAATAGATGCCAGTGAAGTTATGGATCCATATCTAAAAATTGGCCGCAGTTAAGATTCTGAAATAGGAGTGCTTGACAGAAGCCGCACTCGATTTGGAATCTTTGACACTGACCCCTGACTACAAGGGTTGCTGCGATACCAAAAGAGTGCTAGGTGTATAGCACAAGGTAGTAGGTGTATAACACAAAGTAATAATAAAATATATAACAGTGATACGGGTGGATACGGTCAACTGAGGCAATGAAAAAGTGCTAACAATGGTAACACAAATCTATGATAACACAAATCTATACAATAGTGAGATCGTGAAACACATATGTGCAATGCAAAATGAATAGTGAAAAATGCTGGCAATAATATCACAATCGTGTACAATAGTAAAAAATGGTTAAAAAATGATAAAAAGTGGTGTGCAACAAAGGATAAAAAATGGTAACAAGGAGCACAGTGAGCAATGTCAGTGAAAAATCTGTGCGCTAGCACTAGAAAAAATCCAGAGGAACTCCTGTTAAGCCAAAAAAACGTTATGAGAAAAAATAAGGGAAGAAAAAATAGGGAGTACAATAATGATCAAAAAGTTAGTTGTGACTAAGTGTATCGGTGGAGAAATAAACAACCACAATAATCCAAAAGTAAATCAAAAAACAATCGGAAATGTTCCACTGTGAATCTTTTCCATGTGAAAGAAAAAATGATGATAACTGGAGGAGGATTATCCAAAAGAATCCTTTGGGGAGCTCAGCTGGGTCTATGAAATTATCGATGATCCCTAAAATCAAAAATAAAACATAGTGTAACAAAGTTTTTCAAAAAGAGAATAATCAAAAAGATGCTTACCAATGGGTTGTCTACGCGTTTCAGTCCTCACAAGACCTTTATCAAGACTGGTTCACTGGTAAGCTAAGCATCTTTATATAGGCCTGCTAATTTTGTGACCGGAAATGGCTTATTCTACTTCCGGTTTTCCGCTACTAACAATAGCTCTTAAATTCTTATTTAGAATGTTCTTATGTATTAAGCTCTTGGTGTATTCGTTTCTGCTGGTGGATAGTGTATATGTATATCCTTATTACTCAGTTACAATTTATTTTCCTGACATCGATTTCCTGATGTCACTTCCGGTTGATAATACCAGGTGTAAACAAACCCGGTATCACTTCCGGTTGTTTATTGAGTTGCTAAGGGCGAACCCGGTATCACTTCCGGTTGTTTATTGAGTTGTTAAGGGCGAAGGCTAGAACTTATTACATTTCTAATCTATATGCTAGAACATAGTTTATCGAATCTCAAACCAGTAATAGCGCAATCGTAGTTGTCTCCATAAAAGGACCCAAAAACCAAACATAAGTAATTGATACCAAAACAAAATTAGAGAATCAAAACAAAAAAATTTTTTTTAATTTTTTTAAAAAATTTTTTTTTTTTTTTTTTTTTGTTATAATAGAGAATAAAAAATAAACCATAAAACGTAAAAAATAATAGAATAAAAACAATAATATATAAAAAAAATAATATATAAAAAACTTCAGGCATCTAGCCTGAGTTTTACCGTGGTGCGCTTGATAGCATAGGATATCTAGTTTTCCAAATAGATGAAAGTGAGCCCAAGTGGGTTTATCATTTGGTCAGTGCATTGTATGCACAAAAGCGGTAGCGGGTAGGGGACTCTTATCTAACCTATAATTTATGCGTCTAAAGGTCACACTGGGGTTGATGTTGTTAGTAGATGTAGGCTAAGTAGACTTATACACAAACAGATGTGTAATATCCTAAATTAATGAGCTTCTAAGATCATAGTGGTTTTACATGTAGTATAACCTCTTTATTTCAATCACTATATCTTTTTCAAACGGAGATAATTTTTTAGCGTCAGTGCTCTCGATCTAGTTCTCGGTTTGTTTTATGGCCCTAGTCGGTGGAGGCTGTAAAGGATTATCTAACATGTGTACAGAAATCACAATCAGGAGATTAGTTCATATCTCAGATGGTTGTTACTCCTTAGAGAACAGCAGTTCTGATCTACGGCTGAGGATGGTACAGCCAATAAGAGCATAATAGCTCCATACTTGTGGAAATTTGTTGCCCTAGTTTCTGAGATTGCATTTCGAGGGTTTCCAAAAATGGCTTAGTGGTTGCATTCTATTCCTATACGTAAATAATTTTAGATTCTAGATGGTAACGATGTTCATAATGGCATTAGAGTTCTAGGCTAGTGAGTGTTTTTGTTTAGAGGGCCGTTAACTAGCAGTCAGATCATGAATCTACAAGATGTGTCTTGTTCTGAAAATATTTGTCTTAGTAAAGATAACTACAAATTCAATTCCATAGTATAGTAGGTGGTCAATTTAATCTTGCAAGTTCTGAATTGGGGGTGAGGTTCTCAAGGTGGTTTGATAAGAAAGGCGATTTTGGTGTGGTATTATATGTGAGAGGGGAACATAAAGCCATAAGCATATAGTCTGGTATTGATTGCATCCAATCACATAAGTTAGCTCAGTTAAATAGATAAGTTAGGTCCTCTCTGTTATTTAGACCTCTCGGATGAAGGCAGTCCATTAAAAAGATCCATTTGGATTCAGCTTTGAGGAGGGTCTTTTCAAAATCCCCTCCTCTCCAATTTCTTATCACTTTCTGTATGCCCATAAATTTCATCTCTTGTATTTTGCCATTATGTTTGGCGGCAAAATGTTTGTAAAGAATCGTGTCTTTATCCTGTTTTTCTATTAACTGAATATGCTCTCTTAACCTATCTCTGAGGCTTCTTGAAGTCTGGCCGATGTATTGAAGGCCACAGGAACATTCTATGAGATAGATAATACCTGTATCTTGACATCTGATAAGGTCCTTGATCTTAAATTCTTCTCCAGTCTGCGTTGATTTAAACTTCTTTGTTTTAGTTCCTCTTTTACAGGCTTTGCAGCTTAGGCAGGGGAAGAAACCTTTAATTGGTTCTCCTTGTAGACTTTGTATGCTGGGTTTTTTCTTTCTTAGCAGGCTTGGAGCTAGTCTGTTCTTGAGATTCCCTGTTTTCTTGTACACAAAGCTCGGTTGGTCTGGTAGTTTCTCTCCAATAATATCATCGTTTTTCAACAGATGCCAGTGTTTCTTAAAGATTGTTTCCATAATGTACCTATTGCTGCAATATTCAGTAATCATTGGTACATTGAGGGTTTCTTCTGTTCCTTGTTTTCTCCTCTCTTTGTATTTCATTAATTCTTTTCTTTCCTTTAATGAAATACAAAGAGATTTTGAAAAGACCCTCCTCAAAGCTGAATCCAAATGGATCTTTTTAATGGACTGCCTTCATCCGAGAGGTCTAAATAACAGAGAGGACCTAACTTATCTATTTAACTGAGCTAACTTATGTGATTGGATGCAATCAATACCAGACTATATGCTTATGGCTTTATGTTCCCCTCTCACATATAATACCACACCAAAATCGCCTTTCTTATCAAACCACCTTGAGAACCTCACCCCCAATTCAGAACTTGCAAGATTAAATTGACCACCTACTATACTATGGAATTGAATTTGTAGTTATCTTTACTAAGACAAATATTTTCAGAACAAGACACATCTTGTAGATTCATGATCTGACTGCTAGTTAACGGCCCTCTAAACAAAAACACTCACTAGCCTAGAACTCTAATGCCATTATGAACATCATTACCATCTAGAATCTAAGATTATTTACGTATAGGAATAGAATGCAACCACTAAGCCAATTTTGGAAACCCTCGAAATGCAATCTCAGAAACTAGGGCAACAAATTTCCACAAGTATGGAGCTATTATGCTCTTATTGGCTGTACCATCCTCAGCCGTAGATCAGAACTGCTGTTCTCTAAGGAGTAACAACCATCTGAGATATGAACTAATCTCCTGATTGTGATTTCTGTACACATGTTAGATAATCCTTTACAGCCTCCACCGACTAGGGCCATAAAACAAACCGAGAACTAGATCGAGAGCACTGACGCTCCGCTAAAAAATTGTCTCCGTTTGAAAAAGATATAGTGATTGAAATAAAGAGGTTATACTACATGTAAAACCACTATGATCTTAGAAGCTCATTAATTTAGGATATTACACATCTGTTTGTGTATAAGTCTACTTAGCCTACATCTACTAACAACATCAACCCCAGTGTGACCTTTAGACGCATAAATTATAGGTTAGATAAGAGTCCCCTACCCGCTACCGCTTTTGTGCATACAATGCACTGACCAAATGATAAACCCACTTGGGCTCACTTTCATCTATTTGGAAAACTAGATATCCTATGCTATCAAGCGCACCACGGTAAAACTCAGGCTAGATGCCTGAAGTTTTTTATATATTATTTTTTTTATATATTATTGTTTTTATTCTATTATTTTTTACGTTTTATGGTTTATTTTTTATTCTCTATTATAACAAAAAAAAAATTAAAAAAAAATTTTAAAAATTTTTTAAAAATTTTTTTTGTTTTGATTCTCTAATTTTGTTTTGGTATCAATTACTTATGTTTGCTTTTTGGGTCCTTTTATGGAGACAACTACGATTGCGCTATTACTGGTTTGAGATTCGATAAACTATGTTCTAGCATATAGATTAGAAATGTAATAAGTTCTAGCCTTCGCCCTTAACAACTCAATAAACAACCGGAAGTGATACCGGGTTCGCCCTTAGCAACTCAATAAACAACCGGAAGTGATACCGGGTTTGTTTACACCTGGTATTATCAACCGGAAGTGACATCAGGAAATCGATGTCAGGAAAATAAATTGTAACTGAGTAATAAGGATATACATATACACTATCCACCAGCAGAAACGAATATACCAAGAGCTTAATACATAAGAACATTCTAAATAAGAATTTAAGAGCTATTGTTAGTAGCGGAAAACCGGAAGTAGAATAAGCCATTTCCGGTCACAAAATTAGCAGGCCTATATAAAGATGCTTAGCTTACCAGTGAACTAGTCTTGATAAAGGTCTTGTGAGGACCGAAACGCGTAGACAACCCATTGGTAAGCATCTTTTTGATTATTCTCTTTTTGAAAAACTTTGCTACACTATGTTTTATTTTTGATTTTAGGGATCATCGATAATTTCATAGACCCAGCTGAGCTCCCCAAAGGATTCTTTTGGATAATCCTCCTCCAGTTATCATCATTTTTTCTTTCACATGGAAAAGATTCACAGCGGAACATTTCCGACTGTTTTTTGATTTACTTTTGGATTATTGTGGTTGTTTATTTCTCCACCGATACACTTAGTCACAACTAACTTTTTGATCATTATTGTACTCCCTATTTTTTCTTCCCTTATTTTTTCTCATAACGTTTTTTTGGCTTAACAGGAGTTCCTCTGGATTTTTTCTAGTGCTAGCGCACAGATTTTTCACTGACATTGCTCACTGTGCTCCTTGTTACCATTTTTTATCCTTTGTTGCACACCACTTTTTATCATTTTTTAACCATTTTTTACTATTGTACACAATTGTGATATTATTGCCAGCATTTTTCACTATTCATTTTGCATTGCACATATGTGTTTCACGACCTCACTATTGTATAGATTTGTGTTATCATAGATTTGTGTTACCATTGTTAGCACTTTTTCATTGCCTCAGTTGACCGTATCCACCCGTATCACTGTTATATATTTTATTATTACTTTGTGTTATACACCTACTACCTTGTGCTATACACCTAGCACTCTTTTGGTATCGCAGCAACCCTTGTAGTCAGGGGTCAGTGTCAAAGATTCCAAATCGAGTGCGGCTTCTGTCAAACACTCCTATTTCAGAATCTTAACTGCGGCCAATTTTTAGATATGGATCCATAACTTCACTGGCATCTATTGTGCTCCCTCTCTAGCACTTTATTTACCAGCTCTATAGCCTTCTTAAATGGTGTCACCAACGAATATTGCTGCCACTATTTAAAGGTTTGAATCAGTAGTTGGTTTTCGACCGCGCCCACTTAAGGATAGTTATACCCCTATCCACCCAATTCTTTGGGATAGGGTCATATTGTACAGCTGTTTTTAGGTTTTGTGTTGTATTTTTAAGTATCATTTTGAGTTATTTTTACATTGAGTTATTTTAATATTGTTGCCAGCGGAGTTAATGTAACAGTTTTCTCTAACAGCCGGTTAACTGTTTTGTTTTAAACTTCCAGGAAGAGAATCAGATATTACCGCTTTTATTACTTTTACCATTATTGTTTTTATATTATTCTGTATTAATAAAATCCAATTAGTTCCCCTTATACGTTTGTGTGTACATACCCTTAGGCCGTTTGGGGCTGTGATCACTTACACCGTTTTTAATAAATGTAGGTAGGTTGCGGCAACATTGGGGGCGGCAGATTAGGGGTTCATAAATATAATGTAGGTGGCGGCAGTGTCCGGAGCGGCAGATTAGGGGTTAAACATTTTATTTTAGTGTTTGCGATGCGGGAGGGCCTCGGTTTAGGGGTTAATAGGTAGTTTATAGGTGTTAGTGTACTTTTTAGCACTTTAGTTATGAGTTTTATGTTATGGCGTTGTACTATAAATCTCTTAACTACTGACTTTTAAATGCGTTAGGACTCTTGACGGGGTAATCTAGCCGTTAGGGTTTATTTTACCGGTAAGTTTGTATTTAGTTTTAAATAGGTTTTATTTAGATTTATTTTAATTATATTTAAGTTAGGGGGTGTTAGGGTTAGGATTATGTTAGGGTTAGGTTTAGGGGTTAATTTGTTTATTGTTGCGGCGGAGTGGGCGGACGGCAGATTATGGGTTAATTATATTTAAATAGTGTTTTTAATGCAGGAGGGTGGCGCTTTAGGGGTTAATAATTTTATTATAGTGTTGACGATGTCGGGGAGCAGCGATATAGGGGTTAATACATTTTTTTAAGTGGCGGCGATGTCCGGAGCGGCAGATTAGGGGCTAATAATTTTATTTTAGTGTTTGTGATGCGGGAGGGCCTCGGTTTAGGGGTTAATAGGTAGTTTAAGGGTGTTAGTGTACTTTTTAACACTTTAGTTATGAGTTTTATTTTACAGCTTTGTAATGTAAAACTCATAACTACTGACTTTAGATGGCGGTACGGATCTTATCATTTTAGGCTGTACCGCTCACTTTTTGGCCTCCCATGCAAACTCGAAATACCGGCGCTATGGAAGTCCCATTGAAAAAGGACTTTTTTAAAAGTGCGGTACTGACGTTGCGTGACGGCCAAAAAAGTGTGCGGTACAGCTATTCTGACAAGACTTGTAATAACAGCGGTAGGGAAAAAGCATTGCTATGGGCCATAATGATGCTTTTTCACTCATAACGCCAAACTCATAATCTGGCTGAGTGTTATTAGTAATATTGCATTGTATGTCCTCTGTAGGCTCTGTAGTATTGGAAGGGAATTATTTTCTTACCTCACTTCCTCTCTCTTCCTCTCTATACTGCCATGCTTTTGAGATGTAACTAAGTTCACTACTGCTGCATGTTGTACTTTCATTAAATATGTTTACGCAAACCCCTGGCTGAAGATTCTTTATTTGTTAGCTTCATATGTGTGCCCAGCTCTTACTTCTAAATGCTCTTGTTGTGCTAATGCAACTCTGCTACATATTCTAAAAGTGTGGTTGACAGAGGGACTGCAGAGCCAGGGGTCTGATCTAATCTGCATATGTGGTTGGCAGAGGGGCTATAGGACCAAAGGTCTGTGCATGTTATATTGCTGAGATGTTGGGTGCTTGGGTCTTATCAGATATTGGTATGTGTTTAACTGGAGGGGCGTCAGGGCCAGGGTCTGATTTAAGTTAATGGCTAAAAGAGGGCATGCAGGGCCAGTAGTCAGTTCTGTTGTAAGTATACGGCTAACCGAGTTTAAGAACCCTTTCTAATGGTGGGCTTCTGCCTTGGCGTTCCTCCACGTAGAATGCTGAGGTCTGTCTTCATCAGTGGCTACTGCACGCTGCTCTGATTTAAAGGTGCCAAGCACAATTATAGAAACTCTAACCAAAATGGTTCCAGGTGTGGGAGTTCCTATAATAAGTCCACTAAGCCCGTCACTCTGGGCAGAGTTATTGTGAGATACACCTAGTTCCTTTGTCTGTTGAGTCTCATTTTGTTACTTATGTTATTCCTGTGCCTTCTGAGTCCCAAGCTGGTTTACTAACCTTGTTCTTGTGCCTGCAGAGTCTCCTATGCTTGCTGTACCAGTGGCAGCTTACCTGAATCCTGCTGTACCTGCTGCACCTACTTGGTACCCCGTGGCAGCCTCACCAACATTACCTGCTGGATATTCTGTACCTGCTAAGTCTCCTGTGCTTGCTGTACAAGTGGCAGCTTACTTGAATTCTGCTGTACCTGCTGCACCTACCTGGTATCCCGTGGCAGCAGAGATACCCAATTCACTTTAAAGTTCTGGACTGCCTTTTGTAATTGATTGCACACCCAAAGAGCCTTAACCACTGTTTTTTTTATCATCACAAGAATGGTCAAAGTGAGCACAAAAATAACATTGGAGCAATGACGCAGATGCTATACAACCACCTTACAAGATGATTTGATTCAATACCTCACCATGGCTGAATATACCTATAATAATCAAATTCAAAGATCAACCTTGATGTCTCAGCTCCAGAGCATATATGGATTCCACCCAACTTTGCTATCTAGCTCACTAGTTCTGAGCTGTGTTCCTGTTGCTGACCAGCATCTCCAGGATGCTCTCAACACCTTCTCTCTGCTAAATAAATGATTACTAATGGCTCAAAAAGGATTTTGCTGACAAGAAAAGACATCCTTCCCCGACATACCCACCAGGAGACAATGTATTTCTATCTACTGCTCACCTTTGATTAAATCATCCATCCATGAAATTGGGTCTTTGCTTTATTGGACCCTTCACAATAGAGAAAATAATTTCTCCAGTTGCCATACGCCTTCAGTTACCATCATCCAATCACATCCATCTAGTCTTCCATGTCTCTCTCCTCAAACCTGAATTCCTAACCATATTTTTTTTTATTTATTTAAATATTTTCTTTTATTGAGGGTTTTAGAAAATACAAATCAGGCTTACAGGTTGTTTTCAGGTCATATATAGAGAAAAACATGGATACAAATATAAAATATTACAGTGACCAGGAAGACTATGAGTCCAGTAACTGTCTTAGAATACTATGAATAAACAGCCAGTCAGTAAATAATATTAGTAAACGTGGCTAAAATAAAAATGATTATTGTAGCAATTCATTGTAGCAACATAACAAAAACAGTCTAATGGCAGAATACACATGAAAAAATAATATCAATGAAATTGGGAAAAGACGTGTCTATAGTATACAGCGGGTATTGAAAAGAATCACCCCCCTTGAAAATAATCACATTTTGTTGCTTTGCAGCCTGAAATAAAGACAGACACAGTTTTTGTTTATCCAGTTGTAATTACTCAGTGCAACTTATAACATCCAAGTGAAAGATAGAACACCAACATGTCAGACAAAGATATAGACAATTCAAAAACAGAATCACTGAGTTGGAAAAAGGATCACCCCTTGTGTCAGTATTTTGTTGAACCCCCTTTTGCTTTAATTACAACCTTTAGTCTGTTGGGATATGTCTCTACTAACTTTGCACATCTAGACTGTGCAATATTTGCCCACTCTTCTTTGCAGAACTGCTCAAGTTTTGTTACATTTGATGGTGACCGAGTGTGGGATTTAGTCTTCAAGTCATGCCACAGATATTAAGTCTGGGCTCTGACTAGGACATGCAAGGATATTCACCTTTGTCTCCTTCAACCACTGTGTGGTCATTTTTGCTGTGTGCTTTGGGTCATTGTTATGTTGGAAGTAAACCTTCTTCCCATTGACAACTTCCTGGCAGAGGGCAGCAGATTTTCCTCAATAATTTGATGGTGTTTTGCCCCATCCATTATTCCTTCTATCCTGACAAGTGTTCCAGTGCCTGCTGCAGAGAAACACCCCCATAACAGGATATTACCACCTCCATGCTTTACTGTAGGTATGATGTTATTTGCATGGTGAGCTGTATTGGATTTCCTCCAGACATATTGTTGTTGTTGAGGCCAAATAATTCAATTTTAGTGTCATCTGACCATAACACCTTTTTCAATGTGGCCTCAGAATCTCCTAGGTGTGTTATGGCAAAGCTCAGTCATGACTACATGTGGCCTTTCTTGAGGAGTGGCTTTTTTCTTGCAACCCTCACATACAAGCCACATTGTGATATTGTTGTCACATGCACAAGTTTGTAGCAACATCCTGATCCAGAAAGGGTCTGTGTTGTACCAAATAGCTTCCACTTTAAATAATAGACTTCACTGTGTTTCTAGGAATTGTTAAAGCTTTTGATATTTTCTTGTTTCCATCTCCTGACTTGTGTCTGTCCACAATATTACCCCAGAGATCTTTTGACAGTGCTTTGCCACCCATAGTTGATTGTTTGCTTCAGTTGCACTACCAGGGACTGAGATGCTCCAGGAAAGCTCTTTTCATGCTGAGCTAATCAATATGCCCAAAGCTGATCACAGTTGAAGGTCAAATGACTTGTGTGCCATTGAGAAGGTGATTAGCTACACCTGATTGAGTTTACAAGTAATTTTAGGAGGGGCTGATAATTTTTCCAACTCAGTGATTCTGTTTTTGAATTGTCTTTATTTTTGCCTGACATGTTGGTGTTATATATTTCACTTGGATGTTATAAGTTGCACTGAGTAATTACAACTGGATAAACAAAAACTGTGTCTGTCTATATTTCAGGCTGGAAAGCAACAAAATGTGATTATTTTCAAGGGGGCGATTCTTTTCAATATCCACTGTATATGTACATGTATACATTAAACCTTCTTTTATTTCTAGTAAGTCCCCCCAATAATCAGGGGGGTCAGTATTGGACCCAAATATTCTTTTATATCTTGGAGGAGGAAAACTAGAGGAATATAATAATTTACTAGTTATCAGAAGGTATATTATATTAAAACAGGGGCACTTTCATTCATCAAAGTTTACAAAGCAGCCATTTTGTTAAAAAAAACGTACCTTTTTTTCTTTTCACAGCTAGAGCAGCTTCCCCCACTTAGAAATCCTCTCTTCACACGTCAGCAATGACTAATCTGGCTTCCTCCAATCACAGCATGGCCTCAGGCAATGACTATCCTGGGGGGGAAAGCTGTGATTGGAGGAAGCCGGATTAGTCATTGCTGACATTTGAATAGAGGATCTCTATGTGGGAGAAGCTGCTCTGGCTGTGAAAAGAAAAAAAGGTAATTTTTTTAACAAAATGGCTGCTTTGTTAACTTTGATGAATTAAAGTGCCACTGTTTTTAATAGTATTTTTAAAATACGGGATTTCATTCACCAAAGTTTACCTTCACTTTAATACACAATTAACATGTAAAAGCAAAGGGGTTAATTACAACAGCTCCCCTGCAGGAATGGTGTTTATGGTCAAAATATAAATAAACAGAAAATGAAAATGCCTCAGGGGTAGAAAATCTTTAAGAATTAAACAGTCATACAATAAGGAAAACCGGAAAAAAAGAAACATACAGTTTGTAACAGTGGTCTATTTGTTGAGAGCAAAGGGCAGAGTATAGCCCTAGTACTGTTCTTTAAACATGGTACATCTCAGAAGAGACGTAAATGGAGAAATTAATATTCTTTATAGATCAGTCCTTACACTCTGATAAGGGACCAGGACACATCTCCGCTGGTAACAGATCATCCAACTCCCATTCTCCTGGCAAATAGTTTAACAAGGAATCAACTTGGGTCACTCTATCCACCATTACAGGTGGAAAATTCCTCCAGGATGGCTATGTAGAGAATATGAATCCCTACAACTTCTCCTACTCTGAAAAGGTGCAGATAAAATGTTACTTCAGGTACCCGCAAGGCTTGTAAGTTCTTCAACCACTTCTGCACAAGTGTGAAGCCTATAGGTAATTGCCTTCTTCAGGTAGGGGTAGCATAAGTCTTCATACAGATTTCAGCTGTCAGCATACTTTCCCATACTTGGGCAACCAGGCTGTGATTAATATCCTCTTTCACCTTGCCTGAGCTCTTTGTGTTGCCTGCGGATCTATCTGCAGATGTGCCAGATCTTTCTGCTCTGTGGAAATAGTGGGAGTCTTTTCCTCGTCGTCCGTGTTACTAGATAAGTAATTGGAGTTGTGCATGCATTTATTTACAAAGAATTGATCATCCTACAGGGTCACAGATGCCCAATCTCAGTCCTGATCCTCAGCCTAGTCTGAGACTGGGTTTGCACAAAAATGAGTATTGATCAGCCTGAAGAGTTTCAGGAAATGATCCTCAAGCAGCGCGCTGACAGCTTCTTCAAAATTTTGCATAGTCAGATCCATCATGTGTTAAGGAAATATTTCAGGTACAATAATATGTAGTAGCTAATTCTTAGATATATATATTGAAGATAAAGTGATATTTGCTCTATAGTTACCTTGTTACCTCTGATCAAACAGCAGTCTATATAGGACTGCCCTACCCTGATCACCAGAGGGGAATGTTGAGGTCTCATAAACAGTCCACCGCCAAATGCCTTAGTGGTCCAGATTAGAGCTCTGGAATAATTTACACAGCAGTGTTGACAATTTGCAGCTTAGCATTTTTAAAGTATGTATTAGTAATCTCTTTTCCTGTGACTGCTGTTAAATTCTACAGATAATTGGCGTATTATCTAAATCAATTCAAGAGCGTCTGATAATGCCACCTAACATGGCTAATGACCAGACATGCCCCCCTCCTGACCCTATTTCATCTTGGAAACCACCTACACCAGGTCCTGTTATGATAGATGAGTCTGAAGAATATAAAGTGGAAAATATATTGAATGCTAGGATTCATAGAGATTGACTGGATTATCTCATTCATTGAAAAGGATATGATCCTGAAGAAAAGTGTTGGGTACCAGCATGTGAAGCACATGCACCGGTATTGGTCAGAGATTTTAAGAAGAAACATCCCACTCATCCTGTTTTCAGCCATTCCTAGAGGTTATGCCTAAGGATTAGACACTGTAAGAAAACTACCTACCTACGACAGGCTTCTGCTTCTGCATTCCTCCTCGTGGAACGCTGAGGTCTGTCTTCAGCAGACCTATATAAATCCACTCAGCCCATCACACTGAGATGAGTTATTGTGAGATGCACCTAGTTCCTCTGTCTGTTGAGTCTCATATTGATACTTACCTTGTTCCTGTGCCTGCTGAGTCCCAAGCTGGTTTACTTACATTGTTCCTGTGCCTGCGTAGTCCCAAGCTCATTTACCTACCTTGTTCCTGTGCCTGCTGAGTCTCAAGCTGGTTACTTACCTTGTTCCTGTGCCTGCTGAGTCTCTTGTGCTTGCTGTACCAGTTAGTGGCAGCTTACCTGAATCCTGCTGTACTTGCTGCACCTACCTGGTACCCCGTGGCAGCCTCACCAACAGTACCAGCTGGGTATCCTGTGGCTGTGGAGTCTCCTTTGCTTGCTGTACCAGTGACAGCTTACCAGAATCCTGCTATACCTTCAGTACTTACCTGGTATCCCATGGCAGCCTCGCCAAAAGTACCCACTGTGTATCCTATGCCTGCTGAGACTCCTGTGCTTGCTTTACCAGTGGCAGCTTACCTTAATCCTGCTGTACCTGCTGCACCTACCTGGGGCGCGATCCGATATCGATCGCAGTTTGCGGCGCAAGCGAGGGAACCGGCGTCGCCCGCAGTTTCAGCTCGCAACTCGAGCCATCCCATATAGGTCGCCGTCAGATGCTAACGTGCCGTAAGTCTGACAAACCAGCGATGTCCAGAAATCTGCGTAAGTACAAATTTCTGGCGTCGCCAGTGACTTGCGCCACATTAGAATCTGCCGGCGCCTATAAAACCTGACTAAAGTTTAAAACACCCGCACTGTCTAACACGCCTCCCTAACATAGCCCGCACTGTCTAACACGCCTCCCTAACATAGCCCGCACTGTCTAACCCTCTATCCGCTATCCCCCCTCACTAGCCTAACAATAAAAATGCTATTAACCCCTAAACCGCCGCTCCCGTACCCCGCCGCAACCTAATAAAGTTATTAACCCCTAAACCGCCGCTCCCGTACCCCGCCGCCAGCTATATTATATCTATAACCCCCTAAAGTGAGCCCCTAACACCGCCGCCATCTATATTAAAATTATTAACCCCTAATGTAAGCCCCTTACACCGCCGCCATCTCTATTAAAATGATTAACCCCTAATTTAATCTACCTACCCCGCCGCCAGCTATATTATCTATATTAACCCTAAGTATATTATAGTTAATATAGTTATTACATTATATATATTAACTATATTAACTCTATCTAACCCTAACACCCCTAACTAAATTTATATTAAATTAATCTAATTAATTTATAAACTAAAATATTCCTATTTAAATCTAAATACTTACCTATAAAATAAACCCTAAGATAGCTACAATATAATTAATAATTACATTATAGCTATGTTAGGGTTAATATTTATTTTACAGGTAAATAGTTAATTATTTTAACTAGGTATAATAGATATTAAATAGTTATTAACTATTTAATATCTACCTAGTTAAAATAATTACCCAATTACCTGTAAAATAAATCCTAACCTAAGTTACAAATACACCTACACTATCAATAAATTTAATAAACTACAAACATCTATCTAAAAATACAATTAAATTAACTAAACTAAATTACAAAAAAAAACAAACACTAAATTACAAAAAATAAAAAAAAGATTACAAGATTTTTAAGCTAATTACACCTATTCTAAGCCCCCTAATAAAATAATAAACCCCCAAAATAACAAAAATTCCCTGCCCTATTCTAAATTAAACAAATTTCAAAGCTCTTTACCTTACCAGCCCTTAAAAGGGCCTTTTGTGGGGCATGCCCCAAAGAATTCAGCTCTTTTGCATTCAACAAATACAATCCCCCCCCCCATTACAACCCACCACCCACATACCCCTATTCTAAACCCACCCAAACCCCCCCTTAAAAAATCCTAACACTACCCCCCTGAAGATCTCCCTACCTTGTCTTCACCACACCGGGCCGAACTCCTGATCCGATCCGGGCGATGTCGTCCTCCAAGCGGCAAAGAAGAATTCTTCCTCCGGCGCCGTCTTCCTCCAAGCGGCAGCAAAGTCTTCATTCTTCCGGCGGCATCTTCAATCTTCTTTCTTCGCTCCGCCGCCGCGGAGCATCCATCCCGGCCGACTGCTAAACTTGGAATGAGGTACCTTTAAATGACGTCATCCAAGATGGCGTCCGCCGAATTCCGATTGGCTGATAGGATTCTATCAGCCAATCTGAATTAAGTTAAAAAAATCTGATTGGCTGATTGAATCAGCCAATCAGATTCAAGTTCAATCCGATTGGCTGATCCAATCAGCCAATCAGATTGAGCTCGCATTCTATTGGCTGATCGGAACAGCCAATAGAATGCGAGCTCAATCTGATTGGCTGATTGGATCAGCCAATCGGATTGAACTTGAATCTGATTGGCTGATTCAATCAGCCAATCAGATTTTTTTAACTTAATTCCGATTGGCTGATAGAATCCTATCAGCCAATCGGAATTCGGCGGACGCCATCTTGGATGACGTCATTTAAAGGTACCTCATTCCAAGTTTAGCAGTCGGCCGGGATGGATGCTCCGCGGCGGCGGAGCGAAGAAAGAAGATTGAAGATGCCGCCGGAAGAATGAAGACTTTGCTGCCGCTTGGAGGAAGACTTCGCCGGAGGAAGAATTCTTCTTTGCCGCTTGGAGGATGACATCGCCGGAGGAAGATTTCTTCTTTGCCGCTTGGAGGACGACATCACCCGGATCGGATCAGGAGTTCGGCCCGGTGTGGTGAAGACAAGGTAGGGAGATCTTCAGGGGGGTAGTGTTAGGATTTTTTAAGGGGGGTTTGGGTGGGTTTAGAATAGGGGTATGTGGGTGGTGGGTTGTAATGGGGGGGGGATTGTATTTGTTGAATGCAAAAGAGCTGAATTCTTTGGGGCATGCCCCACAAAAGGCCCTTTTAAGGGCTGGTAAGGTAAAGAGCTTTGTAATTTGTTTAATTTAGAATCGGGCAGGGAATTTTTGTTATTTTGGGGGTTTATTATTTTATTAGGGGGCTTAGAATAGGTGTAATTAGCTTAAAAATCTTGTAATCTTTTTTTATTTTTTGTAATTTAGTGTTTGTTTTTTTTGTAATTTAGTTTAGTTAATTTAATTGTATTTTTAGATAGATGTTTGTAGTTTATTAAATTTATTGATAGTGTAGGTGTATTTGTAACTTAGGTTAGGATTTATTTTACAGGTAATTGGGTAATTATTTTAACTAGGTAGATATTAAATAGTTAATAACTATTTAATATCTATTATACCTAGTTAAAATAATTAACTATTTACCTGTAAAATAAATATTAACCCTAACATAGCTATAATGTAATTATTAATTATATTGTAGCTATCTTAGGGTTTATTTTATAGGTAAGTATTTAGATTTAAATAGGAATATTTTAGTTTATAAATTAATTAGATTAATTTAATATAAATTTAGTTAGGGGTGTTAGGGTTAGATAGAGTTAATATAGTTAATATAAATACTATAGTAACTATATTAACTATATTAACCCTAATATAATTAGGGTTAATATAGTTAATATATATAATGTAATAACTATATTAACTATAATATACTTAGGGTTAATATAGATAACATAGCTGGCGGCGGGGTAGGTAGATTAAATTAGGGGTTAATCATTTTATATAGGTGGCGGCGGTGTAAGGGGTCAGATTACGGGATAGATAAGGTAGATGGCGGCGGTTTTAGGGGCTCACAGTAGGGGGTTAGTTTATGTAGATGGCGGCGGGGTCCGGGAGCGGCGGTTTAGGGGGTAATAACTTTATTAGGGATTTCGGGGGGGGGGGGGGATCGCGGTTGACAGGGAGATAGACATTGCGCATGCGTTAGGTGTTAGGTTTATTTTAGCAGATCGCGGTTGACAGGGAGATAGACATTGCGCATGCGTTAGGTGTTAGGTTTATTTTAGCAGCTAGTTTAGGGAGTTACGGGGCTCCAATAGTCAGCGTAAGGCTTCTTACGGCTGCTTTTTGTGGCGAGGTGAAAATGGAGTAAGTTTTCTCCATTTTCGCCACTTACGCTGCATATTGGATACCAAACTGCGCGGGTTTGGTATACCTGCCTAATTGCCTATGGCCCAAAAAACTGCGGGCGACGGCAGAAATATACGCGCGTAACTTCTAGCTTACGCCGTATATAGGATACCAAATCCGCGCAATTATTGGCGTCGCCGGCTTTTGCGGGCGACGCTTTATATCGGATCGACCCCTAGGTATCCAGTTGCGGCCTCACCAACATTACCTGCTGGGTATCCTGTGCATGTAGTGTCTCCCATGTTTGCTATACTAGTAAACACTGTTATCACTTCTGCATCTATCTGTTATCTTTTGCTGCCTATCCACCTTTTTTTTTTCCCCTTCACTACCTAGTTGCTGAAATGACCTTAAAGCACCTGACCTTTGGCCTGTTCCTGGACTCTCGTCTGGTTTCTGCCTTAATATTGAGCAATTCTTTGTTTTCTTGCATAATTAAAGCCTTTTAAAATACTTTTGGTTTGCTGCATTTCTATTCCTGCATATTGAATTCCATTCACCCCTAACCTCACAAGGCACTTCAGAACCCGTGGTTCACATCTGAATGTGGGTGTGTGGTTGACAGAAATGTTTTAGGTCTATAGGTTGAATTTGGTGGGAATGTGACTGACATGATCTGTTATCTATTGCTGCATGACCCGTTGTCTATTCTGATGAGGGCATGTGACAGAGGGTTGGGTTATAGGTCTAATCTGAGTGACTATGTGTCTGACAGAACAGGGACAAAGATCTGTAACTAGGACTATCCTGTAACATGTGAGAGGGTCGTTCTGATCACAGTGGCCCAGATGAAATAAAGCTAGTTGGTGTTCCAAATTGCTACTTCAAGTTTCAAAACAGCTATGATATCCCTCATGAAATGCAAGAAAGTGGAAGTCTTACACTGAAGAGGGTCTTTAATAAAGGGAAAGTAAATCCAAAATGAAATTTAAATGGATTATAGAGCATACAATTTTAGAAAACTTTCCCATTTACTTCTATCATCAATTTTGATTAGTTCTCTCGGTTTAACAGTACCCTAGGTGAGTTCAGGGGCTTTCACGTGTCCTTACCAATATGGCTCCAATGTTTGCAACAATATTTAGAGCAATGTTATACATAGTTACAAACACACCTGTAATAGAATACTGCAGACAGTTAAAGGGACAGTCTAGGCCAAAATAAACTTTCATGATTCAGATAGAGCATGTAATTTTAAACAATTTTCCAATTTACTTTTATGGTATTCTTAGTTGAAAGCTTAACCTAGGAGTTTCATATGCTAATTTCATAGACCTTGAAGCCCACCTCTTTCAGATTGCATTTTAACAGTTTTTCACCACTAGAGGGTGTTAGTTCACATTTTTCATATAGATAACACTGTGCTCGTGCACGTGAAGTTATCTGGGAGCAGGCACTGATTGGCTAGACTGCAAGTCTGTCAAAAGAACTGAGAAAAGGGGCAGTTTGCAGAGGCTTAGATACAAGATAATCACAGAGGTTAAAAGTATATTATTATAACTGTGTTGGCTATGCAAAAAAAAAGGGTAATAAAGGGATTATCTATCTTTTAAAACAATAAAAATTCTGGTGCAGACTGTCCCTTTAAGGCAGCAGTTTGCAACTATGTATAACATTGCTATAAACATTGTTGCAAACACTGCTGCCAGATGGCAAAGTCACTTTCACCAACGAATACCAAGGGAACTATTACATTGATGCTAGAAGTACATTGGAAAGATGCTTAAAATTGCATGCTCTATCTTAATCAGGAACATTTAAGTTTGACTTTCCCTTTAAGGTTTCAGGGTTCCACAAGCCAATAGATAAGAAGTATCAGTCGTAAAGGGACACTGAACCCAAATTTTTTTCTTTCGTGATTCAGATAGAGAATGCAATTTTAAGCAACTTTCTAATTTACTCCTATTATCAGTTTTTCTTTGTTCTCTTGCTATCTTTATTTGAAAAAGAAGGAAGCTAAGTTTTTTTTGGTTCAGTCCCCTGGACAGCACTTTTTTATTGGTGGGTGAATTTCTGCACCAATCAGCAAGAACAACCCAGGTTGTTCACCAAAAATGGGCCGGCATCTAAACTTACATTCTTGCATTTCAAATAAGGATACCAAGAGAATAAAGAAACTTTGTTAATAGGAGTACATTAGAAAGTTGCTTAAAATTGCATGCTCTATCTGAAACACGAAAGAAAAAAATTGGGGTCAGTGTCCCTTTAAGAGAGCAGATTTTTAACCTCTCCTCCACTTCAAGGGTGGCAGATTAATAGCCCTTGCTCTCATGTGATTAGTCGAGTGACAGCAGGGAGCAGGGTACATTTTGGACTTCCAATGCTGGCCGATCTCCATAATCCTGGCTTGCAAGTTTGGAACCGATTTGTCTCACACAATGATAAATAGGCCCCCATTATCTCAAAGCAGCTTTGATTTCAATTATAGAGCTTGTTTTCTACATAGACTGTTGTATTTGTTTCCAACCATACCTATCTGCTGCTATTATAAATCCTACATTTTTGACACATGTAAATTAATGCATCATTTGGTCCATTCATTACAACTTAATTTTTTTTAATTAACTTAATTTCAGTAGGAAGCTAGAACAATGCTTTGCATTTTTATTGCAGTTAAGGCATCTCATTAAAATAGGCTCATTTGTTAACTTATATTGTAAGCACTTTTAATATTGACACAATGGGGGGACCTTTCCTTAAGGGCATTCACTTTTCAGTGAAGTACAAAAGATTAAAAGATCAGTAGGGAATATGCTCATAATTGCTACAAAAGCTGAACTTGAAAAGCAGAATAAAAAATGAAGGGAATAACAAAATGGCTGTGGGTGTGAAGAAAAAATGATAAAGAAATTCAGCTGTGCTAACACCAAGACAAAAAGAGGTAATATTTATGAATCAAAGATATTAACCTGAGAACTAACCTTAAACATTTTAAATAGTGAGAGGGATCAGACTGTTTCTTTCTCATCTGCTAATTACTGGGTCTCCACAGCTGACAATTTTCAATCTTTGAACCTGTTTAATTGTAGGTTTGTTCCTCATATCTATATTCAGGTTTACTTAATTTCACTTCTATAAACCCCTGTCAAATTCTCTATGCAGAAAAGTATTTAAAGGGACAATCAGACAGTGCATAGAAATTTGAACAACTTTTTAGTTTACTTTGTCACATTGCTTCAGTCTCTTAGTGTCCTTTGTTTAAGGAGCAACTACTGGGAACTAGCTGAACACATCAGGTGAACCAATGACAAGTAGCATATATGCACTGCCACCAATTAGTAGCTAGCTTTCAATAGTGCATTGCCGCTCCTGAACCTACCTAAGTATGCTTTTTAACATAGGCTACCAAGATAATAAAACAAATTAGATAATAGAAGTCAATATGAAAGGTGTTTGAAATTTAATGCTCTATCATTTTATTTTGAATTTACTGTCCATTTAAAGTGACAGCAAACATGGCTCCATATGAACACTGCATGTTAACTAATTATAATAGATCATTTGTAGTGCACCAATAGATTCTGCAGCGCTATAAACATAGGTATAATATGCAATGGTTGCATTTATCAGAAGTAAAGATTGCTTCTCTCTCTGCATGTAATGGGTAAAGAGTCACACTGTTGTAGATCACCTTACATGGAGGCAGAACAGCTGGACTGGTAGGCTTACATGATAAGTGGGTTCAAGAGGATAACCTGTGGGACTTTATTAAGGATCTTAAAGATGAAAGATAGATTAAGAAGAGAAGAGGACCAAGATAAGAGCTCTGTGGTACCCCAACAGAAAGTGGTGCAGGGGTTGCACCAGAGAAGGATCCACTAAAGGTACGGTTAGTCAGGTAGGAGGAGAACGATAAAAGTGCTGTGTCGTAAATGCTAAAGGATTTGAGGGTTTGGAACAAGAGAGGGTAGTAAACAGCATGGAGTGTGCACTCATTTGCCTCTACCATAAAGGCATAGGTTTAGTTTTGACAGATTGTAAATCAGCCGGAGTACTGCCACTATTTTCAATATTGTTGGTGGTACAGATTCTGCCTGATGTATCATATCTGGAAATAAAAGCATCTCAAGAAAGGGCATAAAGTTTAGGTTGTGTATAGTGTGCTCTTGGGGTTAAATAAAGTAAGAAAAGTGCAATTTGTAAAACTTTCATTGTGTTTTTTATATGTTTACACTGCATAGATTGCTATGAAGTGCTCATTTGTAATCATGCTTAAATCATGCTTAAACTTGATGGTAAACTCTCCACAGATACGGAATGTTAGTGATAATTTAGATGGATATTAATTTATCAGATGTAATGAAGATGCTGTATAACTTACTTTTAATATAGATATGAAATTCAAATACCCCACGCTCCACCGCCCTCTTCAAAAGTCAATTTTTCTCTGAGCTAACAGTTTTGAATGGTTCCCCAATCAGCGCTCTCCCCCATATGGCACTTTTTGTTGTAGCTAGAGCGCTGATTGGAGAACAATTCAAACCCTTAGCTTAGATAAAAAATACTTTTGAAGAGGGCAGCGGAGCGTGGGGAATTTGAATTTTATATCTTTATTAAAAAGTAAGTTATAGCGCAACTTCATTACAACTGATGAATTAAACTCCATCTAAAATATCACTAACATTTTGTGTCTGTTTTTATAAAGGGGAGATTTACTATGACCTTAATGTAATCTTAAAGAATACCAGCCTAGACCAATACAGGTGTGTAATCAAAATGTTGGTGACTCGTTTTGTTTAATTCATCTAGTCGGAATGGCAATAGGTAATCTATAAAGACATGGAATTGTGATTTGGAGGTTGGTTTTTGTGAACTTAGAGATGGTATTGGGTAACAAACAATGGCATTTGTGAGTTCTGGGGATAGGGTTGTATGTTTTTGGGGGTGAGATTTGTATTATGTGGGTATGGGTAGGTATGATTAGGGTTTGGGTCAGCATGCAAAGAGAAAAAAAATCTGTGTTATAGTCAGGGACTCTACCCCAGAACAATCTACTAAGCTTTATATTAGAGCTGATCAAACAACAGGTACCGTTTTGGTGCAAAACCCAATGTGGTGGAACAAAACAACAATTTAATGTTTGGAATGAAAATGTATAAATCCCAGACTTGAGGTAACATTAAACCTATATTTACATGTTGAGGGGAACCTTTAATAATTTGATTTTTTTTTCATGGCTTTTTTATATCGCTTATATAGTCACAAAATAGCCTACTTTCCACACACAACTGACAAACAATACCCTAAAGACACAGTTTGTACTAAACCATGTGTTTTAAACAAACAAAACAAACAAAATATTACAAATGATACATGGAAATATAACTTTTGGAGAAGTATTAATATTATTTTATATTCATATGTACACTAAACACTTTAAGTTAAAACCTTCAATAACTTAAAGAAGGTTGTATAATATACATGTTTAACATGTTCTACAGACCCTGGAACTATAAGTTTTTTTTTACATTTAGTTAATTTTTGGTCACATTTTGCTGGAAAAAAATCTACAATATATTACAAATCCATGGGATTGGGTAACCCAGAATGGGATTCGTATAGTATGGAATGGGATTTGGATGTAATGGTAACAAGATTTGCTTGATCTGGGGGTTGTATGGCCTTGGGGTGGGATTTAAACTGGGGGTGGGGTTTGTATTGACAGTTGGTGTTTGCCATGGTCTTAGTGGGATTTTAATGGTTTGTAAGTGTATTCTGGAGTTCACATGAAGGGAAAAATGGTTGCTACTGCTAGCTGAAATATACTGGGAGAAATCCTAATTGTTATAGGGACCTGAACTCCAGAAAGCTTTTTGTCTACACACGTGCGGGTGCACACACACACACACACATACACAAATACACACACACATATTTATAAACAAACACACAAAAACATCAGTTTTGCCTCCCCTGTCCTCATCTTTTGGTACATTACAAATGTCAATAATAAAAATGATGATAAAAATAATAAGACAAAGACACACATTTATACACATGTACTTGCACATGTGCTCATATATAAGCATACACACACATGCACATACTGACACACAAAACACTCTCATACAACTACATAAACATATATGTACAAGCACACTGATAAACATGAACACACATTCGCTTTCACATACACACTGAACAAACACACACATAACAAATTCAAGAGCCTTCAGCTGCTTAACATTGAAATGGACCTTTAGTATATTTATTTCAACAGTGTCCAACAAATACAGCTAACAAGCAGTGTTTAGGGCTTAAAGGATCAGTCAACACATTAGATTTGCTATAAACAACAAATGCAAGATAAGACAATGCAGTAGCACTTAGTCTGAGCTTCAAATGAGTAGTGATTTTTTATAACAAATTTCAAAGTTATGTATATTTCCACTCACCTTGTACCATGTGATAGCAATCAAGCCAATCACAAATGCATATACGTATGTCTGTGAATTCTTGCACATGCTCAGTAAGATCTGGTGACTCAAAAAGTGTAAATATAAAAGACTGTGTACATTTTGTTTAGTGGAAGTAAATTGGAAAGTTGTTTATAATTACATGTTGTATCTGAATCATGTAAATTTAATTTTACCTGAGTGTTCCTTTAACAATAGCCCTTGGTCATATCCAATCAACCAACTACTTATATCTTCACAAAAAGGTGCCAAAAATTACACAAACATAAAAATACCATCACACCTGACATAACTTCAACTTTTTTTTATTAAGCATAATTCAATGGAATAAGCCAACCATAGCCAAGCCTTATCGACAAGTTGTTTGTGCACTTGTATGTTGATACATTTTCCTCTACAGATATATTTGAATTTTGCATTTTTCCTGTACAGATGTAATGCACTTTTCTGTCCTTGATTTGTACCACATTAATTTCAGAGTTGTAAAGTCACACTGTTGGCAAAATATGACACACTATGGAGGTCTGTTCTTCATGTCACACTATAATGATTAGAATCACATTATGAAATAAAAAAATAAATTTGTGCAGCCCTCTTCCTGTATAATCACTCATACTCTGAAGTCTGAAAAAAACATTATTTTTGTCTATTTAACACTTAAAGTGAATTAAATTTTCATGAATAGTGCCCATTTTTTTAAAATACTATTATCATTCATGAAAGTTTACATTTGCAGCGTATTTTTACAAATTACTTACCCTTCTCCTTAGCGACGCAGGATCGGCAATCCCCCAGCCCCACTTCTCATGCTGTACTTACACAGCAATGACGAAACCAGGCTTCCTCCAATCACGGCATGACCTCATGAAATGGATGCTCTGGGGGGAAGCAATGATTGGAGGAAGCCTATTTCGTCATTGGTGACATAAGTATAGCGGAGCTGTGGGTTGTGGAAGTATTTGTAAAAATACAGCTGCAATATAAATTTTCATTAATGAAAGTGCCCCTGTTTTTTTATAGTATTTTTAAAAAACGGCACTAATTCCTGAAAGTTTACATTCACTTTAAAGGGACATAAGCATCGATAACACATGTGCAAGATAAATATATTATCCGAAATCTTCTTGGAATACAGGCAGACATGTTGAAAATGGTAGTTTTGCACTTTGAATCATCCATTATTGAACTTAATGTGGTTGGGTGTATTGTGATGTTGAAGTTAATGGTGTCCATGCATATTATGGGGAGACTTTTCCTGCTTTCCACAATGATACGATAAACAGCCAACTAAATATGATCACAAAGATTGGAATTGACCCCTATGGGGCTGATTTAACATGCTCCGTATCGGCCCTAATGTAGCTGTTTTCACGAGCCTTCAGGCTCGCCGGAAACAGCAGTTAAGAAGCAGTGGTCTTAAGACCGCTGTGCTCCTTCACTGGTCCACTGCCTCAAGGCTGCGGACATCAATCCACCCGATACTATACGATCTGGATAAATAACATCCCTTGCTAGCGGACCGATTGGCTACGAATCTGCAGGGGGCGGCATTGCACAAGCCTGAATGCGACAGCATACGCTCTCAGCATTTAACATTGCACAAGCAGTTGTGAACTGCTTGTGCAATGCCGCCCCCTGCAGATTCGTAGCCAATCGGCTCTCAGCATTTAACATTGCACAAGCAGTTGTGAACTGCTTGTGCAATGCCGCCCCCGTAGCCAATTGGCTCTCATGCATTTAACATTGCACAAGCAGTTGTGAACTGCTTGTGCAATGTTAAATGCTGAGAGCCGATTTGGCTACGAATCTGCAGGGGGGCGGCATTGCACAAGCAGTTCACAACTGCTTGTGCAATGTTAAATGCTAGAGAGCGTATGCTGTCGGCATTCAGCAATGTCTGTCAGACATGTATCCGCTGAGCAGATCATGTCGGACAGACCAGTTAATAATTGGCCCCTATGTGTCTAACTCCCAGAAAGAGATTAAACATATACAAAAGTCCCAATTATAAGCCCTCAAGCTAATGAGAAGAACATGGTAAGAGCCAATCAGGAGTGGTTGTCACATGTAATTATCAATCACAGGCAGATTCCTGCTTCAGATCTGCAATACTTGCAACTACTAAGTGGAACCTTACCTATGTGTTTAATTCCATTGTGGAGGTTAGACACAAAGGCCTCAATCGCAATTTAGGAGGTGCACAGGTGGAATACAGGTAAATATTGAAAGGTCCAGTTTTGTTATTCATCTGTTGCCAACTTTTTTTTTTTTTTAAGAAAATAAGGGAGACTAAAAAGTCAACAAATTATATAGTAGTTACAAAAAAAAATATTTTACAATCTGATAAAGTTTAATACAAAAAATTCTTACAACTCATCTTCAGTCACCACAATCTATCTTAAAAGGGATAGTGAACCCATTTTTTTTTCTTTCATCATTCAGATAGAGCATGCATTTTTAGTTGAAATTATTTTTATTGGGTGCAAAATGTGATAACATAAAATAACATACATAGTATAAGTCTTGGCCACCGTTGACCCCACCCCCACATCGGGTGTAGCAATATTACATATCATATAAAAGGTTTAATGAAAAACAAAGGACCCATCTACAGTGGGCCTCCGGCAGTTCATTTGCACTCTTCATTTTTATGAAAAACAATACAGAAAAAAAAAAAAAAGAAAAAGAAAAAGAAAGGAAAAACCCAGAAAAAACATGGAAAAACAGAAAGGGATGTGTAGAAAAAAAAAAGGGAAAAACATTTGTGGAATCAACAATAACAGCAATAAACCTGTCAGATTGCTGTATTCTCTGCTTTCGATCTCTTAACTCTGGATATCTCGGTCATGTCCCTAATTATGCTATGATTCCCGTCTAACGTGACCTCCCCATCTCTCCCTATTATGTGGTTTAGCAGAGGCCATTATTAGCTCCCTCCATTATCCAATAGAACCAAATTCTGCCAAAAGTGTCCATCCTGTTTTGTAAATGGGCAGCTGTCTCATGCATAGCATACACTCCGGCAAGTTTGTTGATAATCTCTGGCCATGTTGGTACCCCTGTCTTCCAGTGTTTGGCTATTGAGGTCCTAAGTGTAGTGAAGATTATTCTGAAAAAAGTGTTTATGTGGGAGTTGTAGCCCTGGATTTTAGTATTTAGTAAAGCTTGTGGGGCACTGACAATGATTCAGTCCCCAACCAAGTTAGATAAGAGGTCTGAAGTCTGATCCCATATATTTTTAACTTTGGGGCATTCCCACCACATATGTATGTATGTACCTTTGGTCTTACACCCTCTATAGCAGAAGTTGGAGTCTCCTTTGATAGAGTGCGCCATTCTCTCAGGAGTCATGTACCAATGGAACACCGATTTTAGGCTATTTTCTCTGAGATCTGCAATCAACAAACCTCTACTTGTCTCGTATGTTATAGTGTGCCAGTCCTCTGTTGTTAGATCAATGTTCAAGTCTCTCTCCCACCTACTAACAATGGGCGGTTTATTCTTTATTCTAGCTGATTGTATAGCTTGATACATATGTGAAATAGCTTGCTTGGGTCTGTGTTGTGCGCTACATTGCCTCCCAAGCGTCGTGGATTGGTTTTCCCTCCCACCAAGAGTGTAAGAATGAATAGCCGAGGAGATCTGCAAATATATAAACCACTGCAGGGGAAATGGTTCTAGTTCTCCTTGTAGCTGTGTGAATGTGACCATAGAGCCTTGTTGTAGGAAATCTGCCACTCTGTATAGGCCTTGTCCTCCCATTTGTCTATATGTGTGTGACAGTCTCCCAGGATTATGTATTTTAACGGCCTTTCGAGAGTGTATTGTGACACCAACTTGTGAGAGTTTATTGATTTATGCCACTGTCGGCCAGAGATCAGTAGTGCATGTGGTGTAAAACCTTTAGCGGCCCTCAGCGCCTCCTTCTTCCATAGTACATCGTCTGGCGAGCTGAGTCCCCCATGGTGGCCTCTAAAGCAGGCCATACAATATCACAGTCTCGTCTCTCTAGTATCGCAGTCTGGGTGAGTCTGGAAGCCTGGTAGTAGTCCCTTAAATTGGGGAGCCCTACCCCTCCTAATTGTCTGTGTCTCATGAGTATGATTTCGGGTATTCTGGCATGTCTACCTCCCCTTAGATAAGAAATTTGTTTAGACTGGATAATATCTAAATCTTTGTTGGGGACCTCAATCGGCAGTGTTCTAAAAAGGTAAAGGAGTCTGGGCAAAATATTCATTTTGATTGATGATAATCTCCCATACCACGAAAAGTTATACTGTTGCCACTTCGTGATATCCTGTTTTATATACTTGTACAGAAGAAGATAGTTTGCTTGGTAGAGTTTATCAAAATCTGGTGTAAACCTAATCCCCAAATATTTCACGTGTTCATGTACCCATGAGAAATCGAAATTAATCTCCAATAGTTTGATAGTGGGCCTAGGGATAGCGATGGGAAGGGCTTCACACTTATCCGCATTGATCTTGTATCCCGAAATCGTGGAGAATCTGTTCAGGATGTCATAGACAATGGGTAGGGAAATAGTCGGCTTAGTTAGGGTCAGGAGGACATCATTTGCGAATAGTGTTAATTTGTGGGATTTTCCCCCTATCTCGAGACCTCTAACCCCAGCTTCCCCCCAATGTACTCTGCTAGTGGCTCTATGCATATGGCGAAGAGCAGAGGCGACAATGGGCACCCCTGCCGAGTGCCGTTTAAGATGTCGAAAGTGCGAGATTGGTGACCAATCGCTCTCACATATGCGGTAGGGTTGGAGTATAGGGTGTTTATTGCAGATATAAAGGATCCCTTAAACCCCATTTCTTTTAGTACGCCAGCATGTATCCCCAATCCACCCTGTCAATGCCTTCTCCGCATCCAAAGAGAGGAGCAGAGAAGGCACTCCATGGCTCTTAAGATAATCTATCACCGACAACATCCTTCTTATGTTGTCCGGGGCCTCCCTGTCTTTAATGAAGCCAACTTGATCTGGGTTTATTATGTGGGAAGAATGTGTTTTAATCTGTTAGCTAAGATTTTTGTGATTATTTTGATATCCTGGTTAATAAGGGATATCGGCCGGTAACTAGAGCAGTGTTTTGGACTTTTCCTTGCTTAGGGATGACTACTATTTTAGCCTGGAGCAGGTCTTTAGGTAGCACCTTGCCTTCCAGCATATGGTTTGCTAGTTGTGTGAGGTGTGGGATTAATAGGCCTGCAAACATCTTATAATATTCGCTTGGTAGGCTGTCAGGCCCAGGGCCTTACCTGGCTTGAGTTCTTTAATGACTTGTGCCACCTCTATCGCAGTGATTTTGAAATTTAAGGAGTCCCTATCTGCCTCTGTGATTTTTTTCAAATTCGCTTTGGTGAGAAAATCACCAAGCAGGGTTTTAGTGGTTGTACAGTGGGAAGACTTTTTTGCCGTATATAACTCACGATAGAATGAGGCGAAAGCATCCACAATCTCTTGAGGATGGCTAGTCTCACCACCGTCTTCCCTACATATAGAGGGTATGGACACCGCTGCATAGTTATCTCTGATCTTTTTGGCCAAATTTGTCCGGTTTGTTGGCATAAAGGAAGTAATGTGTCTTCAGTCTATGTGCATATTTTATCGACTGATTGTTAAGGATCTCGTTAAGCTGGCAACGTTTTTGGTCTAATTGTTTTAGGGTGGAATTGGTCATGGTGAGTTTATGTTTCCTCTCTAGACTCTCAATGTCTCTAGTCAGTCTCTCTGTTGTCAAGTTTGCAGTCTTTTTAAGCTGTGCCTTCTCTTTAATTAACATACCCCTAATTACCGTTTTGTGGGCAGCCCATACTGAGATTGGGTTGTCTGTGGTGTCTTGATTAAGAGCCCAATATTCTTCCATTGCCCGTGTCAATTTTTCTTTTGTCAATGGGTTTGGAGGCAAGATGGATCAAATGTCCAGTTTGTGTTCTATTGGGTTTTTAATACCTTGGAGTAAGGTCTGTGTAATGGAATGGTCTGACCAAGTGCACGGGTGGATTTTAGCTGATAATAGCAGTGGGCACAGATCTGGCTGATCAATATAATCTAGTTTGGAGTAACTGTTGTGCGCTGTCGAATAAAATGTTGTGTCTGTTGTGACCCCGTATAAAGAGTTCCATGTATCCACTAGAGTGTGCGGGGATAATTATTTTAAAACTGCACTCGCTACATTCTTTTGGTGGTTTAGTTTTTTAGAGGAGAGTTGAGACTTAGTGTATCTGAGTGCCTGGAGGTCGATATTAAAATCCCCCGCTAAAATTATCCTGATTTGTGACCAGCCTGTTAGTAGTCATGTGATTTCCCTGAAAAACGCATCTGCTTCTCATTTGGGGCATATATATTGCAAAACAGGACATCTACACCCTGAATCTGACCCCTCACCAACAAATACCTTCCTTCTCTGTCTGTAATCGAGTCAATGTGCACAAAGTGCAATGAGGCATGTAGCAATATCGACACCCCCCTTTTTTTCTCCCCTGCAGTAGAGTGATAGCTTTGAGAAAAGCCTCTGGACCAGTATTTGGGGAGCTGCGGTTTAGTGAGATGGGTCTCCTGCAAATAGATCACATTCGCCTGGAGGCGTTTGTAATGGTTAAATGTGTGCGTCGTTTCGTGTCTGAATTTAACCCTCTCACGTTATGTGAGACTAAATTAATCTTTGGTAAAGCCATTAGATTTAACTAGAGCACATGCATAACTGAAACACAAAAACCATAGATGGTATGAGTGTGGAAGGTGTATGGTCAGGAGTCCTAAGTCTGGATAAGAGTCGTCACTATGATGTTCAAGCGTGACAGGTTAGAGATATCCCTACTATTGCATCTGACAGTTACAAAAAAACAGATTGGCAGTAAATAAAACAAAAACAACTCTAGATTGAACTAAAATAACATTCTGAGCATTAAAAGAACTAGGCATATATCTATGCATAACAATGGGATGTGCAGTAATTCTAATAAAACATGTTTAGAACTTTCAGAATACAGGTTTGGATAACACAAGCATACATCAGAAATTTTTTTCCCAGAGCGAGCTCTAAAGCCCGCTCAGGGATAATAATGGGTGGAGACCTCTGCAACTTTACCTAGCAGTCCAGTTCATGGTTTCACTTTTTTCTTTTTTGCCACTCTGGACCACCGAGGCCTATTCGCCGAGGTCCGGCTCTTTACCTGTAGAGTGTTGTGATGAGGCAGGATCCTCAGGGAGTGTTGGTGTTTCTACATTTAGATATTGGCAGATTTCTGGAATGTCCTGTGCTGATTTAATTGTGAACATCTTGTGTTATGGGAAATATGCAAAGCAAAAGGATATCCCCACCTGCATGGAATATTTTGCTTCCTCAGTAAAGATGTGAGCAATCTTTTTTGTAGGGTGCGGGCACAAAGGTCCTGATAGAATTGAATGATTTGCCCCTGGAACTTGAAGGGTTGGTGCTTTCTGGACGCCGACATGATGCATTCTCTGTCAGGGAAACGTAGCATCCTGACGATGACGTCCCTAGGTGGGAGGCCCTCTTTTGGCTTTGGTTTCAGGCCCTGTGAGCTCATTCCATCGCAAAGTCTGATTCTCCTTCTCCGCCTGTGACAGCTTTAAAAAGGCGCAGCAAGTATGAGGGTAGATCTGTGGCTTCTATATTTTCCGGAATCCCTTTAGTCTGACATTATTCCTTCTGTTTCTATTTTCTAGATCCTCCATTTTATCTTGGAGGTCCAGAAGCTGTTGTTGATGGGATGCAATAGGTTCAGAGTTGGTTGTTGTACTTTCAGCCAAAGTTTCATGTTCAGCCTCCACTGCCTCCACTCTATCCCCCAGCTCAGATAGATCCTGTTTTATCTCAGCCAAACTGTTAGTAACTGAGGAATGTAAGCTATCAATTTTGTTCATCAGCTTTTCCAGACCCACTGCCATATCCTCTTTGGAGACAAGGGTGTGAAGATCAGCTTTTATCATACCCCCACTTTTCCCTGATGTGTCCATTGTGTTTACTGTGGGAGCATGGTGTCCCTCCTCCAGCTCCCCATCCACCTCCTCTGTGACCAGCCCTTTGGTAGACCTTTAATAGTTATCCAGTGCTGTGGATTTTAGGCTTTTATCAGGTTTATTGGGTTTTTTAGTTGCCATATCAGCGCTATCTTGAAAGACGTTGTGGGGCCTTTACTAATGCAACAGATATCAGGGCTATTGTGTAGGAGGACCCTGGAGAAGGCAGTAGGCCTATTTTGTGTTTAGAGACTCCTCTGCTCACCCAGCGATAAAAAACATAATAGTCACTGTTCAAACGTGGTGATACCGCCACCCAGCTATGATAGTACGTGGCAGTTCTAGTGTACCCTTGAAGGGCCCTCCTGATGTCTCAGGGTAATTCACAATGACCCCTAGTGTGTAATGTGTGGCCTGGGTTTTAGCATTAGTTACTTACCTACCAAGTCTGCCAGGTGTTGCAGGTACTGCTGCCAGTGGAGCCGTTTGTGGATCCCTCAATTTCCCTGTTGCGGGGAAGCCGACAGCCTCCGTGTCACTCTCTCCTGCGGGCTGACTGATGCCGGGTGATGGCCGCGATCGCGGCTGAAATATGGCTCTGTGCCAGGGACTGCAACGCGCTGCTCCTTTCTCCCTCCTACCGGCTCTCTCTGAATATCTTGGGGTGAGATCCCAATTACCTCCCGATCACTGGTCCTCACAAGGTAGGTGGAGGGGTTTCAACCGGATTACAGTCCGCTCACTTGTTGATCTCTCTGTGATGGCGGATATGCTGTTGCGTGGCAAAGGAAAATGTGCGCCAGGTCTCCCGGTCTGATTTATAGCATTCCCCGCCGCTGTTTCTGAAAGCACTTTGCAGAAAGTGACCACCTTTTGTAGTTATCCCCTGCAGGTATTTTTAGGCTTTAAATAAAGCTTCCAAACATGCTTTTTTGCTTTTTAGCTTTGGTTACTGCACAGAGCTGCCAAGTTAAGAAGCCATCTTAGAGCTTGGCTAGACTCCGCCCTCAGAGCATGCATTTTTAAAGGGACATTATACACTCATTTTTTTCTTTGCATAAATGTTTTGTAGATGATCTATTTATATGGCCTATAAAGTTTTTTTTTTTTTAAATGTATAGTTTTGCTTATTTTTAAATAACATTGCTCTGATTTTCAGACTCCTAACCAAGCCCCAAAGTTTTATGTGAATACCTTTAGCTACCTTCTCCCGCTTGCTCCTGTTTGTATAAAGGGTCTTTTCATATGCAAAAGAAGGGGGAGGGGGGGAGTGTCTTATTTACCACTTGCAGTGGGCTTTCCAGTTAAATTTTCAACAGAGCTAAACTGAGAGCTTCTTAGTAAGTTTTTAAACAGTTTTATACTGGATTTTTATATCAGTATCTGTGCATCTTATTCTTTATAGTAGTGTCTATTACATGCAGTTATATAAAAATGAGTGTATACTGTTCCTTTAAGCAACTTTCTAATTTACTCCTGTTATCATTTTTTCTTCGTTCTCTTGCTATCTTTATTTAAAAAAGCAGAAATGTAAGGTTAAGAGTCGGCCCATTTTTGGTTCAGCACCTGGGTAGCGCTTGTTGATTGGTGGTTAAATGTAGCCACCAATTAGCAAGCGCTATCCAGGTGCTGAAACAAAAATGGGTCGGCTCCTAACCTTACATTTAAATCAAAGATAGCAAGAGAACGAAGAAAAACTAATAATAGGAGTAAATTAGAAAGTTGCTTAAAATTGCATGCTCTATCTGAATCATGAAAGAATACATTTGAATTTAGTATCCCTTTTATTCATTCAACAAGTTTCTGGAAATCTGTGAATTCTATTTCTCATTTAAGGCACAGTGGGAGTTAAACTGTCAGGTACACCATAATGATTAACTAAATAAGAGTACAAGAGTACAATATTAAGGGCTCCATGTATGAAGAAGCGAAAGCTGCTCCGGAGCCCTTGCAGGGCAAGTTTGCATATGTGAGCCTGCTTCCCGCAATGTAAGAAGCAGCTGTCATTAGACCACTGCTTCTTACACCATACGCCACCTCTGAGGTGGCGAGGGAATATCACAGGGAGCTCGCTCGCTCTCGGTGATTGACAGCCCCTTCAGTCGCGTGATTGGTTGTGCGAATGAAAGAGCGGGCATTACACACTCCGATGAGTGTGTAATGATACATACGGGCAAGCGGATTAACAGATCCGCTGCCCGTGTGTAGCAAAGGCTGGCGGACAGCTTTGCGAGTTGAGAAGCTGTCCACCCGCTGCTTAGTACATGGAGCCCTAAATGTTTGAAATGAAGATGTTGTAAAAAAATAAGAGAGACGGAAACTGTAAATAAGTTTGGGCAAAAAAAGAGAGATCCCCAGAAATATGGTAGGGTCGGCAACTCCATTATCATCACCCTTTCCACTCTGATCTAATGCAATCTTTTAACATTAAAGAAATGGTGAAAAACATAAGCTTATAAACAGCCATTAAAAATTATCCCAAAGATTGGAATGGCCCCCTATGAGTCTAACTCCCACAAAGGGATTAAACAAGTAGGTAGGTCGCAATTACAAGCCTGAAGCTCCTGAGCAGAACACTGCCACTATGTTTAATCCCATATTGAAGGTTAGACACATAGCTAGGATAAGTAATTAAAAATTATGTGCTCTAACTCTTTAAAGGGACAGTCTACAATATAAGTGTTATTGTTTTAAAAGATAGATAATCCCTTTATTACCCATTCCCCAGTTTTGCACAACCAACACAGTTATATTAAAGGGACTGTCAACACCAGAATTGTTGTTGTTTTAAAGATAGATAATCCCTTAATTACCCATTCCCCAGTTTTATATAACCAACACAGTTATAATAATACATGTTTTACCTTTGTAATTACCTTGTATTTAAGCCTCTGCAGACTGCACCCTTATTTCATTTTTTTTACAGACTTGTATTTTAGCCAATCAGTGCTCACTCCTCTGTAAATTCATGTGCATTAGCTCAATGTTATCTATATGAAACACATGAACTAACGCCCTCTAATGGTGAAAAACTGTCAAAATGCATTTAGATTGGATGCGGCCTTCAAGGTCTAAGAAATTAGTATATGAACCTCCTAGGTTTAGCTTTCAACTAAGAATACCAAGAGAACAAAGTAAAATTGGTGATAAAAGTGAATTGGAAAGTTTTTTAAAATGACATGCCTATTTGAATCATGAAAGATTTTTTTGGAATTGACTGTCCCTTTAATATACTTTTACCTCTGTGATTAATTTGTATCTAAGCATCTTATGACAGCCCCCTGATCACATGACATTTTATTTATTATCTATTGACTTGCATTTTGGCCAATTAGTGCAATGTCTGCCACATGCCACGGGCGTGATCACAATGTTATATATATGGCTCACATGAACTAGCACTCCCCTGTTGTGAAAAGCTAATAAAAAAGCATGTGATAAGAGGCCGTCTGTAATTTTTTAGAAATAGGCAGAAATTTAGAGTTTTAAATGTTATAAAGTATATTAAAATAACAATGTCGGTTGTGCAAAGCTGGGAATGAGTAATAAAGGCGTTACCTATCTTTTTAAACAATATCAATTTTAGTGTTGACTATCCCTTTAAATATTATAATTTTTGTGTTTTAAATACTAGATCCTCTCAGCCTAAAAAATATTGAGCAATAGGATATAAATATATGACAAACAAAATAATAATCTACCTTTAACTTTAAATATAAATTAAGAGGCAGGAGACAATTTATATATTACAATAGATTCCTTTTTCAAGTTATTCAACTGTATAAAAATATTTTCCAAAGTTGGTGCCTTTTTACTATAAACTGTCATTTCAGAAGTAAGGTATTTGTTTTTATGCTTTTAATAATATTCTCATAAAATCGAATAAATCTTTCCAGGTAGCTTTACGATTTTCTATACAACAGCCCCTGCGTTATATAAATGTCCTTATTCAAATGACAAATAGTTTTATGGTTGCCCAGTAATTAGTAAAAGTCCAGTGTACTAGCAGTTGAAAGTGCTACATATTTTTATTCATTGACAAGTACCTATTAGCATTTTTAATTATCTAAAAAAAATTTTTTTTTGCTGTAGTCTGTAATTAAGTGAAAATAATAAAGTTTTCTATTAAAAAGCCTTAATATTTTGCTTACAAAGTTTCACTTGATTATTGTGGGGGTTTTTTCTATAAAAGCCTAAATAACAAAATTGTATCTCTACATAATCATGTTAAATTTAACTTCTCCTAAATAACCACATTTTTATTTGATGTGTTATATTTCAAGGCTGTTTGGATAAAAGCACTCTTTGTTTCTGAAAAGGAGGCAGCTTATACGTTTGACCTTTCTTTGTGAGTTTACAGTGACCTCTGAGGTCATTTTTTGACCCCTCTTGTAACCTATGACCAAATATGACCTTTTGTCCCTTTGCTGGTTCAGCACATGAACCCCCCCTCCCTTCTTCCTCTAACAAAAACTGATATTTCGAGAATATCTGGATTTTTTTATGCTCTAGGCCAAATAAACATACTTATGTCATCTCCCATTCTGTTCAGTGGTCAAAGATCACGGCTTATCAGTAAATAACAGATATTATTTTCTTATTTCTAAGCTTTAAAATATAATATTGTATTATAAACGATTTAAGCAGTTTAACTCTATTTTGTATATTTTTATTTATTCCCCCAGTGTATAATCTGGTCAAAATGTATAAATTACAAAACACTTTTTTAAATGAAAATCTAAGAAAATATTACTTAAAGTGTAATTTAAAAAATTACAGAATGTGAATAGCGTTGAATATTTGAATTTAAGCAAAATATCTTAAATATATTGTGGAAATGTTTTAATGCATAGCTATATATTTTAAACACATTTATACATTTGTAAAGAAATGATAGCAAGATAACATAATAGTAATGTTTTATTTTATAACGTATCTCACCAACACAAAACTCTGTAAAGAGAGAGAGGGCAGGGTGAAAATTATTTATGACATAATTGTTTTTAACATATTAATAAAGACAAAAGGTATAGTGTTCTGCGCCACGTGACAAGACCGCACAAGCTCACTAATAATGAACGATAGCCCAACACAATCGTTCCTAATATATGATAAAGATACGAGGCAGGAGCGCCATCTTCAAAAGAAGAATGGCTTAAGTGCGGCGTAGGGATGTATATTTTATGCAAAAGTTGTCTTATGTAGGAGTTGCAAAAAATGTGCTGCAATAGCAAGAGATGTGTATGAATCAACACAGATTACAAGAAATTATACAATTTAATAATAAGGAATTGTGGTTTAACAATAAAAACGGCACAATAGTGAGAGTGGTGTGCAGTATTATACTGCCAAAGATAAAAATACTGTTATATTTCATAACCAGTTTGTGCAAAAAAGTGTGACTAAATCTTCAAATCAAAACATTATAACAACTTGTGTGTAAAAAAGGGTAATAATATGAAACAATGCAACAGTTAATGTTGCAAATCGCTACATGTGTTTAGAAACATTCAGTGTTATAGGAAATAATGTCTCATTTGTGCTGTCACTGTGTTATAAGTAAAGTGATATTACGTGATGTGCTAACAAGTATATTAGTTAGATATATACAATAAAATACCAGATGTATCATAGAGGACTTCAATCTCAGTGGATTTCTAATGAATGCACAACTGAAATGGAGTGTCTGTCAACATGTTTCGGCCTGTGGGGGCCTTTATCAAGACTAGTCAAAATAGTCTTGATATTGGCCCCCCAGGCCGAAACGCGTTGACAGACACCCTCCATTCGACATACCAGCCTGAGATACATGGTGAGCACATTTTCCTTTATGAGCCCTGCTTCAGTAGCAGTTTTTGGTTGTATTTCTGTTTCTTTTCAGATATCCAGATTCGAATACTTCTGATTTCCTACTACGGACCAGCTTTAATTTATTTCGTTAGGTTAAAATTATATTTAGAAATACCTGTTACACTATGCAAGCGTAACTCTAGGGGGCGCTAGAAGAAATATATAAAACAATCTGTAGGATAATACTAAAGTATAGTAAAAACAATAAAAACTTAAAAATAATATAAAATGATCAGATTATAATGTATAAAGACAAAATAATAATGACAATTACAGAAAAAATGAGACATGGACTCTCATCAAATGTGATGTGATGAGATCAATATAAACAGAAAATGCAGCTTAAAACAATATATAATAAATAAATAGTATTAAGTCTCTAATAAGTTCTTATCTGTATATGATATTGATGCAGACAGTCCCAAGATTAGGAGGGCACTTCAGAGGTTTATTAGTCCTCCTGGGTAGCACATATATAAGATTCTCCCTTAGATCCAGAAGTCAGCTCCTTGTCACAAAACCAGTCTGGGTAAATACTCTCTCTGTGCAAAGAAAATCACAAAGACATGGGCGCCTCCTTGTGTGATATAGTTTGGATTTATGTAAAAAAAGGTGAATACAGATTTTATACTCACAAGTAAAGCAGCACTCTGTTGTGCTTATAGAGGCAGACTGGGAGTTCACAGTGTCCCAGTTCACTGACCAAGGCAGTGCAACAAATCACTCCAGGGTAGATTTCAATCAAGCTCAGGCTCTCAGCAAAGAGTTAAAATACCATAGTTTAATGGTGCAGTAAAATACAATATAAAATGTCACAAATGTGACTGTAACAATGGATAAACAAGCAACTAGTTTCTCAGATCTCTGTCTGTTTCCTCCTCAAGCCCTTGTCTTTGTAAAATTATATTTAATTTAGGGGGGTGTTAGGGTTAGGGTTAGACTTAGCTTTAGGGGTTAATATATTTATTATAGTAGCGGCGAGGTCCGGTCGGCAGATTGGGGTTAATAAGTGTAGGTAAGGTAGCGGGGACGTTGGGGGCGGCAGATTAGGGGTTAATAAATATAATATAGGTGTCGGCAATGTTAGGGACTGCAGATTAGGGGTACATAGGTATAATGTAGGTTGCGGCGGTGTACGGAGCAGCAGATTAGGGGTTAATTGTGTAATGCAGGTGTCAGTGATAGCGGGGGCGGCAAATTAGGGGTTAATAAGTGTAAGGTTAGGGGTGTTTAGACTCGGGGTTCATGTTAGGGTGTTAGGTGCAGATTTAGAAACTGTTTCCCCATAGGAAACAATGGGGCTGCGTTAGGAGCTGAACGCTGTTTTTTGCAGGTCTTAGGTTTTTTTCCAGCCCAAACTGCCCCATTATTTACTATGGGGGAATTGTGCACAAGCACATTTTTCCAGCTAGCCGCTACCGTAAGCAATGCTGGTATTGAGGGTTGAAGTGGCGGTAAATTCGGCTCAATGCTCCCTTTTTGGAGCCTAACGCAGCCCTTCAGAGAACTCTCAATACCAGCGTTGTTTAGAAGCAGCGCTAGAAAAAAAAGATGCGTAGCTAACGCACCCTTTCGGCCACAAAACTCTAAATCTAGGCGATTGTGTCCATAATATTGAGGTACCTGGCGATTGATTGAATATTATTAATAGACATTTTTATAGCCTGCTTGATATAGAATATTATAACAACTAGACACATATATATTTGGTCATAATCAATACATCATTTTCTGCATAAATATAATCAATGTGTTTATAGAGATTAACTGGTCAGAATTTAGGAATTAATTTAATTTGAGATGAAATATTAATGTTTATAAAAATGTTATGGTCTTAATTTCTAGATATCTCAATAGCTAGCATTTTGGAATATACTACAGAGATTATATAACATTTCACTGGAGCGTATTGACAAATTGTACTATATTCATCTTACATAAAATTTAAAAGACTTTCTTTGCCATATTCAGTAGAGACGTATTACATGGGGTAATTAACTCTTACATGCAAAGTGGCTACCTTTCCTGTAAGCCTGTTCCTTGGTTCAGACTCTTGGGCTACCTTTCTACAGGGGATTCCATGATCGGCTAATTTCATTACCAACTATTTAGGCAGTGATCAAAAGTTTCTTTGAAGTGACATTATCTCTTACAATTTGAGATAAATGTTTGCTTTTGGGAGCAAATGCATTATATTCTGCTTTTTAGAAGTCTTGGTTATTGAACAGCTAAACAACAGGAGGTCTGAGTAAACATACTTTCATGTGACATGTGTCTCTAACAACAAAAGGGGGGTTTTTGTTACCCACTTCAGGCCATTTGATAGAGAGAACTGTCATCTTACAGTAACGAAACTGCTTAAAATAGCTTTATATAATAGATTATTTATTTTGTCTTATATATATATGTGTATATATATATAATCTAATGTCACTCAGCAATACCCTGACAACCTGAACCTTAAAAATACTGGCTATGTTGTTAAAATACTGCCTGGGTGCCGACTCTACTGGTACATCAAACACAAACTGCTAGGAATGAGGAAGAACAATAATTACAACAGCCGCGCTTAGAAAACACACTTCTAAAGCGGTTTACGCAAATGTTTATGGTTTCAAAATATTTGTGTCTGTTTTGTTATGGTAAAGTAGTCCTGCAGAATAAAATGTGAGGTGTCTGGCTAAGTTAATGCTTTCCAGACTGTTTGATATTCTTAATGTAAATCCCTTTTCTTGGTAATATTACATGCTGTGTCTCCTATAGCTCCTTGTTTCCGCTATGATATTTATGGAGTGTAATGATACATAGCTAATGCTGGGGTCTCCTATTGTCGTGCAAGGTAATATTATGCTTACTAATACCTGGGCTAAATTACTTAATACACTACTGCAGTGCTAACACTTCATAATTAGAAGTTTAGTTGTTTATTTAGGCAAGTACATATATTATGTCACACTAACTTGTCTGCAGCTATATTGTCTAAATTTGTTTATATCAGCAGTACTTGTTACTCTGAGTTGGATTTCATTCTTAAAGCGGAATTAATGTTATTTTAGAGCTTTGGCATTTAATTCAAAATTGCTAGAGTACCTTACATATGTGTAGCACTTGCTCTATTCATAACCTAGCACTACCCATAGCCACAGAATATATAAAACCTACATGCCTTAGTACCACATTACTAAATTATTATTGTAGCTATACTCATTTACCTAATGGTGCAAGCTGCACTCAGTTCCCTGCAAATGCATGCATTATCTTCATTCACAGTTGCTAGCAGCAACTCCCATAGAGTTTGGTACTCATGTTTTTTTAAATACATGTACTTATAAGGGTACTTTATCAGGATACACTTCATTCTATTTCATTCTTTGCTATGTTTATCATTATTATTATGTAGTGTATATCATGAGGTCCAGAAGTGCCCTCTTATGCTCTTCTTCCCTCCTGTTTGCGTTTTCTACATAAAGTGTGGGATATCCAAGAGAGGCTTCAGTTTGATATAGGAGGCTATTACTAATACTATGTATATGTGTATATAGTATTCATATACAAGTGTATTTCTTAGGTACCTCATAATTATTTTCTTTCAGTATATAGGAAAAAAAATGTTTGTTGCCATGAATGCCTTGCATATTAACAATTTTTCTTATGGTTGTAGCTTCAGTCTGTTGAATGCAATAATTATTGTGCTAGCTAATTGTCAGTTTTAAGTTCATGGCAATTTTGTAATGTATTTTGTTTTAAACCTCAATAAAAACATGATAAAAATGAAGTGTTTGGAAGGGCTACCCATGTGACAGGAACTTTCACTATATGGGAAATTCATACTCCACTGGCCTTGTGAAGAATCTCATGGTCGTCTATTACTATTTCAAAACTAATAATGCTGTCTATGTTTTATTTTTTATTTTATTTCTTTGTAACTGCTTTCTTTATTTGCATATATTGTGGGCTGTTGTGTGTAATGTTTTTTGATATTTTTTCAAAATAAATCAAAAGTTATTCCTCCTGAAATAAGGATTGTTTTTTTTTTAATTAGTAGCATTAGGCTGTTTATTCCGTGGCCGGACTGTTATCCGAATGACGCTTTTCCGACGGACATTTGTCCGACGGACAATATTCCGAAAGACATTTATCCGGCTGCTGGGTGGGAATGAAGCTTAAAAATCACGGTTTTATAACATTTTTAATAGTGGACTGACAAAAGACAATTAAATCAACTTATATATAACATTTATAACATTTTTAATAGTGGACTGACAAAAGACAATTAAATCAACTTATATATAACATATTTAATTAAATTTAAATAATATAATTATATTATGTGTTAAAAGTACATCGTGAGGGTAGGGACCCATGGATAGGTTCCCAGAGGCGGTTGCGGCGCCCGAGTCACTGATTGTAACAGAAAATTTTGGATCGTATCTGCCCTCGGCCGAATGTATCTTGATTTATTTAAGTAAATCTTATATATTATGTGCTATTGCCTTTAAAAAGTCTAATCTTGAGTATTCACTGTATTTTTCTAAAACTTTCATTATCCTGTTGTTTATGATTTCATATTTTTTTTTGGGTTTTCTCAGTTCAACTCCAGAATCAATTTTTTCAATTGTTAACTCCCATTCTGCTTGTTCTTTTTCTTATTTTTGAAACTAGTCTGCAAATGCTTGGGTGGGTTATAGACATTCGTTGGTCAAATGCTCTGTGCCATCCTTCTAGAGAGTTGTTTGTTCTAGGTAACCCTAGTTTTGTTCTTTCAAAAGTGTTCCACATCGTAATATCGAAAGTAGGTTTTCTTCTTGTACCTTCTTGTAGTTCGCCAATCCAGGTTTTTTCAAAATAATTTAAAAATTCAGATAAAATGTTACTGTTTTGTTTTTCTATTGATTTTACAAAGTCATTAAATGTTTCAACTACATCTTCCACTGGCACAAATGCTAATGCTTCTAAGCATTTTATGATCAGAGCATTTTTTTCATTATTATACCATATTTTTAAGCCCAAAGATTGTATTTTTCTCCACAGGCATTGGGAAAAATGGAAAAAGCATCCATAAATTATTGTATTTTGTAAAAAATTTGTCATGCAATTTATTGCTGCTCTTTCAAAATCTACAGTAATTGATATAGGATTGATATCTGGATTTTTTTCTTTTATAATACTAAAAATTAAATTATAAGTTTCCTGATTTTTATTTTTTGATATGCAGTATACTAATGGTATGGTATGGTTATCTTCTATTAAAACATGTATTGTATACAACTGAAAACCTAAAGGTCTGAGTCAAATGTTCCGTCACAGAGCCAGTGTTGTTTTTTTGAAAGAAGATCTACATTTTTTTTAGTAGACAGAATGATTAAATTTTCACTTTCGTGCATGATGAAATTTTCTCCTCTGGTTGTTTTTCTTAAATCATCATTTAAAATGTTTCCATTTGGAGTTTGTTCGATGTCGACGTACCATTCTGGCAAGAGTTTCTTTTTTAGGTAGAGCTCCTGCTGCTTCAAGGGGGAAATTAGATGTGCAATTTTGTATTATGCTTGATGTTACTTCTTCTGAATTTTTAGCAACTTCTTTTATTTTTTCAATTGTTTTCATAGATAAAATTCTTGCTGCATTAGGTGGATGTGAATGATTTGATGCATCTTTTTCAATTATATCATTAATGGTTTTTTAGCCTTCCTCCACAAAAACCTTTTTTTTCACATCTCCAATATGTGACATTTTCTTTTTTTTTGTCTACAATGTATGCATAACCTTCATATAACATTTTTCTTCCTCCTTTACACGTCTTTATGAACTCCATTTTTTTAATTTGATGTTTTTTTTAAATTTATTTATTTAAGTGTTTGTGTTGTTTTTTTTACCTCAGTAGCCACAATATATATTTAAATTTTCCGCTTTTATACTGATGACAATTATGCAATTACGTGATTGCGTGATTGTGCTGTTCGGCTGTGCAGTCGGAAGCAGTGTATATCGGACATATGTCTGACGGACGAATGTGTTTCGGCATTTTGTCCGTCGGAATTTTGTCCGAGCACTTTATATTCATGGCTGTAATATTAATTTTTTTTATAAATTAATTCCATTAATCTGTGCTCTCCCAGATGTTTTCGTAAGATTATTTTTGGCATTTCTTTTTCTGTCTAGAAGATATCACATATTCTTGGATTTGTAGTTCTCAAAACTGTAAATTTGTTTCTAAAGTGTTTATAACATAAAGAAACATACAGAGTTGAAAAATAGACCTCAAAGGGACACAATTTTTTTTCTTTCATGATTTAGATAGAGCATACAATTTTTAGATTTAAAATGTACTTTTATAAAAAATTTCTTTATTCTTTTGGTATCCTCTGTTGAAGGAGAGTAATGCTCTACTGGGAGCTAGATGAACACACTGGGTGAGCCAATGACAATGAGCTAGCTCACATTAGTGCATTGCTCCTGAGCCTACCTATACATGCTTTTCAACTATCTATACCAAGAGAACAAATAAAATTGGATACAATAAGTAAATTCTAAATCTGTTTAACCTTGCATGGTCTATCGGAATCATTAAAGTTTAATTTTGACTTTACTGTCCCTTTAATGCCATTGCTCCCCTGCAAATCAATGTAGACAGAATGAACTCTTACTAAGTTTCGAGAAGCTCAATCAATAGAGGAGTGGAATAGATCTGCACATGAACCAATGTGTGAGGAGGGAGGGGCAAGCATTAAAAATGAAATATAATGTTATTGTTTTAGATAAATAAAGCTATTTAAATTTGTTATTATTGAGGTAATCATTATTTTTCTCCTTCCGATAAAGTACAGCTAAAAAAATAATCAAATATTGTCAAGGTATCTGTGAAGATTATTAAATTTATTAAATGAAAATTATATATATATATATATATATATATATATATATATATATATATATATATATATATATAGTTGTTAAGACCACAGGATTAATTATATATGAGACTATTTGCATCAGTTATATTTACTGTAGATTGCAGTCCTCTCCAAATGGTCTTGGCTGGGTGAGATACCCCCTTTTTCCTAATTAACATAGCATTTAAGAGTTCAAAAGAGAACATCTATATCATTACCTAGATCGCAGGAACCCCTTGGTTAATGGAGTCAATAGTCTGTGTTTTGGTGGAAAATATGCTATTAATCTGTATGGGATAGTAGTCCAATGTAGACATAGTTGTGTGAATATGACCTATATTTGCTGATCTATGTGTGTCATATTGAGATGATGACTAAAAAAGTAATTAAACCCATGATGAAGATATTATAATCCTTACATTTTGTCATAAAAATATGATTTTAAACGCATTTTAATATATATATTATAAGTGGAATATATTCATGTTTGGTCTTAAAATGATCACAGGAAGTGACACTGTGTGGACCATATTTGAAACATATGATTTATTAATACAGGAGATTATAATATGCTGAAAATAATAACAATATAAGGAGATATTTGGAATGTAGCAAAAATGAATGATAAGACTGCATTTACTGTTGTCTGCTGCCCCCTAGGGGATTGGAACTGGTATGACAGCCAAATGAATTGTCTATTAAAATGCATGCAAATCCAGATAACCAATCAATGCTCAGCATCCAAAGGGCCAATCCGAAAAGACAAACACCGTGGTACATAACCAAAAAGATTCATCAATGATTAAGATATATATGCTGAATACAAGAGGAGAAAAAAAGGCTGCTGACTTTTTGCTAAGGTGTGACTGGATAACTGGCTGCATTGGAACACAATTACTAAAAGCAAGATTGGGCTACTTTTTTATTATCCATATTGCAAATACCCTTATTTTTATATGAGGTGAAACAAGGAATATTGGAAGCTGAATATCGATTTGGTAACTATAACTAATTGCAGTTATTAGATTTAAAAGGGCATTTTATATTTTAGCTTACATTCATAGTCCTGTATAGTTTTAAGCTTGCCTTTTGTATGCTAAGTAATTTATCTTTGCAAATATATAAATATATTTTAGAATTTGTCTTAATTGTAGATAATTAAGAATTAATTTCATCTTAAATAAATTGGCATATAAACTGGCTGTTTACATTTAGAATACATATAACTTCTGGTGTTTTAATTAGAATTGTATAAAATCATTTTGTGGGTTAAATAAGTTAATTGTACCAGTCTGAATGTTAGTGGCTCAAGTCTTGGTATCTCTTTGTGGTATTTTAATGACATTCAATTGTGAATACGGTTAATAAATAAGGTAATTTTTATGATCTTTCCATAGCATATTATAATGTTTTAAATTTGTATAGTTTTGATTTATATCTGGTTCTCTATAAATATAATTCAATGTGTCTATAAATTTTAACTAATACAAAGAACTTAGGAATTTACATTCATTTTATTGTTTTGTATATGCATTTTTATTGGGGGTTTATTTTAAAAAATAATTATTAAATATATTGTATTATAACCCGGCCATATACTGACATATTATTTGGAGGCACTGCTGAAATATTATTAATATATTGATATGATATATTTGAAGCAAATAGAAATTAGTATTAAAAAATATATATTTTTTTGAAAAATGTAAATATTCATTTTCATATTTCAAAATTAATATTTTTGAAAATATAATTATTATTTTTTTCTCTTATTGGCCAAAATTGTATTAGAGTTTAATTTAACTAAATACTAAGCCAATATAATAATGTCTGTAACTAGAGGTGAATCATTTGAATCTGTACATAGTGTTGAAATTTGTTCCCCGAAATTACTCCTTACTCCAGGCGATGTCCTTAAGATGGACATTATAGGTCACAAAAAGAGATTTAATATTGTAGGTGAATTAAATGATTATATATATGCTTGAAATTAAGGCTACAAATATTGCTATTGATGATGGAAGGTGGAATGAAAAAAGTGAAGTATTCCAAGAATTATTCAAAATTAATCAATGCAAAAATCTCAAAAAGCAAGACAAACTAATACTAAAATTTTGGCCCTTTGTAATATGCATTATTGACGAAATGTCGCTATACCTCATAGAGAAAGAATTTCAAATACAAGGGCTAGAATATTGTATTCGCTCCTCACGCAGATGCAAAGAGAATATAAATATAGCCGAAAATAAAATTGATGAATTTGCCCAAAACAAGAGTTAAATAAACAACTGGCACAAAGCCAGAGAGAACTAAGTGGTTTAAAAAGGTTGTATCGTCATAATGAAAACCCCTCTATTAGCAGTGAGAATAATACATATATATTATAATTCTCTTAAAGAATGCATCAGGGATGAAATGCAGAAATTTAGGGAAGAATTTAGACAAAGAACCCCTATTGGGTCAGAAGTAAATTTCTCAAATAGACAGTCGCCTCATGATATAAATTCAGGGAGCTGCTATAACTCAGCTGAGAAGGGGAGGGAGGCTCTTATAGTGAGTCAGAGGGCGAGCTACCCAAATAGCCCATGTAGTACTAATATGCGTAAGGGTTCTCCCCATAGTAAAAGGGAAGATAGGAATGTTCCAACCCCAAGAATAAGGCTCCTAGGAAAGCACGATATACGTCTAATATGACATAACATGACCCAACAGGATGTAACCTTATACAAGGTAACTACCATAGGATATGCGCTGGAATCAAGTTATTACACTTTTGGATTCCAGAATAATTTAATTGGGCTAATACCTGAAGAATACTTAACTGAAGAACAATTAATAGAACAATCCTTTGCATATATGCCAGAGGGACTATTTACAATCCAATCTATTTATCCCTTCAGCTCAGAGGAAGGCATCTGTATAATTGAAGAAGCGTCTCTATTATTTGATCAGCCGATCAAACAGCAAGAATACCCCAATACCCAGAATCATGGGGCAATGTAAATTATAATCAAGGGGACCTCACCTCTAGGTTGAAATAAGCCTATGAAATAGGACAGCCTAAACTCTTTCCATGATTTCAGCAAATAGTTGAAGAGCAAATTTACTTAGCTAATGGCTGTTCCAGTGATGATGAACGCAGACAGCTGCGAGAACTCCTCATGGAGTACAAGGATATTTTTGCTAGGGATTCTTATGACTGTGGGACTACAGACTTGCACATTGCAAGAATACAAACAGATCCCGATGCACCACCTGTCTTTGGTAAACAATACAGACTTCCTTTAGCCTCATATGATTCTCTCGCAGAAATCATAAGGAACCTGGAAGAAAGAGGTATTATCAGACAGGTGCACAGCTCTTATAACAATTCTATTCTAGGTGTTCTTGAGCCAAATGGACAATGGCATTTGTGTGCTGACTTAAGACAGCTAAACAAACAAGTGTACATGTCTGGCTGACCTGTGCCATATATTGACCAGTGCCTAGCACAGATGCAAGGATCCAAAATATTCACTGCCATTGATTGTGCACAGGGATATTGGACCATAAAGGTACATGAGGAGCACCAGTATAATCTGGCATTCTCGTTCCAAAAAGTCCAGTATGCATTCCAGAGACTTCCATTTGGATACATAAATTCAGGACATGAATTTGCTGTATTTATGCATAAGGCTATGCCTGATGCACTGGAAAGGGGGACCTTATCTTATGTTGATGATGTTTTAATCAAAAGCACAGATTTTGAAAAATACATCACAGAGCTTAAACACGTCCTCAGCCAAGTTAAAAGGGCATGTGTCAAATTATCCCTACAAAAAGCTCAATGGTGCCGCACTGTGTAAACTTCTTGGGACATGAAGTTACTTCTGAAGTGCTAAATCCTCAGAAGAAAAAGGTGGAAGCTATAGTAAATTCTAAAAACCCAACTAACTTAAAAGAATTTAGAACATTCCTGGGTATGACAAATTATTCTTGCAAATTCATTGATAATTATGCAGAATTAGCTAAACCACTGCTACTTCTTCTAAAGAAGGATGTGAAATGGCACTGGAGTGAGACTCAAAAGACAGCCATCAGAGAGAAACTCACTCAAGCACCTTGCTTAGCATATGCTGAAAGGGGTAAACCTTTCTACCTGGAAACAGGTTACACAGATTTAAGCATGAGTGCTGTTTTATACAAAAAAGCATGATAATTTAGGCAAAATCATTGCTTATGCGAGCAAACCTCTATCCCCAGTAGAAATAAAATTTAGCGATTGTGAAAAAGCCCTCTTATCTACTGTATGGGCCCTACTAAATTTCCGCGGATTTATACAAGGCGAGAAAATATTGTAGAAACGCCCCACCAGCCTTTGCTATATCTGCAAAGTGAGAGAATAGAGATGGGAATTTGTCTAATAGCCGCATAACAGCGTGGACTCTTTCCTTACAAGGCTGGCCTTTAGAAATTTGCTATAAGCAGAATAAAAAGAATCCAGTCGCACAGGGGCTTGCTGAGGTCTATGACTGTACTGCTAAGGATCCTGGGGAAGAATTATCAGAAGATGATTTCCTGGAGGAACAATTGCTTTCCACGTATAAGATAAACAATGAGGACCATTGTCAAACATTACCTTGGGTATATGTTGATGGCTGTTTCTTACCATGCCACTATTGATAATGAGTGCAGATTATCGCTGGCATTAGTAAACTTGGAAAAACCATTGAGATGGCTATTGAACACAGTATTCATGAATTTGTGATCATTACTGACTGAAATTATGTGCGTGACAGTTTTGTTGAATACCTGCCAACTTGGAAAAGGAATGGCATGCAGAAAAGTAACAACAAACGGGTTAACCATACACTGGAAGAAGAACAAGGTTCATCCAGGGTTCTAGGTCCTGATAAGGAAGGCAATGATCTTGCGGATTCATTAGCCAAACAAGGAGCCATAACTGGAGAAATTCTTAATATCGACCACTTAATGGGTGCAATTCAGGTAGAAGCCATTGCCAGAAACCAGCTAAACAAAAGAGTGAGCCTAACCTGGTACAATGGAGTCAGGATTCTCCTAGTGAGGACTTGATCACTAGTCAAAAAGAAGACCCCATTATAGGCATCTTCTATAAACACATAGAAGATCCTGAAAGCAACCCCATCTCAAAAGATGATTGTATTGGCAAGGAAGATCTTAGAATCTTAATGAAATCCAGGTCACAATTAAAGTTACAGGATGGTTTGTTAATTAAAACCTACAAAACTGGCATCCAGCAATGGGTAGTACCCACCAAGTTGAGAGGTCTCATGCTTCAACAAGCCCATGATGCTCCCACATCTGGCCATTGTGGTGCCAAACTCACGTATGAAATACATGTTGAAAGATGTTCAAACTTACTGTTAAGGTTGTTTAATCTGTTCACAGTTCCAACCCACTGCACCAACTCATAGAGCGCTATTGCAGAAAAGGGGGATGGTCATGCCATGGTCAGATATACAAATTGATTTTATTGGTCCAGTAACTAGGTCATCAAGAGGTAACAAATGCATGTTTACAGTGACATGCCTGTTCACTAAATGGGTAGAGTGCATCAGTGCACCTAACAATAGTGCTGAAACATGCGCAGCATTGCTCATCCACCACGTGTTTTCCAGATTTGGTTTACCCCAGAGAATCAAATCCGATTGGGAACCCACTTCACTAGGGAAGTGATGACCAAAATGTGGAAAATATTAGGGGTCAAAAGAAAGCTCCATATTGCATATAGAGCTGCCTCAAGTGTGGTGTGTAGAGCGTTACAACCAATCCATTGTGAAAATCCTCAAAAGGTTTGTGAGTGAGACGGGTAAAGACTGGATGTAAAATTACCTCTAGTCCTAATGGCATTAAGAGCAACTCCAAGTAGTGCTACCAAGATGTCACCTTTTGAACTGATGACTGGTAGAATAATGGTTCTACCTCAGCAACTACTGAGTCCCATACATCAGACCAGAACTTGATAAACACTGCCAATACACATAAATAGTGGAGGACCTAAGAAAGCACCTGCAATAGGCTTTTGCATTTCTCAAAGGAACTTAGAGAAGTCCGCAACTGCCACTAAAAAAACCTATTTTGATCTCAAAACGTTCAAGAAGGAATATGAAATAAATGATAACGTTTACCTCTATAACTTTGGAAGAGATCAGGTTAAGGAGAAGACATTTCTTCTATCATGGAAGGGTCCTTTTGTCATTACTGACAAAATATCTCCAGTCGCCTATAAAATTAGGATCTCTAAAAATGATACTTTTATGGATAAATTGGTCCATAATAATTAGTTGTTGAGCGTGCCATCCTAGATCCCAACTACAAGTCATAGAGGGAGAATGAAATTTCATATCCCCAAATGCACTAAAAAAAAAATGCAGTTTAAAGACGCCTAGCTAATGAGCCTGAAGGCTCAAAAATAACGGACTCTCTTCATCGAAGACTGTCTATGGTGCATACTGTCAACATTCTCACCAAGTACTACTGACTTTAAGCCAATTCTAATACATGTGTCCTACATCCATTGAAAATTGGAAGGGCGAATTATGTCAAGGTATCTGTGAAGATATTAAATGAAAATTATATATATATATATATAATATATATATATATAATATTCATATATATCGTTGTTAATCGTTGTTAAGACCACAGGATTAATTATATTTGAGACTATTTGCATCAGTTTCTATTTACTGTAGATTGCAGTCCTCACTGCCAAATGGTCTTGGCTGGGTGAGATACTCCCTTCTTCCTAATTAACATAGCATTTAAGAGTTCAAAAGAGAACATCTATATCATCACTGAAATGTCTCAATATACTTTCTGATCTGAGAGAAACTTATGCCAACAGACATGATAATTTAACACCATGGCTCACTGGATTTTGTTTGAAGCTTAATTGGACTCAGGAAAAAAAAGTTTCTGGCTGAGGAGATGGCTCACGTCACTTGGGTGTGAATTGTCCCCTGCAGAGTTTCCAATATGCAACCCCAGGCAAATCAGCATTGCAAGTCTCTGTATGACATAAAAAATGAATCTTACAAAAGGAATTGTGCCTAATCTTCATGTAAGTGTAAGATACTCAAATGAATATATATATATATATATATATATATATAATATATATATATATACTGTATATACAGTATATTCAGACAACTATTAGATATGAATATAAAAATCTGGGAGATTATCTAGGCCTAGAAAGTTGAAAAGTTAAAGATTCCAGCATGTCTTAACCTATGTACTTTTGGAAGCATAGAATGTTTTAAGGATTTAAAATGAACATTTTAACAACATTATTTCTTTCATTAGGCACCTAGTAAGTACACATATAATTGGTATTTTAAAAAATATCCTATGTGTTTTATACACTCAAGAAGAAATATACAGATGTGAAATATTAATATGTATGGGATAGTAGTCCAATGTAGACATAGTTGTGTGACTATGACCTATATTTGCTGATCTCAAGGTATGTGTGTCATATTGAGATGATGACTAAAGAAGTAATTAAACCCATGATGATAATTATAATCCTTAAATCTTTCATAGAAAATATGATTTTAAACGCATTTTAATATATTATAAGTGGAATATATTCACATTTGGTCTTAAAATTATCAGAGTAAGTGACACTATGTGGACCATATATGAAACATATGATTTATTAATACAAGAGATTATAATCTGCTGAAAATAATAACAATATAAGGAGATATTTGGAATGTAGCAAAAATGAATGCTGCCCCCTCCGGGATTGGAACTGGTATGACAGCCAAATGAATTGTCTATTAAAACATATGCAAACACATGCAAATCACATGCACATGCATAACCAATCAATGCTCAGCATCCGAAGGGCCAATCCAAAAAGACAAGCACCGTGGGGCGTAACCAAAAAGATTCACCAATGATTAAGATATATAAGCTGAATGCAAGAGGAAAAAAAAGAGGCTGCAGACTTTTTGCTAAGGTGTGACTGGATAACTGGCTGCCTTGGAACACAGTTACTATAAGCAAGATTGGGCTAACTTCTTATTATCCATATTGCAAATACCCTTATTTCATATGAGGTGAATGAAACAAGGAATATTGGAAGCTGAATATTGATTTGGATTTTTTGGTGAAGTATACATGATTGATAAATATATATATATATATAAATATATATATATATATATATATATATATATATATAATATTTAAATCAAAGGTATTTGGTAACCATAATAATAGCAGTTATTAGATTTAAAAGGGTATTTTATATTTTAGCTTACATTCATAGTCCTGTATAGTTTTAAGATTGCCTTTTGTATGCCAAGTAATTTATCTTTGCAAATATATAAATATATTTTAGAATTTGTCTTAATTGTAGATAATTAAGAATTCATTTCAGCTTAGATAAATTGGCATATAAACTGGCTGTTTACATTTAGAATATGTATAACTTCTGGTGTTTTAATTAGATTTGTAAAGAATAATTTTGTGGGTTAAATAACTTAATTGTACCAGTCTGAATTTTAGTGGCTCATATCTTGGTATCTCTTTGTGGTATTTTAATGAAATTCAATTGTGAATAAGGTTAATAAACAAGGTAATTTTTATGATCTTTGCATAGTATATTATAATAGTTTAAACTTGTATTTTTGATTCATATCTGGTTCTCTATAAATATAATTCAATGTGTCTATACATTTTAACTAATACAAAGAACTTAGGAATTTACATTAATTTTATTGTTTTGTATATGCATTTTTATTGGGAGTTTATTTTAAAGAAATTATTATATTGTATTATAACCCGGCCATATGCTGACAATATGAATCTATTAAACTGGAGATAGTTCACCTCCCAATATTTTCAATGATCTGTCTATGTATTTTTAATGATATATAAATCAGTAATTTTCTGATATAACTGGGGTGGAGGTGGGGTCTGAAAAGTTATTATTCTAAAAATAAAAAAACAAGATTTAAATTTATTTAAATCAACTCTTACTGCTAGTGATTTAAATTGTGATTAATCAATTTGGGTTAGATCAAATCCACCCTGACAGTAACTTGTGCATGTGACAAGGGACAGGTATGAGTTTTTATGAATTATACATTTTTAAGATACAATGTTTCAGCAAGTTTTCCCACTAGATATGATTTCATGAACAGGTTTTATTGAGTTATTTTTAACCCTAGACATAATAAAAATAGCTGACCCTAAACTGTAACTCAAAATAAAAGGGACACCAGAGTCAAAATTATAATTTCATGATTCATATAGTGCATACAATTTAAAACACTTTCCAATTTACTTACATTACCTGGTTTGCTTTGTTCTTTTGTTTTCCTTTGTTGAAAAACATACCTACTTGGGAGCAGCATTGCACTTTTGGGAGCTAGCTGTAGATTGGTGGCTATATATGCCTCTTGTCATTGTCTCACACAATGTTTTCTGGTAGCTCCCAGTAGTGACTTGCTGCAGCTTATTATTTAATAGAATGAAATAGGAAATCTGTTT